>NC_137890.1:172724837-173399273 GCF_963455335.1 Martes martes | reverse complement strand
GTTCAGATGTTTTTTTACCTGCTTATTTTTAGCTTTCATCCTAGGAATAATCTTACTGGGCTGTGTCATTTGTTTTGGTCTTTACAAGAATATTCTTTTATTAGAAAGCTTCAACACCAAGTCTGCTAACTTCCATCAAGAATGCAGAAATTCAACCAACCCACTCAAGTTCAATGCATTATTCTGAAATACTTTATGGGTCAGAAAAAAAAGTCCAAAGACAGGCAAATATATCCTGTTTTCAGAAAGTCTAATTTAATGAAATTAATTCAGTAAGAAAAAAACTAATATTTAAAAATGTAAGAATAATTCCAGCGTTTTTACCAGATTTGTTTTCTGGTGCCAGTCTGTCCTCAATCACTTTACAGGTAGAATCAGACATAAGAATGTCCAGTCACAGGCCTGGCTTGGAAATGTGACATAGTACAATTAGATTCTCTCGCTCAGACCTATGAATGAGGAAATGCCAAAAGAAAGAGTGGAAAATGAACTTGAAAACATGCAAGAGTTTGACAAGGAAGGACAGGGAAAAGTTGTGAATAAATACAAAATAAGAGCAAGAAAGAGTAGCTAGTGGTGAAGACAGAAGTATGGAACAAATACACAGAGAAAAGCAGAGATACCATGAGAGACAGTGTGCACATGCATGCAAGAGAGAGAAACAAATAAAGTACCGCCTTCTACTTCCGACAGCTCCAGGATCCTATTCCCCTTCAAGTTCCAGATTTCCAGTGTCCTGAAGTCTACAGATACCAGTTCCAAAAGAGTCTGACCATTCTGCATATCCTATCTTTGGATTTTCTTCAAGTCTAACATCTCTCTTACTAATAATGTTATAAGCTGAATACTGTCAAGACTTCCAACTGGACTAGGTCACCAGTTTTCTAAGAGATAAGTAGAAACTGATATATTTTGATCTTGCATATTGTCAGAAATCCTCCCTCCCTCCCAAAGCCTCTAAAGATCAATTTGGGGGTAAAAATGGTGACTTACTGAGTCCTCTTCACTGAGTTCCCATTTCCTTTGCATTCTCTATTTTAACCCTAAATTTCACCTTCAGCATTGTTTTTTTTTTCCTGCACCATGATTGTCCAGCTGGACACTACCTCAATCTCTTTATTTTTCAAAATGCAACACATTCAACGGGTATACATGGCCAACTTTATTAAAGTGTAAAACAAGGAGTGGTACATTACAGCAAATAACTTAAATATAAGGCACCCCTATTTTTAAAGTCCCTCAGCCATTTCTATCATAAAGGAATTCTACTTAGCATCTTGTAAGAAAAGTCCTGTTTTCTTGCTATTTTGGTAGACTCTCTTTGACTCTTCTGATTCCCTCAACCCCCCAGATCCTTACAATCTTTTTTTTTTTTTTTTTTTTTTTTTGATCCTTACAATCTTGAAGAGCTACCTCTGTCTCTTACCTTAGCCACTCAGACTATGACCAGGGAGTCTTACCTCCATTAGCCATTAAACATACCAATGAAACCACACTCCAAAAGATATCCCCTTCTCTTTCTTCCCCCAAATCCTGAAGCTGCAAGTTAAGAAAACTAACTTTTTTATGAAAACAAGAGCACCCAAGATTGAGTAGTTACTGTGTGGCAAGTATTAAGCTTAAGGACCATTAACTCACTTAATTCTTATATTTCCCTTATGTTGAAGGTTCTGTAATATCCTGATTTTAGTGACAAAGAAATGTGCCTCAGGCCTACAAAGTTAAAAAGTATAGGGCTGAGTCTATAATAGAGTCTGAACCAGAACTGGAACCTCCACTCACACCATTACAATTCTGCCTCTGTCATGTTGCCTTGTATACAACCTTACAAAAAATAAAGCTGAAATGCTGATGATAGAAAATATATTTAGGGGTGCCTGAGTGGCTCAGTGGGTTAAAGCCTCTGCCTTCAGCTCGGGTCATGATCCCAGGCTGCTGGGCTCGAGCCCCACATCAGGCTCTCTGCTTGGCAGCCTGCTTCCTCCTCTCTCTCTGCCTGCCTCTCTGCCTACTTGTGATTTCTGTCTGTCAAATAAATAAATAAAATCTTTTAAAAAAAGAAAATATATTTAAAATTCCTTTGGGGTGTGTGCTGTGGAGACCATAAGCTCTAGAACTGGTAAAACAATGGGATAGAAAGCAGCAGCACATTCAGAAGTTTTGATGAAAGTGAATGTCAGTTTAACAGAGGACTTTATGATTTCTGCGGAACAGCAGGTCATGTTGTCAGACAGTGAATCTCCAATGAAGCTTCATATGTTATTAGGAAGTCATTCCTGCATTTATGGTAGTTCTTTTTTTTTTTCCATGTTTACAAGCAAAGAAAATTTCTAAAGGTATTTCTACATATTTAGGCTTTTCAATTAAATAAAAGCACTATTAAATTCTCACTTTTAAGCCTTGTGGATATTAATTATTACTTAGGTGAAGACCTTATTTTCAACCTGCCTCTAGGCAAGCAGACAACATCAAAGGAAGATAACACATTTAAAATACCTTCTAATAATTTAGGAAAAATAATGTGCTTCATCTATTCAATAAAATATGACATTTCAGTGAATACCTATGTAATGCAAAGACTCTTAATGCATGTGAAATTAGACCTTATTAAATATAGGCATACTATCAAGTGCACTTTACTTGGAAGGCACAGTATGTAAAAAGCTTGGCACATTGGAAGAACCAAAAGGAGGCCAGTGCTGCTGGAATACAGGGAAGAATAGCAAAAGAAAAGAAAGACAAGAAAACACTATATTGTGTGGGCTTTCTCAGCCAAGGAGGATGGTTTGGATTCTGTTTAAAGAGAAATGAGAAGTCTTTAAAGATAACTGCATAATAGTCTCCATGTGTCTTGAAATAAGGACTAAAGAGCCATTCTATTCTTATCACACAACCTTTAAAGATAGTGCCTCATTAAATAACGCACGTGTATCATGAAGTATGTATGTAAATAGCATGTCTGTGAATTGAACTACAGTGTGCTGTTGCTGTGCCAATATCAGAGAGACACCACAGAGATGCAAGCCAGCCAGCCATATGTGCTCCTGGCATCACTGACACACTGTACAGTTATGGCATATGCCTTGAGTATCTTAAGACTATGTTGTTACTAGTTTTACCACATTTGATTATATATTTAAGTTTATTTGGAGGTTTTTAAAAAGAAATTACTTCATACTTATAATCTTATGATTAAGAAGTTAGCAACTAATAACAATGTGCTATTTGCTCAAAGGAATATATAGTTGTAGCCAAGTTTCCTAAAGCAGCTTTTAAATTTACATAAATGTAATTGCCCTCTCAATTTTTAAGGTTTAAAAAATTTGCATTTTTGAGCAAAATTTAGTATGATCATGTCTATTCTAAAACCTTTCCTAATTTTATGTACATGCATACATACTTGCAAGCTATATATATTATATCATATATATACCTTCTCTATTATATTGTTACATTATATTACACAAAATTCAGGTCTACAAATCATACCATATAAAACATGTTATGTATGTCAGATATATATATATATAAAATAAATTATAGATCTGTAAGTTATTTATCACAAACACATAAGTGTCCATATATATACATAAACACAAAGTTTTTTCTGAAAGCAAATTTTAATGAATACCTAAGACATCTTGAAAAGGTACAAATTGTTCATTACTTGATAATGAAAATCATAATGTGCAAATTTTATACCATACAAATTAGGAATCCTAAAATAGAAAACACAAGGAAAGAGAGTTGCTTTTTAAATCCAGCATAGAGAGGTTCTAGATAGAATCTTTCTGTCTCTGCTAAAGAGGACAAAAGAGAAACTCTAAAAGAAGGTACTGACCCTTGAATCAAATTCCAGTTCTAGTATCAAATGTGTGACCAATGGAAAACCTACCCAATTTGGGCCCTAATCTATTCAACTCTAAAATAGCAACGTACTTTGCAAAGCTGCAGCTAGATCAAAAGAGATAATACTTGATACTTAGGAGAAAGTCAACACCCATTTCTTTTCCATGTCTTTTGGAAAATTACTTCAGCAGCATGCCATGAAAGAAAGTATTCACAGTAATGTTTCCCAAAGATGAGTACCCACAAAAAATGCTGCAAACTGTTGAAGCCATGAAGTACTTAAAGAAAGCTAGAAAAATAACATTTGTATTAAAATGTTTCCAGATTCAGATATATTTAAAAGAGTAAGCACTGGTAAACTGTATTTAGATATTTAGTTATTATTCTGTAAGACTTTTCTATACAACAGGTCTGGGGAAGGTAAGCATCAATCAAGCCTTTTGAACCCAAAATACAAACTTAATGAGAGAATAATACACATCACACTTTTCAATAAACAGTCTAGAGATTTACTCTTAAGTTTAGAACGTTCCTAGAGCATTTAGAATTCATTCTAAACAGTGTTGACACTGACTACTCCAAGGTTTCAATTCATAAACATATTCATGAACGAGACGTGTTTCACTTGGAAATGGCTATACACTGCCTGAGCTAAATTTAAAAACAAAACTGAAACAAATAAACCAAAAATCCAACTAAGCCTTCTGACTGAGTGCATTAACTTCTGCAGAAATAAACCCACAACTTTCTTAGGGTTTGTAAAGGGATTTTCTTAGGAAATGGGACATTTCTCCTTTAGCAAGTGAGAGCACATGAATAAGGTTTGCAGGAGGAATGTGGCATAACAATCAGTATTAACTTCCATAATTTGGATAAACATTTTAGAATTAAATTATTTTAAGATCCTTAATCTTATTTGATTCTTACAAATATCCTGAAATAAGTTTTGTTATGATATAGATAAAAATGCTGAAATTCCAAAAGTTTATAACATCTCAGTGATCACACAAGGCAAACCTTAAAAGAAATTCAGCAATATGCCTGTAGCCAGAGGGAAATAAAACATTTAACTCAATTCCCTTGTTGATATTTTTTGAGTACATAAAGACTGGATTAAGATCAGACCGCTAGGATCAGTCAGGTACTAAAGTGAGTATCTTCTATTCCCTAGCCTAATATTCCTTTCATTATAACATTCTTCCTTATATGTAGGTGGAAAGGACAGGGTGAGTGGCTGGGACCAATCATTTCACTGCTCTCGGTGAACCTAAAGCAAAAAGACAGGTACCCACAGAGTGACTACTTAACCCACACTACTCTCAGAGCAAAGGTTGTACTATCTGCTGAGCTTCTATCCCCATCTTCCTGTGAAATTAACTGGAACAGATGACTGACATGATGTTCTCTGTACTCATAATTTTTGCAGGAAGAAAATTAGAAAGATAATTAAGTAAAGAACAATGAGGATTAATAAGGACCATTGATTATATTTTAGTGGTGAATTCTCATCTATCAGATGTGATCCTCAAGGAATATCTCTTGTAAGAATATTTCTTATCCAAAGAAAGATTCTTCTGAATATGTTTTCCTAGCAATAGCTAGGTTTTTGGTTTTTCTGATATTTTTGGACATAAAGATTTTTTAAAACCTCATAAGGCTGAAAAATACATCCTAAATTTCATATGTACTTATTATCTAATAAATCGAATTTTTTAAAAAAGATTCATTTATTTTTTTAAGAGAGAGAGAGCACGTAAGACCACAGAAGTGAGTGCAAGCGGCTGGGGTGGGGGGGGTGCATTGCAGACATAGAGGGAGAAAGAATCCTAAGCAGATTCTATTCTGAGTGCAGAGCCCACACCATGCATGGGGCTCGACAACAGGACCCTGAGATCATGACCTGAGTCAAAATGAAGAGACAGACACTTAACTGATCAAGTCACCCAGGTGCCCCTCAGGTTCGTGGCTTTCAGGCCCAATAACCAATTCCCCACATTTTTCCATATTTCTCCATAGAAAACTCTCTACAGTTTAGACAGTAAATGTTTTACCTCCTCTTTGTCTAAAGATACTGTCCTACCTTAGATACTCATCTCCTTTTCATGGACTCTTGCAAAGCCCCTGGTCTCTTTTATTTCTGCTATTAATTTCACAAGCACAGAATCTAATCATGCCATTGTGCTCCTTATACACTGTAGTTGTTTCTGGAGTAGTATTCATGTTCTATTTTTTGATCTGGGTGCTAGTTATACAGATGTGCTAAGTTTGAGAGAATGTATCAATCTGTGCACTAATGATATGTGCATTTTTCTGTAGGTGTAATATAATTCAATTTAAAAAGACTCAGAGTCCTAAATATCAGTTGTGACATCTGGACCACCACTTGAAACTTTTTGGAAAACACGTTTCACTCAAA
This sequence comes from Martes martes, assembly GCF_963455335.1. NCBI lineage: Eukaryota > Metazoa > Chordata > Mammalia > Carnivora > Mustelidae > Martes > Martes martes. The sequence continues at coordinate 173,393,008 of NC_137890.1, read as the reverse complement.
TAAAGGTACAAGATGGAATGTAATTGAAACTAGTGTACCCTAAACTCAAAGCAAGATTTTTTTTTTCCATGAATAGAACATCCTTTCCTTGAATGATCCAAATTTCTAGTATTTTCTCCCATATTTGAATAAGTTATCTTTTCAGATACAATGGAGTCTATAAAATATATAATATTCATCACAAGGCAAATTTATGATTGTCAGAAAGCACTAATATTTTGAAGTTAGTAAGTCTCTTAATTAGAGAAATTTAGTTTTTGCTATATCTGATTTTTCTTCATCTTCTCAGCTCTTTACTGTTTTTTCAGGAAAAATTATTTTAAAAAGTAAAGACGTGTTTAAAGTAGTGTTAGTGTAGAACATAATCAAAAAATACTTGAATTGAAAAAAGCCTCAGTGTCTCCACCTAGAGGACAAAATAAAATGGCTGTTTCGCTTCAAAGGCCCTTCCTAGATTAGGACTACCTTACTTTTCCCATCTGCACGCTTGTTTCCCTCCCATTCATATCTTACACACACCTCATGGACTCCAGTCACACTAAAACATTTGGTATTTCTTAAACTTCACTTTTGCTCCTCCCAGCATCCATTTGTTTCACATGCTGTCCCTACTGCCTGGAATGGTATGGTGGCCACTCTTTTCCCAGAGCTCCTTAAACCCACAACTCTGCAAAGATGACTAAACTGCACTGAGTAACTAACTACAATGTGCTCTCTCTAGCCACAATGACTACCTGGAGATAAGCATATCACCAAAGTGCAGTCATTTGAAGTTCTTCTCCAGTATACATATGGGGGGGGGGTAAAAATAAATGAATATATATATATATATATATATACACACACACACACACACACACCAACTATGGAAAAGCCAATTGCCAATTATGGAAAAGCCAGAGAACATAAAGATGAGTCAGAAAGTAGAAGAAATGAAATCGAATTTTGGTAACATCAAGATGCTGATTCTAGACATGGAAGTTTCAGAAAATCCCCAATTACTATAGTTCTTTCTTCAATTCTATCAGTTCCAACATCACCTACTCTGGGAAGTCCTCTCCCAAAATCTCCAACTGGCATTCTTTTTTTTTTCCCCCAATATTTTATTTATTTGTCAGAAAGAGAGAATGAGAGAGCACAGGCAGGGAGAGTGGCAGGCAGAGGGAGAAGCAGGTTCCCTGCTGAGCAAGGAGCTCAATGCCAGACTCATTCCCAAAACCTGAGATCATGACCCTAGCTGAAGGCAGACACTTAACCAACTGAGCCACCCAGGCATCCCTCTACCTGGCATTCTTTACAGAGGTAACATTAGTCCCTACCTGCTCTATATCACCATGCCTCTATGATAAATAACTCTAACCTAAAGTTTTTTGTTTGTTTTTTTTTTACTTGTTTGCATTCCCAACTAGAACTATAAACTCTTAGAAGGTATGAATTCGTATCAGGTATAATGCCCCCTTTGTGCTTAATGCACAAGAAAAGATCAAACACCTACTGAATGAATTATAAAAATAAACTACCCAGAAAAAGAATATAGAAATTGGGTAAGAGTAGTAGTAGGTAAAGACAGCAAGGGGATTTTAAGTACTGCAATATAAATAAGTCAGGAATATCTTAGTGCTATTAAAAAATTAAAACTTATAAAAAACTAAAATGAATTTTATTTTATTTTAAATGTTTTATTTATTTGAGAGAGAGCAAGCACCAGTAGTGGGGAGGGGCAGAGTGAGACAGAGAAGCAGACTCCGCTCTGAGCAGGGAGTCCAATGTGGAGCTCGATCCCAGGACCTGGAGATCATGACCTAAGCCAAAGGCAGATGCTTAACCAACTGAGCCACCCAGGTGCCTCATAAAATGAGTTTAATTTAATTTAATTTTTTTTTTGCCTTCTTTTTTTTTTAATTTTTATTTTTTTTAAATTCTTTCAGTGTACCAGAATTCGTTGTTTATGCACCACACCCAGTGCTCCATGCAATATGTGCCCTCCATAATACCCACCACCTGGTTCCCCCAACTTCCTACCCTCCGCCCCTTCAAAACTCTCAGATTGTTTTCAGAGTCCATAGTCTCTCATGGTTCACCTCCCATTTCAATTTCCCCCAACTCCCTTCTCCTCTCCATCTCCCCATGTCCTCCGTGTTATTTGTTATGCTCCACAAATAAGTGAAACCATATGATACTTGACTCTCTCTGCTTGACTTATTTCACTGGTTATTTACCACAAAGATACAGATGTCGTGAGTTTAATTTTAAAAGCACATGATGTGTACTAACAAACCAATAGGATCCCACTTTTCAAGTAAGATTGGTCCTTAAAACTACACAAAGGACAGATTGGTAACCTGGAAGCCTTATAGGGATGGTGGGAAAACAGAAGATAACAGGAAAAAAAAAAAAAGCAAACAAAATACAGGAGGAATAAAAAGAAGATAAAAATAAGACGTTAGGAACATTAAAGTGACCAACAGTATATAATGTGAAAAAATGAAGGTAGAATGAGGAATAACAAAAGCATAAATCATGTAGAGCTAAAACATCTAACATAAAAATGGGGAAAATTTGATGTAAAATTTTTTTAAAACTGAAGTACAACCTTATGGTTGTCATAGATATTATACAGGTTACCCAAAATATCATGCATTAATATTTCTCAAAAGACTACATCAGTTTTTCAATAAGAATAATTTTATAGTTGTTTTGTTTTCAAGACAATCTGAATGATCAATAACACCACCATGTTGTACCCCATACTTCAGGGACTGAGTTTGCACTGCCATCCCCCTGTCACCATATAGCACTTGATTTACTGTCATGGGCTAATGAGTCAAGAAAACTGAGGGATTTCCGACATGGATGAATTAGCGCTAAGTGAAAGTTAAGTGATGGTGAAGGTGATCATTATGAAATATGTGAAGCATTTTAGATGGAAAAAGTGGTGGAAGGACAGAGTCATCTTAGAGCAGGCAGAAGCTTCAACAGGGTGACTGCAAAGACTCTGTGCCTATAAGATAAGATTAGGACCACAGATACACAGTGAGCAGGAATCTGGTTTCAGAGAAATAAACTGTGGTTTAAAGTAATGATGTCCATCTAACATTTTCTTGGTTTTACTATTTTGTTCGTATTAATTCATTTTATATTTTAGTTTTACAGTTAGAAATAAGGTATAATATAATGAATTTACAATTAACTTTTTAGGTTATACTATATTAAAATAATTTTTTTGAAAACAGTCGAATTTTAAACAGCAGTAGTTGAAAAGGAGTAATTCCCGACTTTGGCTTTCCACATTTTTTTCCTTTTAAAGTTGTCACTATTATTTGTATTTGCAAAAAAAAAAAAAAAATACCCATAAGCATTTTTTTTTTTTTTAAACAGCATGAAGAGGGGGCATCTGGGTAGCACAGTAGGTTAACAGTCCAACTCTTGGTTTCAGCTTGGGTCATGATCTTAGGGTTGTGAGATCAAGCCCTACATGCAGCTTCTTGCTCAGTGTGGAACCTGTTTGATAGTCTCTCTCCCTCTCCCCCTGCCCCTCCTACTTATACACCCTCTGTCTCTCTTTCTCAAATAAATAAATAAATCTTAAAAACAAAACAAAACAGCACGGGCTGGGGCAATTACTAAATTAGATGATCTCTTGGTATATCTTCTAATTCTCTCATTCTACAATGATAAAGACAGTAGTGTACTAGAAATATTTGGTTTGCTTTCATTGGAGAGAGGGAAGGAAGGGATTATAATAGCATTAAACATGCTGTTAAAGCTATAATTCAGTAATATAAAGCGTGTCCTAATTATATACTGTCATATTTCTATTTACCAAATATTGCCTCCCATTGCTATTTTCCTTAAGGTTGTAATAAATGAAAAATAAATTTTATGTTTTATTTCATGGAAATACACTTTAAAATCCTTATTGGAGTGTATAACTGACTTTGGCAAACTTTTCTTCTACTGAGCTGAAACACTTTAGAGAAGAAGAAACTAATACCTACTATGTACTCACCAGGGTAGGCATTCATTCATTTATTTATTCATTCATTTATTTATTTTCAAGATACAAAGGTCTTGAAAACAAATCTATGTGGGAGCAATATTCCAAAGGCTGGAATATAAGCATGAATATAATCCACATTACATACCATCAAAGAGATTAGAGTTTAGAGGAGGAACTAGAGAAATAGCAAATGTCAATTACTATGATGACATAAATGAGGGGCACTTAAAATATTAACCACCAAGCTTAGCCTACATTATCTCTATTATCACAGACACAATGGGATGGGATTACCATTATTCCAGTTTTACTGATGAGAAAAATAGGTATGATTCAGAAAAATAATTTGTCTCAAATCATGACTTTTCTCCACTTTCTGGCTTCCTTGAATTTTCTGTGTGCTGTGTATTTAAGTGATGGCTTCTTTATTTTTCAAATTTTTCTCTTCTTAGGCTTTTGGTAGAGTTTATCAGAAAAGGAATCTGCATTCATTTTGTCAAGTTTCTCGCATCCAAATCAATTCTCTGAAATGTGGTTTCTAACCCTGCCATTTTACCATCATAGTTCTTAGTTCACTGAAAATCTCCAACCTGTCAAACCCTATGGTTAATTTCTAATTTTAATTCTTTTTTTTAAAGATTTTGTTTATTTATTAGACAGAGAGAGATCACAATAAGCAGAGAGGCAGGCAGAGAGAGGGGGAAGCAGGCTCCCTGCTGAGCAGAGAGCCCCATGCAGGGCTTGATCCCAGGACCCTAAGATCATGACCTGAGCAGAAGGCAGAGGCTTAACCCACCACCCAGGCGCCCCTCTAATTTTAATTCTTGAATTCTTTGAGTTATTTGACACTTTGAATTGCTCCCTTCATGAAACTCTTTTTTTTTTTCCACTTTGCTTTCCCTTCTATTTGTTTCTTTTCTTTTCTTTCCTTTTTTTTTTTTTACTTGGTTTTCTCACTAGGATCTGTAATGCCTGTATGTTAAAAGCCATCCAAGGGAGACAACTGGAGGAACCCCAAACACTTCATACTTACTCACTTTGTAATTCTGAAATAATCCCTATAGGTCTTGAATTCATAACTCTCCTGCTAGTCCTCACTGCCATGAGTTCATATTCCTCATTCTCACTCACCAGAACAGACTATTACAATAGCCTTTTAATTATATCCATCCCTGTAGCTTTCACCCCTACTGTTTCATCCATACTGCTGTCCAAGTGATTTTTCAAAATCACAAATCTGATCTGCTCACTTCTTCATTCATGCTTTGGAAAAGTATATAGTATAACAGAAATCATTTATAGTCTATTTCAAATCACACTAGGAAACTGTGAACCCAGGATCTACATTACAAAGGACAGAAACAAACCCGTTAACTTGAAACAGACAAGAATTTCCCGAAATTTTATCAAATCAGTCCCTGAATCAACAGGAAGTTTGGAAAAGTAAGTTCCAACAAGATGTGAAGAAGGTAAGGCTCATACAAATTCCCACCACAGAAATATTCTGCACATAATTCCATCACCATCATAATGGACACTGGGCACTAACCTGTGAATAGACATTCACTACCCTCACCCTAAACTTTTAAATTCATTGACAATACCTGAAAAAGTCTTCACCAATCCTTCCCATTTGCGTCACTTCCTCAAATCTAAATCTTGAGCAGAAGTAACTGAGTGGCCACACATAGGTCGGGGATAAAGAGAGAGAATAACTCCTTGCCACCCATCTTCTTTAAGATGCTACCCAAAGAAGAACTGAATTTATATGCTAGACAGTTAATAAATGCCAATTCACACTCCCATGTGGCTAAACCAAATTAAGTTCTCTAAAGGTAAAGGAAAAAAAAAACGGGCATTAAAGGTTTATGATAATATTAGGTGTAATGTACAGAATTATAATTGGCACAAATTATCATTCCCTCTTATATCCTCAAAATTGATCTGATGCTCATGATTAAAGTATTTTTGAATATCACACTAATAACCCAACATGACTTGCCTTTCCCTGGGAGCTCATTTTCAGTTTCCTTCCTTTTCCTAGTAGATGACGTGGTTAAAGTTGAGGTAAGGCTAAGTCTAAATAAGTGAGACCTTCAAATCCTTTGTATTTCTCTCCGATAGCTCCTCCCACAAACTCTAAGCCATACGGTAAGATTAACAGTATACTGAATACTTTTCTTCAAGTCTAGTAAATCCAAAATAAGATAGAAGGTGGTTATGTTTCTTTGGGTCATCAACTTTATCCTACAGGAAAGACTTATCAGTATCAGAAACCAAAATATTTGTCTTGTCAGCTCACGACAGCCAATAAAAATTAACTCTATTATTCATTTATATAAAAATATAATTATTTCCTATACCTCAAAAATTAGTATATCTAAGACTTCTCTTTTTCAGAATAAAGGGAAAATACCGTGTCTAGAGAATTAATTCTGTATTGTTCTTATCTGCTATATGGTTTTATTTTTAATTCATCTTTTTTTAAAAGATTTTATTTATTTATTTGACAGAGATCACAAGTAGGCAGAGAGGCAGGCAGAGAGCGAGGGGGATAAGCAGACTCCCCACTGAGCAGAGAGCCTGATGCGGGGCTCGATCCCAGGACCCTGAGATCATGACCTGAGCCGAAGGCAGAGGCTTTAACCCACTGAGCCATCCAGGTGCCCCTAATTCATCTTAGCTACTCATAAACAGAACTTTAAGAAAATGCAAATGTAAAGCTCCCTCTACAACTTAAGACCTAATCTCCTCATTACTTCAAGAGTCATGCTCCCTTATACGGTCACAAGGCTGTCCAACCAACATTCCAGACTCTTATTTTATCACATCCCTCATTTTCCCTCCGGTGTATTTCTAAGAACATTATGTTCTAAAAACAATGAACTACTTAACAGATATCCCAAAACCCAAGAGAGGGTTTCTAGTCCCATCTCTTAAATCTTCTAACTCCTGAATATTTTGCAAAAGTCTATTTGTGAAGGCTTCAGTTACCTGTCCCCCAGATGAAGGACATAATCATTTTCCTCATTCTATCTCTATTTCACAAGTGTATTTGTATTAGTTTACATGCCACATTTTGTCTTAACAGCTGAAGTCTATACTTGATTCATTGTTATATCCCTAGCTCCTAGCACAGTGTCATGGCAAACTATCAAATGTATAAGAAAAAACAGATGAAATAAAGATTTAATACATCTCTTACTGTTTCTCCTTTTCTCTGCTTTTCATTCCTCTTACTAGTTTCACTTCCACATTTTCATGGTCACACTGTCTAGTTCTGCCTCCTATTCTACCCAGACAGTTAATCTGAATTTCACATCTGTTTCTTATTAGTAGAAATATCACTTTTGACCAGAAAAAGTATTTTCTATTTACTGACAGTTTTGGAAGGTAGTTTCAATGCAAATTTAAAATGAATTTTTTTTTTTTAAATAATGTACTCTATACAATCTGCATAGCATACAAAAGACATTTTCTATAAGCAATTTGATTTGTATATTTGATAGTGCTGTAAAACATAAAAAGTACCCAGAAAGTTCTGGAAATATAGTATAGTTCAACAGTATTCAGGATTTCCAAGGAAACCTTTTCTTGCTAATTAACTTTGGGCTTCAAAGAGTCCGTTACATTTTTTAGGTTAAAAAACAGTAAAAACAAAACAAAACAAAACAAAACAAAAACCAGCTTTTCTAGCCTTCAGTAATTGATTTCCAGTCCTGCATTAAACCAGATGACCTTCTACTATAGTTTCTAAAAATACAATGTTAGGAGTGCCTGGGTGGCTCAGTGGGTTAAGCCTCTGCCTTCAGCTCAGGTCATGATCTCAGGGTCCTGGGGATCAAGCCCCGCATTAGGCTCTTTGCTTAGTAGGGAGACTGCTTCCCCCCTCTCTCTCTGCCTACTAGTGATTTCTCTGTCAAATAAATAAACAAAATCTTAAAATAAAAATAAAATGTCAGAAATCCTTGGTACCGTTAAAAGTTAGTATTATTTTTTGTTTTGAAATAGACACAATTTCTTTTTGTCTTAGGGTCAATCTAAATTTATTTTACTCTGATCTTATTTTTTTCCCCACAGCAGCTGATATACCATCTTCCTCCCTTTTAAAAGTAAGATAGTCAGGTATTAAAGGGAGGGGTTGCAGGGTATTCTGGGACCCAGCTGAGGCCGGCTCTCTAATTAAACCACAAGGACTGAATGGTCATAAGCAAAAAAAAGATGCAAATGTCTGCATTGTTTTAACCCTAGAACAGGAGAGGTCTGCAAATCAGTTATTGTCAAGTACATCTAGAACCTGTTCTATATGAATAGAGAATCTATCATACATCAATTAAAAAAAAGGCAACAAAAAGGTACCATTCTAATTCCTGGGTCCATTTTATTTTATTAACCTTTAACTTCACAGAACCGAAGTTAGGGATAACACAGCGTCATGGCCTTTATAATCCAGGATCCCCACCAATTTAAAGACAGCAGGTTCTTCTTACAGGTATAATAACATGTTGCTTAATTTGTATTTTTCTCTTTGGCACCACAAAAAGAAAGGAAGTTATTTCACAGAAGTTAAAGATGTAATTTACACTTAAAAAACTCTGAAAAACATTATGCTTGGAATAGGACTATCTTGGTGGATAATAATTTCAGTGGAACTTTTAAATTTCCCTAAAGAGTATATAGAGAAGTAGATTACTGTCTTTCACTAATCCACCATCTAGAATTTTCTTCTTTTGAATTTATAGGCTAGAAAGTTATTTTCATACCTACTACATAGAATCTACTATTTTTGGCACACTCATTCTTCAGTTTCTACAATATCTTCTAATTTACAAACTTAGATGTGATGCTTTATTTCTTCTGTCACTCTAGCAATATGAACATTCAAAACTATTGACATTCCAAAGAACACATAAAATCTAGATTGCATAAATTTCCTGACCCTGGTGTCCATTTCACAGCATTCCTGAATACTCTCCCTGTCACAAGAACAAATATTCTTTGTTGTATACAAATGTTGTACACAAAGACATTTTCAAGCACATTCTTGAAACACTATTTAAAAAAAATTTTTTTGGGCATGCTCTTGTAAGCAGAGACAAATAGACGAACATTGGAGATTCAGTAGTAGAAAGCAAAAACACAAAATTTGTGTGGTCAAAAAATAGATTTTATGAAAATAAATACAAATCTCCAAAAAATATATTAAGGTAAAATAAGAAACATGTATATCTAAATATATTTATTTAGCAATATATTGCATCTTAAATAATGGTTTTCCAAAGTAACTGACTAAAATATAACTAAACAGTATTTGATGATAAGAGAAAGAGAATTTTTCTTGAATTTTTGAATATCTATTATAACATTAATTGCACTGTGGTCACTAACCTAAAATCAATTTTAACATAATAATTCTAAAAATCCACAAAAATGTTAATCCTATACATCCTCGTATTAATTGTCCTGCCAGAAAGAAAGAAAATTAACCACCTAATTTTAATATTATAACTAATTATAAATGTAATTTAAAAGGGTGTGCCTATGTATTCATGTGCAAAAACGCTAAACCATGAGCAAAATTTAAAGGCATCCTAATGTAACTAACACTATGTTCTATCTATGAAATTCAGGCATAGGGTAAAGGTGTCAGGTTTAGAGAAAGAAAACCTATGCTTCAGGCTTACTTCTCCATTTATTAATTTTAAAACTTTAATAGGTCATTTAATTTCTCAAGTTTGAGTCAGCCATTTACTGAAAACAGAATAAATTTCTTTAGCACAAAAGAGCTAAGGCATATAAAAGCCCTTCATAGACTGTACAACACAGAATATAAGGAAAGAAGCTGTTAGCATAAAGTAGAGGTGACTAGTTATTTTCTTCTACAGCGTAGTTATTTATTATAATAGCTAGTTCCAAATAAATTTATTGTTTTTTTTTTTTTGGTGTTAAGATGCCTGTTAGCTTTTTTCAATTTTAACTTCAATGTTGAATTATTTTGATGAATGTATGGTGTTAAATACATACTGATAACTTGATTCAAATTTCTCAAAATTTAGGTCTGCCCATACTTATAAAAATAAAGAGCCAAAGTAATTCATTAAATAAGTTAACAATAAAGAAACTATAGTTTATGTATGAGATGGCTGCAATTGCTTATTGGAAGCTATTTTCATAAAAGTCTAGCTATGTATACGTACATACACACATATACGCACACCCCATACACTATTTTCCTCAGTGTCTTTTATAATGAAAGCATCTTATAATATTCAAATTGTATTATTAACATTTAATGCAAGTATAAAATTATTAATTATTTGGAGATAATATTCATTTTGTCTACCGAGGACTTTTTTTTTTTTTTAAGATTTTATTTATTTGACAGACAGAGATCACAAGTAGGCAGAGAGGTAGGCAGACAGAGAGAGGAGGAAGCAGGCTCCCTGCCAAGCAGAGAGCCTGATGCAGGACTTGATCCCAGGACCCTGAGATCATGACCTGAGCCGAAAGCAGAGGCTTAATCCACTGAGCCACCCAGGCACCCCCCAGAACTTCTTAACATATGAATTATTACACAGGATAAGTTGTTAACATTGTACAGTCCCAATAAACTTACAAATATATCAATTATTTCACATATACTAAAAAATAACCTCAATATCAGCCATATTTAGGGTACGTAAGAATTACTTAATTTTTAAATTTTTTATTATTTTTTAAATTTTTAAAAAATATTTATTTGGGAGAGAGAGCACCTGTGTGTGAACCCTGGGGGCTGGGCAAAGGGAAGGGGAGGAAGGAAGAGAGAGTGTGAGAGAGACAGACAAGCACACTGCCCACTAAGTATGGAGCCAGGAGACACAGGGCTGGATCTTCCTGAGATCAAGATCTGAGCCACAATCAGGAGTCTGACACTTAACCAACTGAGGCACCCAGGTGCCCCTAGCAATTACATAGTTCAAATCTCATAGCAAATTTAATATTAGCATTTTAAAATTTATGTTCCTTAAAGCCAAAGATTAGTATTAGAATTCACTAAAATCTAATCAGTAGAATTATTTGTCATGACACAAGCAAATTTTGTGTTGATATTTATTAAAACTATTTTGTAGCTCTATGCCTCTTTTTTCTTTATATAATATTGTCCTTACAAAATAGGATTTTAAGTGGTAATTGTATAATTTTTGTTAATCAATTGTCCTCTTAGTCTGAATAAACCTATTTAATTTTTGACTTTTCAAGGAAAGGAGAAATTAATTACACATTAACAAAAACAAAGAAATTAGAAATTTTGTTAGAATATAAAGAAACACAAGGGAAAATTTTGTTAAGGAAATATATGTCAAAATAAAAAATAATGGCCAATAAACCAATATATGTATTGAATAAAAATATGATTCATAGATAACTAATTGAAAAAGGCAATCTTTTTCCTGGTTTAAACAGTGTAAAAAGTATGTTACTTCCATGAGGATAAGAATCAATGAATTCATCAAATAAGCTCTATAAGAAGTATACAATAAGTATCACAGGTATGTTCTCCACCCATTGAGTGTTTACATTCAAAATGGGGAAACTTTGAAATGGACATACAGAAAGACTCCACAAATCCCCATAATATTTGGATACCTTTCCAGAAAACAAAAGTGCACTAGGTAGGATTAATACTAAAATAATTGAATACATTTTTTGTCTTACCATTTAAAAAATGACCTAAGTTAAAATAAATTTCTAGAGATTAGTGACCAACTGAGGTTAATGGCCTGAAACTATACTTTAGGCAATTAACTCCACCCAGCCATTCATTAATCCCCAGGAAATAACCAGGTCTACAATTGTTACTACTTAATTATAACCCAAATGGAACCATGAGAGATGAGAGCAGCAATGTGATTGGCTAATGTACAAAAATTAAGTTCTCCATGAATGCCTTGTACATATCAATTAAAACTGCATCACCCTTAAAAAAATCCATATGCCTATATTTCTCTTCCATTTTCAGTTCATAATAGCAATAATGACTTTGATGCTGGGCATTTTCTGGGAATTAATGGCCAACGGATGTTAATGGTCCTTGGCTGTACCTTGAACCATTCACTCCTCCCTGTTAGTCATTAATCCTTATGAAATGCCCAGCTATTGCTTAATTAACTTTACAATGCAGTTAATGCAGATACGACATGATAGAAAGATTTTTATTTATAAGCTTCAAGAAAAACAAAACCTTCAGCTCAAAAGAGCCTTGTAAAAATACAGTTTCAGATTTCTGAAATGTACACTGAAAATTAAAAATGGGGAGGTGATGTCAGCAAGATGGAGGACTAGGAGATCCCAATGCTCATCTCTCCAACAAAAATAACCAAAGCAGTAAATAACCTTAAACTGGAGAAAATAGCTCAGGGAAAACTCTGGATTACAATGAAGAAGGAGCACAAAACCCACAAAGCGCAAATAGTGAGGAAGGACCACATAACAAAGCTCGGGTAGCCTATTACTGACATTAACTGATTCTCCAGTCCAGAGAAGCTTGGAGTCAGAGGACTTTCACCCCATAGGGAGATGGAGTGTAGGAGAATCCCAGCAGGCCTCAGCACTGCGGACATTTGCAGCCTGTGAGACCGAGGTCTCCCACAGTGTTTACCAATGCTGATCCCAGCTGACCGTTGCCTAGAGTACCCTTCTGCATCTACTCCTAGAGGATAGAGCTGTTGCTGTGGGGAGACCTGCCTGCAGAGGCCCCAGTCACTGCTATCTTCTGCTCCCTCGGATCAGATCGCCACAGCATCTTAGCATATAAGGAATTGGAGCTTCCACTGCTATGTGCCCCACCCCCATGGACCAGGTCCTGGCAATGAACCCTTATTGTCAGGGCCACACTGCCTGTCATGGCCAGGAAGTTCTCCCATTGCTCTAAACCCAGCTCTACTGTGAACAGTTATATGCCAGCAAACTGCATAACCTAGAAGAAATGGGTATATTCTAGAAGCATACAACCTACCAAAACTGAATCATGAAGGAAGAGAAAATCTGAATAGAACAATAATGGGTAAGGAGATTCAATCAGTAATCGAAAACCTCCCACCATAGAAAAGCCCAGGACCAGAGAGTTTCACTGGTGAATTCTACCAAATCTACCAATATTAAATCTTTCTACCAAATTAATGCCAATCCTAAATGCTTCCAAAAAATTGAAAAGAAGGGAACACTCCCAAACTCATTTTACAAGACCAGCACTGTCTGAGTACTGAAGCCAGATATGGACACTATAAGAAAAGAAAATCACAAACCAATATCCCTGATGAATACTGATGAAACAATTCTCAACCAAATATTAGCACACTGATCTTAGCAGCACACGAAAAGAATAATTCACAAGGATCAAGTGGGATATACCCCTGGGATGCAAGGATGGTACAATATATGCAAATCAATAAATGTGACACACCACATTAATAGAATGAAAAATAAAATCATATGATCAGTAGATGTAGAAAAGCATCTGACAAAATACAGCACCCTTTCATGATAAAAATCCTCAATGAATTGAATGTAGAAGGAACAGATATCATAATAAAGGCCATATATGACAAACCCACAGCCAATATTATATTCAAGTGAAAGGATGAAAACTTTTTCTAAGATCAGGAATAAGACAAGAGTACCCAACATAGTACTGGAAGTCCTACCCAGAGCAACTAGGTAAGATAAATAGATAAAAGGTATCCAAACTGGGATTCAAGAAGTAAAATTATCATTGCAGGTGAAATGATCTATTCAGAAAACCTTAAAGAATCCACCGAAAAACTATTATAACAAATAAAAAAATTCAGTAATGTTGCAGGATACAAAATCAACATACAGAAATCAGTTACATTTCTTTACACCAGTGCTGAATTATCCAGGAGAGAAATTAAAAAGCAATTTCATTTATAGTAGCATTGAAAATAATAAAATCCTTAGGAATAAACGTAACCAAGAAGATGGAAGATCGGTACAGTGAAAACCATAAGACACTGACAAAAGAAACTGAAGACACAAGTAAATGGAGAGATAGCCTGTGTTCTTGTATTAGAAGAGCTATTATGGTGAAAATATCTATTCTTTCTAAATGATTTATAAAATTCAATGCAATTTCAGTCAAAATTCCAATGACATTTTTCACAAAAAAAAAGGGAAAAAAACTATTCTAAAATTTGTATGGAAACACAAAAGTCCCCAAATAGTTAAAGCAATCTTGAGAAACAAAAACAAAGATGGAGGCATCACAATACCCAATTTCAAACTATATTATAAAGCAATAGTAATCAAAACAGTATGGCACTGTCATAAAAACAGGCACACTGAGCAGTGGAAAAGAATAGAGAGCCCAGATAAAAATCCACACATATGTGGCCAAGTAATTTTTAACACGGATGCTAAGAACATGCAATGGAGAAAGGACAGTCCCTTCAATAAATGTGCTTGGAAAATTGGACATCCACATGCCAAAGAATGAAACTGAGCCCCTCCCTTTCATCTCTCACAAAAATTGACACAGAACAGATTAAGGATTTAAACATAAGACCTGAAATCATAAAACTCTAAGAAAACACAGGAAAAAGATCCTTAACATTGTTTTTCTCTTAATTTTTTTTCAGCATTCCAAGATTTATTGTTTATGCACCATACCCAGTGCTGCATGCAATATGTGCCCTCCACAATACCACCAGGCTCATCCCACCCTCCATCCCACCCCACCAAAACCCTCAGTTTGTCTCTCAGAGTCCATAGTCTCTCAAAGTTTGTCTCCCCCTCCGATTTCCTCCAACTCGCTTTCTCCTCCCAATGTCCTCCATGTTATTCCTTATGCTCCACAAGTAAGTGAAACTATACAATAATTGACTCTTTCTGCTTGACTTATTTCACTCAGCATAATCTCTTCCAGTCCTGTCCATGTTGATACAAAAATTGGGTATTCATCCTTTCTGATGGAGGAATAATACTCCATTGCATATATGGGCCATATCTTCTTTATCCATTAGTCCATTGAAGGGCATCTTGATTCTTTCCACAGTTTGGTGACTGTGGCCATTGCTGCTATGAACACTGGGGTACAGGTTGCCCTTCTTTTCACTACATCTGTATCTTTGGGGTAAATACCCAGTACTGCAATTGCAGCATCATAGGGAAGCTCTATTTTTAATTTCTTAAGGAATCTCCACACTGTCTTAACATTGGTCTTAACAGAGATTTCTTGCACAAGACACTAAAAGCACAGGCAACAAAAGCTAAAATAAAAGAGTGGGACCACATTAAACTAAAGAGCTTCTGCAAAGGAAAAAATAAATTGAAAAGTCAGCCTATAGAATGGGAGAAAATATTTGGAAACCATACATCTGATAATGAGTTAAATCCAAAATATATAAATAACTCCCATAACTCAATAGTAAAAAAGAAAACAATCCAATTAAAAAATGGGCAAAGGATATGAGTACTTTTTTCCAAGAAGACATACAAATAAATGGACAACAGATATATGAAAAAGTATTCAATACCACTAATCATCAGGGAAATGAAAATCAAAACCACAGTGAGATATCACATCATACCTATTAGGATGGCTATTATCAAGAGGGCTAACAATGTGGGTGAGGATGTGGAGAAAAGAGAACTCTTATAAATTGTTGGCAGGGATGTAAAATGTTACAGCCATTATGGAAAACATTATGGCAGTTCCTCAAAAAACAAACAACTGAACTATACCATATAATCCAGCAATCCTACTCCTGAATATATAGCCGAAGGAATTAAAATTGATATCTCAAAGAGATATCTGCATGCCCTGGTTCACTGCAGCATTATTTACAATAGTCGAGATATCGCTTCTCGGCCTTTTGGCTAAGATCAAGTGTACAATAGTCGAGATATACAAACAAACTAAATGTCCTTTGTTAGATAAATGGCTAAGGAAAATGTCCCAAACCACACACACAGAGACACATACATGCAGAGGAATATTATTCAACCATAAAAAAGGAAATCCTGTCATTCATGGACCAATAGAGAGATTACGCTAAGTGAAATTAGCCTTAAAAAATGACAAATACTGTATGATATCACTTACACATGGAATCTTTTAAAAAAATCTGACTTTATAGAAATAGAGAATAAAATGGTGGTTGCCAAGGGCTGGGATGCAGGGAAATGAGGTAATAAACGTCCAAAGATACAAATTTTCAATCATAAGAAAAAAACCAATTCCGAGGATCTAATATAGAACATGGTGTATACAGTATACAATATTGTATACTGGAAATTTGCTGAGAATAAATCTTGAGCATTCTTGTCACACACACAAAGAAGTTATCTATGTTAGCTATGTAGGGTTATAGATGTGTTAATTATCTTGATCTTGGTAATCATACTATAATGTATATGTATTTCAAATAATCATGTGTATACTTTAAATATATGCAAATATTTTTGTAATTATGTCTCAATAAAGTTAAAAAATAAAGACAAATTCATTTCTAATCATGGGACTAAAAAAAGGTATAGTTTAATGATGTCAATTTATAATAAAGAATGATAACCATATCAAAAAGTAAAATTATGCTAAAATAGTAGGATTATATCTTCTTTCCTTTTTCAAAATTTTAGTAGAAAAAATGGCTAAGATGCAGTTCTTTTATTTGTAGCTTTCAGGGATCATAAAAACACAATGTTTTCAGTTTTACATATGTGTGGAGAGAATGTATAGAATTAGAGCTTTAAAAAATCTTGATCTGGAAAGGAGCTAGACATCATTTAACCCAATGACTGTTTTTTACAGATGAGAAAGTGAGAAATTTTGGGAAGCAAAGTAACTAGCTTGAGTCATGTGGTCACCGCAAAACGAAAAGGAAGCCTTCTGTTTCCTTTCTTCCAGCTTAGAGACCCTTTGCCATCCTTTGACATTTTGGATGCATGGGCTGCATTTCTCCTTGAGGTTATGACAATAGCTTTACTTCTTCTAATCTTGTCAAATGAGCAGCCAAGTTTCTTGAACCTATGGGTAATAAGTTGTAGTCAAATTTTTCTCTTTTGCAGACATTATTTTGAGCTAGGTTAAAAATAACTGACTTTAAAAATTCTTATATTTTAATTTACATGGCATCTTAATATTCCAGCAGGACTTTAAAGTTATATATATATAAAGTTATATATATGTTATATATAATTTAAAATTATGTATATGTATATACATATACATATGTATATACATAAACTATGTATATACATATAGTTTTATGTTTATGTTTAGTGTATATATATACACATATATACATGTGTATGTGTGTGTGTGTGTGTGTATATATACACACACACACACATATATATATATAGTTTTCAGGTAGTAAGAACGTTTTAGGAGAACCCAAGTAGGAAATGTGTTCAAGTTATTACACTATAACAATACATGTTTTTCTGTTGATACTATTGAAGCAAAATGTACATTTAAAAGCACTCAAAATTGACCTAAACTGTAATAAAATCTAATATGTTTGTTTTAGCTTGAAAGTTGAATAAAACCAGATTAATATAAAAATTTAAATTAAGACTAGAAAGGACCATGGGAAATAATGTATTTCAGACTCCAGATATAACTTCAACTGCCTTCAAGGAAGTAGCGCTAGCCCATGGTAAAGATTATCCTAATTCCCTCATTTAGTTATTCTGATACTTATTTAACATAATTATGTTTGTCAAAACTATTTTTTCCTCATTAAAACCTTACTGAAATAAAAAGAAACAATACTATTTTTATGTAAGAACTATTAAGAAAATACTCTTTCTCACCCTTATGCCTTTTCTCTATGCCCCATGACTCAAGAGTTTGCAAACAAGTTTCCTAAGTGGGAATCACTTACTTGTTCCAGAGTAGTTTAAACTTGGTAAATTTTAGCACCCATTCTTCCTCAAGGGAAAAAAGAAATTGACTTCAATTGTAAGCCTACTATTTTATCAGCCTATTAAAGGGGCATTTTTCAACCCTACTAGCAGCTAATTAAGGGAACACAGTATCTGTCTCAAACCATCTGGCCTACTAGATGTTGTTGACAAATGTAACAGTTTCCATGCCGCATATAGTGAAACTATTTAAGTTAATAAATTACATAGCCATAGTAGAAAACCACCTGACAGCACTTGCGAGAGCCCCACTGATGCCTAACATTATCCATGACTTGTAACTACAGCTTTCAGGAAAGATAGCTCCAGGATATATTAGCTTTCCTACAAAATCAAAATCCCTTATTTACAGTAGTGTCACACATGTACATAATTGGAAAGTTAGAATTTAGTTTTTACCTGCAAAGCATATGGTTTATAAATGTAACAGTGTAACATACATTACTATCTACTGTGTTTATTACTTTACATAGATCTGGTTTGTTGCTGATTCCCGTCATAAAAATAATAACCAGAGATCTGAATTGCAATTTTTACAATTATATGATTTTGTTTAAAATTATATATAAAAATGAATGTAGTCAAAAAGTTAATGTTTCTATGACTATTGGTGTCTTGGAACATAAGATTCTGATGCCTATTTATGATAGGGATATAGAGAATGCTGAACACACACAAAATTGATGAACTTATTTTTTCACTTTAAATATTTTAGGATGGCTGATAATTTTTGGAATAGAGAACCAGAAATAAAGGATAAGTCTGAAAATGGGAAAGATAAAATATACTTGTGTCAGTTCACCCTATCAAAAAATATGTACATCCTGTGGATTATATTCCATATTCACAAGTATGAGTATACATTTGTATGTATGAGCACACACATGTGCACACATACACACACAAACACCAGTCAATTTAAGTCATTTTTGGATCTTGAATGAATCATACCACTATCTGCAAATATTTTCTTTGCTAGTTGGTAAAAGTACCAGAAAACCAAACTGTGATAGAAAGTCACTGGCCTATATATTGAACAGAGCAATCTGTAAACCCAAAATTTTGATGAACTATATTTTGCAGTACTTTTTTTCAAGTCTTCCCAACACACATACTATAAGGGGAGACTCTCAGATAAAATTTTGTCCTTATGTAACCTTGATAATGTATTTTTTTTGATAATGTATTTTTTTAAATGCTGGTAAGTAAGTATTTGATACACATGTTGCATTCCCCAATCTTTAAACAATTTACTTACCTCCCCAAATGTTCAAATAAAAAAAAAAAATCATCTCCATGCTGATTTTATAAAGTCACTTAAATAAAAAATAATGCAGTTTAAACAATTCACTAAAATGTTTTCCTAATTTGCTTAAATTCTATCTCCTGTAGTTTTACTTTTTTTTTTTTTTTTACAACACAGGTAATAAACACTTTATTTTGTTTTTTTCTTTAAATAACCATATTATGCTGAGTGAAATAAGTCAAGCAGAGAAAGTCAATTATATGGTTTCACTTACTTGTGGAGCATAAGGGATAACATGGAGAGCATTAGGAGAAGGAAAGGAAAGTGAAGGGGGGGAATTGGAGGAGGAGAGGAACCAAGAGAGAATGTGGACTCCCAGAAACAAACTAAGGGTGTTGGAGGGGATTTGGGGGGAAGAGTGAGGCTGGTGTGGGTATTAAGGAGGGCACGTATTGCATGGAGCACTGGGTGTTATATGTAAACAGTGAATCTTGAAACACTACATCAAAAACTAATGATGTATTGCATTACCAAAAACTAATGCACATCAAAAACTAATGATGTATTGTATCACCATACAGTACATACATACATACACTAACATAACACAATAAAAATTTAAAAAAACTATATTACAGATATCTGTTTGAATATTACCTTGTATTTTAAATACTGGTTTTCTTTTGTTTTTCTTTTTTAAATCAAAATGAGATTTAATCCAAACTGAGAATTTTCCTTGAACTCAAAATTTTTTATTCATTCATGAACCTAGACATGAACTCCTTAAGACATGACATGTATAAATATTTTAGTGTACCAACATAAGCATGTATATACTGCAGATGGATTCAAAATGTAGACATTTTTGACCAAAGATCTTTTACAATGATATAAGCATCTGGATGGGGTTCAAGAAAGCCAACCACTCTAGTTTCAATATGCTTTTGGTATGTACGAGCCCTATGTCCCAGCTCCATTTGACAAAGGAAATACTACTCTAACATTCAAAGTTTACTGAAAGTATCAATTAAGGGGGAAAAAGGTATCTCTTAAGGAAAAAAAAAAAAAAAGAATGATAACAAGATCTGTGAAAGAAATAAAAAAAGATCTTCTTGGGGCACCTGGGTGGCTCAGTGGGTTAAAGCCTCTGCCTTTAGCTCGGGTCATGATCCCAGGGTCCTGGGATCGAGCCCCACATCTTGCTCTCTGCTCAGCGGGGGGCCTGCTTCCTCCTCTCTCTGTCTGCCTCTCTGCCTACTTGTGATCTCTGTCTGTCAAAATAAATAAATAAAATCTTTAAAAAAAAAAAAAAAAGATCTTCTTGACATTTATACGATTCCATGAATACCTAAGGCATGATATAGCAGAGTGAAAATTGGAGACCAGTGACCAAATTCAGCCAGAAAGCATGCTATTTTTCCTGCATAATAATTAAAAATTTAGTAAGTCACAAATTTTTAAGTTGGGTATATTTATATAACATTTCATATTTCCAAAATTTTTTAAATTAATAAGTCCACAACAGTTTTGGAACTGTGTAAAGTCATCCTCTTTAGATAGGACCTGTATTCTCCAGTCCCTAACACTCCCTGTTGCCTCCTTAAGTTATTGCACACAGCCAAACATTATTAACATTTCTATTCTACAGGGAAACAAATCCCTTCATAATTTTGGTGTATGAGTGCCTACATTCACACACTAGGAATTCTGATGAATATATGCATTTCATGATATTCTCCTTCCCTGAGAATATCTTCCTGCACATGCCTTTTTGAACCTCCAGTCTTTCAAATAAAAATAATCAAGAATCAAAGGAGCTACAGTTTTATTAAGAAAAGACAGAGGATTAATTCTTCTTGCTTCTTTATTGTTGGAGAATGTCATGTTTCTCAATTTACTAATTCACTATTATATTTAAACTATTTAAATCCTAAAACCCATTAGAATGCACTATAGCCAATACAGAAAAAAGAAAAATAAATTCCTTTCAATCTCTAAATGACTCTCCAAAGAATTCAGATATACTTTTTGCAAAAAAAACAGTTCAACATTTTTAGTTGACTTCTAGTATTTTCTTTTACATACATATGTATATATATTCCATTTTAGGACCAGGAGTTTCACCATGACTAATATATTTAGTCTAATCTATTATGATTAATTAAATTCTTTCACTCAGGGAGTCACCCAAGATATAGTGAGACAGTATTTTTATGATAATGTATTAATACATTAATATTTAGATCCTTCTGGAAATCCATCAAGGTATTTGAGAGTTCTCTAAGAAATGTTTCATAACCTTGATAGCTCTACCTATTTCACTTACAAAACACATACACACACTTTTTTTTTTTCTATAGTTTGAGACCTTAATTAGTAGTGGTAACTACTGAAGTATACAGAAGAAAAAGCATGAAAGGTTCTAAGCCCCAAACTGACTAAGCATCAGAATCACCTGGGCCCTTCCAAAAATACATGCCTAGGCTGTATCTATGGAGATTCTGATCAAGTGGATTTGAGTAAATCAATAAATCAGAATGTCTCAGAGCAGGGCCCTGTCATAGTATTTTCTTTTAAACTCTCTGCATGATTTTAATTTTAGGTAGGATTGAGAGCCACTGGACCAGATAAGCAATAACCTTAAAAAAGTCTTAATCTTAAAATAATTCTCCTGAATTATCTGGATATTTAAACAGAAGTGTTTAGTTCAGTTAAACAACTGTTGGTTGGCTATGATAAAATTGTATGAAATGCCATAGTGGATTCCTAAGAAGTGTTCTCCATACTCAACAAGTCTGTAACTAATGAGAATCAGGGGATTTAACATACATGAAATAGTATTAAATTAAAAAGTACTTCAGCAACTTGGTCCTATATAACTGATGCCTTCCTATTAGTACCAAATTACTAAAGGTTTTGAACTGAGGCAGAATAGTTTATATATTTTATACTTGACATGATAGTTTAACAAATATATTTTTTAAATAAAGGAATTGAAATTGTTTATAAACCCAGTGTTTACTTCTCAAAGGATTATTAAGGGAAATGAGAATACTTGGTGAGCAAAGGCTATTGCAGTACCTTAGGTGTGTGCCTGTGAGTCTGGATAGGAATGATGATAAAGGGACTGGCTTAAGACATTTTTCAAAGGATGACTGAAAAAAAGGAAGATGATAGCTAGAATAAATAACAACAACCATTCATGTCTGAAAGAATGTTAAAGTGATGGTTCCTTTAGCAGAGACAAGAACCCAGAAGTTTGAGAAAGAACCCTGTTTGGGGAGGAAATAGGATGGGTTTGGATCCATTGAAGTTAACATGATGGGAGACACTTAGTTGGACATATCCACAAGATAACTGGAGATTTAGAAAAGAAACTTGAGTAAAAAAGCTGAAGATAAGCAGAAAAGAAAAACAGGTATTTATTCATGTTATCTTTCTGCCTCAAGTCTCAGCTATATTTTGGGGGCAAAGGTCACTCTACAAGTGACTTCTCATAATGAGATAATACTGTATCAAAACATTTAAATACCAAACTTACTGATAGTGATTGCTAATATATACTCCCTTTCCTCTGGATTTATTTTTTTCTTACTGACACAATGTCTAGTTCACAAACCGCTAGTTTAGCATTTTAAATTCACTCTTTATTGATCAAATGAGTAAAGGAATATGAACTGCCTCAGGTAAATTATCCACCATTTCACTGAGAGTTTCTTTGCATGGCCTTTATTTATTTAATGGGTTTGCATAATAAGGATTCACCCACACAGTTTAGTTCTCCTTCCTCCAGGCTGGTTACCTAGCTGTCCTAATTACCCAGTAATTAAAATAAAACCACTCCAGATAATTGGCAGTCTTCTCTAATTGAAAACTGGGTAGATAATCATTGGCCTAAGGAAATGCCCCACTCTCATACTGTAATATGAATTACCATCTGTCTATTAAATTAGTCATTGTAAAATATTAACATATAAATGACTACAGTACAGGTATTATAAAAGTGGTCCTAGCATTTAAAATTTTTTCTTTTATTTTTTTTTTCATTTTGTTGACTTACCAACCAATTTCTTTCTAGGAAACAGTAAGGAAATGTATTCTAGGGGTGATGAGGGAGGGGGCTATGGTTATATTGACAATGTCTACCCTAGTATCCAAAGTATTTTCTCTCCAGTAAACAACATAAACATTGAACCCAAGGAGCTACAACAAATTACATAAAAAATTTTATTTATTCACCCATAGACCTGAGAGCTCCCAAATTTGTCATGTAAGACAACACATTTACTTCTGGGGAAGTAGGAGTAAAGACCAAAAAAAAAAAAAAAGTAAGTTAAAAAAAAAACCAACCTGCAATCTTAAAAGCTGTCCAGTGAACTAAAAAAATCCTTGAAATACAACTGGCATGGGACGCCTGGGTGGCTCAGTTGGTTAAGCAGCTGCCTTCGGCTCAGGTCATGATCCCGGGGTCCTGGGATGGAGTCCCACATCGGGCTCCTTGCTCAGTGGGGAGCCTGCTTCTCCATCTGCCTCTGCCTGCCTCTCTGCTTGTGCTCACTCTCTCTGACAAATAAATAAATAAAATCTTAAAAGAAAGAAAGAAATACAACTGGCATATATTGAGGAAAGACCCTAACTCTGCCCTTCATGAAAGGGTAATTCTATTTGAATGAGAAAAGAGGGAGAAAATTCATAAAAATCAACAGATCCTAAAAACAACATGAGTAGACATTATGAAAGGGGGTAATCTGATTTTTTGCTCTATACAGATTACAACACTCATGCTACAACACTGTCTTTGTAGACATTCTTATATGCAGCAAATCATAGAAGCAGTAATATCTTCAGTTAGAAAAAACAAAGATACATAGTCACATTATCTAACAACATCAAGTAGACAAAAATAGGGTGAACACATTCTCCTTTCCCAGTCAAAGCCAATCCTAGAACTAAAAGAATGACCCCCTCCCCCAAATCCTCTATTATTGACTTATCTATTTGCTGGCATGTAGTAGGTCTTATTGAATGTATAACTGATTTTGAATGTGGACTGATGATGTTCTAGACAAGGTCGAACCTTGATCCACGTAAATACTCATCAACTGATTAGGCAGAAACTACTTAAGATTACTGAAAAGTCAAACTAGCTCTATAGCTATCTAATAAATTAAGGGAAAAACAGAATTGCAATGAATATGAAAAAAAAAAAAAACTCCCAATGACATACTTCTTTGACAATCACAGAAAACAGATATTTTTAGAATTTTAGATTTAGTATGCATGTATTTGTAACCAGAGTCAGAATTTACTCTAGAAGTCACACCTATCTTGAAATACTTGCTCCAGTCTGAAGAACAGAAGAATCACTTTCCTTAAACCCTATCAATCACTGCCCAGTACGAGAAAAGATCAAGCTCAGTCTTGTTTTTTTCTTCACAGAACCTGATACAAACTGTAGAGTATTTTAGAGACTTAGTTATGACAAGATGTTTTTATGTTCAAATGCAAAGAAAAACTCCTTAAAAAATCATTTTGTGGAACTGAGATGAAGGAAAAGCTTTTAATACCTAGAACTATAACTGAATGATTTAGAATCATAAGTAACTAAGGGTTTGGGATCTCTGAAAGATAAACAGAAATATAAATTTTATTCCATTATTAAAAATTCAGTTTATACTTTTATACTTAGTTTTACCATGGCTTTTTCTCCTCTATATTCTTTTATGTACAAAGAAAAGTAGCATGTAAATCAAGCTATTTCTGTTAATTAATGAAAAACTATACTTGTTTTAAAAGTAGACTTCTCATGGATTATTTACACTCTAAGTCCCATGACACTAAAGTATGTGGTGCATTTTTCTTCTTTATGAATGTATAACTATATTAGATTTAAAATGACTTGAATAACCAAGATACAAAAATATTAAAACTATAAGAGATACATTAACATAGGGTAGATATTACAAAATGACAGGGAGCCTCTCTCTCTCCATATGTGTGTGTATTCACACATACACACACACTACAGACTGTATGTTTGTGTTCCTTCAAATTCATAGGTTGAAACCTAACCACTAATGTGATGGTATTGGGAGATAGGGACTTTGAGAAGTGATTAGGTCACAAGGTTGGAGCCTTTGTGAATGGGGTTAGTGCTTTATAAGAGACCACAGAAAGCTCCCTTGTCCCTTCTGCCATATGAGGAAACAATGAGAGATGAACCAGTAAGTGGGTTTTCAACAGACACCAAATCTGCTGGCACCTTTATCTTGGGTCTTCATAGCCTCTATAACTATGAGAAATAATATTTGTTGTCTAAGCCACTCAGCCTATGATATTCAGTTACAACAGTCCAAATGGACTAACACACACACTTTTTTTCTTACTCTTTTAACTATTCTAAAAGTTTATAATTTCTTTCCTTAATAAATTCAACCATGAAGCAATGTTGTTCCATTATAAATTTCAAAATTAGCATCTGCTGCCTGGAAAGAAAACCAATTATATGTTGAGTTTATGTCCTATCTGCCCCCAAATTTAGGTCTGCTGAATAAATATTTATGTTTTCATTTGCTTTGGACAGCTGCTAAAATGCACAATTTTCTGGAAAGCTACATCTTATCATACATAAAATAATCCCACTTTGAAAAATCACTTTGTTATTAAACCAAGCTAATGTCAAATAAAATCATATTTATTATGGATCATCATAGAATAAATAGCATTACTTAACAATAAAAAGAAAAACTATCATTTTCAAGTATTTATAATTTTCGCTGCATTGTGCTAGGGACTTTATACACATTATATCATTTAATCTTTATACTAGTTCTGTGAGGTAGGTGTTATTTTCCTATTCTATAATTTAGTGTACTCTGGCAAATAGAAGATGAATAATTTGCCCCGGGTTACTCAGATCATAAATGTCTGAGCTCTATTTTTTTATCTTAAGTCTGCCTGACCTCAAATTAAAATCTCCACTATTTCAGAGCATCTCCTCATTAAGTTTCCTAGAGCAGAGTCTGCTGGCTATTTACCAAAACCACTTCTAAGCCTACAGCTTGAACATATTTCCCTTGGAGTTGGGTACATCAATGAATTAAATTCTAGCCAAAAGAATGTGGGCAAAAATAATGTGTCGTTTCCAGCATTAGCTCACAGAAACTTACCACAGGCAACCTTACATTTTATTTTCACCCATCTGGCTGCAGTCATCCACTAGCCTGCAGTGAGAATCACATGAAACTGGTAGGACCCTAGACAGAAGTTCAACCAGAAACATCTGCACTGAACTGTTAGAGAATGAG
This sequence comes from Martes martes, assembly GCF_963455335.1. NCBI lineage: Eukaryota > Metazoa > Chordata > Mammalia > Carnivora > Mustelidae > Martes > Martes martes. The sequence continues at coordinate 173,366,526 of NC_137890.1, read as the reverse complement.
AAATAAGCCCTAGTGGGTTAGGCAATCGTAATATAAGGATTATATGTTCTATTCTTTGGTATTAGCCAATAAACTTTTATCAATGATAGTTACTAAATCAAAATGTGATTTTGATGCATTTTAAATCGAAATTTTCAATTAAAAGTTAAAATTATTTCTCTAATAGTCTAAATTTGTCCTGACAACATCTAGTGAAAGTATGACCTCTTCTACTGGGAAACATAGATCTTAAGTAAAAATGGTAACTTGAAGACAGAAAAATCTAAAAGAACTGCATTTTTATCACTTCAAAAGCAAGTGGCATCCAAATGTAGTTTTTAAGTGATGTCTAGGTACTTTCTTTTAGCAAAGGCAGGTGTCAGGATAATAAATGAATCATTTATTTGATGCACCTAATACTTTAAAGGATTCTGTGCAAGCCCCCAAAGGAAAGAAAGCAATAGCATACTCAGAAGTATTTCATCATTTGAAGATGATATAACAATGCTGACAAGTACAAAAGGTAACTACTTTGTTCTGTCATGCTGTGTTGTAGAAAACACAAAGCATTATGTGACCTTTAGAGAAACAGCCAAAAAGTAACTTGCTTTGTGGTGCTTAACGTGGGTTTTTTTTTTAATATTTGAAGGTCTTGATTTTTGTCAGTTGTGGCCAGTTACGTCTTGTGAGATCTCAGGAATCTGAGAGAAGAATGCAGATACAGTAAACAATTTTAAGGGGAGAGACTGAAATTGACTGCTTATGGAAAACAGTCTTGTTGTTAAGCATCTATGTATATGCAGGCTCCTTGAAAATTTCCATCCATCAAATATTAGCTCCCAAACTGACCTATATGTGTGTGTATCGGCCATGATTGGCATTAAATCATATGGAGACTGTCTCCTAATCCATTACTTGTTTTTTACTCCTATTGCAAGGACTATTCTAACACCCTTCCCTGACTGACTAGAGACGTCCACTGCAACTAACCCAAATTCTATCAAACTTCAGGAGAGGGCATAGTCCTAAGAATGGAAGATAGTACATATAAGAGAGAAGTTGCTATGAAGTCTTATTTTTAAATATATAGCACTACTTCCAGAAAACACAGTTATATTTTTATCACTGCCAATTCCTTAATCAAATAAATAACAGAAAATTTCAGCCCTTTAGATTAGCATTCCTTAAATTCACAGGTAATATGCATTGGAATTACCTGAATATAAATAAATATTTAATCTTCAGAGTAAGCATTAAAAAGAATATAAAGAGATATGCCAAAAAGAAACTGTAGAGACTATATAATAGACTAATAATAATAATAGGAATAAGGACAATAATAATATGGCATAAGTAATAATCCTTTGTTTCTGACCCAAGAGTCTCATTTCTTCTGACACCATCTATGATATAGTAGCAAGCTATTTATTAGCATGCAAGCATTGTAAAATCAAATCCCAGACCAAACATACATTATTATCTATTACATAGAAATCAAATTTTGTTAATTTCAATGTAACTAAAATGACTGATTAATATGTAAGTACAAACTTTTACACATAATTTACTTATGGGCTTATGCATTGCGCTATAATTTGACAGTCACATTCCATGGGTCCATTATCTAGAGAATTTTTTAAAATTTCTGACTTATTGGCCAAAGCGATCTAAAGAGAAGCTCATTTACAATATATACATGTGTTAAATCATGTTGTACACCTTAAATTTTAAAATGTTATATGTCAATTATAACGCAACAAGACTGGGAAAAAATAAATGCAAAGAAGTTAAACTCTTAAATTGGAGGGCATAAGGTTCTTTACATACTTAATCAAATAATCAGAGTTCACAAAATGGAATGCTATTAAAGAACCCAAGTTTACCATAAATTCAATCTCTTAAATGGTATATGGAGTCTAGAAGCATCTCTATATATTCAGAATATATATATATAGCTATCATAGCGGGTAATGATCCTTATTTCAGCATTCTAGAACATTTTCTTTGGTAGTCTTTATAAAAGGCTCTTAAAATTCACAAATGGCAATTATACCATCTTCCCTCAAGCACTTTCTCAGGCTTTAAAAAATGAGTATATTATTGAAATTTTTCCAGTATTGCTTTCATTGCATCTCCAAATTTCTTCTTCGTCATCTGCCAATGCCAATAATCAACTGCTTCTGCACTCAAGTCTGCCAAGAACCTCTGAAAAACGATTTTTGAATTAAAGTGACAATTATTTTATTTTCTAATATCCTTAGACCTTGCATCTTTGCTTATTACTCTTTCTCATATATTCTGAAATTCTAGTTTCTTCTTCCAGAATATTTCCCTAAAAGTAGAAGCTAGGAGCCATCTACATAAAACTTTGCTCATAGTATTTTGTCAATCTCTTTGGAAATGATCATGAAACGTAATTACCTAAAAACTCTGATACCCAAGCATAACAAGTCCCAGGCAAATAACTGCTGATTTTTAAAAAATCTCAGAGTGAAAATATACAAGAATAGTGATATGTACTATACCATTTCATGACATATTGTTACGATGTCTCTTTTATTATAACTCATATTCATTTGATATACACTTTTTATAAAAATGCTTTTATAAATACTACTTAGGTCTTAAGAGCAATGAGGTTAAGTTCTATTGAATCTGTGGTTTCTGCGGTTTATCATCATAAGTCATCATTGTTAGAATTACTTGTAAATAATTTATTTTAAATAAATTTGTGTTCTACATTCCTAATATGCAGTGTTACAGTGGGAGAAACTAGACCTAGCTTTGGAGTCAGACAAACATGAATTTAAATAATGCTACTACTGTTCTCTAGGTAGGTAAGCTTAGGTAAATTATTGTCCTCTAAATATCCTCATTTCTTCATTGATAGCATGTGAATAAAAATTCCTACAATGCAGGATGTTTTTCATATTCTAATGAAATATTCTATGTAAGGCATCTATCACAGAGACTGACATATAGTATGCATTCCAAAAACAGCAGAGAAAACTATTACTACTTATAACACAAATTGATTAATTATTAGGTGAGTTAGAAGTTGTTGATATATGCAATATGGGCTTCATTTTCACTAGAACTTATCTGATCCTAATGAAGTAATTTGTTAAATTTGGATCTTTAGAATACTTTAAATGCTTAATTAACAATGAAATATCCCAAGAATTCATTATCAATTATCAGCATGTAGCATGTATTTATAGAAACATGTAAGTGTAACATTAAATAAACATTTTACACCTGAAAAGACATAACACAAATTATTCCCATTCATTTTGCTCTCAAATGTATTCACTTACATAACACTTAACTACTAGACACAACACAAAAGCAAAATCATTTAGTTATAGGTATGATGATCATACAATTACTCTCATCTAATAGATTTGGATAATGATAAATTTGAGTACTTTCCAATACAGCTATTGTGTAATATAAATAAAACTGAAGTGTACAAAGGTCTATATATTTATGTAAGCTGTAGAAGTAATAAACTGGTTTGACAAGGTACAGAAGGAGAAAAGTTTATCTTTTTTTTTTTTAATTTTCAACCATTTATTTTTTAATCAAAATTTCTATTAACATATAGTATATTATTAGTTTCAGAGGTAAAATTCAGTGATTTCATCAGTTGCATATAACACCCAGTGCTCATTACATCATGTGCTTTCCTTAATGCCCATCACCCAGACACCATATGCTCCCCATCCAAACCCCCTCCAACAACCTTCAGTTTGTTTCCTTTGGTGGTTTGTCATCCTCTCTGATTTCATTTATTTTAGAAAAGTCTATAGTTTTAAAATATTTTAAAGACTAAGACCTTAGTGACCTTATGATTTCACATCTTCTGGTCCTAACTCATAAATAGGATTTCAGTAAAATGTTTTTCATAATCAATCATACTATCTGTTAAGTTTGAAAAATATATATATATAATTAAAATATATTATAAAATATAAAATATTATACAAAATATAATTAGAAAAATTATAGTAGAAACAAATTTCAAATAACATTATGATGGGTATTCATCCTTTCTGATGGCTGAGTAATAGTCCATTGTATATATGTACCACATGGATGGAACTGGAAGGGATTATGCTGAGTGAAATAAGTCAAGCAGAAAAAGACAATTATCATATGCTTTCACTCATATATAGAACATAGGAATAGCACGGAGGGTCAGAGAGGAAGGGTGGGAAAACTGAAGAGGAAGAAATCAGAGAGGGAGATAAACCATGAGAAACTATAGACTCCGGGAAACAATATAAGAGTTTCAGAGGGGAAGAGTTTCACAGGATGGGGTAACCAGGTGATGGGTATTAAGGAGGGCACGTGTTGTGATGAGCACTGGGTGTTACACACAACTAATGAATCACTGAAGACTACATCAAAAACTAGTGATGTACGAAACAGTGGCTAAATGGACAAAATAAAAAAATAATATTATGGCATGGTAGGAACAAAATGAACTACCAGACTATGAAACTCCTTAATAGGAGACCACATAATTACCAGTAGGTAGAAGAGCAGAATTGAAAAAAATTCAATTTTTTAGATTATATTTAATCTGATTGAAAAGCCTAAAGTCACGTCAGTCTTCAATATTTTAAAAGTGGGACATTTGCTAACAAGGCATGACATTCATTCATATTCCACTAGTCAAATATCTATCTGGAAAAATAATATCTGGAAGAAACTGACAGTCATTAGTTATAGCAGTTCAAATGCCTATTAATTAATAGAGAATTGGAGTAAAATTATTTTCTAAATATATATGGAAAAATCAGGAGTACCAAATGACCTTATTATTTTGATGACTATTTGATTTATAGCCAACGAAATCATAACAAAATACTAAGAAGAAAACATTAAATGCAATGAAAGGACCATATATCGATGATTAGTCCAGTTTCTTGTTTATGGTAAGGCTCAACAGATTCTTTTAAAAGGGAAGAAGGCAGTTCTTCTTCCTCCAAATTAAATATTTCTACCTGCAAATACATTTAAAAAGTTTTACTTATTATAGATGTACAGAACCAAAGGTGCCACTTTAGTGTTAACTTTTTTTTTTTTATTTTGTGTATCTTCTCAAACAATTTTAGGCCCTCTGCAAACAGTGTACTTTTTCTCTGAAAGCTGGTGAACATTCTATACTGGGCTTCTAAAGGCAACACGTTGTGGGAGGTAAAATACCTTCTCCCCTAAACACAAAATGTTCATGAGAATCAAATAACCTTACCTAAAGTTTAAGTATAGTGTTTAGGGAATAAAGGATACTTAAGATACCCAAAGGAGGAGCCGTACAGTTTTACTATTTCTCCTGTAACTATTACAAAATTTAACACAAATTTAAAGCATAATGAAATTTTGTGATTATCTACACAACAAAGATTTGGAATTTATAACTGTGTTCCTAACTCTGGCAATTCTCCTTTTCTTGTCAGTCACCATTCTCGCATCTCTTTCAGACCTGGTTTTTATAACACTACTAGACACCTGGTTGTTTTTTGTTTTTTGTTTTTTTAATGGGCTCCATGCCCAGTGTGCAGTCCAGTGTGGGGCTTGAACTCACAACCCTGAGATCACGACCTGAGCTGGGATTGACAGTTGGACACTTAACCAACTGAGCCACCAGGCGCCCCTAAGTAGAGACCCAATTTTTCCTTCAAACTTACTTATTTCTTCCTAATGCAGATAGTCAGAGTGAAGAGGAAGACATTTGAATGAGTCTGCAACTTACATAATGGAACAAGTGAGGTTACTGTATTTGAAGATTTAGGGCTTGTATCAATTAAAGTAGTTTGGCTATAAATGTGGCTTTAAAAAATAAGGGATTTAATTTCTTGCATGTAGAAGGTCCAGAGATAGAGATAATCCAGGGTTGGCTCAGGGGATCAACAAGGTCATGGAGCATCCAGTGTTTTCTGTCTTTCCACTTCACCTTTTTTGGGTTGTCATGGATGTCTTCACCTGGGATCATAGGATGAACTGCCGAATTCCAGGTGTCACGTGGTGACATGATGTCTAGCTGAAAAGATGAATCTTCCCCTGTGTATCCCTTTTCCTTACTGAGGAACGTTTTTCTTGAAGCCTATCATATTTGCCCTTTCACTGGCCAGTATTCTATCCCATTTTCATAACTGAATTAGGCATTAAGATGGGAAATGAAATTGGTTTAAAGTAATTATGGTTCTCCCCTCAGGAATGGGGGACAACTCAACTAAATGTTACTCTGCTAGTAAGAAATAAGTAAAAGAAGTCACTGTTAAAACACCCACTATTAATTTCTACCCCATGCCTTTGGAATCAGAAAAAAGTTGACTTAAATCCCTACTTTGTATCTTACAAACATTTTGACTTTATACAATTATTTCATCTCTTTTGAGAGATAAATGTAGATGTAGAAATATAATAGATACAGATACCAGCACCTGGGTGGCTCAGTCAGTTAAGAACTGCCTTCAGCTCAAGTCATGATCCCAAGGTCCTGAGATGGAGCCCCATGTGGACTCCCTGCTCACTGGGGAGCCTGCTTCTCCCTCTCCCCCTGCCCCTCTCCCTACTTCTGTACTTTCTCTCTCTCTCAAATAATCTTTAAAAAATCTTTAAAATCTTTAAAAAAAATAGATACAAATACAAATACAGATATAATATATATTTTAAACAGGTCTGTATTGTCAGAAACACAGAGATAATTTATGTGGAAGTACCTAGCTCAGAGCCTGATACATGATGTAGGCCAGTAAATATTATTTTAGTCTGTTTCCTTTCATCTTAATGCCCTCATTTCCTTCCTTTCTGTAAACAAAGCCCAGTAGCTTTCCAAGACACATGACCTAAATTTGGTTCTGTCTCCAAATTTTTCAAGTCCAAAGGTGTTTTACTTGGTATTTACTTTAATATTCCATTCTATGTATACTCCTATATCTAAATATCAGGACTGTCAAATAGTAGCTTATTTGAACAGTAGGTCATGTACCATGATTCATACATGAACACACACGTACACATGTACTTTTTATTAGATAATAAGTTCTGTAAATCAAACCAGCACATAAACATCATCAATTATTTTAGGAAAGAAGAAAAAAAGCAAGCAATCCCCTAGTTAGAGATAAAAGGTTCCTTATGAACTCTCTACATTTTCAGTCACATTCTTTGCCTATCTCTGACATTTATTCTTTAATCACACTGGATTAATTGTCCACTGTACTTTACAGTATAATTTACAGCTCCTTTAAGTCTGTGGTAAACTCCTCTATCTTGACCACTCCTCACCACTCTTCATTTGAATAATTCTTGCTCATCTTCATGACTCGTTTCAGAAAACATCTCCCCCCAAAAATCTTTTCAGCTTCAAAGGCGGGCTAAATGTTCCTCTTTTTTTTTGTTCATTCCAAGGCACCTTCTGCATACCACTTATCATAAAATATTGAAAGTAGCTATTTTTACATCTACCTTCTTCACCAGATTCTTTGACATGTTCCTGGTTCAACTCCTGGTTCAGAAGTAGTTACTCAATAAATGTGTACTATATGAAATGAATTTTGTTTTGTATATTCAGTATTTGAAATGGAATACTGAAGCCAAAGCACCTTACATAAATTGTTTTTAAAAATAATTATCTAAAGCATTAAATAGAGCATTAAAATAATTATCTAAAAAAGATCTTCATATAAAAATACAGTAATATTTCTCAAGTACTTACCATGAGCCAAATATCATGCTAAGTGCTTTATACACATTTCCTTATATAATCACCCAAACAATCCCAAGAAGTAGGAATGTATTTTTTGTCACTTTAAACATGAGGATACTAAGGCACAGAGAAGTTGTTTTCCAAGATCACACAGCTAGCAACCCCTAAACATAGACCCTAATGTTCATATTTTAGTTATTATATCTTAGAACAGACATTCTCTATATGTTACCTGAATTGTTATCCACTCTTAATTGCAAATGGTTTCAGAAAGCTTTAAGACAGCTAAAATTCATAGGAATAAAAAAAAATCATTTCTATAGACATGAAAGACAATAGCATTTCATTCCAACTTTTTTCTCCCTTTATTGAAATCCATGTTTGTTCACCATCAATAGCACCTGTATTGATCTTCTGCACTGAAATTGTGGAAATACAGTTGACCCTTGAACAGTGTGGGGGCTAGGGGACTGACCCCCACTGCAGTCAAAAATCTGCTTATAACTTTTGACTCTTGGCAAATTTAACCTGTAATAGCCTCCTGTTGACCAGAAGCCTTACTGGTCTCTTCTACTGGTTGGATGCTTATTCTTAGGGAAATGACTTCTCTGAGTCTTAAGTATATCTTCTGTAAAATAGCTGGGGAAAAATGATCATTTCGAGAGCTCTTCCTGCAAACAATTCCAAGTCTCATACATATTAGAAACAGAGCAAATATTAAAATGTATTTAATATTATAGTAACCAAAATAATCTGCAACTTCACTGGAATGCACTGAATTTATATGCTGATTAATAAAAATTACCCAGAGGTTCTGAGTATATCAAGTGTTGTAGTAACTGATGTGCTATCCTGGCTGGCGAATATATTAAAATCCTTTAGTCCTGACTTTTTAATGTAGATTGAGATAGTCTAATAGTGGAGCCAGAGCCAAATATTTTTAGTCTTGATCTTTGTATACCAAGCTGTTTGATCCTACTGGTGGGCAATTCCTGTTAGGTATTGGACAAATGAGTGGAAGAATGTATAAATAATTGCAATGGACTAAATCTCACTGATGTTTGCATGATTTTCATAAATTTTAATATGAGACAAGTTTGAGCAAAGGCTTTAATTTCAGGCCCTCAGTCATTGCATACTATACTGTCTGTATAATATTGATTTAAAAATCTAAGAATAACTAAATGTGAATCACAATTTAAAACTGAAAATTGCCGAATCTTCCAAAATTTCATTAAGAAAAAATGTAAAGTTCTTAGTTTTAGTTTGTTCTACAGCATAGGGCTTATTTTTCCCTTATTAAACATTTCAAAATGCTATTAATGGAACTTTTTAGGAAGACTTGAGGACAACGTGAAGGAAATGATATTGTCATATCTTGAATTAGAAAAGCTTAAACATGCATTATCACCTTTGCTCAAAAACTATTTGCAGTCACCACATCATTATATTCAATCAACAAAATTTTTTGCAGTTCAATGTTTTGCCAATTGATGAAAAGTTAACAGAAAAATATATCGAAATCAGGGAAATAGACTGTTTACTATATATCTACCATGTCACTGTTATCAATAGCTTTCCAATGCTTAGTATCCAGGGATTATTTGCTGTGTGTTGAGTGGTAAATTCAATCTAGTAAAAATAGTCTGTGCAAACTCCCCCTTGTTAGCATAAGAGTAACTACAATCCAAGGTCGGTTCTTTCTTTCTTTCTCTTCTTTCTTCTTCTCTCTCCAGCCATGGCAATAGAGCTCAGTTATTTCTGCATGGATGCAAGGTGAATGAGGCTGTCGCTTCTCCTTGCAGTGCTATTTATTACAGGTCACTGACAGAATACAGCTATTTTTTAAATGAAAAAAAAAGTTATATAGCATTATCTCACTTACTCAGGTATTTGAAAGGGAAGTGCAGGGTGTTATTTATTTATACAGAAATCTGCTAACCAAGAGGCATCATCTTGCTTTGAAGGGCCTCCTGCTGACAAACTGAACAACCCTGTTATTATAAGAATTAAAACACTGCACCCTGTATGAAGGAAAATATAACACAATCCTACAGTGAAGAGCTGTTTCAATTTCTGACCTGTATAAATACATTAATACATTACTCCAATAAGGAAAACTTAGGAAAGAAAACTTCAAAGTGCATCATTACTTGGGAATATCTACATAGTTTTTGTTATCCTCAGCTATTATATATATGGTATATAACATATATATACATCATACACACACAATTTGTTTAATGGATGGTTTTTGGTGACAATATCACTGGCCAATTTTGATCATAAATCAGTCTAGTGTAATAATAAATCAACTGATAAGCAATGGATTCTCTATGTAAGCACCTCTCAGTTTACAATTTTCAAGGAATAAATAGAGTCCATGTCTCGAAAGATAATCTGAGAAAACATAATTCTCATCATTGCCTCTGATCTCAACCAAAGATAGGGGGTCAATTAGTTCTTCCTCCATAATACCCTCACTGCAAATTCTATTCAAGAATGAATGTTATTTCTCAATTACAAATTATATAACTTCACCTCAGAATTTCCCAAGACCCACCTAAAGATCTCAGGAAATAACTGGACATTTAATAGTGTCAGGGCTATTAAATATGCTTCAACATTTGCATACTTGTAAAAACTATAGAGCATAGCATAATGCGCCCAGAGAATTGCAGTGATGCAGGAAACCACCACGAATCAAAATATTTGTATAAAAATAAACCATTTCTGGCACTACAAGCCCCTATCAGGTACAATTTTAATCCTTGTTATGAAGGACAACTTTGGTAATCCACTTAGACTTAATTTCTAAATAGGTTAGAGAATAGAGAGCTCAAACTGTTAATTGATCTTTTGCATAGCTGAACTAAAGGAACATGAGGGAGAATTGGTAAAAAGGAATAATAACTGTTCTGAGGTAATAACATCTGCTAGCCCAGCCTCTAACTCCACATCAAACTCCTGCTGGAGAAACAGTGATCAGGGGAGAAGGTGGGGGATAAATGTGAGGTCTTAGGACATGAATAGTTGCACGTCAGGCAATAATCCTAGAGAAGATATCTTTCACAACTTCTGGGACTATTCCAAATAGGGATCACAGTCAAAGGGACAGCTGCTTATAACCTCCTCTGAAAATAGTTATTTGGGACCTACCATTGCTGCCATTCTTGTGTGTTCCCAGAATTATATGCACTGGTGTTCTTAATCAAGATGTCTGGTGGAGAAGAATTAAAAACCCACAAAACCTACACTGCTTTTCTAAATGAACTTTATTTCTCAAAGTGCTTGCTATTTTTCCTCTTAGCAATATAATATATGATAGATCATTCATCCCTAATTTTTTTAAAAAGGACAATAAATCCTACTTAATTGGAATAATTTAAAATATTAGAAATGTGAGAAATATGATTTAATCTATGAGTTACAAAGAGTCTGACGTAATGTAAATATACCAAAATTTAAACGCATAATACATACACCTTTCCAACTCTCTTTTTGGAAAAAATTACAAGTCATCATGTTCTTTTTTAGGAACATATTGATGGTGATAGTGTACTTGATGATATTAAAGCTGCTCCTGAAATGATAAAGGGTAAACAAAATGGCTATTTGAAATTGTCCTCACTGAAATCTGAGGGAAATAATTAATTTTAAAAATCAGTAACTTTCTGCTTATATTCATTTCAGGCAGATATTTCCATAGACAACCCACTTTATTCAGTTTATTTGTGAAAACTAAATAAGGGTACAAAATGGTTTGAAATAAAATAAAATTAAACAATATCAAAGCTAAAAATCCAAAGTGCTACACACAAATTAATACCATATATCAAATCACGATGGAGGGAAATAAGTGACACAATTAGCACCTTTGTAAATTCCTCCAAATGTAAGGTCAGTAAGCGGAATATTTGACATTGGGTGGTAGGGGCTGGTGCAGGGTGTTAACTCTTAAACACAAAGAACAAATTCCATAGTATTCTAAAATTATGAGTTTTAAATAAGAAAATCAAAATTAGTAACAAAACTAAAAACTCTAATGGAAAAAGGCACTCTCTAGACTGGTTCTTAAGTAGGATATTGACTGGCAGTGAAAGATTAAGACTGCTTTGTAAGAACAGAATGAGTTGGTTCCTGATTCATGGATGCAATTAGAACCACTCAGGGGTGGCGGACAATAGGATCTAAAAGGAAAGCCAGCATGGAGTGAGATAAAGGAAGGAGACTGGCTGAATGTTACGTGGTGGTCATTTCATTTCTAGCAGTCTAATTTACCCTGTTCAATATCCCTGCTTCCCTCATAAACTCAGCACATCGTCTTTTTTAAAAACTCTGGCCTTGAATATTAATTACGCTCATTTCTATTACTTTGTGACCCTGTTGGTAGAACAGGACTAATCCAAATTACACCACCAAATACCTGGTTAAGGGTTACCATAGTAACTACTATTGTCATTTGTGAAATGCATTTACCTGCTCATAGTATCTTTGTTTAAAATATATCAGGGCATCTTCACTGGATAAATATCTTTTTAAATTATTTGTATTCAAATATGCAGATAACAAATCTGTCCTCTAAATATGTGATCAACCATAGGTTAAAGAGAATGTCATATTAATGATGGATAATAACAAAATCAATGGAGGAAAATCAGCGATATTGGCCTGGGTTATGGTTTAATATTCCAGTTTACTGGTTTGCATTTAAGTAAAAAGCATAGTCATAGATATAGGAGATCTTGGTCATAGTAATAGTCAACACCTGTACCTAATAAACACTTCCTATGTTAAAATGTCTTTATTTCAAGGGTATAACTCATAGCTGGTTTGTCCCAGAAACAGATAGAAAACAAATCATACATCCATACTACCCATATTATTCTGAAGCACCACCTGTCAGCTGAATAAGATAACATGTAATGGAGCTTGTAAGCTAAATTTCTATCTACCCCTCACTCCAAAGGTAATAGTCAAAATAGAAATAAAAATAGTTATCTCTTTACTTTTATTTTTGGTCACAATGGGAAATTCACAACATTCTTGAAAATTTCCAAGTAGGTAAATAGGAGAGATAACTATTTTCCTGACTGAACTCCCTGGCTGTGGGAAGTCTGCGCTTATTGCAAGAAAGCAGTCAACTTTAGAAGAGCAAAACCTGCCCTTCCCATTAGTAATAGTTTTTCTCAACATGTAAGGTTTTGAGGTCTTCCAGTGTTAATCAGTGAGTGAGCATTGTTAGTACAACCCTGTGAATTAAACACCTCATTATGACATGTATAGCACTTACCTGATTCCTTAATTATCTAAATAAATGTGTCCAAACTATGATAGAGGGAAAACATTTAATAATCACAACTTACAGCCTTTCTTCTATGTGGTAAAATATGTTTAGTATTTTTCTATAGATCTTGAAGATTTTGCTCTAGACTGCAAATTTTTTTCCAAAAATACATTCAGTCATACATTATATTAGTTCTGCCCTATCTTGAAAAGTTTAAATGCCTATAAAATGTAACATAAAAAGTTATCTCATGAATTTGATTAAAAACCATTTTCTCTTGAAAGCGCTTTAAAAAACAATAAGGATGAAAGGATTTGAGTTTGCCAGGTAAACATAAATCTTTGAAACAAAACTGTCTCTGTAAGCTCTTTTTTTTTTAATACCAAAACTATAAAAACAGAATATGAAGGAAAAATGATTTGAGAAAACTGTCCCTCAGAGAGAGCCAAATTCTTTCCCAAATAGTCTATTTATAGTACACATGCCTGTCCATATATACAAAGAGTCTGCAAACCAATATTGCATACTTGTTTATAAATATAAGGCACAGAACTTAAACTATGAGAAAGTGTCAGAAAGTCCATGGTCTTCCCAGATTTAATATTTTGTAACTTTAATTATTTTTTTGCTTTTAACTGTCTTAGGTATCATTCTACTGTTAATACCAGGATAGTATATTATATAGTTATCATTTATTGAGCACTTACTGTATGGTTGATACTGTTCTAAATATACTGTCTCATTTAAACCTCACAACATGAGGTTGATACTAGTATTCGTAACTAGCTTTCTAAGCTATCCAAAGCTTAGAAAGTTCAAGTAATTAACCCATCTTTATATGGTTAGGGCTCAAATTCAGGCTATTTAATTCTTAAGTTCCTCTACTGAACCTCAGCAATGTTTTACTTACTATTATCATTTTGAAAAGTGGACTAAACTGATCAGTCTAGTTGAAATATTATAAGTATGCTTATAGAATTATGTGAGATTAGAAATTATGTGTATTACAATTAGAAATAATATTACAATAGAAAAGTAGCATATATTATTAATATATTTGACCTTGTTTCTAAGTCTGACATATTCACATATACACCTGGTTAGGAAATAACTATTATGGACAGCAAGCAAAATAATTATAAATGGCCTAAAATAGCTAACAAACTAATCCATATTGTCAAGATCCTTCTTAAAAGTTTTATTTTCAAATACAAATGTCACGATTTGGACAATGTGAAAATAAGAGGAACTGAGGCATCACAAATCCATCACCTGCACAGGTGTGTACCATTTGGTAAACTACTTAATCTCTTTAATCTTTCGTTTCCTTGCCTGTAAAATGAGGAGAGCAATCTCTATGTTGTAAAATTTAGGTGAGATATTGTATGAAAAATGCTTAACTTCCTGACATATAGGCCTTTAATAAAGGGTAAATATTATGATTCCTTGGTTTTTTACCAATGAAGAGTTAATTGTGTTTTTCTTTAAAAAAATAATAAAATACACCAATTAAGAAAAGCATACTAAACTGTGAAAAGAAAAAAGTAAAATTTTGGACATCTTGAGTTGGAGACACTATGGTATATATGGTATATGGTATATGTGATATATATATATATGTGTGTGTATATATATATATATATATATAGTCTATCCAAGTGAAGATATTCAGCAGAAAGTAAGAACAGGAGGACTGGGAGCTGCTGGAAAAAGGTAAGAGCTCAGAGCAATCTACACAGTGGTGAGACCGACCAGGGAAGCGAATAAGAAACTAGACAAAAGGTAATTAAGAGGACTATGGCTAGATAGAAGCTTTAGAAAAACTTGTTTTTGCTGAGTGTGTTGTCTTCATTCATTGTCTCTTCATTTTTTAAAATTTTTTAAAATATTTTTATTTATTTATTTGGCAGAGAAAGAGACAGTGAGAGAGGAAACAAAAGCAAGGGAGAGGGAGAGGGAGAAGCAGGCTTCCCACTGAGCAGGGAGCCCAACGCGATGCTACATGATGCGGCTCGATCTCAGGACCCTGGGATCATGACCTGAGCCGTAGGTAGATGGTTAACAACTGAGCCACCCCGGCATCCCTCATTGTCTCTTTAAAGATAGATAACCAAAATCTAAGTCTAAAGTGTTCTCAATAATATTTAAGTGTGTTATTAGAATACTGTCCCTGCTGAGAAGTGGGTTTGTGATTTTCGCCAATTATATAATGAGTCTCAGTTTCCTTATCTACAAAATGGGAGTTCATAGCACATGACTTGCAAGTTTTAGGGAACACTGAAATTAATGCATTGAGAGTACCAGCAGTCACAGAGCTCAGTGCAGAGGAGGCATTATAATTGATACAGATGGCCCACAGTGCAAAGAGGTGGTAAATCAGGACAATGTAAGGCGGAAGGTAGTATACGACAGGAATGCAATTTTCCTATCAGGAAAGCCTAAAAGAATGTTAAAAGAATGGCACAAAAGAAAAAAGTGAAAATTGTATTTAGCGTGTTTCTTACAGAGTAGATCCAAAAGTAGTAGTAAAAGAGATTGAAGTGTCAAAGGCCTTGAAGTAAAATATTTCCCAAGCTAATAAAGATCTACTTTATTTGTAACTAAGTGAGGCATGCACACATAACTTCATCTTTTTACCACCTTTTGATTTTCAGTCCCTTCAGGAAAGTGCTTATCTGTCACTGCTATTTCTCCACACTGTATCCTCCACTCACACCTGGAGGTGCAGATTTCTAACTCCCTGCTCTGTCCATGCCCCACCACCTGCTTATGCATTTCTCCCTCTGCTCTAGTTAGATACAGTCTTGTAAATACCTAGTGGCATAAAACCAGGAGCATAATGAAATACATATAATTGTAAGTTTGTAGACTTTTATTCCACATTGTACAATTTTTAAAATGGAGAATTATTTGTGGTAGTACCTTGCTCAGAGGTATGAATATCTAATATAGAGACTGTTGGGAAAAAAACAAAAGCAAAGTATCTTATATATAAGAAAATAAATATTTAAAAGATCCTTCATAGATCCATCCATCTAGGAAGGGTAGTAGGATGGTAAAAAAGCGTTCCCGTGGGACTCCATGGAGTTTGGGTTTCATTGGTTCTATTTGTCGGGGACCCAGAAAGGATATCTGGGCACAGTGTACTTGTATTTGACCTCACCCTATGGGTGGAAAGGGCCCTCAGAAGTCACTGAACCCAAACCCTACCCCCCAACATCATGACCAGTTGTTCCTCAGCTGCCTCGTTCATTCCTTATCATAGAAGGTTAAATCAGAGCTCACCACCCCTCACATGAAGAAACGCACTACCTCCCAGGACAGACCATTCCAACACTGGGAAGCTCTAACTGTGAGAAACTCCTTGATGGTGTTCAATCGAAATCTGATGCCTTACAATTTCAAACAGCTGTTAATGTTTCTGTTCTCCAAGGCTACAGAGAACAGTGCTAATCCCTGTTCTATGTAACGGCCCTCTAACTTTTGAAGATGGTTATCACGCTCCCTTCCCAAGCCTCCTCTTTTCCAAACTTGGCATCTCCTTCTTTCTTTAATCACTCTTCAAGGGAAATGGTACTCCATTATTCTGTTGTAACACAGTTTTCTTTGCAAAAAATAAATAAATAAATTACATGTCCAAATCTAAATTACCAAGAGTATCATAACGAAGTTGATACTCACAATTTCTTTCATGGTATTACATTTTAACTATGTAAATATAAAATGTTAAATTGGATATTTTCTTCTCCTTACCTACCAGAAATGAAGACAGTATGTGTGCTGCCTCCAAGGAACAGTCCCCTGTCTTAAGTGACTTAATGCACACATGGGAAGATGACACCTTGCCAGATAACTATTCATTCTGATTAATAATACAAGCATGTAATATGGTTATTATCGCATAAATTATAGCAGTCACAAATTCAAACAGTTGTGATTCTTGAGCACCCCAATTTACAGACACATAATGCCACATCGTCATCCACATCCATTCTCAGGAAAATTCATAGTACCCACTTTATTTGAGTCCTTTGGCCTGTCTCCCTCATGTGATTTTTCTCCTAGGTGAATTCAGTATGTAGACAAATGACATCCTATCTATCATTTTCAAGCCCTTTCTTTTCAAATTGCAAGTCAAATAAGAAAGTACCTATGCTATTATACATTTAAGATGGAACCATGCCTTCTTCAAACTGGCTAATACTTAATTGTGGCAAAGTTAGTATGATACTATTCATATACTACTATTTTAAAAATTTATGGCAAAACTTTTATAATGTGTAAGCATAATAGGGAAACTATTAGTGACCATAATGGCAAAAAGGCACATCAGAATGGATCACAGCAAATGCCTGAACAGAAACAGGCAGGTCCATGATTGTGCCAGGTATTAATTCCTTAGTTGATCAGGAAACTCTGAGAAGGGGGTGACAGAGGGGGTGGGGGCGGTTCTGGGAAAGCCAATCAAGTAAGAATGTATTTCAATATTTTAACAATCAGTAAAATTGTAAGGAACATAGCACTTGAATAATAGTCCTAGTGATGATAAATACTTTTTTGCTCATACCCTTAAAGGACACAAGGATTTACAGGATTTTGAAAATACCAAAGAAAAGTCTTCACAGTCTTAGTCAAAATTAAGAATAAACATTATTTTTCATATATGTGAGTAGGAAGCATTGAAAGCATTTGATCTTGACTTGGTATGAAATCAAAGATGTCTTTAGTTTAAAACCTTCATGTGCTATATCAGCACATATACAATTACTACAGACTTTAATCAAGAGAGAAGCTGTCTGACAAAAATTAACCTTGAAATAACCACTGGAAATATGATGAGATGAACAATTCATGAATATGAGAATTATTCTCTATAGTGAGCTTGATTATGGAGAATGTAGTCTTGAGCCATGACAAAGCTCTAGCCGATATATAAATAACATTATAACCTTCAGACACCTTATAATTCACTGTGCTAGAAAAGACTTAGAAATATTTGAGATAGTCCCAAATTATGGGTATTATTGTACAGACTCCTGGCTTTTCCCTTATTCATGCTTCTATCAAGTGAAACACATTTTGTGACTTTTTTTTATACAAATTAGCCTCATTTGGAAATTTTACTAAAATTTATTTTCTTTTGCATGACGGCACTTTATTTTTTTACAAAAAACAAAGTTTGGGATTCTTGTTTCTTTTGTTTTATAACCACTTCCTGATAATTACAGTGGATACTATCATGTTGGCTTATATAGCAGATGAATGACTAATTCCAAAATATAAGTTTCACCACATGCCAGATTCAAATCACAAAATCACATAAAATAACAGGACTTCTAAGTCACTCACATGTAGCCAAAATCCTTGAATACCCAAAACTGACTGTATACGCCCTTGAAACAAAGGTATTTTGGATGTCTTGACATGTTTTATTCTTTGCAGACCTGGAACAATTGAAATCTTTTTGTTTTTCTTTTTTTTTTTTTTCATTTATAAATCTACCTTCATAGTGCTCCTTCTGTCAGTGAGAAATATGGTACTTACAGAAATTTATTTTTATAGAGTCTATAAATATTGAGTGAAAGCTGTTAAAACTGTGGGAGACAAACTTCATCTGCACCTTTCAAAGAGTGACTGAATCAGTTTGTAGGAGTGCAATAGCATGTATCAGATCTAAATTTGCTAAACAAAATTAGCTGCGTGCCATTGTTTGTCTTATCTCTTTCTCTGGCTCATGGTGTGCTAATTCTGGCCACAAGCAATACAGTAAGCACAGAAATAACTAATGCCCCTCTCACCAACAGTTGCATAAAATGTTTTGTCTAGTTCAATTTATCTTAGAGCTTTTTATACTTTCAAATTTCATCCTGTACTTAAAGAAAAAAAAAAAGCCCACTAAAGAATGATACTGGAATACCAATCTCTTCAGTTTCTGTTAATTCTAAGTACACTTTTAGAGGTTTTGATGTATCACCAGGAATAATGAGCTGCTAAATTTGAAGCGTAAACAACTGGGAAATATTATTAACTGCTCAGTTGATATTTTTACATAGTAAAACTGTAACTTGAAATGTCAATCCTGTTATTGCTACTTAAATGTGTTAATATATTAGTTAAAATATTGCCATATATCTGAACTGAGTACTGATTTTAATTTAGATGCACTGTTTCATTCACAGCTAGTAATAATGTCTACTGTAGTTAAAATGGCCACATTTAACTTAGCCAGAGGGTAAAAGTCAACGGCAGATTGTTATCCATGCTAAATAACAAATGATTAAAAATTCAATGAGCTATATGTTTCAAGGGGTAGGGCCTTAGTAATATAACTTTTACATACCAAAACTACAAGATTCCTTTAAATCACACATTATAAACTATAGAACTGTCCAAGGAACAGTATTACATGACCCATACTTAAAAATATGACATCAAGAAAATAGATATATACCTGGATTTGGCATGGTCATATTTAGAGAAAATATTCTGAAAATTGCCTGTATGTAGCACATATTTTCACCAAAAGACATACTGAAGTGCTTTACAGTGTGATTTTACTCCACAGTTTTTTTTTTTTCTTGAAACAATGTGTTCCTCTTCATTAACACCGGACACCAACTACATACAGTAGAAAAAAATAATTAAAATTACACTCAAAGTTCTTAGTAAAAGAGGAATGATTTTGTTTCTTAAAATATATAATTTTTAAATACAGGAAGAGTTATCAAAAAGTTGTTTTGTTTTGTTTTATTTTGTTTCAGCTTCAGAGACCCTCTCCTGCATTGGTGCATTCCAAGGCTCTGTTCTTAATTTGCATTTTTATTTTTGAATTGTTTTAAAAGAAGTTCCCAAAATCATATAAGTGCAGGACCCAAAACCTTGGATATACCTCTGCTTTGAAGCTTTTTCAAGAAGACAAAGCTTACATGATTGTTTCCTTTAATATACAAAATACAAAGAACTACAGGGAATCCATCGGAGGAGGAGAAATACAATATAACCTAAAGGATTTATTGGACAGGTTTCTTCACATGACTATAGGGAAAGCAAAAAGAACTGCTGACCTGAGGGCAGAAGAACTTGGTGTGCTAAGCATCCTTTTCTCACACAGTGCAGTAAGTACAGTGGAGGGGCCGTGCCTTCGAGAGGCATCCCTAGCTTCTGTCACTTAAGCAGAAGGCAGAGCCAACTGGTCCTCAGGACAGGGCAGGCATGTAATCATACCAGACTAATGCACCAGTCAGGCTTCACCCTCACATACTACTTCTTTATATCTCTATTTCCTCATCTACAAAGTAGGAACAATAATCCCTGACTCAAACTCTCTTCTCATGAATTCTTAGAGGAAAAACAACCAAGAAAGTTACAGGAGAATTCAGACAGAAGCGCTAACATCTCCATGTCCAAGTCTCTCATTAACAGATTACTCTGTAGACTGTTAGATAATTTCGAAAGTTATATTAACTCTTTCAAGCCATTATAAACTAAGGTACATTTAGGGTGCTGCAGTGACCTAGAAAGGTTGACCTTCTTAGAACCTGGTAATTGAAGAAGAAATGTCTGGACGAGCATCTTTCACTCATAGAATCTGACCCTATAAATACTATAATCATTTCACCAATTTTCAGAATGCAGAGTAGATCATACTTAAGAACAGCTGAGAGAATCCCAGTTATCTCTCGGTTTAGTTATGCTGAAGTGCTTTCTTCATAGGGCACCTTTTAAATGGTAGGCACAGGTCTATTTGTCTATTTTAGGATACTAACAAATCTCAGTTATAACAAAGTTATATTATCACATATATCTAGGTATAGAAAAATATCACATTTGGTCTGGAACCCTTTTTTCATGAAATACTTATTAGCATCTCTCTGGAGGCAAATGTGCCTCCCAAAGGTTTGGAAAACTACTTAGTAACGTATTTTTTATATTGTGTTTTATTGGTCTCATCTATCCTTCCTTAAAAGAAAGGAGAAAGTTGACACCTTAGTCTTCTTATAGGTCCTCCTGTTCCTAACACTGTCCTGAAATATATTGATGAATCAGTACATGCTTACTGCTTAAAAACTTATTAAAATTTTTAAACAGAAGATAAGAAATAGCAATGTAATGACACATAAAAATAGTGGGCCACTAAAAGTTACATTTAAGAATGGTATTCACATATATTTAACTCACCAAAAATAAAACCAACACAAATACTTTGTACCACATTATGAACAGACTCTAAAAATGGGAATGGGGGCAAATGATATATTCTTGGAAACAATCCATTGAAAGAAATATCCTACGATGCTCAAGAAAGCAACTAAAGAAATTCCCAGCATAAACATGCCTAATATCTATTATTAAGAATTCTATAATTATGTTTTTAGAACAGCTTACTTTGTGCACTATATGGTTTAATTACAAATAATAGCCACCCATGAATGAGCTTAAAATTGTTTCAGCAAATGTATGTTATTTTTTCACTTAAAAAATATTTTTAAAGAGCTTACTATATATGCGGCACTGCATTTGTCTCAGCAGGGCATAAAACTCCCGCTCTTAAAAAGTTAAAACTACACTGTGGTTTAAGAGTAAAGGCCAGATATGGATAAGGATTAGAGGCTAACCAGTGAAAAGAAAATGTAATGAAGAGGTATGATTTAAGGTAGAATTGAAAAGATTCAACTGTTTGAACAGGCAGAGTCACAAGTGAGCCATGAATTCCAGGGAAGGGGCAAAGCAAACGCAGAGACAACAAGCAAGGCACAGTTACGGAATACTGACTAGGTCAGCATGGTTCTTAGAATACATCTTAAGAAAACTCTTAAGAATGGATTTTTAAAAATCTGAACACTATCTTAGTAGGCTTTGAACTTTACAATAGGAATCCATTGAAGGTTTCCAAATAGAAAGTAGGATAATAAAAATATATTATAGATGGCCATCTGGCAATGAAGTCTTGGAAGTGAGAGGATATCAGCAAGGGGACCAGGACGGAGGGTCTTGAAATAGCCCTGCCCTGAAGATTTAAACACTAGATGGGGTTAACAAAAATCTTCGGGAGTAAACTTTGATAAGCTATGTAATTGAATTCCCTTTTAAAAACACCAAAATGTGTTTAACAGCTTTAGTTCTAGACAAAATGACAGGACAAAAGGAACTCCTGAAAATGGAAAGTGTGTGACTAAAAGAAATACTGTTCTGTTTTATTTTTATTTGGTTTTCATAGGTCCCTATAGAAAGAAACTCATATTCTCATATTCTCTAAGCCTATAGGGAAGAATACAAAATAAGGACAAAGACAGATTTCAGTAAAAGGAGAGTTCGCCTAAAGCAAAATTGTCACTACCATCCATGACCTCAATTAGGCATTCCCCTGCTAGTGATGGCAACCCATCCTGAAATAGAGAACTGTACTACTTATTATTGGAGCTCTAACCACACTAGATATAGTCACAGAACCTGGAGAGTCTATTGCCACTTTTTTCAGTCCTAAGCAGCCTAACCATGAGATACCCTTAGCAGACCATCGAAGACCAGGAGATGCATCTAGTTAAAGCAGGTTTAGAATCCCCATTTGTATCCTTAAGGCTTAAAACCTCAATGTTCACCTACACAGGATGTATATGGGACAAGACATTAGTAAAGGTCAGAAGAGTAGTAAAAATGGAGGTGAAACTGATTATTTACAAGTCTGATCATTCTGGGAAATACACGAGCGCTTACTGCACCATTCGTTGTGTTTTCTTTAAACACCTTTAGACTGTGTTTAAAATGAAATATATACAAACATCCACACAGCCTTGATACCTATCACTCTAACTTCCTAGATTCAGAAACTGAGTCTTGCATATTCTTGCCGGTGTTTAGTATGCTTCACTAACCCCTACAATATTGGGAATAACATGATTAACAGTAATGACCCCTAGCTATTTCTCACGGGAGAGGTTTAATGATGTCGCACAGGAAGTCCCATGGCGTGTCTATGTTAATATTTTACGGGGGGTTCATTTTCATTTCAGATTCCTAACAGGAAGTGACTCTTCCTGTCAAAACAAGTTTCCAACCTCCCTTCTGTCTCTATGGCCCCTGAGAATGCTGATCAAATCCCAGAAAGCTTTGGCACTTAACGGAAAGACAGAGACAATCAGAAAGCGTTAAGGCGAAATCAACAACACTGCAAAGTAACAAGGTCCACAGGCAGCGTCTTATAGAGGGAGGCAAATGTGCCACAGAAATACATTTATTAAAGTCTTAGTCCTTAAAGCTTAGCTTATATACTTATTCAAAGAATATAACTGCGATCTTAGCAGAGATCTGAAGGAAGAAGGCCCAACAAAGACTGTGGAAAAGATAAAGATCCTTGGGTCCAAGGAAGGGCCTGGAAGAATCTGAAGTATCCCCAGGATTTGCTGGTTAAGGGTCTCCACCAACTAACTGGTGGTGAAGAACTCATTGTCTATTCCTTATAAGCCATTTTATTTAAACTTGTATATTACTTAACACAGAACAGAGATATAACCATTCTTTACTTATTGGTCATCTTTATAAAGTGCCAGGTAAAAGAAAACCTTGAAGGTGCTACTATATACAGATAACAGTGCAGATGCTCTTATGTGACTTTCAGAATCAACAGTCCCTCAGTTCTTTTTTTAATCTTAATGTGTGGCAAGCTATAAATGCAATCAGTGATTATTTCCTAAATATAAATTAAGGATGATGATGATCCCACGGTCTTCCCCTTGAAAAGAACTTCTCAGTATGATAGTTAGGCCTATAGTTCTGATCCATTTGTTTTCATTTCAACTTTGCAATTCTCCTCTTAAAGCAAAACAACCTTGTATTTGTGTATTTTTTTTTAAGTGTCCACAACTGGAATTTTCAAGTACTTCTGTGTGTGTTAAGGAAAATGATATTGGTGTCAGAAGCTGCCAGCTAACTTACATCATCTCACTTCTGCATGCTTACAGTTTCCTCACTTAAAAAATCAGACTGCACTAGATAGTTTCTAACTAGTGCTAGATTTCTGTGAAGCAAGCACAGGAGAGTGGAGGCAATAGTGGAAGGAAAGTGGGGGAGTGACAAAGTCAGGGAGCACAAAGCTGTCATCTAGCTGCAGCTTTAAGAGAAGCAGCTCTCCTTTCCCCCCTTTACCTGTTTTAGATACCAGGGTTACACACGTGAATTCACTTAAAAAGAGATCCACTAACAAAATTAATTAAAAACCAAAGGATTTCTCTTTCTAAAAGCTCCAAACACCATTTTACTGTCTAACTGAATTATTTTAAAATTCAAGATGTTAACCATTTAGGTTATCACCTTAGCCACCCTAATACAGAAAACTGAGACACGCAGCAAGAAGTCTAACCCAACATCACCTAGAAAATGATTGTATGACCAGAATCCAATTCTTCTAACTTTTAGTGCTTTCCCCGGTAGCATCACACAACAGCAGGGCTGCTGTATCGCAACCCACAGTTCAGGTGTGCACTATTCCCATTAAATTCTATGTGGCTGCTGCCCCCTGGATTTGTGCAAAGCAACGGGCCTGCAGAGCAATCACTTAAAATGAAAACCACTGTAAAACAATTACTATATGTTCAAAGAAAAAAACACTTTACAATTCAGTCGCATATATTTCACCTGTGTCATAAAAGTGAGACCATTCTCTTCCCTCCTAAAAAATTAATACAAAAAAATTTAATACAAATAGAAACCACTAGTTTAAGTGTCAAATATGAAAACAAGAAAGTGACTTTAAAGCTTTGATTAAAGATTGGGAAAATAGGCCAATTTATGTAATAAATATGTCAGAATTATCAACAATTCAGAAAGAGAGAAAAAGACATATACAATGAAATCTAAAAAGACCACAGAGCAATTCTGAAAAGTAATATTTTGGGGAAATGGCTTTCAAGTACAAATGCTTTGGTTTAATGACCGAAAGGTTTTCTTCAGACAGAGATAGTCTGCTGAAAGTTTACCTTATGTTACATTGTGTTTATTTATATATGCATGTGCATATATTTTTAAATATATTAACTTGTTACTGGAATGTATCTCAATATCAGGGAAGACTTTAAAGCCAGTTTTCAGAAAACTGCTATACAATGGACAAATAGAGTATATTACATGCATTTTCCCCTCAGGCACAGAAGCCAAGTCACAAAGACATGGAGTGAGTGCTCAAGGTATTAATAAAAAACTGGAGGAATCTGTCCCCACAATGTAGAAATCCTGATTGAAAGCACTTAGCCATGCCCTATGTCAAACTTAACCACAAAACGGGCAGTTAATGTGTCCTTCAGAGTAGGTAGCACAGCTACAGGCTCAGGAAACATCGATGTAGGACCTTTTCATTAAAAAGTAATAATAAAGAAAATTAAGGAATTGTCAGTATAAACTGTAAACTCCAGTCAACAACTGTGTTAGAAAGCGTGAAAAGTATGGCTTTACTCCAAGTGCCCAATATTTAAAATAATCCAGAAAATGAGTGTTAGATATAAGATGCAATTTTGTTCCATATGGTCAAATGTAACACAGTAGAACATTCCTAAAATGATATAACCTGAAGAAAAGTTTATAATATAATTAGATTCTGCCCTAAATACATACTCAGATCATTATAAAAGATAACAGTGGAATATGCTTGACAATTAATTTTTGTAGAACAGCTGTAAGTTTGAACATGTATAAGCTAATTTTAATGTAAATATTAACATCTTTATAAAGCAGTATCTCTCAAAAGGGTGAAATCAAGCAGCAAGTGCCAACAAGGTTGCAAGTAACAGAACATCTTTTTTGATCATTTGCTTCATTTATGTTTTGGACACTTGTAAATTACAGATATCCAACAGCAGCAGAACACTGTAAAATAAAGCAAAAACTTGTTGCTATTTTTAATATGTTAAATTTTCTAAATAACTGGCTTGAAATAATATAAATACAACACCACTTTAAAGCATTGCAATGTTTAAGGCACTCTCATTCAATTTATTATCTAAAATGTGCACCTTGCATAGTCATTAATCTAAGGTGGTTCTAATCACAAGGCTTCAGAGAATATTTAGAGCATAATTCCTTTCACGCCTAGTATTTCTTAAAAAGGGGTAGTCTACCTTCTATCCTTGGTCAAGAGGGGAAAAGAGAGAAATAGGGAAGAAGGGACTTCTCTCTAGAAAGATCTGGCCTTGGAGTCAGGGTTTCTGAGATGTGCTAGTGATCTTGGATCGATGCCTTTTTATTTTCTTTCAGGAATAAATCTGCGCAATGGAATGGGTTGCAATTGTCCAGCCAACCAGCCATATCAGATTTATCAGAAAGAAAGAATGAAAACTGGCTCAGAGGACTCCTGCAGTGGCTGAGTGGCAGGTTGCTGGGAAAGGCACACACAAAAAAAGAATACACTTGGTGGTGGAGGGGAAAATATATATATTCACATGTGTAAACTCAATAAATAATAAGATGTAAAGAAAGAATCTACAGTAATGGAAAGGGTGAATGCATAAGACAGATGATAAATAGTACCTCTATTTAAGAACTAAAGGCATGAAAGCTCATGAATACTAAATATTTGAATCCACTTTAAGGAGGAAATATGATTTTTCCCTCAAATGAATGCAAACTCTAAAAATCAGTCAATGCAAACTTAGTGTGTTCAGGTTAGTGTAAAAAATACATAAATCTTCCATGAAGTGCATGCCCTGGTAAATATTCTAATGTAATTTCTTAATTAAGACACATTTCCCATGACTAAATGAAAAAATATATAAAGCACTGAGTACTGATTTTTTTTAAAAATTTATTTTCTATGCACAAATGATTAGAATAAAAGCAGTTTAGTTTAAATGGGAAAAAAATCAGAAGATGAGGAATCATGACACAACCAGTCATTCAATTTTATCCTAACAGTCCATATTATAGTATTTTCAACTTATCTGCAGTTATAATAGGTATAAATTGGTTTAGAAACATTCTGAAGAAAAAATACCTTCTTCTAAAATGATTCCTTTTACATATATAAGAATTTCAAAACTAAAAGAAAAAAAAAAATAAAACCAAACAGTATATCCCATGGGTGTGCTTACAGTAAACACGTGTAGGAAAGATTTCTTTTTCCTGTATTTATGTATTTGTATTTAACATGTATTTAAGATCTTTTTCATCATTTATCTAAGTTTTATTAACTTTCTTCTTCTCAAATGTATAAAAACTGACCTTAAGTTTGAAGATCTATCTTAAATATATAGGGAAAAAATCTGTGTTATTTTATAGTATGAAAAGCAGAACTAAGTTACCTGCAAATAAGAACTGGAAACTGAACTTGTTTATCCCATATCTATTGAGGTATGTAAGAGCACTGCTTCAATATTATATATTGCATTTCAATACAAAGGTAGATACTATTTTTTAATCATGCCAGGAAAAGATAATTTTTGAAATTATCTCTTTTGGTGGTAAAGGCTTTATAAGTCATATAAATGGCCTTTGGCTATATATACACTATTTCGAGATAAAATGATTAACTGGAAATGAGACAAAATCCTTAAGACATTTAAAAATTGTCTTCTCTAAAGCTGATTTTTTTCCCAAGCAAGAGGAGAAAAAAAATAAAAACAGATCCTTTTCCATTACCATTGTTTTAATAAATATCTTAGATCTATACAACGGAATCGTCCCGCCACCCGTATCTTTATTCTGTTCACACAGAGCAGTAAATAAGGTGCATTCCTTCTGCTTCTTAAGAAATTAGCATTTCAAAAATATGCCACTTTCCCCTGAACTCCAAGCGTGTCTAATAATGCGAGAAGCAGATTGTCTTCCCTCGTTTCCTTAATTTGTTTCATCTAAAAGCAATTCACTCAACATCTTGTCGCCCTCTGGCAGCTTAGTTTACTTATCCGCACTTAATTTCTCATTTGGACCAAAACAAACTCCTCCAAACTGCTACCGACTGCTAACCGCGAGAGGGGAGACACGCAATATGTATTTACTTGGGAACACAGAGCCTCACACACACAGCCACAAACACACAGAGCCTCACTCACACTCCAGACAGTAACTTGGTTTTGTAAAAGCACTATATTAAAACCAGCTGAACTTTCCTTGCCAGGTGCGGCTGGGTGGGGGTGGGATAGGGTGAAAAAAAGAAGTCCCCAGGGGCATTTGCAGTTTCCAGTGGATCACCTTAGCATGCGTGTTGCAATTATACTAGGGATGCACCCGAGAGCTTTTCTTTGTGCGGCCCTTTCATCTAGATCACTTTGTGTTTTGAACAAGTGAGACTCGCCTTTGTGCCCCTAGAATTTCAAGTACAGAGTCACACACGGAACAACAATGGCACGCTAATCCTCGCGTTCTAAATGGGCTCACTTGTGGGTCTGACAATTCGCGGGGGGAAGCGAGAAGAGACCAGCGAGGGCGCGAGGCGGTGTCGCCTGAGACGAGGAAGAGGACAGCTGCAGAACTAATTTGGATTACATTCTTTGCAGAAATTCTGAAAAGGGCTTTTCGGCATAGCTCAACCCTGAGCCACACAGTTAATACCAAATTGCTGCGGACTCGGAGCCGGGTCCCCCAGTGGCTGAGGCTGAACCAGACAGCCCCCAGTAGGTTGCCTCGTAGAAATTCCTCTCGGCTAAGTCTGCCTGTCGGTAGCAAATGCTTTTGAATGGGTCAATGTGCATAATCAACCCATTGAGGGAAAATATGAAGGGACTCGGAGTGGGGAGGGAGATAAAAAGGGATGTATCTAAGAGGCCGCTTGGAATCTCAAGTCCGTGTTGGTGTAATTCCGGAGGTGGCTGGAGCGCGGGACCTGGTATGCATGAAGAATTTCGGAGTATTTGGGAGGGTGCAAAAGGCTAGTACAGGCGGCGCACACTGGTGGCATTCGAAGGTCATTTTAAAAGGCTCGATGATTGTAACTTGTTATTTACTAGGCTAGGAGGGGGTAGGCGGCGGGGGCGGAGCGGGAAAAACCACAGCGCGTTGTTTTCTTGGTGAGGTCAGAAGGACACCCTCCGGGGGCCTGAAACTCTCCTATCGCCACTCTCGGGGGCTTTATCTCCTCTAGCTGCCTCCCACGCTCCCGCGAGCAGCCCCGGATGGTTCCGGAAATCTCCCCCGCTCTCCAAAAGGCCACCTTGGGCTGCATCAGACACCGGTCCTCAGTCCTTTCCTGTCCCACTTTCATCCCCAGGAAACTCAAGTGTCAGAAACTTTGAGCAACCTCGCACTGCAGGTGCTGTCATTAGCCCTGCCCGCCGCGGTGCGCCAGCCCCACCCGGCTGCCTCTCGGGGGTCAATTAGCCTTCTGCATGTCCGGGTACCTGGGGCTCAAGCTTTCCTGCAAACAGTGGCAGCGCAGTCGCGCCCGCCTCGGGTTAAATCAATTCGCGCAACGGGTCGGCTCGGCAGCCGCGCCGGGCAGTAAACAGAGAAGTTGGAGGGACTCCGGCCAATAGCAAGTTGAACTACAGGAAGAACTCTTCCTGAAGCCAGACAGCAACCGACGGGAAGGCCGGGCTCCCGGCTCAAGTATGTCAACCCCCCCCACTTTTTTTTTTTTTTTTTTTTTAAAGAGAGCACGCAGGCAAGCAAGCTCCCTCAAGTCAATGGGGCGAAGGCTCCGGGACGCCGCGTAGGAGGCCCGGAGTTCTGTGCCCTCCGGCCGAGGCGCGCCCTCCTGCCGCCCTCCAGCTGCCCAGGCTGGGCTCAAGTCGAGTCTGACCCCGCAAGCTCCGGCGACAGGGGACGCAGCGGCCTCTGGCAGCACACACAGGTGCAAAGCGCCGCTCTCGGAGCTCCACGCCCCACAGCCCTCCCGCTCTCAAGGGGTCCAGCTGACACCGCCCGGGACTTCAGCCCTTCCGAAGCCCGGGCGGCGAGCGCTTCTTGGAAGCTTTTACTCTCGGGGCCCGGACCGCCACAGGACCGTCTCCTCTAACTCGGGAATTGTGTCTCCCATGTCCCACACAACAGGCGGGGCCAGAAGGGATCCCGCTTAGGCTCACAGAATACGTGCGAGAAAGAAAAAAAAAAAAAAAACGGGGGTGGGGGGCGTTGAGGAGGAAGAGAAAAGGGACAGGGTCGCAGAGTGATATATCACGGTCAATAAAACACAGGTACACAAAAAGGTTAAGTTGGGGATAGAAAGAGAGATGAATGGAAGCCCAAGGAAGAGGCCCGGGTGGCGTGCTCCGT
Source organism: Martes martes (assembly GCF_963455335.1). Classification (NCBI taxonomy): domain Eukaryota; kingdom Metazoa; phylum Chordata; class Mammalia; order Carnivora; family Mustelidae; genus Martes; species Martes martes. The sequence goes on along the minus strand of NC_137890.1, from coordinate 173,336,347 downwards.
CCACGCCCGGGAGCCAGAGGGTCTCTGTTTGGGCGAAGGGGGCGAGGGAGCCACCCGGGCGCAGCCAAGCCGGCGGCAGCAGGTTCAACAACTGAGCGCGAGAAGGAACCGCGCGCGACCCACCTGACTGAGAAGCGTTGGGCTGGACGGTCCCCGCTGCCAGGAGAAGGCTCACCCAGACCCACAGTCCTGTCGCCAGCTTCATTTTTTGGAAGTCTCAGATCCCGTGCTGACAATTACATGTCCAAATGGCATATCCCCTTTCGGGCACGCGGAGGAGATCCCTCAGCCAGGCGCGCTTGGGGGCGCGAGGGGAACAGGCGCGCGACTTGCGCGGTGCACCCGCTCCAAGCAGGGGCGACCGAGTCAGCGCCCGCGGGTCCAGGGCCGGGGACCGGAGGAGGGGGTGAGTGTGCGCGCTGGTGTGCGCGTGTGGGAGTGTGCTCGAGTGTGTGCGCCTGGTGCTCCGGGCCGGACTGGGCAGCTATTTTCCTGTGGGAGCCTTTGCTTTCTCGCTCCCTCCTCACTTTCTCTCACTGGTTGGTCAACAATAAAAAGGAAGGGGGAAAAAGGTTTCCAAAAAAAGTTGATTGCAAAGAGGCGGTAGGTTTCCGGCCTCTCCCCCCTGCCGGGCTATGTTCGGCTCCCTTTTCAGTTTCCTTGCACCTCCAGTCCAAATTGGGAGGGAATGGGAGGGCGGTGGGGGGGAAGCTTCTCGCTTCTCCCCCGATCCTGTCCTTCTTTTTCCTGTCAGCTTTCCTCACACTTGTCCGGCGGCTGCGGTAATTAAAGCTCCGAGCGTCATTTCCAACGCTCCGCGGTCTCCAGCTGCAGCCCCACAGAGAAATTAATAAGACTCCGGGACGGGGGAAAAAAAAGGGGGGGGCGGATAAAACAACCCTCCACGCAACCAGGCTTCTGCTCAGCCGCGAAAACCCCGCCCCCGCTCTGACCCAACAAGTCCCGCCTTTTCCCCCGCCCCCACCCTAAAGGGAAATCTTATTGGCTCAGATACTCCCCAAAATTCTCAGTCTCTGGAGTTGGGAAAACACCTGTCTGGGAGCGGGCGCGTGCTGGTGGGGGCGGGGGGAAGCGGGATTTAAAGGGCTCACCCGAGACAACAGACTGAAACGGAGGCCCAAGACAGCTGGCCTGCGGAGTGTGGAGACTACCGAGAGTGGCTTATGGGTATATCTATCTATCTATCTACCTATCTGGAGATATATATATATATATATATAAATTTTTTTTAAACAAGAAAATCACCATTTTCTCTATTGTCCCACCGTGTTCATCCACAGACTGGACCTAGAAATAGAAGAAAAAAAAAATGTTCTTCAGGCATAAGGACTTCACTCTTCTCTAACCTTTCCTGAGCTCCACACTCAAAATAATTTACCGGTTTAGCAACCGGTAGCCTCTGGTGGTTAGGTGGTCCTGGGAATATAATCACCTGTTCTCCCAACTATGCCATCTCTCCCACCATTCTCACCCTCCCAAACTGACCACATTTGCATAGCTACATCCTTTGATTTTCAGACTCTGTCTTTTCACCTTTTCTTTGGACTCTAGGACAACTTGGTTTGGGGGTCATTGCCATTAGCAGATTCTCGTCCAAACCTATGAATGTGGTTCTACAGGCCTAGAAACTGCCCCACTCCACCCCACATTGAACTCCGCTGTTCAATGTGTTCAACTGAAGGCCATGCCAGGACATAACCAACACAAATGATTAGGATTATTCTACAGTGGACCCAACTTTAGGCCCTTTCTGTATTGTTACTTTGCAAGTCCACCCTCCCCAAAACCCAGTTTATTGCTAACTATAGGAATTCCTTTGCCTTTCTTGATTAAAAAAAATATATATATCCGGAGATTGGGTCATATCAGTGTACATATCCCTTGCCTTTTACAGCTCTGAAACTGTACGCTGGGCAGAGGCCAGCACCTCCTGGGGGTAGTAGGTTATTGGTTTGCTATTTGCACAGGCATTCTATGTATGAACTATTTTACATTTTATGTTTCTCTAGAAGCAGAAAATAAATAAAAAGTATCAGGGGACCTTAAAAATCAAGCCACCTCACTTCTCACTTGAGACCTTCCCATCCCTCCCCCACATCTTTTATCTATAGCCTTGTCCCTCAAGAATTTTCATGGAGCTGAGAACAGAGAGAAACAGCAGCCTCATCCCAGAAACCTAAAGCCTTCCCTTTCTTAGGCCCACAGCAAGGAACAGGCCCAGAGAGGAGGCCAAGCAAGCTGAGAATGCTGTTTCACCCAGAAGCAGCCTGGTGCCTGAAGAAACTAAACCCAGAACAGATGATGGTGACTTGACCAGAGTGGTACTGACTGCTTTAGAACTGTGCACACTGCTCTTTGGGATTATCTTTGCTTTCTATTTTTATCACCCTCCCTCTCTATTTTCTTTCCTTTCATTCAATCTCTTCTCAGTCTCCTTTCCTTAAAGGTCCTTCTGCTCTTGATGATGCTCAAACACCTCTCTTTCATGAAAACTACTTGTTTTTAAAACTTTCCTTCTGTCCCTAGAGTAACAACTTAAGTGCTTAAAAACAAAAACAAACAAAAAACCTTCCTGCTTTGGGGAAAATTTAAGTTTCCATATTAAAAAAAGGTCTTGTTTCTGATAACAGTTATGTTATAAGAAGTTGAAGAAATTGATTGTGTATTTTAGCTTAAGTTGAGGAAAAAATTAAATGTCCTGGATAATTTCAGTTCTTGTTTTTCTACATGTGTCCATTGTGACAGTTTTTACTTTTTCATCAATTTTATAGCTCTTCTGTAGGAATTCTCCTATATATCTTTGTTTCACCCATGCATCTATAATAACTCTTGGCAAAAGAGGGATTTCAATTAATATTCATTGGTTAAAAAACAATAGTCTAAAATTTTTTGGATGCTTGACAGTCTGTACAAGGCCACCACCAATTAAATTACCTTGCATACCCATGGCCGGGGCGGGGGGGGGGGGGGGGGGAGGCAGATTCTGATTGAAACAATGATTGCTACCTAGTTGAAGTCGGATATTTGATGAGCAGTCAATAAAATGAATTGTCATGAAAGTTCCACCCAACAGAAGCATCTCCTATTGCTTTTGATGGTGACTGGTCTACTCAATCGAAGTCTAGTTTATATAATTTGATTATGAGACTACAGAGACTTAGCTAGGAAACTAGTACCCTGTGTGGAACAACTGGAAAAGTGAGAATGTAAAAGCCATGAGCTGCAGTCAACAGTTAATTTTTTTCTGTGTCTGGTCTCATTGGTTTCCCATCTCAACTGAGTCATCATAAGAAAGGAACACCAGAGTAGGGGATATTTGCTATGGGATGTGGACAGAGCACACTAAATCCTCTATGATTGCCAGGGGATTTCTGAAATGGATATTTTTATTTCTTCACCTTTCCATGTATCTTTATAATAATTCTTTATCAGCCAGATTAACAAAAATATGTTGCTATTATTTTCAAACTGGAAAAAAAAACAAAAAACAAATCTGAGTAACCCAACGTATTACTTAGAAAACCACAAGTTTGCATCTGAATTTATCTGCTCAGTATCCGTTTTCTAGTAACTCTCCTCCCCTCAGTTCTACATTTTTAACTTGGATTTACCTCCATGCTGCAACACCCTCAACTCCTTTGTTCCAAGTTGGGCCACTCAAAATACTAAGTCAGACCAGTCAAAATGCCTTGATCATTGTTAACTGGTTGATAGATGATCACTCCCACAGAGTCTCTTCCCCGGGGATTTTTGTGCATGGGAAAGAAAGAGTTCCTATTAACATTCGCTGATGGCTTCTGAGACTGAAAAAAAAAAAAAAAAGTCCAGAACTGACCTATGTTTCCTTCTATGTAGGTACGACCAGGCTGCATTGATAAAGAATGAAGGTGCCATTTGAAAGGAGCATGAGGGGGCGCCTCGCTGGCTCAGTTAGTGAAGCAACTGCCTTCCATTCAGGCTCAGGTCATGACCTTGGAATCAAGTCTAGGGATCTGGGATCTAGCCTGTGTCAGGCTCTATGCTCAGTAGAGAGTCTGCTTCTCGTTCTCCCACTGCCCCCTCTCTCCCACTTGTGTTTTGCTTGCCTTCTCTATCTCAAATAAATAAAATTAAAAATCTTTAAAAAAAAATGTAGCACAACTCTTTCGGAAGGTCTGAAGAATATTCAGGCTTTTTCTGTAGCTTTGTTATTTGAATCCCCCTTAAGTTAGTTCAATTTCTTATTTGTTACCTGAAACCAGAACACAATGAAATAGTAAAAGGAGTCCAACTTCAGTGAGATCATATAGGCCATCATGCCTCTTGAGGAAGATACCTTGCTATGTATGGCCCAAATTCTCCAATTTCCCTTCAGATTTTCTCATGCTTTCCTTGGCTGAAGCCATAACCCCAACATAGAGATTCTTTTGGTCTTTGCTACTTCCTCATATGGCACTTCCTAGTTCATGTTTTCCATTAATAATAGAATTCAAGGAGAATCTTGATGTCATGAGTGACAGAGTGCTACTGGTGGGATAATGTTACTGGGGAGGAACACAGTGATTTTTGAGTTCAATGTTGAATTAGATATATAACTTTGTACCAGACTCTTATAGTTCACTCCACTCTTCAGCTTGTTTCTAAGACTTCCCTAAAAGTATGATTAGAGCTTGCTGCTTTAGACATTTTGCTGTTGGCCATAAATATAAATTTGGGACAAATATCAACCAAGAAAAGAAAACAAAACCTGGTCATAAATCAACTTTCTTCTCCTGAACATTCAAAAATAATACAGGATCCTAATTCTCCACCCCCTGCCCATCATCTTCTTCATTATCATCTTTCTAAGTTATTTTGTGATCACAAGCAATTCACTTCATATACCTGAGCCCTTTGCCTCATCTTTAGAGGAAGGGATTGTTAGGTCTCAAATCTAAGGCCTCATGAATCTATGATGTACTGATCACCTACGAAGTACAAGTCATAATTTTCACAGACTTCAGTTGTTTCTTATATTCCTTCCTCCTTGTCCCCACTTATCCACTTCTTCATCTGGAGCACCAACACAACCACAACCTTAGGAAATATTCAAATAAGCTCACTACATTACTGTGAAGTGCTCAAGACTTTAGACTTTCCTATTTCATCAGGCAAAAAGAAATTTTGGTAAATGCCAATCAGATTCAGTATTATGATGATGAAGCAGATGATAGATGCAGTACTGGTAGTATTTTTTTAATTGGTTTTTGTTTATTAACTAGCAATTAAAATAACATCTTCTTAACCCTCAGAGTTCTGAAATTCTCTGATATTTTTGGTAATGTTCAATGTGTTAAAGTTAAAAAAAAAACTTTAAAAGTTCAAACTTTTTTTTAAATGCATGACTATACCGTAACAAAAGAAATGCTTTTGTTACCTTAGTGAATTTAACATCCAAATAGGACCTCCCTGAGAATATTTTCATTTTGGTTAGTAAGTGTTATTTTCTATCTATGTGTGTGATTAAGCCTTAATTTTTTAAGTGCTAAGGAGCAGGGACTGAACATAAATAAATTAAATCTGTGTTGCTTTTATGTTCATTCACCAGTGTCTGTCCAAGTTCTTACAGACATTTTTTGGTTTGTGGTTGAAACTGCAAAACAATTTCAGCCCTGTGGACAGAGCAGTCTTTTCCAACAAAGTTATGCAAAAATGATTTTCCTAGTGAAACCTTTTCCTGTTGTGTATCTGCTTTATATATCTTCTTAAACTAAGTTCTTATGTCCCACATAGCTTTTTCTACTGTTTTGTAAATTTTTAGATAAAGTAAAACTTCAGTAACAGTTGTCAATTGAAAACTAAGAAGAAAAAGGACATTTCTATTTTTGCACGTTTATATATTCGTAAATGAGTTAACTAGTGAAGTTACTTATTGAGGCTATGATTGTACCTGGCCTAAAATCTGAACCAAGAGAAAGTTTGTTAGTTTCTTTTTCAGGTAGCTTCTTATTTGTACTTCCTTTTTTCTGTACTGCTAACTTGGCAAAGAGCTTGATCATGTTATGGCTAATACACAGATTTCTCAAAAGAATCTGAAGAAGTTACATTTGCCATGCACATGAAAATAGCTGTTATTCTAAGGTCACAGAGAGTTCTTAGAATTTTTCTTGAATTCCTGCCAAACAGTCAACTAACGTAATCTGTTAGAAACTGTGTATTTTTTTTCTTAATCTCAGATTTGTATAGGAGTGGATGAATCTTCATAGCTTCAGCAAAAAAAAGCTCAAATCGTTCAGAAAGGGCCCTAAACTTGTTGAATCTTCTTTCAACACTTGAATAGCCTGATCTATTATCTCTGAGTATTACTCCATTCCCTTTCCTTCAGTATAGTTCTCCAAATCTCTTGGTGCCTGCCCCAACCAAGCCTCTCCTCATCACTGAAAAATCTGTCATGAGGCTCAAGACATCTGCCAGGTTCTCGTCTTGGTCTTGGTCCCTAATGAATCACAGTTTTCTAATTTACCAGGTTTTGCATCTTAAGAGAATATCCCATGTTCCAAAACATTTCAAAGAAATGGGCCCAGCAGAGAAGCTGCCCAAATTACTGAGTCACACAAAGTAGTAGCAAAAGAATTATAATAAATGGCAGAAGTTAAACTTTTCATCATGTTCGATGAAAGGGAGAAAGCACTAATAAAAGGATAAATGGGTTTTTTTATGTATTTTCTACAGAAGGATGGTTATTAACTTATAGTGATTGATCTATAAATGTTTTTTTTCCTTTTGACTGGCTGTAAAGATCTGTAAAGATACTAGAAAAACAAACTCTGGTTAGTATATCTTTGCTTATGAGGTCTTAGATTATAATTTGAAAAAGCCAGCCTTGACTATAGTTTGATTCACATCCCCTTTGAATGAAACCCTTGAAACTGCTGATACAACAAACATATTAGTAATGTGCTACTAGAGGAAAGCAGTATGGCTTAAGAAAGATACAAATATCCCAACAGCTGATAATATTGTACTTGGTGCAAAAAAATAGCAGCATCCAATTTAATTTTATTAACATAGGGAAAGAGGTCAGACTGGACAATATTTTGAATCTGAAGTAAGAACATCAACTTAAAAACAGTTTTAACAAGGAAAAAATCTAAAAATCTAAAAAAATCTAAAGCTATATAAAGTTAGAGAAATATTTTTTGTTCAGTGAAATTTTTACCTAAGTATAATTGTGAACATTTACTTAAACAATTTTTTTAAGATTTTGTTTATTTATTTGGCAGACAGAGATCACAATTAGGCAGAGAGGCAGGGAGAGAGAGAGAGGAAGGGATGCAGGCTCCCTGCTGAGCAGAGAGCCCCATGTGGGGCTCCATCCCAGGACCCTGGGATCCTGACCTGAGCCGAAGGCAGAGGCTTTAACCCACTGAGCCATTCAGGGGCTCCTACTTAAACAATTTTTAAACAGCATAGACTTTCCCAAATATGCAGTCTATTTAAAGTCATTATATGAAGAGGATATGATGCCATATTACATACTGTTCTGGCTTTCCATTATGACACTAACTTACTTTTAAAATAAAACTAACTTACAAGCAATTGGTATTAGTGTAAATTGTTGAATGAAGAAACATTCCACTAGATACTACTTTGTAATATTTGCTTACACTGTATAAAGTATTGCCATGGACAGCTTGTGTATTTTATGTATATTTTCAAGGAAATTATATTAACAGGTATTATGATATAAGGTATTAATATTTATCTTAGCTAATACATGCATACCAACTCCACATTCTTTCTGTGTAGTCATTTCAGGTAAACACTGATACAGAAAGAAAAATGTTCTTTGTCTAATCAAATACGGGAAGAAAATAAAACAATTGTGATAATTTATTGTTGTCTGTTAGATAGAGTGAGAGGGTAAGAGAGGTCTGCTTCATATAGCTTAATGTGACTTTGTTAAATGAACACTTTTAGACAAATGGAATCACTACTTGTCTTACTGCATCTACTTATCACTCTACTCAGGAACTCCCCAACACACTAGAGAAGAGGTTATGCCTTACACTGGAAAATAATGATCATTGTAGGTGTTTTCCATCTCCATTATTTCTTTACAGAAGTGTTCCAAATACTGTCATTGTGTTCTTTGAATCATAACTCTAACAGAGTATTATTTAAGGACCATAAGTCAGTGAGAGTATTTACCCCTGCATCCAAAAGTCATTTTCATTTAGTCTTAATGTGATTACATTTAAGCATAACCTTACTTTCTACTATTTGCTATAAAATGGATACATATTAGCCACTGACATACATATTTAGATATAGGTACATGCATATGTCCATAGTTTCACCCCAATTTTTGCTAGATATGAAAAACATTATATTTCTACTTCCTTCTATCTGAAATAACTAGTATTCTATTGCCTTTTTCCAGTTTAGTATGACCTGACACTTAAAAATTCTAAATATTTCTAGAAGTATAGCCTCTTCCTTTTATCCTTTCCCAAATTTTCTCTCCTAAGAGATTACGTTTTTAAAAAAAAAAGAAAAGTATACTTTTATTTTTAAATGAGGAAGGAAGGAAGAAAATAAAAATGAGATTTTATGAGCACTGCATTTCACTACCCTAAGTAAGGTCAGCAAGTATCAATGAGAGCAGAGTGTTAAGTACAAAAGCAATCAAGAGGCAGACCATAAAAACATTATACTTTAAAATAAAAATTAAAAATACATGTTTTAGGTAATCAAAATATTTTATGCATATATGCAGTTGTATTATATATTCAAAACTGTGACTTGAAAAGGTCGTCCTGATGAAACTCCCTGCCTCTTTCCTAAATATATTTGAAGTGAATGAAATTTACCAATAATATAAAATTGGCACTTTTATTTTTTTTAGCCACATAAATAAAATCAACATAGCCGTCAAGATAAATATAATTATTTCAAATATTTAAATAGGAACTGTGGCTCTATCTGCCTTTCAGTAAACAATGACTAATTGTGCTGGCTCAAACTGTACCTTCAAGATTGGAAGGCACAGATCCTGGAAAGATACTGAAGTTGGTTCCCACTCCCGTGGCCTTCACTGTACATTAATCAGAAGTGTTTGCTATGCAAATCTTGTCATAGGAAGCAATTATGGTTGTTCCTAAACTGACCTCATGTTTATTTATTACTTCAGCTTTTTACTCCCAAACTTGTCTGATCTTTTCAAACACACACAATTTTTATATTGCTTTTAAAAGGTACACAATACAGTTATTTTTCATTATTTGCACCTAATATAAACGGAGAAGCAATGTAACTCTTTCAATCTGCAATGCAGTACTTAGTGAGTCTGAATAACATTCCAGTGACTGTTCATTCAAACTCTTTTCACCCCAGGGTCTCTGTTAGGATGAAGAGGCCCCTCTAATAGCTTGAGGCCATGACACCTTGTTTGGTCCTACTCTGCAACATTAGCTGATAACTAATGGAGACTGTCAGCTACAGTACACTAAGCAGAGAAAAAAAGTATTTCTACAGCAGAGTTGTTGAAAGTAAAAGATACCAAAAAATTCAAGGCTAACCATTTATTTACATATTTTTTTCAACCTTACCTGCCCTCAGCAAGTGCAACTCCCGTAGAGGGATTGTGTTCATCAAGAAAAACAGTCTGAAGGCATAAATCCACAGTCGATAATAGCAATGATGCTCTTTAACTGGCTGATATTACATTGCCATAGGAAGTCCCATTCTGTGACTTGTGGTTGAGCAAGAGTGGCATCCAGTGGCCAGATAATTGTTTCCACGATTGAAGTGTTCTGGGCGGTTCAGGCAAACAATACTAAAGGCTTCAGATACATTTAGCTTAAACAAAGGAATTTACCAGGCAAAAACAAAGCAAATGCCTCTGTTTCCAGAGCAACCCTGGATCAAGTCTAGGTCGTAAGACTTGGCTCTGATGACTAGTGAATACTGGCAATCTCTCCACTCCTTAATAACCTCAATTTAGGATACCTGTTAACTGTCTACTATATTGAATCCATTAACAATAACCTTGATATACTAGAAAATTTCCCCTGATAAACAAGACATCAATTCTATGAAAAGTAGCCCACAAAATCAAAAGGTGTAAAACAAAGCTGATAACATGTTCAACGTTCCTTTTGAACAAAAGTGTTCTAACTATCCCCTGTGCCAAATATGACCCCTCCTTGTGGCATGTTACTGACATTTGGGATCGGGTTGGTGTTGTGGTAGCATGACTGTACCCTGGATTTTTGCCCCAGAACTTTCACTTCCTGGCAAACCCAAGGAATCCTCAGAAACCAATGATAACTACTTCCTGGGGTTTGTGAGGCTTCAATGTGATCAGTAAAAAGCTTCCAACCCAATCTTTGACCCAGAGTAGATACCAAATAATGAAGAGGCAAGGACAACTTCTTTACCTAGCTTTCTGCGTTCAAATCCTGCCTCTGACCCTTACAAGATGTATGACCCGAGATAAGTTGTTTCCAAAGCCTGGGCTTCAGTTTCCCCATCTATAAATGGGAAACAATAATAGTGTCTGCCTCCTAGGATCATAATGACTTCTAAATGAAATAGCACATTCAAATGTTTAGAAGGGTGCCTGGCGTACAGAAAACACTCAGTACATATTACCCTTTATTCAAAGTCGTAGCCTTCACATACAAAAGAAAGTTTACTAATCATAACAATAATAAATGCTCTGTATCCCCCCCGATTCTGATTATACTTAGTCCTGAATGATTTCCCATCTGATATCTGTATAATTAATGACATACATTTTTTCAGTGGGCAAACCATGAGAAGAATTAATACAACCTGATCAAAGTAAATCAGTACCATCTAAGCCAAACCTTAAGAAGCAGGAGGATTCTGCCCAATTCAGGGAAGAGTAGGTGAGGAAAAAGCAACAGCAACAGCCTGAAAGGAGAGGTGGAAATGTATCTTGGTGAGAGTGAAAGAGAGAGAGATTCATAAATTGAAGAGGTAATTGGACCAATACGTATTTTATCAAAATGCTTTTCATACACAGCCTTGTTAAGTAAGACACACCTGATTACCACCTTCATTTTCCACTTTTGTTTTACCTTATTTGATATAGGATCACAGCTATTTAGAAATTTTAGGAACTTATGACATCATCGACACCACTCCTGTTTCTTTATTGCTACCTGGAGACACTTTTTTTTTTTTTTTTTTTTTTTTGGAGGAGGTGTGGGGGAGAATGATAAAATGCCTTATGTTGAAGATTCTCACATGTAGATACACTGGGGAAGTTTCTTTGGAGTTTTAGCTGCTTACTTCCACCTGCATGAGGCTGCAGGTGGTCTTAACTATTCTTGGCCATCTTCCTTCTTCCCCCTCTCCAGCCTTCACTTCTCTCCATGACACTTCTATGAAAAAAGTATTAGGAAAAAAATAACTTTTAGAATAATTATTAAAAATTTTCCCATAGCATGCCAGGTTGTCATATAGTCAAGGTAATTATTTGATTCTAATCTACATAATTATTTTTCAGTAAAAATAACTCATTTTTTTTGAAAGACCAAAGTATACTATCAAAATCCAAACAAGACCGAGCAAGAGACATGTTTGGCTATAATACAAGATGCTAACTGAGATCGTAGAGCTGGGAGAACACTCATTCGTAGAATAAAGTGTAAGTTCTGACCAAGTAGAGAATGGTCCAAGAGCAGCTAGAAATAGACCAGTGGACCAAGGCACAAGGTCAAAAATGCTGAGTCAATTGCAACAAGAATCATTGGTACCATTGGATTCAGTCCAGAAAGCAGAAAGCAGCAATTAATCATTTAAGCTATTTCATTTAGAAATCAAACAAGGAAGCAATCTTAGTTATATTCAGTAGGAACAGAACCTAAATCAAGGAAGGAGGGCTTCCCATTAGGACCAAGAAGCCCTTTTCGCCCCTCAAGATATACCAGTCTGGAACAGTCCATGACCGGAAATGCCATTATTACATTCTTTGTGTTATTCACGTCTATATTTCTTATCTATTCATATGTGAATAGCCTATAGAAATGAAAACATAAAATCAATAATTCCTTAGTATGAAGTTATTTCATCATATTTTTCAGTGTATCAATGAAGGGGAAGGACCAGTGACACATAAAAGTAGATGAGAGTTGATGAACATAGAAGAAAAGGGAATTAGAGAACACTTTAGGCAAACATAACTTTTTAATTCAAAAATTAGTCTTCAAAGCTATCAAACCAAGCACATAATCAGGCAATTGCCTGAGAACATGCTACACTGTTGGCCAACATTTTTTTCCCTAAAGACTAGACTCCATTTTTCTTACAGAAGTTCTCTTACAAGTACAGAAATATGCAAACACTTATTCAGTGCTGACTATACACTGCTCATGCCATTACCAGAGAGCAGAAGGAGAAAGTCCAATGATCAAATGGTCCCTGGTATCATAGAGTTTACAACCAAAGCATTCTGTTTATTTTGTCCATGTCACCTGTAGAGCACACAGTCACCAACAGTGGCTACTTTTTACCTAAAACAGAATAGCATTATAGAAATCTTCTAAAATTAATGCCATCTTCCTACTATTTCTTGCAACTTCACTTTCAGGAAGTAATATAAGCTTAAAGCATATTCTAACAGGCTAAAAGCAAGGAACTCAAATTAGAAATTTACTCTATGGCTACTTGGTTTTCAAAAACACCGCACAAATCGTTCGGGATGAGGGTGTTGCTCCTCTGCTTTTCATGTACAATGGAACCCTATGCCAGGAAACAAAGAAGTAAGTGATCCGCTAAATAAACAGGCACTTCCCTTGTAGTCTCTCTTGAAGGGAAAGTGGTTGTTATTAAGTATGCACTATATTGAATAGGGCAATTCAATTGGAGAGAGCTTTATGGTAAAGAATTTTTTTTTTTTTTAAAAAGTGTTTCTTGACTATTTAGAGATAGAACATATTTTCAAGAGTGTCTTGAAAACAGGTTGTGTGGGAGCTGTCAGCTTGCTTTGGTCTATTAAAGCAACCGTGATTCAGCATTCTTGGAAGAAAAACTGGGATGTAAAATTCCTCAGTAAATATTTTCAAAACATGAGAAATACAGGAATGAATTCCGCTGTCTTTTTTGTGAAAGAGCTGGGGAAGAGAGACTAAGCTTAAAATTATGAGTCTGGATATTCCTTTTCTGTTCTCTTCCAAATAGCAGAGCAAAAGGCCTTGATGTATGATTTGTTTCCCTGCACTCTGCAGTTACTGGAGAGGATCTACAATGGATACAGTGTTGACATCAGATTTATTTTCAGGATTTAAGAGATGATGTCAGAACAAGTGGCAGAGCCACATGAAGCAACAAGTGGGTTGTGAAGTCAGCTTGTTCTCATAGCACCTATTGTCACTTTGTTTACAAAACAATGGTTTGCTTATTTCAGGAACAAGAGTGTGTGCTTGTTGTGTATGTGGTGCTTATGTTTGTTATTTTATTAGTGTAGAAAAGATTTCCAACATAGTAGGGGAGTTTCTTAGCTAAGAACGAATATGTATTTTATTTACATATATACGTGTGTGTGTGTGTGTGAGTGTGCTATCTTTTGCTTAAATATTGCTATTTGGGACTCTTTTATACTGGCAAATTATCAATCACTTAAAAAAATAACAAATAATGGGGGGTGGCTCTTATATGAAGGTAGATATCTTAAAAGATTAGCCTCGTAAAGTGATTGTCTTTGACAGTATCTCTTTGGAGAGGCTACTTTTGAGGACAACTGTGAAAGCTAACACTATTAAGAGAAGAAAGGAAATGCTGATTTAATGAGAGTGGTGTGGTATTTGCCACTGAAGAAGTTATCATCAGCCCAAGGACAGTGAATTATATCCTGAAGATAGTACATCCTAATTAAAGAGGTCTAGGATTTAAGAGAGTGTCCGAATATAATTGGATACCACACCATCAAGGAATTGCCTATTTTCTGAATTTGACTTTCAGTATCAGACACAACATATTACCTTGTGTGTCACAGACACACAGAATATGGGCAGTTTGGGCAAAGGTTGATCCCAAGAATTATAAGGCTTGTAAACTTACCTGAACATAAAGTGGACACTTCATAATCACTCTCGAGATTATCATCTCTTTCTGCAACGAAGAAACCAAAATCAGTTGTGCTTCAGTAACTTGTCAGAGATGGCAGAGCTAGTAAGGGCTGGCTTGAACCCAAGTCTTTAAATAATACCTGTGATCCTTCTACTATTTCACAGGGGCCTGTGTTCTTCTGCCCTCTGCTTAATCTCGTGGATCTTTACAGACATTTTCCACTCTCAGACTTGGAGGAGTCCCCAAGTAGCGAAGCCAGAATTCAGGTGAAGGAGAAATTGATTTTTACCTGCCAAATTCAACTATAAAAGATTTAGGGACTCTTGTATACAGACACACAACATTGGCATCAAGAGGCAGAGCTGGGATTGTTTATGCAATCCTAAATACATCCTTTAAGAAAAAGTGAGTTGCTTGATATAGAGAAAACTTGTACTATATATAGAACAAGTACAGTTATGCCTTAACTAACAAGTGTGTGTGTGTGAGTAGAAAATATTGTCAAAATATGGTTTGCCCTGGTCCATACCGCAGTCTGGGTGGACTTGATACTAATTTTTCAGACTTAAGAGTGCAAGGCCCAAACAAGTACTTTGGTTATTAAGACATCACTTATACCAAGAGAATCTCTCCATTCATTTTATTTAATAAATATCACAGGATTTTAATGAAACCATACCACCATAATTTTGTGACAGCAGTACTTGTAATTCATTGTTACTGCTGATAGACAATCTAGGCATCTGCTATGCTAGGTGTTTTATTAAACTGCCCCCTAGGACACACATAATAGGGTTAACATCTGGAGCATGGCACAATTACATATCACTATGATTTCCAATGGATGACTATTTATGACATGTAAATGTTCTACAATGCCTGATTAACTCAGTTGGTTACTGTAAGGTTTTCATAAAATTGAGACAATGATTCTGCCAAATAAAAATTATGGAAGGCTTTTATACAACAAGTACCACAATTATGAAGATCAGTCCATTATTTTCTCATAAAGGACACCTTTGCTCATAATCAAACATTCCCCCCCCCCCAAAAAAAAAGAGTCTGGCACTAAGAAGGACACAAGAGCTGAATCACTAAATGTTCCCTCCATCCCGATGTGTAATCAGGGACAAAGAAGAGATTTTGGGAAAAAACCTAGGCGTACAATCCATGAAAATTACTTTCTTTAAGAACATGTGAATACGTTCATTGCTTAATTTCTTGGTTGACAACATGGTAGGATAAATTTGTAATGTTGGCATTGTTTCTGTATTTAAATCACTTAAGATGGAAATGCTTTTGCATAAGTAAACACTTTAACAGCTCTTCTCAGTTGCCTATCAGAAAAGGAAACAGCCAGATGAACTTTCTTATGTTCTAGGTGCTGTTGGCTTTCTACACAGTAGCTATCCAGATACGGCCAAAAGGCTCCCACAACTGGTATGTAATGAATTTAGAGAAGTGGGATAGGGAGGAAGATTGTACATTCAGCAAGCACACACCCAGACAAATGGTTGCTTGACCTTAATCTTTGAACAACGTGAGTTATAAATTCTGCCTTCATTTGGAATATTTCACAACTACAAGCCCTCTAAGAGTGCCCAAAGAAAAGTCTTTGAAGTCTTCAAGCAACCACTCACTTCAGTAAGAAACGTATCAGTTATTCACATTACAGAAATCTTCTCAGTTATCTTACGCTATGCTTTTATATCTTACTTTACAAATCATAAGGGTTTATTATCATTAGGGCTATCATATCTTCAGCTCATTACTATCACAGGAAGAGTTCAAGTCTTGCCTGAAATTATATAAAGCTGGAACAAAGATCTTCCCTGTTCTACTAAAAGTGATCTTGACAAACTGCTTCTCATACCTCTGCTCCAGAACTATCCCAATCCATAGCAAATGCCCTCAAACCAACCAACCAACCAAGCAGGCCACCTAATATTCTACACATAAAACAAAGCCGTCTCAATCCACATTTTACAGCCCCCAACCAACCATCCAACCAACCAACCAACCAACCAACCCACCCTCCCACCCAAAGCTGCATACCCACAGCAAAGCTCCCATGGTACACATCAACTGCCAACCAACTGACCAACCGACCAACCAACCAATCAACAGACCCAATACACTACCCCACCCTCACCCCCACCAGACAATTAAAATACTATCTGGAAGGAACAAAAAAAGAACTAGATGACTCCTCAGGAATAAAAGTGAGTCAAGACAGCAGCATGACCAATAGATGAGCTATTTTAAATTTAACATTAGAAAACCAACTGGGAAAAAAAAATGGCCATAAAATCTAAATAGAACCTTTTAGCACCTGTTATTTTCTTGATTTAGTTTGATTCTATCATACCACACTGTTAATATGACATTTACCTTAATTTCACATTAACTGGCTGGAAAGAAATCTGAAATCTTCATTATATCTGATTTTTTATTCTCATGAGACACTGTGAAGCTTTAAGATTTCCTGTACTTCAGTCTCCATGATCTATAAAATCCAGATAGGTTCAGAATGAATAAATTAACATTTATAATTTTTGTGTACTGCTTTAACAAAAGAAATACAATATAAAATGTAGATATTATGAAGGAAAAACATACATAAGAAACATTTGTGTGTACTACTTGATAAGCTTAATTTCTAAAATGCCCCCCCAATATTATTCTCAACAAATGTCTGAAGTAGACTGAAAGCAGAAAATGGCAATAATAGAAACTATTTGAATCTACAGTCCTTCCCACTTAACTACCATATAAAAATCTGATGGTTCCTCAACTAACTCACTAAGTAGATCATCATGTAGCAGTCCAAAATCTAACAAATTTGTAATTCCGAGCACAAGCCGTATTCATTATTTCTAGTGGGTAATTTGTTAATGGTTACCCTAGTTAAAATATGAAAAACAAGTGAAATAATAAAGGAAACATTTCCAAACTGAAGCACATTTAAAAAAAAAATCCATGCCACCATTTCATGTGTCCCCATATTATAACAGGTCAGTACTGCCAGAAACTTGTACTGTATCTGTTTAAAATACAACATTTATGAGAAAAACCTCTGGGAATGGTCACTAAAATGCTTCCGATTTTCCAGACAAAAGCCAAGATGTATTTTTAAAAAATTCAACAATGGATGTTTACTTTGTTACCCAACAAATTGTTACCTTTTACTACTTAGGCCTTTTACCTTTTCTACCTTCCTTCTTTTATTTAAAAAGCAATCTACCTGTGTCATGCCAATGAATATTTAAACCTTCATGTACTCCTATGATGCTTCTGAACAGAATATAGAGGTATGGTAACAGAATCACCGACAACAGTAACAAGACTCTGGTTATTTTCTTTTTCCTTTGAAACTGTTACCTTGGATGTTGAATCCCTCCATAATTTCTGATAGTTTTAGCGATGGGAATGGTGGCATATCAAGGAGAAATTGCATTTCATCATTTTGGCTTTAACATGTACACTATAAAAGTGACAGCTTGGTGCACTGTAGCTGACAGTTCCCATTAACTGGAAGCTAATGTTGCAGAGTCAGTCCAAACACCGAGTCACGGCCTCTGGCTATAGGAAGGTCCCCTTCATACTAGGATTCTCACACCCCCCATGGGAAAGAAAAGCTATAAATATTTTCCACTAGTTTCTTCCTCAAAGCGATATAATGAATATTTACACACTGGGACTCTTCTCCTACCCTGAATCTTCTTGGAAAAACACCTCCACTGATACAATGCATTGGTCTGAGCAGGTGACTCCAGCTGGCCCTCCCCCTTCCATAGTCAACAGTAAGCAGGTAGCAGGGTTTGAGGTTCTGTTTTTTGGAATCACTGGTAAAACAACAGAAAAAGGGGTAGGAAACTCATTTTGAGCATTTTTGTAGGGTTTTGTTTATTTGTTTGTTCTTTATGAATTGGTGGGGAAAAATGAAGCAAGTATCAGGAAAAATCAGTTAAAATATCAAAAAGCAAGATGTTAGAAAGGAGAGATGGCTTAAGGAATATTTTGAAGGAGATTTTGAAAGTAAAATAAATGCTAAATTGATTTGCTAAAAATATAAGTGTGGAAGACTAATGAAAGAAAAAATGAATCCAATTTTTTTGAATGGGCTTATGTTCATTTAGTAAGTTAGGTGCTGTGAGTTTGTATGCATATGTAGTGGGAGGGGTGAAAGAGGTAGAAAGTACAAAGAACCTGTCATTGTTTACAAAGTGCTCACATTGTAGTTAAGGAAACGTGAAAATCACAAATTTTCCAGGAGATACCACAGAGGATACACATTAAAAGCAGACACAGAAGAGCCAGACTGCCTAGAGCCAAGGTTAGGGCCAGACTGGCACAGCCACCCACCAGTTATACACCTTTGAGTAAGTTTATTTAAATTTTCTGTATTTATTTCCTCTCCTGCAAAATGGGATAATAATGGTACCCAGTTTAGTTTTAGAACTAAGTAAGCTAATAATATATGTAAAATGTTCAGAGTACTGTAAATAGTGACATAATAGAATATTTAACAATATTATTAAGGAACTATATGGGGATACAATGATAAATAAAAGATAGCCCCTGCCCTTGTGGAGCTCATTGCCTACTCAGGCAGAGACAGAGAAGTAATTTACAAGTTTTCAAAAATGTGGGTAATTACAAAGTTCAAGGCACAAAGGCACAAGGTACCCTGGGAATACAAAAGAGAGATGTACATACCTAAAATAAGCTGATGGGGCTTAGAAGCACCCAAAAAGGGTGCCCAGGGAAGGTAAAGCTTACTAGGAGGCTTGAAGGAGGAATATGAGTTCCCAGACAACAATAGTTCTAGGGGACTGGTTTGAGAATTTAAAGCAGAGGGGCCAGCATGTGTCACAGTCATATGAATAGTTGGCAGATTTGAGTCTTAGAAGGCATTTTGGCACACACAGACTGTCGGGTGCACTGGACAACAAGAAGATGGAAAGGTAGGCCAGCACCAGGTTATGAAGGGCCTTGTGCAAAGTTCAGACGTGGTCATGTAGGATGAAGGTGAACTTAGCAGTTTATAAGCAGGAATGCTCTGGTAATATTTACATTTCAGAAAGATCACATGAGCAACAGAGTTGAGAATGAATGAGAGGAGAGTGACATTAGTGACCTAGGTATCAGTTGGTTGTTATGATCATCAAGAGGAATGCATACTCAAAGGAAGGACTCAAAGGCCGAAGAGCATCCATAGAACCTACTTCTTGGTTAGAGCATGGTCAAGGGAGAGGAAGAACTGAATCTCCAGGTCTGGCTTGGGGGACTAGGCTGATGAAATATCTTTCTCTAAGAGAACACAAGGGAAAGCAACAATTCTACAGAATTATAATGAGTTAGACTTCCATTTGACGTTGATGTCCAGAATAGATGCTTGACATCAGAAAACAATTCTAGTCTTGGATTTGTGTCCAAGACTCAGTCCAGGCATCATCACCTCCAGGAATCTTAACTGAAACCCCACATTGACTTAAACATTGATTTTTCGTGCAGGAGCCATTGGCACCCATAACGGCATAATTTACTGCACTGTATTCTCATTTTATGTTTATATCTATAGCTCTTTACTCATTCTCTTGCTTATTCACTTATCAATCAATAAATATTTTTAAAAAGATTTTTATTTATTTATTTGACACAGAGAGAGAGATCACAAGTAGGCAGAGAGGCAGGCAGAGAGAGAGGGAGAAGCAGACTCCCTGCTGAGCAGAGAGCCCGATGTGGGGCTCGATCCCAGGACCCTGGGATCATGACCTGAGCCGAAAGCAGAGGCTTTAACCCACTGAGCCACCCAGGCACCCCAATCAATAAATATTTTTAAAATATATCCCATGCTATACATGAGATAGATGCTTAGAATTCCCAGTCAACAGTACTGTTCTGATCCTTGCCATTCTGGAACATTCAGTCTGAGAGGAAAACCAGATCCTCAGTAAATGCTTGTTAAATTGGATGAGACAGATTGGGGATCATGAGTAAAAGTGGTGTTGAAATCTTGAACATGTATAAAATCTTTCTACAAGTGAAAGACAGAAAGAGACTTATGCTGAGAGAGGATGGGAAACCCCAATATTTAAAAGGTGAATGAACTCAGGAAGGGAAGAGTATAAAGGAGTGTTAAAAAAAAAAAAAAAAAAAAAAGGAAAGCTGCATCCCTCAGAAGAAACAACATAAAATTATTTTTTAATCTAACAAAGTAGAGGTTCAGTGAAGGAATAATTCAGTGTCAGATGTTTCAGAGAGGCCAGTGAGGATGAGACTTGAAGAGTACCAATGAGACCTGGTAGCAGGCAGAATTTGGTCTCCATGAACTTCAACCTCCAGTGCTATTCTTATAAATGTGTTAAATTACATAAGAGATATAAGCACGGCTACCAACCAAATGGCCTTATAAAAGAGATATTATCCTGGATTATCCCTGCGGGCCTAATCTAATCACATTACCTCTGAAAAGCAGAGATCTTTCTCCAGCTGACAGTGGAAAGGATAGCACTGATTCAAAGAAAAGGATTCCATGTACTGTTGTTGGATTGATGATGAAAGGGACATGTATCAAAAAATTGGGAACCTCAGTCCTACAACAACAAGGAATTGAGTTTTTCCAATAATCTAAATAAACTTGGTAATGGAATCTTCCCTCACACTTCCAGATAAGAGCTCAGCCCTGCTGACTCCTTGATTTCAGCAGAAAACCCAGCTAAGCTATGCTGTGCCCAGACTTCTGAACCACAGAACTGCGAGATAATCAATTTGTATTGTTTTCAGTCACATTGCTGTAATTTGTTAGGACAACTGTTGGGGAGCCAGCTGTCAGAGGATCTGCTGTCCCTCTCCAGAATTGTGCAATCAGCAGTCTAGGCCTGGAATATTCCCCTATATGGAAAGCGGGTGTTGGAGCTTTGTACTGCTTGGCCCCAGATTTTTCTTCCTTATTAGGAGAAATCGTCTACTTGTTCTAGCTACATGGTGAACTTCCTTGTATTGCTTTTATGTGTATGTATTCTATAGCACTGGGCCAGCCCCACCAATACAGTATTTCTGCCCTCCCTCACCTTGTGCTGGCCCTGTCCGCGGGAGGCTGATGGACACTACTGATGCTGATCGTGCTGCATCTTTTCTTTCTGTGAGAAGAGCACTGTCCCAGCCTTTGTGTGTTGAGGCCTCCTTGATGACTCCAAACCCATAAAAGAGGCAGTAGGCTGTGGTCTGTGAGTGGATCCTTGTGGTTCTCCATCCTCCCTGGGGACTGTTAGCTGGACCTTCCTGCTCTGCAACAGAAATAGAAAACCTAGTATACTTAGTGTGATGGCTAATTTTATGTGCTAACTTGAGTGGGCTAACAGATGCCCAAGTAAAACATTATTTCTGGGTGTGTCTATGAGGGTACCTCTGGAAGCGATTATCATTTGAGTCAATAAATTGAATAAAGATTTCCTTCACCAATGTGGCCATCATCCAATCTCTGAGGTCCAGAAGAGAACCAAAAAATGAAGGAAAGGTGAATCCATTCTATGTGCTTGAGCTGAGACATCCGTCTTCTCCTGCTATTGGACATCAGTGTTCCTGGTTCTTGGGCCTTCAGAACTGGGCTGAATCGCTTTCTAATTTTCCAATTTTCTTTGTACCTTTCTAATTTTCTAGTTTGCAGTCTGCAGATTATGGGACTTCTCTGCCTCCATACTCATGTGAGACAATTCCTATAATAAATCTACTTATCCTCATCCACTTAGTTGTTTCTCTGGAGAACACTGACAATAAATACACCTGGCAACCATAAGTTAATAGAGGGTTGATCCCGAGAACACCTTTAGTGGTATCCTGGAGCTGAGAAGCCACCTGGAGTTAGGAAAGGATGGGAGATGTGGACGTAGAGGAGAGTTTCCTTATTTATACTAGTTCCTACTGTGTTCCATGTAACTATGGATTTTTGTGAGATGATTTATGAAAGCAATTTGTTGAATTTTATTCCTATCTCCACCAAATAAAACTTAATTCAATGAACTTAAAACTGTTCATATATTTGATAAATGTTTTCCTAATCTCTGTCTGGATAACTAACAAAGAAATGAGTCAAATAGAACAGGTCCAAAACCAACTTTCAAGCATCAAGATAAATTTAAAAATCTGTATTTAGGTGATGTTTGCTAAATTTCAAAAGGTTTCAAAAGAGACCTAAGTCCCTTCCCAAAATTCAACATAGAAAAACACACGATTGAAATGACTCTTTCGATACTGCGCTATGAAGCAGATCTCTGTTTACTTGAATTCCCACTCTTTCTTTTTCCCAAAATTATATTTAAGGAAATAAAAATTATAGTGGCAATATTTATGGAACACACATAAAATGCATAATTAATTTCAACCTATGTTTCAAATTCCAAAAGTTGGAAGAATGAGACTCTTTCTGAAACATGCTTTCACATGTTTACCACATACACATATATACATGCATATATACGAGTGCATGTGTATATTCAATTATACAGATATGCATATATATAATTCTTTAATAAAAATATGAAAACCATGTTGAGAAAATGTTTTCAATTAGTCTTTAGAGGATCTGATATAATACCATCTTCATAGACATTTATTTAGTTCCTACTGTGTATGAAGTTCTCTCTACTAGATAAATTGGGGTGACATAAAAATAAATAAAAGATAATTCTTGCTCTCCAAAGTCCATGGTTTAGATGTTTAGATGGAAATCCAAACACATTTTGTTAGTATACGTATGGGAACACCAAATGGAATTAGTATGGTTAATCAGGTTCAACCTATGTTTGTTAAGATGATCCCAGAAAGAGTGAAACTGGTTTTCTACCTCTTTCCAGGTGGGAATGCGTCATGTATTTTGGTCTCACACAGTTCAACGGCTACTACAATAGTTGCTGCAGGGTGCCTAGGGGGCACAGTGGATGAAGCATCCCACTCTTGGTTTCGGCTCAGATTGTTAGATCGAGCCCCACGTTGGGCTCCATGCTCGTATGGAGGCTGTTTGAGATTCTCTCTCCCTCTACTCCTTCCACTTGAGCTCTCTCTCTCAAATAAATAATTAAATATTTAAAAAATATATATATGTGTATATAATATAAAATAATAAATTTTTTAATTTAACCCATAGTTGCTGCTATGGGTTTTCAACTGAATCCAACAAACATACTATCAGTTAGGTGTTGCATCAAGCCTAAAGTTTAAAAGTCTCGTCATAAGACAAGAGCTTGCCCTAAAGGAGCTGAGTCTCCGATATATACTTCACTACATACCACCTGCCAGGCTTACAAGCCAAGAAATACTTAGGCACTTGCCATTAATTCTTTTTGCATGTCTTCTTTTGTGTTTTGTCTTTCTCACATAATTTTATTCTAACTGATAATATACCCACATGGCATACAACTGAAGATTTTTGTCATCATTTTATCAATTCGGTGTATAAGAAGGTATCTAAAATGTGTTATAATTTTTTCATAAAGGTGAATTCGTGCTAGTTTATGTTTATATTATCCATACTTCTAAACTTCAAAAATATAAATGATAATTGGTAAGATGTCTTCAGACATGTGATATTATGATCTTAAAGTCTGGAACCTGACACATTATTTACACCCACTCCATGTAATTTATGAAATATTTTTCTCATATGTGTGTTATGCAATTTAATTCAATTTAAAACAACTTATAAGTAATTACAGAAACAGGTGGTATGTAGAAGCTATTAGATATTTTCATCTATACATATAGCTTTAGAGAAATCATGTTTTATTCCAAAAGATTTATTTGTTATACCTTACCATTGTGTTTTGTAAGCATACTATTCCTGACTATAAAAAACAATGCCAGATTTTTTTTTTTAAATGCCTTGCAATCTTTAAAAAAAAGCAACTGAGGTTATTGCCTTACGCCATATACTTCATGTATTTGGTAATTTAAGTTATGGCAAATCTTTAAAACAAAGCTACAATTTTCTTCATTTTTAAATAGTACACAAAAGCTCCAACTTAATTTAAGACAGAAGGGAAGGTAAAATCTGTTTGGATTTTACCTGTTTGGATATTACTCTGACCTGGTAGACTGCTGAAAATGACTTTGTAAAGAAATTACTTTGGTTTAAAAATAACTCTCCCCCTCCCCCTTTCTTTTTCTTTTTCTTCAACAACAGGATCATTGTAAGAGTCTGTGGAAATTATATCTTTAATTTTCAGCATATTGATGTTTTTTTGTCACTGAAGGAAAATAGCAAAAATAATATGACTTTTAAAACAAACACATGGTTTTCTTAAACCAAAAATAATCTTGAGAAACACATTTGCCTTTACTCTTGGCTTTATATCCATTCAACTGGCTTCTTCCTTGTTTGTGTGCCTCGTCATTAAAAATCTAATCCAAAATGAAACATGTTTTGTAACATCAATAAGAATCCCTGCTGCCACTATTTGTAAAACATGTAAATTTCTAGGCTTTCTTTTTTTTTCTACTTCATCCATGACATAAACAAATTAGTATTCCTCCACACAGAAAAGCATTATCTTCAACACTGAGCTTACTAATGGCCAGCTTGCGTTTTTAGAGCATATTTCTAAAGCCAGAAGGAGTCCGTTTTAACTAAGAAGTCCATCATAATCACATACCAGGTCCCTCATATTTCTACGAAGAATAAAAATACAACCTAGCCAACTCATTTGCATTGTAATCTAATTTTGAAATTACTTTATCAGTGCAATAACACATTCAATAGAGCTTTTGTCTTATTGATGAAAAGGGAATCCACTTGGTTAGGGAGTACATAACATTTTTTAATTAAATTTGTGTTGTTATTGTCTTTACATTCAAAGGGCCAGGTGATGGCAATGTTCCATGGAGGAAAATAATATTGCTATAATAACAACAATAGGCATGAAAATTTAATAACATTTTCACTGAGACATGATGACATAATAATAAATATGTAATCATTATTTAGGCACTTTGTAGTGTTAAAATAATCAATAAGAATATTTTCTAAATAAAGGCATTTCAAAAAATTGATGATAAGGAGATGGGACAAATATGACTCCTATAACCTAGTTTAAGAGATAGATTTTATTCTACATACCAAGATAAATAACAGGGTGGCCAGTTATTAGACGTCTGTGATACAGGTTACTGGGTAACTCTTTGAAGAGGCCTTAGAAATGAAAGGGAGTGGGACAGAGATTCTAGGCAGGAAAGGATACAGCTAGAGAAAGACATGTAACATGTTGAAACAATGGCAATTTTGAATTTAAATAATAAATAAATAAATGAAACAAAGACAAGTGGGCCAAGAAATGATGTGGAGAATTTAAACTGGAAGCCAATGGGAGCTGAACCTGGAAAGGTGACCTTAGCCACACTGTGAAATATTTTGAATGTCCAACCAAGGAGGAAGGAGCATATTGTCTAGGAATTTAGATATGACTAAATGACAATTTCAGTGGGAATTTAAAGGGACTGAAGGAGGCTCAGGTCATTATTTAGGAAGAATTTATAGGATTTAGTGACTGAAGGAGAGAATAATTGAATAGAGTTAAGTATGACACAAAGATTTAAATATGGGTGACTAGAAAAATGAAGACATCAATTCTCTGTAAATAATACTTAAGAATATCTTCTCCAAGGTACAGCAAGGAGAAGTTTCAATAGGAAAGTCTGAACATTTGGTGAAAAAAAAAAAATCACTCAAGCTATACAAGTGTTTATGTGAAAATCAAAACGGTTAATTTATAAATATTGACAATGACAGGCCTCAAGATCATAGTGACAGTGCATATGAATTGTGTCTCTGAGCCTGCATTTACTTAGCCTTCTTATAATTAAGTCTAGAATTTCTACATGTAATGTTAAACATGTGCACTTATACTGAATTTTATACAGTGAGTAAAAATATTTATAAGAATTCTATGCATAGAGTTTACCCAATCATATAGTTTTAACTACTTTCGAGTATTTAATCATGTTTGAAAGTTAAGAAAAAATAAAAACCACTGAACCATAATTAAAAATTTTGAGAAACCTGTAAGGAATGCTTATTAAACATTAACAGAGACATAAAATAACTCTAGGACCATGGTCAAGAAGAACAGAGATTATTGAAGAAAGGAAAGAAGAAACTGAGATTTAAAGAATGGGATGCCCTAAGCTCAATCAAACAGCAATAGCAGATGTGAACAATCAGCAAGCTGTAACAAAGGTGAAAGGGCAAAGCTCAGGAAATAAGTGTTAAACCCATGAGCATTGCAAGATAAGATATTAGAAACGAGAATTAAACACATTGAATAAATGCAATCTAATTTAAATAATAACAATCAACAAGATGCTACAGAATAATATTTTATGTGAAAAGTTACTGGTTACATTGTAGCAGGCTAACCAACCCTGATTTTAAAAAAGTGATTTTGCTTTTAGCATAATTTAAAAGATTCCACAAGAGAAAATACCATGAGAAAAAGAAGAATTTCATTTAAAATATGGTCAAATAATTTGGTATGCTTCATTTTTTGCAAAGAACAAGTCTATTACAATTAAAAGCTCTTTGTATTGGATTTTGTCAGGACCCAGGTTTATTTTGGATTTAGGTACAACATCCATGAAATACTCTCCACATACTGCTTTAATACAGAAGTTGAGCTCCCTGTGCTGTTCTGAAGATTCCCAAAGTGAATAAATAATAAACCCACATAATACCATGAAATTAGTAGGAGTAAAATACACACAAAATGAGTAAACATGAAATTAGTAATACCATGAAATTAGTAGGAGTAAAATACACACAAAATGAGTAAACATCCCTTATCTAGGAGGTAAATGACTGGCAGCTCAGACAAACTCAAAAGCAGGTAAGTCTGGTATTTTTTAGCTTTATTTGACTCAGTATTTCTGGCTTCTGATCACAAAGTGCCTACTCAAGTGTTTGGTATGAAGAAGGTATCTGATAGATGTTTAGTAAGTAAATGTATATGTGAATCAGAGATGTGCCCCAGAAGTGCGGATAGTCATAATCTTAAAAGCTAAAAAAAAAAAAAAAAAAGTTTCAGAAATACTTACTTTTGCATTCATAGAGAGCACATTTTCCTGAAGGGGCTGGCAATTTGACAAGATCTTGTAGTGGTCATATGGAAATAACAAACTCTATCACCTTTTCTGTTTTCTGACATATCTGAACTCATAAAGCTATTATAAGTTAGCTTCATAATTCTATTTTAATTCACACATCCTCAGGACAGTTGATTTTTCTTAGGCCAACTGTTCCTGAGTTCTTGTTTTAAGTCTCCATGACTAAAGGCTATCTTCTACGTTATTATTTTTTTATTTTTTATTTTTTTCCTTAAGCCTTCCCTTCCTGGAGAGCCAGCAACTCTAACAGAGGGAATTGAAAACCCAATCTCAATCATCTTACTTTTGTTCCTGAGCTTTTTAAATGGGAAGGACAAAATTATCTTTTATATACTTTATTTTACTGCACATTCACTTGCCCTTCAGGTTTTAACTGCAGAGAAGAAAAGGGAATGCTGGATGTTCCTTGAGAGTCCCAGAAATCGGACATATTTCCAGAAGCATGTATGTGCGTGTAATAGCAAGGGTAGACATTGTCCTTTTTCACAATACACAACATGCATTCTAGACACATTTGTGAAACTAGAAAACTTGCCATCAAGGAATATTATACATTCCATAGAATGTCAGTGTCACATAATTAAATACATTTTGTTGATCAAATCAACTGCAGGTCATTTTAAATGATACATTTTGATCTCTCTTGGGCTATGATCGGAAAGTCCACGTGGAATGAGAAACAGAGCCAAAGTGGTAAGTAGAGGGGCAGCAACAACCACTCTATCATCAGCATATGGTACCTATTCCTGGTCTGTAATCATTTAAGGACTTATATAAGCCAGTCCTGTTTGCAGTTTGTTCTAAGCAGCATTAACACATAAAGATCTATGCCAGTATTTTTACTGGAAGTTTCCATATGGAAATACTACAGCACTGAGCCTATACAGTAACTACAGCTTTCTTCAAGGTCAGTTCTTCAAGTGACCATCATGGTAAAAGAAAAGTTTATATTTTATCTAAGGGAAGAAAACGAGAGAGTACTAGCTTCATTGATTAATGTGGTGACTGACATTCCTAAAACATATAATCAAGAAGCTGTTCTACTCTAAATCTTTGTGCCCAAAAATTCTAAAACCAGGTGTAAAATAATTGTATCTTTCCTTTGCCAATACTCAAGTAGTAGTAAAATATAGCAATAATACAGGCAAAGGAAGTATAAGATAGCTAAATTAATGTCAAATACTATGAAAAGATTTGTATCAGATACTACTTGAAATATTTTTGACACTTTACATGTTAATCCGATCATCTAAAATACAAATACACCTACTAGAACACATCAGGAAAGTACAATAAAAGTGTTCACAGAATTTACCAAGTGGTGTCTTTCTTAGATGCATGTAGATTAAAGCTAATTAAGACCACTGCAAGAAAAGCCAAGCATTATGTTTATCAATTGTTCACAAAGCAGATTTGTAATTTTTTCTTGTTTATACTTTATAGATTTTCTACAGTATCATTTAAAATTAATGAAGATAGTTTGTATATTGATATTCACATTTTTAAAAATTACTTTCTTTGAAATAAGAATGAGAAATTACATTAACAGTTAGGTCCTCTGTACAAATTCATTTTATATAGTAGATGATACAGTAGCTCATAGGTCTTTCTGACTAAAAGGTACGTTTTCCAAATATCTTTGATGACATAGATTAAAAACAATACCAATTTTAAATTAAATTTATAGTGTAACACAGTCAAGGGTAACTCATTGATCAGGTATTCTTAATTTGTATTTTTGTGTAGCCTCTCAATTAAGAGTGATTAAAAGCAAACAGTTAAAAAATCTCTCTGTAAAACTGGCCTTTGCCATAATATGCAATCCCATCTTATTTTAAAAGTCTCTGTTTTTTTCTCTTTCATTGCCAAAGTGGAGAAAGCTGTTCCTTCTTCCTCCCCAACCCCCAACTTTTAACAAGGAAAATCTGGGCTTGCCAAAGCTCTTTTCTAACAAAGGGCAGTACTGCCCCCTCGTGGCCATATGCCATAGCAAAATAGATGCTCAAAAGGGAGAAATACGAAGTTTTAAATAAAAAAATTCAATAGCACGAGTTTTAACGTATCGATGTGTCAGTTTTAGAATTGTGCCTGGATGCTGTCCATTTTTCAAATAGTAATGGTCTGCACATGTTATTGGTAGTCAACCACGATTTGTTAAAGCAAAAGAAATCAAAAGATCAAAGAAGTTGATTCAAGTTCGGTACAAATATAAAATAAATGCTACCGTTGCCATTGCTGTGAGCACGAGAAACATCATTCACTTAGAGTCCCATGGCCCAGTGCTTTGTGATAATCATTTAAATGTAAACTCAAGGGACGCCTGGGTGGCTCAGTGGGTTAAGCATCTGCCTTCAGCTTGGGTCATGATCCCAGAGTCCTAAGATGGAGGCCCATGCTGGGCTCCCTGCTTCTCCCTCTCCCCTCTGCTTGTGCTCTCTCTGTCTCTCAAATAAATAAATAAATAAAATCTCCAAAAAAATAAATGTAAACTCAAATATCCAATGCCACATCCCCCACTGGGGATCATGTAAGCTTCTTCCATGTTTCTATAACATTGTTCTTTTCCTGGGTAACACTTTTCACAGGTTGTCATTATATTAGAGAGATAAACTGCTTAATGTCTGTTTTACCAACTATACGTATGAGGGCTGGAACTACCGCTTAATATTCACCACTGTATCCTCAGTACTTAACACTGTGCCTAGCACAAGAGAGGAACACTGGATATTCTGACGAATTAATAAGTAAGCCAGAGAAATCATTTATTAGGGATACAGGTAGAGTAGAGGTACGCTCTCATAGTTTCATACTAATTTCCCATTTAATAAGGTGCTCCTTATTAAAAATGACACACTCTCAGGTCTCTTAATCTACTCCTCCAGGTTTCAATTCTCACAATATACTTCTTTCTTTCTTAGTATCCTTGTCCTTCAAAAGGGCATTATCATTTAGCTTTCGCTTTCCCTTCATTATTGGGCCTTGAAGTATTACTGCTTTTGGTATGGCCTCTTGACACAGGTGACTGGATTTTATAAGTTATAGTCTATCTCCTTTAGAGGGGACACATACCGAGTTCCTTGACATATGACTCCCCAGTATGCATGGTTATTTAAAATTCTGAAATGACTTCATGATATTTCCTCCACAAATACTTCTTGGAGTATGCATAAGATAATGCCAAAAATTCAGTTGTCCTCTTCCATGAAATATATTCAGCCCATAATGACTGACTCACAGTCATGAGTCATTGACAATGATGGTAAATTAATATCTTGGGACTTTGAAGTAACCTTGACTTTATTTGGTACTCCAAGCTTTGCAATAAGCTTATGCACTGCAACACAATTTGCTTTTGAAGATATAATTAGAGGATTAGTTCAAATGCAATCGTCAAAAAGGGAAGATTTTGGTACAGCACAGTAAGTCCCTTGATTCTTACATAACTTTCTCAGCACATTAATGGTTTGGTCTACCAAGTGACAATGGCCAGACATAAAACAGACAACATGCCTGAATACAGAAAGCAGTGGTGGTCTACGCATGCCCTTTGAGCCATCCCCTTGGTTCAGTTGGGCCACATGCCATGTGACTATGGGAAATGCTTATTATATGATTTCTCTTGTCTTGTGCACATTTTGCTTTGACTTTGTAACTTTTAACTTTGTAACTCAGTAATTTCACCCATTCCTTACACCTGCTTCCATCCTGGTACATCTCTCCTCATCCTGATTTTTTTTTTTTTTTTTTAAGATGTTTTAATTTATTTGACAGAGAGAGAGACAGCGAGAGAGGGAACACAAGCAGGGGGAGTGGGAGAGGGAGAAGCAGGTTTCCTGCAGAGCGGGGAGCCTGATGCTGAGTTCCATCCCAGTACTCTGGGATCATGACCTGAGCCAAAGGCAGACACTTAATGGCTGAGCCACCCAGGTGCCCCGCCCCAGCCTGATTTTTAAAGTAAAGTCCTATATTTAAAGTAGTATATATTTATTAAAGATTCTGTATGTCATTTTAACTAGTACTTTTTAAAGGATTTTTAGTGTTCTGGTCATTAAACTACATAGGCTTTTAATTGCCTCTTTCATGCCTGTACTTTTCCTACATGCCCTATTATTTTTAGTGTGTTACTTAACAGAACATGAGGCTTTTCAGGAATGTACATATCCTATATAATAGACTCCAGTAAGCAGAATATTGGCTCCCCAAAGATAATCATGTCCTAATCCCTGGAATGTGTAAAACATATTACTTACGTGGCAAAGGAAAATTAAGATTACTAAACAACTAATCCTGAGATGGAGAAATTATTCTGAATGTTCTAAGTGGGTTCAATGTAATTACTGAGTTCCTAAAAGCAGAAAAAGAAAAGAAAGGTCAGGGGGAAAAAAAAAAAAAGACTAGAGCCACCATTGCTGGCTTTCCAG
The DNA here is from genome assembly GCF_963455335.1 of Martes martes. Classification (NCBI taxonomy): domain Eukaryota; kingdom Metazoa; phylum Chordata; class Mammalia; order Carnivora; family Mustelidae; genus Martes; species Martes martes. The sequence goes on along the minus strand of NC_137890.1, from coordinate 173,304,692 downwards.
ATGGAGGAAGGGGCCATGAGCCAAGAAACATACTCAGCATCTACAAGGTGGAAAGGGCAAGAAAATTGATTCTCCCCTAGAACTTCTAGAAAGCAGTGAAGCCTACCAAAGTTTGATGTTAGCCTGAAGACCCGTGTCAGACTTCTGACCTACAGAACTGTAAGATAATGGATTTGTATTATTTAAGCCACCCCTCTCATGACAATTTACTATAGCAGCAAGAGAAAACAAACACACACACACACACACCTTTAAATTGTCGCTCTTATTTCTACTATTAATGTACCATATCCAATATTGCACAACTGCATTGGAAAAAATTTAAGTGAGAAATGCTTTTATTGGTTTAATAGGAGACAGGATATTTTAAAATCTTCTTTCTAGGTTTCTTTTCATTCAGGGATTGCCAATAACAATTAGATCTAGATTGTCATTAATTCAATAGCAATACTCCTTCCGAGAAAGCAGGACAACTCTTGGTGAAATGATTGTATATACATATTTATTTATACACACATACGTACTTTGGAAATAAATCACGACCCCTCCGCTACAAGGAAATATGCAGCAGGTTTATCGTTTTAATAACACTGTCATTATCAGCTTATACCCTGACATCTGCACAGCAGGCCCCACCTAATTTTTTATTTAAAGTTCCCTTCAGGTGTCACCTGATGTAGGAAAGTCCTCTCTATCCCCGTCTCCTTAAAATTGTCCTGTCATCTATTCTGTTTTCTCCAATGGCTGAGAAGGAATTAATTGCTGTTAATGAATCAATGCAAATTGATGTATCTACCTTAAATTAAACAATTTAATTTTAACTAGATCCTTTAGGGGATATTCATTTAACCTTTGACTTTAATTCATATGACTTTCAGGAGATAATATTGAGCAGGTGGGATTTTTCATCCTTCAACTCACGTGCTCAACCTTAATTGTCAGGTTGGGTCCCATGCATCTAACAAACTCACTCTTTAACCCCAGCTAATTAGCAGTATTTTTTTTCCTGTCTCCAAAACATTATTAATGGGATGAATAATGAAAATTCATGGTTATTAAAATGATACAAATCTCAGTTTTTTCTTGAATGATTTCACTGAAAGTCTTATATAAATATATATGTGTACATATACATATATATATATCTTAAGGTTTTATTTATTTATTTAACAGAGAGAGAGCACAAGTAGGCAGAGAGGCAGGCAGAGAGAGAGAGAGGGAGAAGCAGGCTCCCCGCTGAGCAGAGAGCCCGATGCAGGGCTCGATCCCAGGACCCTGGGATCATGACCTGAGCTGAAGGCAGAGGCTTAACCCACTGAGCCACCCAGGCACCCCATTAAAAATATATTTATAATCTTCTCAGTTGTAGCTGTTTCACGATAGAAGTCTAAGAGGATGGGTGATATATCTATTTGATGGACTGTCCTATAAAAAAGACATTAGATTTACTTGCTTTATCACCCAACGGCAGAGCATCAAAAGAGAAATTAGAAGAAAAACAAATTTGTGTTCAATATAATCGAAATCTGGAAACATACTGATGCTGAAAATGGCACTGGTTTCCTTCTGAGGTACAATGTTCCTGTAATTTGAAGTGTTTAATCAGATATTAATTAGATGGCAGTTAAACAGGAATAAATATTGTGACATTTATTCTGTTTTCAGTGGACTTTATGGATAGAGCTTATAGAGGTCTATCCTGGGGCTCAAACTTCATCCAGACTTGGTCTCTTTCCAGCTTTTGGCTTTGCTTTCCAACGTCTTGGTTTTATTCAGGCAAACGCTCTCATTCTCGAGTTGGCAGGACAGATCCCAACAGTCTGAAGTGGATGTCTAACAGTCTTCAGCCCCTCCAGCGAGACAGAACTTCGCTTCCCAGACTGCAGTTCTGAAACTGCTGAGAATTACTATGATTGACCAGACCTCAGTCCTATATCAAAGCAGGGGACTGGAAGTACGATCAGTCCCACTCAATTACAAGGACTGAGCATGGAAAGCAGGGGATTCTCTAAGAAAACCGGAGCATCATTAGCAGAGAGGAGAGTGGATATCGGGCAGCCCAAAACTACAGATATTGTTTATAGTGGGACTTTGATTTCTAAAATTTCTTTCAGCTCAAAGATTCTATGGTTTGTAAATTTCTTTCCTTCCCAAATGCAACTGACATAAAAAATTTTCTCTGAAGACTTCCGATTATTTTTAATTTTGAAAGAAAATTAATGCCCTTTCCCCAATAATGCATTTTAACTAATAGGTGAAGATTTCTTTTCTTTTTTTAAAGGTTTATTTACTTTGAGAGAGAGAGAGAGAAGCGCGTGAGTAGGGGTAGGGGCAGAGGGAGAGGGAGACAACCGCAATCAGCAGATTGCGCTGAGCTCAGAGCCCCACATGGAGCTCAATCTCATGACCCTGAGATCACAACCTGATCCAAAACCAAGAGTCAAAAGGTCAACTGACTGAGCCATCCAGGTGCCCAATAAGGAAAGATTTCCTAAATATAATACTCAGTATTAGTTAGGATGAGAATTTAGGTGCATTATCTTAAAAAAGGAGGTGCTCTAGAAACATTTATTACAGAATACTGTGTAATTATTGTGTAATATGTGATTATCGTGTAATAGACACAATATTGAAGTATGTCTATTTGGCATCTGGTAGAAGTTATGCATGATATTTCTCTAAATTTCTGTTTGTGTTTCATAGAAACCGTAAGTACTGCAAAAAAGAAAGTGATTATCTTTGGGGATTCTATTTGTCAAAATGAGATCCCCTTCCAACACCTACGCGGAAGAACTTGGAAATTTTATCGTGGAGTTCAGTTGGGATGATGGGACACGGGTTATTTAACTACATTCAGAAGTGGCATTCAGGGGCTGCGCGGGTCACTCAGTCGGTAAAACAACCAACTCTTAGTTTCGGCTTAGGTCAGGATCTCAGGGTCCTGAGATCAAGCCCCACGTGGGGCTCTGTGCTCCGTGGAGAGTCTGCTCTAAATTTTCTCTCCCTCTCCCTCTGCCCCCTCCTCTCCACAACTGTGCACTCTCTCTCTCTCTCATAAATAAATCTTCTAAAAAATGAATAAATAAAGGAAGTGGCATCCAGGAATTCTAGAAGTCACTGGACTTTTTAGGCTAACATCCCACAGCAGTAGCACAGCATAGGGATTAAAAGCACAGAACTGGGTGCCCCACCGTCTGGGTTCAGATCCTAGCTCTAACACCTACCAGCTGGCTGACCTCCAGCTGAGGATAACAAAGGCTGCTACCTAAAAGGACTATTAATATTAAATGAACTAATATTCATAAAGCATTTACAATAGTGCATACCACAGTTAAGTGCACAATGAAAGTCGTTCATTCCAACTCTGTTTTTGTAGTTTGTAAAAATACAGACAGCACTAACCTGACCAGCGATGAACTCAATCTTGTCATCTTTGTTGCCTCTTTAACAAATGAGCACTTAATGTAAGAAGTGGTGTGTTCATAATAGTCTGCCTCTCTCTGGGGATTAATTGATATAATATGATATAAGATGATATAACATGATATAATTTATAAGGAAAATAATACAGAACTCTAGAGAGAGAGGTTTTTTATTGCTTGTACTTCACTGTTTCCTCAAATAGATCTGTTTTAAAGATTAGATTATTCACTGAGTACACTGTCCTCAATGCTCTGAAGTATGAAAGTAAAACAATTGGCCATATTCATCTTGCCTCTTTTTTGGTGACTGGTTTTATAAATAAGTATTCTGTCACCTAAGAATGGAAAACTCAACAAATTTAATACACAGCAAGAAAATGTATGTTTTTTAAATTAGATGACATTTTTAGATGAAGTCATTGCCAGTTTAACCTACTTTTTTTTTTTAAAGATTTTATTCATTTATTTGACAGACAGATCACAAGTAGGCAGAGAGGCAGGCAGAGAGAGAAGGGAGGAAGCAGGCTCCCTGCTGAGCAGAGAGCCCGATGCGGGGCTCGATCCCAGGACCCTGGGATCATGACCTGAGCCGAAGGCAGCGGCTTTCACCCACTGAGCCACCCAGGCGCCCCCAGTTTAACCTACTTTTAAAAATATTAGCTGAAGAAAATCTGGAAGTAAAAGAAAAAAATATTTATATTTGAAATGCAGTATTTTGGGGTGCCTGGGTGGCTCAGTCAATTCAGGGTCTGCCTTTGGCTCGAGTCAAGATCCTAGGATCAGGCTCCCTGCTTAGCGGGGAGTCTGCTTCTCCTTCTCCCTCTGTCTGCTGCTCCCCTACTTGTGCTCTCTCTCTCTGTCAAATAATAAAATCTTAAAAAAAAAAAAATTCTGAAATGCAATAGTTTTATTTAGTCTTGTAGAGATAAAACCAAGTGAGGAGTTATCAGTAGATATTTTTACAATTCTCCTGATTCTCATCAGTCTAATTGCATTGCAATCATTGGTCTAGTCTACATGGGCAATTTGGGAGTAAAGGTTGGCACAAAACTCTGTGAGGAGGGGCAGAACAGATGCCAGTACAGATTCATGAGATGAGCTGTAAAGTTAATTGCATTCACATTGTTTTATCAATGTTTATACCCAGAATTATTATACAGCATCCTGGCTATTTGTTATTCATGGAGGGTGTTACCTCGTGCCAACCTTAACAGAAGCCTTGCCCATTTAATTTTAGCAAATAAGCTAATAGACCAGCAAATGGGTTTTTTTGTTTGTTTTATTGCTTGCTTGACATTGGTTAGTAAGGATTCTCTCTTGGATTTGATTGGTCTTGTTTAAAACATAGGGATAGCCGACCCAATCCTACTTTCAAGCAAGTCCAAAGAAAAATTTTGTTCCTGGGGGACCACAGAATATATCATGATAGAAAAGATAATACATAATCTGCAATTATGTATTAAATTGTAATTGAAGCTAAGAAATACTTTAGACCTATATTTTATAAAATTTTTCTTCTTTTAAACTATTCTTATATTTAGCATAGACATTGGCCTAAAAATTGCTTCTTTTTGAACATGCCTGGTAAAATACCTAGGCTACAAATGCTTGATTAGTTTCAAAACTGACCTAAAATATATTTTGTTTTCTCCCATGTAAATAAATGACATGGCAAAAAGAGTCTGACGAAATGATACCAACACACACACACACACACACACACACACACACACACACTTACATAAAGAGTGCATACATGTTACAAACCCATTTGGTCATATAAAATGTTACTTCCCTACACTAAACTTTGCAATGAACTGTGTACTTTTTACGTTAGGGTTTGATACTTAAGTATTTGCAAATAAAAAATTAATGTTTTGTTTTTAAAATTTATTTAATAATGTAATCTGAATGGTATAATAAAAAAGCCCAATTTTTAAAAAGGTAGGTGAACATATTTATATATAAACAAGTAACAAGGAAATAAGAAACATGTAACTATAAGTCACATCTGAGTATGTCCTAACGATATGGTTTTACTATTTTACAAAATGTAAGTGACATTTATGGAAATTTCTAATAATGTTTTTATTCTGGCCAAGACTTTATACGCTGAGTTTCATTCTAGGAGAAACATTTTATAACTGAATTATAATCCCCAAAAGATAGGAATTTAACTTGAAAACTGTAAAAAAAAACTCCTTAGTTATAACATCACAAATAGGAACCTATAAAAACTTGATGGCTGTATATGAATTAGAGTTGAGTGTACTATGTAATTATCTCAGACAGCCCTGCTGTTTCTTAGCTTCTCTTAAGAGTAGGGCAACTGCTCAGAAAAACTAAGCGCAGCTAAATACTCAAGAATTCAGATGTATAAAGCACTCCATTTCCTGCCTTGTGATCCAACCAATTTAGTATGCGTATTTTGGGCTGTAATTTCTTCTTTTGAAAAATGAACTGTTTTTCTAAAATTATTTAACATCTTCAAACACAGTGTAAAATAAGCTAAAATCTGAAAGAAAGATGACAAGAACTTATCTCAGCTGGCCACCAATATTCAGGAAACAAGGTCTTTAGGAGAAAAAAATTCAAATGACATTTTCATATTGCTGTTAGATGAAAGAAAAATGATTTAGGATGGAGTAAGACACAGTTTAGGAAAGAAAGACTACAGAATCACTTGCCTGCTTAGAAATCATTATTTCTTGTGTTATTTATATTTAAGTTCTCTCCAACTTCATTGCAAGATGACATCTTTGTAAAACAAACCACTTAGGCACAGTTTCATTTATACAATCAATTAACTACTGGTGATAACGGCCTTGGTCATACTGCTACTCACTGTCAATTTTTTCATCTGTTAATGGAGATAAATTCTATTAGTAGTTTTGGGCCTTCATAATATTTTGGGGACAATTTTCATCTTTCTCTTAAATGTTTTTCTGAGATGTCTAGGGTTCTCTTTATACCTATATACATATATATATATGAAGGAATATATATATGAATTAAAAGATAAATACCTTCTAACATAGATCTAATAGTAAAGAGAAAATATTGATTTGTTTTCAACTTTGCACTTAAAGACCCAAATATAACCTCCTTTACTTTTCCCCACCAATGTTTCATATTTCAGGCTTACTGAGAAATCAGGAGCAGCTGTAATAAGAGACTAAGAAAATGAATTTAGTATTCAAAATGCAGATTTTTTTTTAGATTAATGGAACATACTATTCTATTTTTTATGGGCTGAAATTTCATTTCTAGAAAAATCTGTCAGACAATATCAATTTAATTTTATAAGTACATCTCTTTTATAATTCAGAAAGATCTCTTTCTTGTAACTTGAAACTAAATTATGTCTTTCTGTATATTAATCTTCATATTGACAGGAGCAAGATTTTTTCTGAAGTTTGTACAGAAAATATGTTATATAGTAAATAGCGAAGTGACGATCATCCAGGTCATTGTCCCAGAAAGTTATGCATGGAGAACATAAAGAAGACTTTAGTAATGTTTACTCTGATCTATAAGCAACAATCTACCAATAGTCTATATGATATGTGCCTAGAAATATTGTCTATTAGTAAATCATTGGTGGCATAACAATCTTTTCTATGGGTTCAACAATCTTTGCCACCTTTCAGTGACTGATATTAGCAGTTAAACGAGAAAAGGCAGTTGAAACAAAATTCCTGTTTAGAGATCAACTAGTATAACCTTATCCATCCTTACCTGCAACATGAAAAGAATGGAGGTAATCTCTTAAATCCTTTGCTGATTTTTAAAAACCTGTAATTCTTGTCACTGAGCAATTTATATGCTCTATACTCCTAGATATCCCAGAGAATCTACTTTTATTGAGTATTTATGATGCCTCAGGCTTACAAATGGAAATCTAGTGGGAATGCATAACATCTATGAAACAATTAGTGGGCAAAACAGCACATTATTTAACCTATAAAAATCTCCACATTTATGATATAATTATCCAAATTTGTAAATGGATTGCTATTCACCAGGAATTCCTAAAGCTATATTTGCATAAATTTGGGTTTGGAAACATACCACCAAATGTGAAAAAATAGATTTGGAAATTGGTGGTGATCATGATATTGAGAGACAATGAGATGACCAGTAAACATGCCCCCGCCCCCAGCAACCCTTTAACAGAAACCTTTAAAAATCTAGGAAGTGAGGTGAAAGAATATTTTTCTAAAGTTGAGCCATTACAACTTTTTGTTTCATTTTTAATTTTAAGAGAACAATAAGTATCAGAACTGAAGCTTCTATACCTGGACACAGACTGTGTACCCATGTACCTTCTCCAAGGTAGGTGATTGTCTTGTTTTCATTTGCTAATGAAGACGAGGCTGAACAATGAGACTTTCACATTCTTAATGCTTCAATCACATACCAAATAAGCTACAAAAAAGATAATAAATGTTACATGGCTATTCAATCCGTTACAGAGGAGAAAAAAACAGGATCATTTCAATGGAAAGGAGGGTAGCAGGTAGAGGGGGGTACTTTTCTTTAGAGTTCAAAACAAAAATCTGCCAACCCCAAAATTCTTTTTTTAGCCAAACCTGCTGGCTTATACCAGTAGGAGCAAACTATCAGTGTGTGGTATACTGAGAATTTATGTGCAGTAGCTTGGTAAACCAGGATCAGTCAAGCGCTGTCTGGGTAGTAGAACAATCCTTAAGAAAAACATAGTAAAAGAGATTTAAAAAGTTAAATGTCCTTTGGCAATCCATTTTACTCTAGCATTTTCTTTTCATTTTCTTAATTATTAAGATAACACCATAATATTTAACATCTCTTCTTGATTTTTTTAAAAGGCTTTTAGTAAAGTAGGAACAGAAGGAAATTGTCTTAATGTAATTAAAAATCATTCTTTATATAAGAATAAGCATAGTACTATTGTTTATTAGTATAATGACATTTAGTATTAGTATTAGTATAATGGCACTAAATGCATTCCCATTAAAGGAATGAGAAAGATATCAGGTTTTACCACAACATGTAGCATTATTTTGGAGATTCTAAACTATGTGGTAAGAAAAGAAAATGAATCAGGAAAGGTAAGTGTTACAAAAAATGAAACTATTGTTGTTTGTGCCTGTAAATTTTTTAATTCAGAAATTCCAAAAATCAACTGAAGAGCTTTATGAAGCAATAAGAAAGTTTAGTTAAGGTGTCTAGTAACAATCGACATGCATACAGACATGCACAGATGTGTGTGGGCATACTTTTCCTAAAAGCAGTAATAACCAGTTAAAAAATATATAAAGAAAAAGTCCCTATTCACAGTAGCATTGAATAAGCAATAAATGAAGCTTGGGACTAAATAAGCAATGTGAAAGATTCTGCATAGAGAACCTTCTTAAGCATTGCTGAAAGATGGAAAGAAGATATAAATAAATTATAATGGTGAGCATTAGGAGGTTTGCTCTAACATACTATATTATATTAAATATAAATGTATTAAAACAAAGTAGAATTAGTACAGGAATAGAAAAATGTATCAGTGAAGCACAGCAGTGAGTCAAGAATAGACCCTTATGTATGATAAAAGTACCATTTCAAATCACTGGGAGAGTACAAATCATTGACTCTAGCATATTAGGATACTGAATATTCACATGGAAAAAGGATTTAGTTAAAGTCCTAGCTTTCAAAATACATAAAAATGAATTCCAGAAGGATTAAAAGGTAAAAATCTTAAAAATAATGGACTAAGACACAGAATTGCATCTTGAGAAGGAAAAAAACAATCTCTTTTAATCATGAGATTAAAGCCAGAAACCATAGAGGAAGGCCAGATGTGGTGGGGAAAAAAAAAAAAAAGTCCCTTTAAGACTTCTGTATAGGAAAAGACCCTATCTGCAAAATAAAAAAGATAGTATCAAACTGGAAAACATAGTGTTATCTGTATACTTTAAAAATTTTCAAATATAAATTCCTCTTACAAATAAATAAGACTGATTTGGCTAAATATGATGCTTGGGCACTTTCCTTTACTACTTTATATACTTTAAAATATTTTAATTTTTTAAAATGAGTAAATGCTCAAAGGTCCAGAGATTTTGCAAGGGGTCAGAAGGTGAATGAGCAAAAATTTATAACAGGGAAGAAAACTGAAGACCGGGCTTTGTGATTTTGTAGTATTGATCTTAATATCCCTTCCCTAACTGCCCTTCACCTCTTGACCTTGACATCCTTCTCATTCCCATGCCTATGTCATGGTCATTAGATGAAATATTGAGATACATATTTTTTCAGTCACAATTTTTATTGAAACATGTACATTTCCTACGTTAGAATAAAAAGTAGTTTATTGATTTGGGGGTGCCTGGGAGGCTCAGTCAGTTAAGCATCTGCCTTTGGCTTAGGTCATGACCCGAGATCAAATACCGCATCTGCTTCTCCCTCTCACTCTGCCTACTGCTCCCCCTGCTTGTGCTCTCCAACCCCCGTGTGTGTCAAATAAATAAATAAAATATTTTAAGTAGTTTATTCATTTGTATAGTCTCTGCCATGTCAAAGTAACAGTACATTCTAAAATCACAGTGTTTTAATAAAAAGGTTTATTTCTTACTCAAGTAAGGTGCAGGTGATGCTTTTAAACAGCCCCCTTCCAAGCAGGAACACTGTTATATCTTATACTTGCCACCCCATACATGTTACTTCCAAGTTTGCTGTCACATGACAAGATAGCAATGGAGGGGGGAGAGGGATGTGGGGAACATTTGTCAGCGAGAGGGATCCTAGAAACCCCTCAAAGAGAGCTGCTCCCTCTCAAAGCACCAGCATGCTAGCTGTGCACGGCATCCTTATTCAGAAGCTTTCGTGTGCAAACGGAAGATCCTGTGATTAAGTTTAAGGCACTAAATGGTACAGACAGTAAATGCATTAAAATAAAAAAGCCTTTGGTATTCTTCCCAAGATGCCAAGTCTATTTTTAACATGCAGCTACTAACTTTTATCATCACATTTTTATATTGTTTAAATGGTTATTGTGGTATTGACTATTTGCCAAACAATACACTAAGTGCTGGCAAACCCCATGTGTTTCAAATTATATTTGTCTCATGAAGGTCCTTCCTATAAATACAAGTTCTTCAGAAAGTTTCTCAATTTATCTCCCAAATATATTTATTCAATTATCACATTTGACCATGGCAATGCCGTCAATAACCCATCATCTAGGTGCACTCATTGAACTATGTTTTAGAGCTCAAAGAAAGTAGGACAGTGACAAGAATAGCTTAAATTTTATTATGAAGATCACAATCTGTAACACCAAACTGCAAAGGGAATGAGAGGTACTAATATTATTAGTTCAGATATCCTGGAGTTTGCTAAACATGGGACACAGAATGAGATTAAATGTCTAACAGTCATTATTGCAAACCAAGTTTGCCAGGAGCCCAAAGACATTAGTATTTGCTAAATATTTGTAAAGCACTTTCTATGAGAATAATCTAGTGTTCATGGTGTTATAAAGGAAACACTGTAAAATATGCCTTCTACTCCCAAACAAGATTATAATCCAGGTAAAATAGCAGGTAACTAACTAAAAGTAGATCATGGAAAATATAATATAAGAGATACTAAATTGCCACTAAGGGATTAAAGGAGGAAGGGAGAGCAATGCTCAAGGCAAAGAGTGCAGGATTCATCAACAGCATAACGTTGGATGACATTAGGTCCATACTCAAGTCTGATCATCTAATCTTACACAAGGCCTGGAAATCTGGATTTTTATGTGCAATAGTTCTTCTACAATGTTGTAGATTTAAAAAATAAATAAACATGAAGATAATTTACAGGCTGAACTTGGCCATCAGTGTGCCAATGTGAGGACACAGCAGAGGCATCATATTTGGAAATACTATTAGAAGCAGCACAAGCTGCTTTGGGATCAGAATGTGGAAAGCTTTGAAGCACTTAGGGTTTTATCCTCAATGGAGTAGGAAATGGGGACATTTGAGAGGTTGTTAACAGAGGCATGGAATGAAAGGACTAAAACAGTGCTTAAGAAAGCTGAGTTTAGCAGCAGTATGTACAATAGATTGGAAAGCTGAACTGCAAGGAGAGAAATCAATTACAGGTCTATTCTGATATGCCAATGAGAATGTGAACCAGGGTGACAAAAGTGGTAATGGAAACAAGGGAGAGAGATGGTCGTTAAAACTTGGAAACATGGGGCGCCTGGGTGGCTCAGTGGGTTAAGCCTCTGCCTTAAGCTCAGGTCATGATCTCAGGGTCCTGGGATTGAGCCCCCCATTGGGGTTCTCTGATCAGCAGTGAGCCTGCTTCCCCCTCTCTCTCTGCCTGCCTCTCTGCCTACTTTTGATCTCTGTCAGTCAAATAAATAAATACAAATCTTTAAAAAATAAAAAAATGCTTTAAAAAAAGTGGAAACATATACAAAGTTCATAACACACTGCTCATGCTCATTCTTCCAAATATAATACAAGTTCATATGAAAATTAATTTTCTGAAAAACAGACTAGCCATATATACGTATTTATATATGGCTAAATGAAAATACTAAAAGATTCCCTGCAATGCAAATGTAGGCATTTGCAATGCAATTGCAAAATGCAAAAAGTAGGCATTACAATATGTGTTCAATTATTTAAACCAATAGTAACCATCGAGGTAGTAGATAATCATTTTTTAAAAAAATATGTATGGCATCTCCTCACTGACTTCCCTTACCAATCCTATTCACCTCCCTCTTTAAAATTGCTCCATCAAAAAATAGGATTTCAGGAGACATAGGAGACCCTGTTTCAACCGGTCCCCTAAAGTGAGCCAAATATCTACCAGAACACTATGAACACTCATGAAATCAGCCTGAGATGTAGGATTATACACTTCTGGATCTCTACGGGGGCAGAAGACACCAGTAGAGAGGTAAAGCGGAGTGGGAACCATCAGAATGATATTGGAGGATAAACAGAAGGGGGAGGGAGCCACCAGAAGCGACCTATTGGAAAGTAATACCCCAAGATGAAAGTGCTCTGTGATTGGGGGCCAGCATTAACTTGGAGTCTGGTTAAAAGCACTCAAAAAGAGCAAAAGATCTTAAGGGGCAACTTGTGGAATCGGGCAGTCATGAGCATCGGCCCAGGAGAGCCACCGCCGGTGACTACCTGTGCCAGAGAGTGCGCTGGAGCCTCCAGTTCCTGGTCCCAGAGCCCCCGGGGTTGCGCAGCTTGTACCACCACTGGGCTAGGTGCACTCCCACCCCCACACGAAGGGAGTCTGATGTGGCACCAGCCACTGCTTTCTAGAGCTACAGTCTTTTGCCCTCTGTGGGCACTGCGTGACCAGGGGTCTGAACTGCACTCCCTGCCCGTGCCTGAGAGCTCCCTGTGGGTGCCAGGCCAATGGTCTCTAGGACCGGCTAAGGGTCTGGATGCTCCCAGCCTGGACCTGAAGGATCTCTGGTCAGGAACACCTCCCCCCCACCACCACCCCACCCCCCACCCCACCCCCAGCAGCGCCCTGCACAACCGTGAGGTCTTGGACCCCAGATAGCCAGATAGCAGTCCCGGCAAAGGCAGCCACCAGAAGCGGGTTCCCTGGACCAATACCATTCGAGGTTTTAGTAGCACGGGGGTGCGGAGACAAGTAGGTGCGTTGGGCGATCCCTGAGATGGCGGCTGGGGACATGCACTGCCTGTGGGAGTTTGCATGGCTCAGTGGAGTTTGCAGAGGGGGAATCTGTGTGTTCTGGACCACCCAGAGGGGAGCAGACTGAGTCTTCTCTCTCAGACGGAGGTCTGGGTACAGTTTGCTTTCTACTAAACCTCAGAAAAGCTGCAAAAAGCCACCAAAGAAAGAAAACCTGAAAAACTGGTTTCCACAAAGCCCAGACCCTTGATAGGGGGCAGGAGGACTCAACCCAAGCAAGACTGACTGAAAGATATTGCGGCAGGCCCCTCTCCCCGAAAGCCAGCCAAAAGAATGAGAGGACAACCACTACAGGGTCCCCACAAAACCGTAAAACCCCAACATGTGGGGGGAAACAATATATTAAGCTCCCAGTATTGCCCTAAAACCTGTATATTTCATAGATACAACCTTTATTTTTAATTCATTCTCACTATCTTGTTCTTTTTAATTCTTTTAACCTACTTACCATTACAACTAGAGGTTCAATACAATATATTCCATAATAACCTTTTAACTTGAACTTTTTTCATAAATATGCCTGTTTTTCTTTTTCTTTTCTATTTTTAAATATACATATAGAGATAAGCTTCAAGGTAATCCTCTTTCCTTAATCAATACTACCCCTATATATAAACCAGTTTTAATCTCCCTTTATCTCTGGAAAGTTTAGTCCTTTAACAAAGATCTCAAGATACACCCAGGAAGAATCAAAATAACCTTCCTCACCCACATCGAGGATTTATAACCACCCTCCCACCTTTTTCTTCTGTCAGTGTTTCTGTGTATATCTTTTTGCTCTAGTATTATATATCATATTCTTGGGGTTCATTTTGGCTGGGTTCTTTTTTTTTTTCTCATCATTTACTTTTGTCGGTCTTTTTGTTTGTTTTTGTTTGTATACTTTATAAATCTTACTTTTGGGGCTCATTCTGGCTGTGTCTACTCTTTTTTTTTTCTCTCTATTTTTCTCTCTTTTTTTTCTTTTTTCTTTCTTTTTGGGGGTGACTTCTGATTGCTCCAAAGCCTCCCAGGGTGCACCTTGCCTGGATTGTGGTTGATATATTCAGCTATACATCCCCTCAACCACCTCACACCAAAATGACTCGCAGGAGGAACACCCAACAGAGGAAAAATTCAGAGACTGTGCCCTCTGCCACAGAACTACTGCATATGGACATAAACAGTATGTCAGAAAGGGAATTCAGGGTAATAATTATCTAGGCAACGGCTAGGTTGGAGAAAACCGTTAGTGACTACATAGAATCTCTAAAGGCAGAAGTGAAAGCTGCCCCAGGAAGAAGTTAAAAATGCTATCAATGAGATCCAATCTAATCTAAGTACTCTAACAGCTAGGGTAAGGGAGGCAGAAGAAAGATTTAGTGATCTAGAGGACAATATGATATAGAAAAAGGATCAGGAAGAGGCATGGAAAAAACAGCTTAGAAGCCATGAAAACAGAATTAGGGAAAAAAATGACGCCAAGTTAAATAATATATGTAGAAGAGCTAGAATCATTTCTGGTGGGGTGGCTCAGTCGGGTAATTGTCTGACTCTTGATCTCAGCTCAGGTCTTGTTCTTAGGGTCGTGAGTTTGGACCAAAGTCAGAATTATTGGGATCCCTGAGGGGGTGGAGAAAGAGAGAAGACTAGAAGATATAGTTGAACAAGTTCTGGATGAAAATTTTCCCAATCTGCGGAATGGAACAAGTGTTCATGTCCTAGAGGCAAAGAGGACACCCCCCAAGATCAATGAGTCTAGAAAGACCTCCAGACACATGGAAATTGTGAAATTCATGAGTCATAAATTCAGAGAGGATATTTTAAGGGCAGCTAGGGGGAAGAGATTCCTTATGTACAGAGGAAGGTCCATCAGAATAATGTCAGACCTGTCCACAGAAACCTGGCAAGCCAGAAAAGGCTGGCAATACATACTCAGGGCACTAAATGAGAGGAACATACAGCCAAGAATACTTTATCTAGCAAAGCTGACATTCAAAATGGATGGAGAGATAAAGAGCTTCCCGGACCCGCAAGGTTTAAAAGAGTATGTGACCACCAAGCCGGCACTATAAGAAATATTAAGGGGTGTTTCATAAAAGAAGAAAGAACCCAAGAGTGATATAGAACAGAAATTTATGGACACAATCAACAGAAACAAGGACTTCACAGGCAACATGATGTCAATAAAAAGGTATCTTTCAATAATCACTCTAAACGTAAATGGCCTAAGTGCTCCCATAAAATGGCAGAGGGTTGCAGACTGGATAAAAATGATGGGACCTATTGATATGCTGTCTACAAGACACCTACTTGGAACCCAAAGATACATCCAAACTGAAAGTAACGGGATGGAGAAACATCTTTCATGCCAATGGGCCTCAAAAGAAAGCTGGGGTAGTGATTCTCATATCAGATATATTAGATTTTAAACTAAAGACTGTAGTCAGAGATACAGAAGGACACTACATCATTCTTAAAGTGTCTATCCACCAAGAAGATCTAACAATTGTAAATATTTATGTCCCCAATATGGAAGCAGCCAACTACATAAGCCAACTATTAATCAAGATAAAGAGTCATATTGATATGAATACATTAATAATAGGGGATCTTAACATGCCCCTCTTAGTAATAGACAGATCATCCAAGCAGAAAATCAATAAAGAAGCAAGGGCATTGAATGACACATTGGACCAGATGGACCTCATAGATACATACAGAACATTCCACCCTTAAACAACAGAATACTCATTCTTCTTAAGCACACATGGAACTTTATCCAGAATAGACCATATACTGGCCCACAAATCAGGGCTCAACAGAAGATTGAGATTATCCCCTGCATATTCTCAGAGCACAATGCTTTGAAACTGGAACTCAACCACAAGAAAAAGTTTGGAAGGAATTCAAATACTTGGAAGCTAAAGACCACCGTGCTTAAGAATGTTTGGGTCAACCAGGAAATCAAAGAAGAACTTAAACAATTCATGGAAACCAAAGAGAATGAAGACACATCAGTCCAAAACCTATGGGATATGGCAAAGGTGGTCCTAAGGGGGAAATACATAGCCATCCAAGCCTCCCTCAAAAAAACTGAAAAATCCAAAATACACCAGATCTCTTTACACCTTAAAGAACTGGAAAATCAACAAGAAATTAAGCCAACCCGATGCACAAGAAGGGAAATAATCAAGATTAGAGCAGAGATCAATGAGGTAGAAACTAGAGATACAGCAGAACACATCAACGAAACTAGAAGCTGGTTTTTTGAAAGAATCAATGAGATCAATAAACCACTGGCCAAATTAATCCAAAAGAAAAGAAAGAGGACCCAAATTAATAAAATTGTGAATGAAAAGGGAGAGATCATGACCAACACTAAGGAAATAGAAACAATCATCAGAAATTATTATCTAAGTTATATGCCAATAAGTTAAGCAACCTAGACAAAGTGGATACATTCCTGGAATGTATCTATAAACATCCAAAACTGAATCAGGAAGAAACTGACAACCTGAATAGACCAATATCTAGTAACGAGATTGAAGCAGTGATCAAAAACCTCCCCCAAAACAAGAGTCCAGGACGTGATGGATTCCCTGGAGAATTCTACCAAACATTCAAAGAAGAAATAACACCTATTCTCCTAAAACTGTTTCAAAAAAATAGAAACAGAAGGAAAACTCCCAGACTCTTTTTATGAAGCCAGCATTACTCTGATCCCCAAACCAGGCAAAGGCCCCACCAAAAAGGAGAATTTCAGACCAATATCCCTGATGAATATGGATGCCAAGATTCTCAACAAGATCCTAGCTAATAGGATCCAACAGTACATTAAAAAGATTATCCACCATGACCAGGTGGGATTTATCCCTGGGATGCAAGGGTGGTTCAACATTCACAAATCAATCAATGTGACAGAACAAATCAATAAAAGAAGAGAGAAGAACCACATGGTCCTCTCAATTGATGGAGAAAAAGCATTTGACAAAATCCAGCATCCATTCCTGATTAAAATGCTTCAAAGTATAGGGATAGAGAGAACATTCCTCAACTTCATAAAATCTATCTATGAAAAACCCACAGCAAATATCATTCTCAGTGGGAAAAAGCTGACAGCCTTCCCTCTGAGATCGGGAACGTGACAAGGATGTCCACCCTTGCCACTGTTGTTCAACAAAGTACTAGAAGTCCTAACAACAGCAGTCAGACAATGGAAAGAAATAAAAGGCATTCAAATTGGCAAGGAAGCAGTCAAACTCTCTCTCTTCACAGATGACATGATACTTTATATGGGAAACCCAAAAAAGACTCCACCTTCAAATTACTAGAACCCATACAGCAATTTAGTAATGTGGCAGGATACAAAATCAATGTACAGAAATCAGTTGCTTTCTTATATACTAACAACGAAAATATAGAAAGGGAAATTAGAGAATCCATTCCATTTACTATAGTACCAAGAACCATAAGATACCTGGGAATAAACCTAACCAAAGAGGTAAAGGATCTGTACTCGAGGAACTACAGAACACTCATGAAAGAAATTGAAGAAGACAAAAAAATGGAAGAGCATTCCATGCTCATGGGTTGGAAGAATAAACATTGTTAAAATATCTATACTGCCCAGAGCAATCTATGCTTTCAATGCCATCCCGATCAGAATTCCACCTGCATTTTTCAAAGAGCTGGAACAAACAATCCTAAAATTTGTATGGAACCAGAAGAGACCCCAAATTGCTAAGGAAATGTTGAAAAAGAAAAACAAAGCTGGGGGCATGGCATTGCCTGATTTCAAGCTTTATTACAAAGCTGTGATCACGAAGACAGCATGGTACTGGCACACAAACAGACATATAGACCAGTGGAACAGAGTAGAGAGCCCAGATATGGACCCTCAAATCTATGGTCAAATAATCTTCGAAAAAGCAGGAAAAAGATACAGTGGAAAAAAGACAGTCTCTTCAATAAATGGTGCTGGGAACACTGGACAGCTATGCATAGAAGAATGAAACTCGACCATTCTCTTACACCATACACAAAGATAAACTTGAAATGGATAAAAGACCTCAACATTAGGCAGGAATCTATCAAAATCCTAGAGGAGAACATAGGCAGTAACCTCTTCGACATCGGCCACAGGAACTTCTTTCAACACATGTCTCCAAAGGCAAAGGAAACATAAGCAAAAATGAACTTTTGGGACTTCTTCAAGATCAAAAGTTTCTGCACAGTAAAGGAAACAGTCAACAAAACAAAGAGGCAACCAAGGAATGGGAGAAGATATTTGTAAATGACACTACAGGCAAAGGGCTGATATCCAAGATCTATAAAGAACTCCTCAAACTCAATACACACAAAACAGATAATCACATCAAAAAATGGGTAGAAGACATGGACAGACACTTCTCCAAAGAAGACAAACAAATGGCTAACAGACACATGAAAAAATGTTCATCATCATTAGCCATCAGGGAGATTCAAATCAAAACCACACTGAGATACCACCTTACACCACTTACAATGGCCAAAATCAACAAGACAGTAAACAGCAAGAGTTGGAGAGGGCGTGGAGAAAGGGGAACTCTCTTATACTGCTGGTGGGAATGCAAGTTGGTGCAGCCACTTTGGAAAACAGTGTGGAGATTCCTTAAGAAATTAAAAAAAGAGCTACCTTATGACCCCACAATTGCACTACTGGGTTATTTACCCCAAAGATACAGATATAGTGAAAAGATGGGCCATCTGTACCCCAACGTTCATAGCAGCAATGGCCACAGTCGCCAAACTGTGGAAAGAACCAAGATGCCCTTCAATGGATGAATGGATAAGGAAGATGTGGTCCATATACACTATGGAGTATTATGCCTCCATCAGAAAGGATGAATACCCAACTTTTGTATCAACATGGACAGGACTGGAAGAGATTATGCTGAGTGAAATTAGTGAAGCAGAGAGAGTCAATTATCATATGGTTTCATTTACTTGTGGAGCATGAGGAATAACATGGAAGACACTGGGAGATGGAGAGGAGAAGTGAGTTGGGGAAAATCGGAGGGGGAGATGAACCACGAGAGACTGTGGACTATGAGAAGCAAACTGAGGGTTTTGGAGGGGAGGGAGGTGGGGGGTTGGGTGAGGCTGGTGGTGGGTACTAAAAAGGGCACGTATTGTATGGAGCACTGGGTGTGGTGCATAAACAATTAATCTTGGAACACTGAAAAAATAAAAATAAATTAAGATTTCAAATTACACAGTGACAAATGTTTATACTATATTAAAGATATAATTCAGAGGAGAGAGAACTTCCGTCAACTCCTTAGTGAAACAATCCCTTAGTAAGAACTACTTTCTCCTCATTGTCCTTGGAACTGTCTGTTTATAGCCAACTTTTAGCCCTGACATAGGTAAAAAGAAATGTAGACACATTTTCTATTAAATATGTATATGTTATGTATATGCATAGATGTATATATGCATATACACACCTTTTTATGTATATACACACATACTACAAATATACAATAGGAAAAATATGGCTGCTGCTTTAAAATCTAAGCTTTTTTTTTTTTTTCATTTTATTGATTGCATGGTACCAAGTAGAGTGTTTCCATAATTATCACTTAATAAATGTTTGTTATACAGAAATAAATTTCTGATGTTTTAAGTAGCCCCCACCCTGCCAAGATATCTGGGTATTGATCTTATTCAAAAATATGGGGGAGGATGAGACAGAAAGTCTGTATTTGTTCCCCTAGTTCATTTTATTGCCCCTTAAATCTGAAGCATCTAACTCCTCCCCCCTTTCAGATACTCTGAACCCGAGACAAAGCCTTCACAGTTATTTACTATGTATCCATTTTCCCTGTGGGATCTGCAACTCAAAATGTTCGATTTGGAGTAAGGAAATCCTACCTCCTTTTTTTCGTTTACTTTAGTCTGCATCTATTGTGTGTCTAATACGTCCAAGAGAGCTAGGCAACCTAGGCAGACAGAGGGGTAAATCAAACACTCAAATTTTGTATCATAAGGAACACAGTTCTAGAAAATTTTAAGGACAGACGTTAAGTGTTAGAATTAGCCAATTTTAGCCATAAAGAATTACAGTTCCAGTAGGTCATTTCTACTGAGTCAAAAGGATAAAATGTCTGCAAAAGGTAGCTAAAAGATGGTGAAATAATGAACTTGTTACCCTCTCCACCCAGAGATTTAACTCACGAAAGTTATGACACCAGCCAAAACCCTACAACTTTCGCTTTGACATAGTTGCAAAAGAGTAGCTCATACACAAACCAGCAAACAAATCCACCAACAGGTTCAGTTGCTTACTCAGGCACTCCTGATTCAAAGAAAACGGACTTGGCATTTTATGAAACCTGACTCACCTCTACATAGATACCCAGGTGGGCATCTTATCTCTCAACATGCCACGTGAACTTTTCAGATTCTGTATTTATGCTGAATCGGGCATTTTTTTTCATATCCTCACTAGTTATATTTGCTATCTTTCCTTCAGAAATTTACTAAGGTAATAATTGCAACACTTTTGGATCTCTAAATTTTCTTCTACTATAGATGTTTAAAAGCTGCTACTGACTTAAAAGAAGTGATTTCATAGTTTAAAAGTTCAGTAACTTTAATGAGGAAAAAAATGGAGTTAAGCAATCAAAGTTGCTATAATTAAAATGGAAAGATTTTTCTTCCAGACCACTCATTGCTATTAGATTAGAATTGTATAATGTGAATTTCAAATCTCTACTTCAGTAAATTTTTCTCTGCTTCTTGATGTTGTAGGTGTCCAGGTACGCAGAGTATGAAACACTGAGTAGTATTGATTGGTACAATAAAGACTATAATATAAACAAGGAAAATGAAAGGAAATAAGAAAAAACATCAGGAGCAGATACCAAGACAACTGCTTGTTTTTTGTTGTTTCAAGATGGATATCTTGGGAAGGAATGGTAATGCGGGAATGGGGGCAGTGGTGTGGACGTATAAAAGAGATACCAAAGAAAGTACTAACCTCTCCACTTAAAAACCAGCAAAGTGTTCACTCTACTACAAATTCTGTTTCTTCTGGGAAACAACAACCCATTTCCCAATGAACACTGATACATTGGTTTAAATTTAAGAATGATAAATCTGGGAAGACTGGGGGGCTCACTCGGCTAAGTGTCTGCCTTCAGCTCAAGTCATGATCCCGGGGGTCCTGGGTTTGAGCCCCAAGTCAGGCTCCCTCCTCAGCAGGGAAACTGCCTCTCCCTCAGCCTCTGCCTCTGCACCCTCCCTCCTCCACCCCTTGCATTCCTGCTCTCTCTCTCTTGCTCTCTCTGATAAGTTTATATATATATATATATATATATATATATATATACACACATATACATACACATATATATATTTTATATATAAAATAAGTTTATTTTTATAAATAAATAAATAAAATAATTTAAAAAAAAAGAACAATAAAGCTAAGTTACTTTCTATGGCTATTCTGTTTCAGCAAATTAAATGGCAAAATCATTTCCTAAGGAATGAGAACTGTACTTTCTTTGTAAGTTTATATGTGTTGTCATTAGATACCTCGTTTCCAAAATAATTCCAAGCAAAGGTAACAACATAACGTGGAAACAATTCTGCATTTTGAGACACAATGTCAGCCCTACTAGCTGGATCTCTGGCTATTATCGCGGGATCCTGGCTTCTTAGACTCTTCAACTTTGGTTTCATCTGCCAGACCCAATGGAAAAACCCTCAAAGCTGGGGAGCCAAGTGCTACTCATCTTTGTATCCCAGCACCTAGCAGAACACCAGTCACAAAAAACATTTTAACAAGTGTATATAAAAAATTCATGAAATGGAGATCCTTTACAATGTGATTATAAAGATCGAAAGAGTCATCAGATGCAATAATTGTTCAATATGTAAAATATACATAAATATAAAATATTTCATTATTATCTCATGGCTAAAAAAAATGTATTCTACATTGTATACAGTTTGTAAGCAGCCTTAATTCTTTTTCTTGAATATGCTCTCACTACATGTATATATAATATATACTTCTATATACATATACACATAAAATTCAATAAACTTAAGCCTGTATGTCCTCATCCATAAATTAAAGAATTATGTTAATTATCTTCAGTAATTTCTTCCAGTTGTATCTTTTATGGACAATAAATTTATGATTTAATGCTTTATATACATATCAATCTACCGGTATAAATATCAGATAAAGAGAAATTCTTATAATTTGTTTAATATTTTATCTGACTGATCACGGTCATATGGCTCTTTTTTTACCACATGGAATACTGTTTGTTGCAATGCAGAAACCAATATTATATTACGCCTATCAAAATAGATCAAAATAAACTATCAAAAATTATAGAAAATCAAAATTTCAACAAACCTATCAAAAATTGTATTAATTATTAAATGACATGCTCAAACTATTTGAAAAGGGTATTTAGAAGAAGTATATGAATTTTCTGAACTCAAGGAATTTATAGTCTAATTGATGCAACCAAATTATCCTATAAATAGAAACAACAGCAATTAATTCAAGACAGACTATAACTAAACATCAAGGAGTTATAAACAGTGTAAACGCTATAGAAATTCAGATAACTAGTTAAGAAAGACAAGAGAAAGAGAAGACATGCCAAGAAAATAAAACTTGAAAGATAAGTAACATCTGACAAAAGACAGTGAGAAGTACCTTCCAGGCAAAGGGAATATAAATCAAGTTGTGGAAGTAAAAATAACGTGATTTTCTTTTTGAAAGTGAAGAAATCAAGTCTGACAAAATTGGGCATATGTTTTGAGAAATAACAGGAAAAAAGATTGGTAGGGAAGAGGGAGAGATACAATATAGGAATCCCTTAAAGAATTGTAAATAGGGGTACCCGGGTGTCTCAGTGGGTTAAAGCCTCTGCCTTCGGCTCAGGTCATGATCTCAGGGTCCTGGGATCGAGCCCCGCATTGCGCTCTCTGCTCTGCGGGGAGCCTGCTTCCTCCTCTCTCTTTCTGCCTGCCTCTCTGCTTACTTGTGATTTCTATCTGTCAAATAAATGAATAAAATCTAAAAAAAAAAAAAAAAAGAATTGTAAATAGAAGAACAGTATGTTAGTATGCGGTGAGTCCAGAACTAAGGAAAACAGCGAGGAAGGAATTGCAGTCATTAATGTGGTACCCATGAAAATCGAGAACAGACCAATCTCTGCAGATTAACTAGTAAATGATCCTTCATTCATCTTCAATCAACCTAAAGGCATGTCTATTTTCATCTTCCTTCAGATCCAGTGACATAATTTTGCAGGCACTAGATGTCACTGTTCCACTTAAGCAAAATAAAATCTGGTTATTTTGAAGTCAATTGCATCTACATAATTATATCTACCTGTATGTAGATCTGAGTCTGCTTTACTTGATTCAGACAATTTCAGAATAAAATACCAGTAGTGATTTGTACCTACTGCAGTCTGTTGAAAAATCAGCTCTGAACTTCTCTTTAATATCTTCCCAAAGAGTCTTTTACAAAGAATAAAATCAAAATAAAAAAATAATAATTCAAGAGAAAAATGGGAGGGAAATTAACCATTTATATTATTAAGAAATTAGGAAAATTTATACCATATAAGGTTTTGTTCATTTTTACACACACACACACACACACACACACACACACAAACCACACACAATTTTCTTCACGAGTACATATTCAATTTGTCTTATGACTCTAACTATAAGGAACCATATAGAATTTTCTCTTATCTGTCTGGTCTCTCAGAGTTGGATCTTTGACCTCCTTTTTTGGAATTCCTCTTTGGACCGAATCTTGAAGGTTTAACCAGTCTCACACACCAAAAGCCTAAGGAACTAATCTGTTCTCCTTCTGCTGACTTAGGGTTTGATCAACTGGACACTCTTTGGGACTCTGAGTCTTGCGTGAATGGTGCAGGCATGTGGGAACGGTTGGAGGTATCCCTTTAGGAGCTGTGCTGATGTGAACTAGACTGAGTGTCTCTATTAAAAGGCTGTTGTTACACTTCTTGTGGCTGATTTCTCTAGAGCTCCTGTAATCCCCAGGTGTTCCCGAGGAAGCTTGGCCCTCCAGCTCATGAGTCCATGAGCCTGCTACACCAATACCACCCCAACCACAACAACACAGACACACATACACACACACACATACACACACACAGAGCTTTACAATAAATTTCTTTTCCTTTCCTTTCCCTTGTCCTTCTAGGAGCCATGGTCAGTTCCTGTTGCTTGCAGTCACACAAAACAAAAACCTAAATTCGCAGTCTGAAAAGCAATACAATTACGGAGCTGGTATTAAACTACTGTCTTTGCTTTGTCAAATTTGACAAATTTGCTTTGTCAAATTCATGCTTGCTCAACTTCTAGGGTTGAGAAACACAAAGGAAAAGATTCTCAAGGAAGAAATCTCTTATATACCTCTCCACAAAATACCCCCATTCTGAACTCGAGCAGTCTTTTATCCTAAAAGTATCCAAGTACTTAATCATCCTCAACCTCAAAGTTTCTATCCTTGTGGATATTAGTCTTCGTATTTCTCTGAGAGACAGAAAGGAGTTGAAGGACAAAGCAACAGTATTTTGAAAACTACTGAAAATAGAGTCACCTCTCAAAGCATTCTGAGAAACTATAGGAATGCAGGCTGTCATTTTAGAACTGACACAAGGACAAGCAGCAAGAAGAGAAAATTGGCTTGGAAGCAGTTTCCTGTCCCCATCCTAGATGTTACGATTTCTTTTTGAGAGGGAGCCTGGGTTGGTAGAAAGGGCAGGGTCTTTAGCTACAAGTATACCAGGGCTCCATTTCCCAACTCCACTATTTGTTGGTCATACTAACATTAATAGTTTAATAATATCCTGATTCTTGGTTTTCTTTTTTTCAAACAGGAAAATAATGCTGCTTCTCAGGGTGGTTGTGAAGCAGAAGTAAAATTCCTTGCCAGGAGTACACTAAAAATGCTATTTCATTTTCTTTTTTCTGTCTCTCTCCCAACTCCCACCCACCCCAAGGAGCTGGGTCTGGATGCCTTAGATGTGGATAGAGAAGTAAGTGACTAATTGCATGAAAAAGAATCACATATTAAACTTGGGACAATCACAGAATTACTAACTTCTAGAGCTTGGAGGAATCCTATTGATCTTACACATATGAGGGTGTAATTCATGCACAGAATTTTAGGATCTTTTCCAAGGTCACGGATAATAACTAAAAGTATTTACATGCCTTATTTCACACCAATTTCCAATCAATATTTTTACATTATGAAAAAGCATGATCTGAAAATCTGACCCATTAAAAGGTATTTGTGACATAATGACCCTTGCCCAAAGCACTTGCATTTTAAAATACTGACAGAGAGATAAATATATATGATGTGGATGGCTTTTTTGTATGTGTGTGTGTAGGGGGTACATTCCTATCTGTCCTCAAATGACACAGTGCTGATGTCCACCTATCTGGATAGGTATAAAATTTGAGTCTCTAGAAACTATGAAGACAAACGTCTGGAGGCTCATTTCTTTTTTTTCTTATATATATATATTGGTTTTGTTCAAAAAATTAAAAAGGAAAAATATAAAGAAGAAAATAAAAGTTTTTGCTACAGTAATTTGACCACCTAGGAATAATAGCTGTTAAATCATTGCCTTCTCTTGGCTTCACATTCTCTATCCTGCTCTTTCTTTCTCCATAATACATGAATATTGCAGAAAAATGTGATTATACAATGCATATGTTTCACAATATTTCCCACTTAGTCCAGATTTAGGGCAGGCTTCATTTGACGTGAATAATAGTCAACAAACCAACAGTATTTTATAGTTTAAAAATACTTTCTGGTACATTATTGTTTTTATACTTTGTGACCATAGGTATTCGAGGGAAAACGGACAATGGATTATATTTAGAAAAGCAAAGGGGATAGAGTTACATAAACAAGCACAAATCTTACTTTCTACCTAAAAGGATCATTATGTGGAAGAAAATACTAGCACAATGCAGAGTGATTGCCCTTTACATTGAAAAATAAGATGCTCCTCCCCAACAGATTGATTTCAAAAAAGACCCCCCCAATCCATGTTCACATAAAGGACTGCAAGAATCAAAACAGAATCAGGAATGTCAGGCAGGTCTGATGTCTCACTGTGCTCTACAGATGTGATATTAAATCTACAGCAGGGGCACCTAGCAGGCTTAGTTAGTAGAGCATGCAATTCTTGATATCAGGGTCCTGAATTGAAGCCCCACACTGGGTGTGGAGCCTGATTTAAAAAAAAAAAAATTGTAAATCTCTACAGTAAAGTCATATCAACAATTTCAGAAAAAGTAATTTTAAATATTAGGTGTATGTTAATTTAGAAATATTATGATTAAAAAAGAGAAAGTCAAAGATACTAATAAACTTTTTTATTAAGTTTTTTCTTAAATTCTGGTTAGTTAAAACATAGTGTAATATTAGTTTCAGGTGTACCTGGATGGCTCAGTTGGTAAGCATTCAACTCTTGATCTTGAGGTCATGAGTTCAAGCCCCAATTTGGGCATAGAGATTACTTAAAAATAATAAGATACTAGTGAACTTCAAGCTTTAAAATAATGTGTCTGGTTGATTACTATAGTGGGTTACTTCAGTGTTGCCTTATTTTTTTTTTAAAGATTTTATTTATTTATTTGTCAGAGAGAGTGAGCACAGGCAGACAGAGAGGCAGGCAGAGGCAGAGGGAGAAGCAGGCTCCCTGCTGAGCAAGGAGCCCGATGCGGGACTCGATCCCAGGACCCTGGGATCATGACCTGAGCCGAAGGCAGCTGCTTAACCAACTGAGCCACCCAGGTGTCCCAGTGTTGCCTTATTTTAAATCATTTTTAATGTGAATGTATTTCACACCCAGGATCCATGTCCATCTTGTACACTGGTGTATCTTGAACACCTCGGTGTATCTCTAACACCTAGCACAGACCCACAGTAAAGAAGCTGCTTAATGAATAGCTGTTTAATAAACATATTCAACTCAATATCTTTATCAATTAAGAAGTAACTAGCCCACGTTCCAAACTTATCTTTATGACTTTGAAATTAATTTCAATTTATTTGTATTATGCATCAACTAGTGAACATACAATATTGAGACGCTACTTTCTGCAATACATTACGGTGTAGGCAAAGGAAAAACACACACTATTCCTGCCTTCAAAGAGCATATTCTCTAGTTGAGAAATGTGTCCGATATATTGAGCAATGCACATCTGAACGTAAATTAGCCATTTAGAGAAGACAGAACTTATGATGTTTGGCAGGCAAATTTCTCATCTTGCTCCCCACTGATCTTAACTTCCTTCTGGGATTGCATGGCGTTGCTTTCAGCTTACTTAATGCAACACAGCTTTAAATTTATGTCAAAGAGATGCAGCCAGGACTTCAAAGGAAGTCGGGTGGAACTATGTATGCCAAATGGGACTCTAAGCCTCTGATAAGGAAAAGGTGGACAAAATGCTGAGTTTCCTGGCACAGAGACACCCAAGAGAAGCAGGAAGCACAAAGAGAGAAGATGAGAGGTTATAAAACACATACTAACTTATCTGATAATTTAGCTATAAATTTCTCTGCTGGTCGATGTGGGTTGGCTGAAAATGAAACACAACAAAGTACCCAAGGTTCTTAACTCTTACACAGGACCTGACAGGAAAAATCTTAAAGGTATTTGTTGAATTTCCTCTTACATATGTTATATCACAAACTGTGTTGAAACAGTTTTTAAAGTCTAGGGCCAGGAATCATTTTGAAATGGTTTTTAATCTACGCTGTTTCTCTCATCACATAAAATAAAATTTCTTCCTTTTTTTCTCTTTTCATGTGCTCTCTCATCACCTGTTCTGCCATATTGAAGAACAAACAGAATATCTAGCTTTTTTTGATTAATGACATAGGGACTAATGGCTGATAAACAAAATCATTTATTAATTGCTATAGATAGCAAGCTGAGTATGGATTTTCAGGTAGAGTAGCTTATACTAACGCTGCCCACAAGGAAGAGAAAGCCTTAGAGGGAATTTGATGGAACATTAACAGAAAAAAAGATCAATGTTAACAGTGTTATGGTGTTCCTCAGCACATGGGTGGTACAAAGGTCATATACATTCTCAGCGAAAGCAGAAAATTATAAAAATTTCCTAAAAGGGCAAGGCCACTGTTTATTTTTAAAATTAAATACAAGATAATGTTGAATTTGTTTTTTAATGTTCTGCTAGTGGATGTATTTGTGTTTCTGTAAAGACAAATATAGCCAACTAACTGGTTCTGTTTTCTTGTGTTTTTAAGCTATTTTGTTTCAAAATATTTTTGGTTGAAAACACAGAATCTCTAAAAATCCAATTTCCTGTTCGTGCACCTGAAAACCCTGGATATTTGCCTATGATCAATTTATTCAAAATATAGAAATGTATCACTGCTTTCATGATAAAACATAAATCATTAGAAAAAGACTAAGTTAAAAGAGTTCCAAAAATTCCATCAATTGGGAAATGAAGTTTAGACTTAGAACGCATTCTATGGGGAATAAGGAGTATGATTTTGACTTTTTTTTCTCAGGGCCAAGCTATATTTAGAGTGAATGAACATTTACAAATTTCTAACAAAAGACTCAAAAAACAGTGATCAATCATCAAAATTAATTATGGTATGGGAAAGGAATAAAAATGTATATATTTGAGGAGGCTTTTCATATATGGCTTTTATGATATTGAGATATGTTCCCTCTATCCGTACACTGTGAAGAGTTTTAATCAAGAAAGAATGCTGTACTTTGTCAAATGCTTTTTCTATATCTATTGACAGAATCATATGGTTCTTGTCCTTTCTTTTATTTATGTAGTGTATCACATTGATTGATTTGTGGATGTTGAACCACCCTTGCAGCCCAGGAATAAACCCCACTTGGTTGTGGTGAATAATCCTTTTAATGTACTGTTGGAGCCTATTGGCTAGTATCTTGCGGAGAATGTTTGCATCCAAGTTCATCAGAGATATTGGTCCCTAATTCTTTTTGGTGGAGTCTTTGATTTGGGGGTCAAAGTAATGCTGGCCTCATAGGAAAGTTCCATTTCTATTTTTTGAAACAGCTTCAGAAGAAAAGGTATTAATTATTTTTTAAATGTTTAGTAGAATACCTCTGGGAAACCATCCAACTCTGAACTATTGTTTGTTAAGATTTTTGATTACCGCTTCAATTTGCTTGCTGGATATGGTCTGTTCAGTTTTTCTATTTCTTCCTGTTTCAGCTTTGGTAGTTCATTTATTTCTAGGAAGGAATCCATTTCTTCCACATTATCTAATTTGTGGGCATATAGTTGTTCATAATATGTTCTTATGTTTGCCTTTCTTCGGTGTTGGTTGTGATCTCTCCTCTTTCATTCACGATTTTATTAATTTGGGTCCTTTTTCTCGTCGTCTTGGTAAGTCTGGCTAGGGGTTTATCCATCTTATTAATTCTTTCAGAGAACCAGGTCCTAGATTTGTTTATCTGCTCTACTGTTCTTTTGGTTTCTGTTTCATTGATTTCTGCTCTAATCTTTATTAATTCTCTTCTTCTGCTAGGTTTTGGCTTTATTTGCTGTTCTTACTCTAGCTCCTCTTATAAGGTCAGGTTTTTTCGAGACTTTATGTCTTTCTTGAGAAAGGCTTGTATTGTTATGTACTTCTCTCTTAGGACCACCCTTGTAGCATCCCAAAGGAGTTGAAAATTGTGTTTTCATTTTCATTTGTTTACATGATTTTTTTAAATTCTTCTTTAATGTCCTGGTTGACCCATTCATTCTTTAGTAGGATGCTCTTTACCCTCATGTATTTGAGTTCTTTCCAAATTTCCTCTTATGATTGAGTTCAAGTTTCAAAGCACTGTAGTCTGAAAATATGCATGGAATGATCCCAATCTTTTGGTACCAGTTAAGACCTAACGTGTGATCTATACTGGAGAATATACCAGTATGTGCTCTATAGTAAAGAATATACCATATGCACTTGAGAAGACTATGTATTCTGCTGCTTTAGAATGGAATGCTCTGAATATATTTGTGAAGTCCATCTTGTCCAGTGTGTCATTTAAAACTCTAGTTTCCTTGTTGATTTTCTGCTTAGATGATCCATCCACTGCAGTGAGTGGGGGGTTAAAATCCCCTGCTATCATTGTACTATTATCAAAGTGTTTCTTTAATTTTGTTATTAATTGGTTTATATAATTGGCTCCTCGCATATTAGCATAAATATTTACAATTGTTAGATCTTCTTGTTGGATAGACCCTTTAGTTATGATATAGTGTCCTTCCTCATCACTTATTACAGTCTGTGGTTTAAAATCTATTTTGTCTGGGGGCACCTGGATGACTCAGTGGGTTAGGCCTCTGCCTTCAGCTCAGGTCATGATCTCAGGGTCCTGGGATTGAGCCCGACATCGGGCTCTCTGCTCAGCAGGGAGCCTGCTTCCCCCTCTCTCTTTCTTCCTGCCTCTCTGCCTGCCTCTACTTGTGATCTCTCTGTCAAATAAATAAATAAAATCTTAAAAAAAAATAAAATCTAATTTGTCTGATGTAAGGATTGCTACCCCAGCTTTCTTTTGATGTCCATTAACATAATAAATGGTTTTCCACCCCCTCACTTTTAATCTGGAGGTGTCTTTGGGTCTAAAATGACTCTCTTGCAAACCGCTTATCAATGGGTCTTGCTTTTTTTATCCAATCTGATACCCTGTGTCTTTGGATTGGGGCATCTAGCCCATTTACATTCAGAGTAACTACTGAAAGATATGAATATAGTGCCATTGTACTACCTGTAAAGTCACTATTTCTGTATATTGTCTCTGTTCCTTTCTGGTCTATGTTAGTTTTGGGCTCTCTCTTCGCTTAAAGGATCCCCTTTAATATTTCTTGCAGGTCTGGTTTAGTGATCACAAACTCTTCTAGTTTCTGTTTGTCCTGGAAGCTTTTTATTTCACCTTCTATTTTGAATGAGAGCCTTGCTGGATAAAGTATTCTTGGTTGCATATTTTTTCTCATTTAGGACCCTAAATATATCATGTTAGTCCTTTCTGGCCCAGGTTTCAGTAGATAGGTCTTTGCCAGTCTCATTTTTTCTACCTTGTAGGTTATAGACCTCTTGTCCTGAGCCACTTTCAGGTTTTTCTCTCTGTCTCTGAGATTTGCAAGTTTCACTATTACATATGGAGGTGTTGACCTATTTTTATTGATTTTGAGGGGAGTTCTCTGTGCCTCCTGGATTTTGATGCCTGTTTCCTTCCCCAAATTAGGGAAGTTCTCTGCTACAATTTGCTTTAATATGCCTTCTGCCCACCCCCACCCCCAAATTCTTCTGGGATCCCAATTATTCTAATGTTGTTTCACTTTATGGCATCACTTTGGGTTCTCCCCTCATTATTCAGTAGTTGTTTATCTATCTTTTTTTCTTTATTCTCCATCATTTTGTCTTTTATATTACTAATTCTCTCTTCTGCCTCCTTCATCCTAGCAGTTAAAGACTCCATTTGTTTATTAAATCTCATTAATAGCCTTGATTAGATTTTAGTTCTTTTATTTCTCCAGAAAGGAATTTTCTAGTGTCTCCTATGTTTTTTCCAAGGCCATCTAGTATCTTTATAATCATTATTCTGCGACATCTTACTTATATCCATACTTATTAGGTCCCTGGCAGTCAGTACTACCTCTAATTCTCTTTCTTGAGGTGAGTTTTCTGTCATGTCATTCTGTCCAGAGAAGAACAGATGAGTAAGAGAACAAAATACTGAAATGGCAACAATGACCCCCAAGAAATAAACACTAAACAAATCAGAAGAGACCTGAAACAAAAAAACAAAAAACAAACAAGAAGAAGAAGAAGAAGAAGAAGGGGGGGGGGGGAGGAGGAGGAGGAGGAGGAGAAGGAGAAGGGGGAGAGGAAGAAGAAGAAGAAAAAGAAGAACATACCATCAGGTGAACTGAACAGAGCAATACATTGGGTCCTGTGTACATTTTGTTCTGTTTGTTATAAAACTAGATCCCAAAATTTTAACAAGAGAAAAACTTATATATGTACAAAAATAAAATTAAATACAATGATATTCTTAATGGTATTTTCTCTAAGGACAGGAACATGGTAGGGATATCCACTATCACCACTGTTGTTCAACATAGTATTTGAATTCCTAGGCTCAGCAATCAGATAAGAAAAAGATATAAAAGACATCTAGATCAACAAAGAAGAAGTCAAACTTTCACTCTTCACAGATGACATGATACTCTGTGGGGAGAACCCAAAAGACTCCACCCCCAAATTGTTAGAACTCAGTAAAGAATTGTTAGAATTGTTAGAATTCAGTAAAGTGTCAGGATAAAAAAATCAATGTACAGAAATTAGTCACATTTCTATACACTAACAATGAGACAGAAGAAACAGAAATTAAGGAGTTGATCCCATTTATAACTGCACCAAAAACCATAAATAATATACCAAGGAATAAAACTAACCAAAGATGCAAAGGATCTATACCCAGAAAATTATAAAACAGTCATGAAAGAAATTGAGGAAGACACAAAGAAATGGAAAATTGTTCCATGCTAATGGATTAGAAGAACAAATATTGTTAAAATTTCTATGCTACCTACAGCAATCTACACATTCAATGCAATCCTATTAAAATACCATCAACTTTTTTCACAGAGCTGAAAGAGATAATCCTAAAGTTTGTATGGAACCAAAAAACCCCAAATAGCCAAAGGAATGTTGAAAAAGAAAACCAAAACTGGTGGCATCACAAGTCCAGACTTTAAGCACTGTTACAAAGCTGTAATCATCAAAACAGTATGCTACCAGCACAAAAATAGACACAGATCAGTGGTACATAATAGAGAACCCGGAAATGGACTCTCAACTTTATGGTCAACTAATCTTCGACAAAGCAGAAAAGAATGTCCAATGGAAAAGAAGACAGTCTGTTCAACAAATGGTGTTGGGAAGATTGGACAGCCACATGCAGAAGAATGAAACTGGACCATATCCTTACACCACACACAAAAATAGACTCAAAATAGATGAAAGACCTAAATGTGAGACAGGAATCCATCAAAATCCTAGGAAAGAACACAAGCAGCAACCTCTGTGACCTCAGCTGCAGCAACTTCTTTCTAGACACATGTCCAAGGCAAGGGAAACAAAGCCAAAAGTGAACTACTGGACTTCATCAAGATAAAAAAAAATTTTTGCACATCAAAGGAAATAGTCAACGAAACCAAAAGACAACTGACACAATGGAAGAAGATACTTAAAATTATCTTGTCAGATAAAGGACTACTCCCCAAAATCTATAAAGAACTTATCAAACTCAACACCCAAAGAACAAAAATAATCCAATCAAGAAATGGGCAGAACACATGAACAGACATTCCTCCAAAGAATGCTCAACATCACTGGGCCTCAGGGAAAAACAAATCAAAACCACAATGAGATGCCACCTCACACCAGTCAGAATAGCTAAAATTAACAAGTCAGCAAATGACAGATGTTGGTGAGGATGCAGAGAAAGGGGAACCGTCCTACACTGTTGGTGGGAATACAAGCTGGTGCAGCCACTCTGGAAAACAGTGTGGAGGTTCCCCAAAAAGTTGAAAATAGAGCTACCCTATGATGTAGCAAATGCACTACTAGGGATTTACCCCAAAGATATAAATGTAGTGATCCAAAGGGGCACCTGTACCCCCAATGTTTATAGCAGCAATGTCCACATAGCCAAACTATGGAAAGAGCCCAGATGTCTATCAACAGATGAATGGATAAAGAAGATGTGGTATATATATGCAATAGAATACTACTCAGCCATCAAAAAAAAATGAAATCTTGCCATTTGCAATGACATGGATGGAACTAGAGGGTATTATGCTAAGTGAAATAAGTCAATCAGAGAAAGACAATTATCAAATGATCTCATTCATATGTATAATTTAAGAAACAAACAAGATCATAGGGGAAGGGTGGAAAAAATAAAACAAGACAAAATTAGACAGGGAGAAAAACCAGAAGAGACTCTTAATCATAGAGAACAAACTGAGTGTTGCTGGAGGGGAGGGGTGTGGGGCAATGAGGTAACTGGGTGATGGACATTAAGGAGGGCATGTGATGTAATGAGCCATGGATATTATATAAGACTGATGAATCACTGAACTCTACCTCTGAAACTAATAATACATTATGTTAATTAACTTAATTTAAATAAAAAAACAATAAATTTTAAAAATGATCTATTTTAGGGGCACCTGGGTGGCTCAGTGGGTTAAAGCCTCTACCTTCGGCTCAGGTCATGATCCCAGGGTCCTGGGATCGAGCCCCACGTTGGGCTCTCTGCTCAGCGGGGAGCCTGCTTCCCTTCCTCTCTCTCTGCCTGCCTCTCTGCCTACTTGTGATCTCTGTCAAATACATAAATAAAATCTTTAAAAAAATGATCTATTTTATTTTGGCATTATGCCATATACATTTTCTTTTATAGGGTTGTAGCTCTTAGTTCCTCAATCATTCATCCACCTCCACTTTTCAATCAATGCTGTTGAACCCAGCAACACTGATCTCTGATGGGTTCTTTTTTTTTTTTTTTAATTTTATTTATTTATTTGTCAGAGAGTGGGAGAGAGAGTGAGCGAGCATAGGCCGAGGCAGAGGGAGAAGCAGGCTCCCCGCCAAGCAAGGAGCCCGATGTGGGACTCGATCCCAGGACGCTGGGATCATGACCTGAGCTGAAGGCAGCTGCTTAACCAACTGAGCCACCCAGGCGTCCCTGATGGGTTCTTTTTTACTGGACTCCTCACTCAGCCAAAATACTGTTCACCGCTGGAATTACATGTATTCTCCTATGTGTCAAGACACTTGGGCAAAAGCAAATCTTACCTTCAAGCCCAGAAAAGAATGGTTGGGATTACATTACAGGAGGAAATAGTGGCAAAAACCCAGGGTCCTTGAAAATGTACCTACTACATCCCTCTAGAGGACAGTCTTCTTTCCACTATAAGAGAAATTCTTAGGCTATAACTATGTATAAATTCATCCACTTCTGAAAATCCCTGAAAGATCAGGTAGAATCATCTGGCAGCATAGCCCATGAAGAATATAATGAGACAGACTTGTATTTATTTCTATCAGAACAAAAAATGGAAGTGCAGCTTCAAAGTTTTAAAATTAATTGTGAACTCATTTTTAACAATTGTTCTCAGAAAAATGAAATAAGAAGAACTAATTGGCATTTTTTGTCTATAATCTTTCTGTTTAATTTACACAGGTTCTAAAGTTCTAACCTATGGTATAAATGTGACCTACAAAATCATCCAGTATGTGCACCCACAATATCCACATGACTGTTTTCATTTTCATAAACAAACTGAACACACTGAATATTCAAACCCAGTAAAACTTGGAGTTTGAATAGCGTATTGGGATTTTTTTTCTGACCTAAACAAATGTTGCTTATGAACATCTAATGAATGGGTTAGTACAAAGAAAAGTATGGCAGAGGAAATACGTAGGAGAAATGAGCATTGTCATTATCCTTTTTCCAGAACTTTCTAAGGAGCACATCCAACCTTGTGAACATATCAAACAGTTAATTTGTAAAGAAATGACTCATCTATTCTTTGTCAGAGATGGAAGAATAACCAGAAAGTTTCCTCAGCATTCTGAGTAGTCCTTGTTAATTATAAAAATAGGTCCTCTTTAGTGAACACCTATGTCATAGACATTGCTAGTCACTTTACATATGTTCATCTTGTTAATTCTGCCACAGACTTTTGGTAAAATGCTTAATTTAGTTTTCTATTTTCAGAAGACCACATATTAAGGGA
This sequence comes from Martes martes, assembly GCF_963455335.1. NCBI lineage: Eukaryota > Metazoa > Chordata > Mammalia > Carnivora > Mustelidae > Martes > Martes martes. The sequence goes on along the minus strand of NC_137890.1, from coordinate 173,268,660 downwards.
CAAATAAAAAATAATAGCTGATAATATCACTACATGAATGTCTAATTAAATAGTGTGAATTCAGCTATGCCCTTATGGATACTCAACTACTGCAGAATAATAAAACTGAGCCATTGCAAACCACAAAATGCCTTGGATTAGGTCAATCCTAAAGTAGTAAGGATCTTAGAGATCATCTAATCTAATGCTTTCATTTTACAGGTGAGGAAACTAAAGCCTAAAGAGTTCATGTGATTTGTCCAAATGGTGAATCAATGTTATGAATAAGATTGAGCATTATAGCTTATCAATTAATTCTGAAACAGACTATTTTCAATTCGGAATTTTCCCCTTACGACTAAGATTTCTTCTATTTCTTTCAAGTAATAATTCAGACCTTCAGAAATTGTTTTTGGTTTGATTAATTTTTGTTATGTATATTTTGTGTTGCCAAAGATTAGAAGTGTCACTAAAAGATCAAAAGAGTCACACATCATAAAATATTTTCTTTTCAGTTTTACTGATATTTTTGAACAGTTAAAATCCATTGAAATTCTCTTGGAAATCTATATGCATCAGTCTACATATCAAAGACAAATGATGTGCTCTTTCTTGCCTACACAATACTGAGTTCATCAGCCATAAAGGAATATCAAGTGAGGTATGGTTTATTGCCTTTACAGCCAAATGGATAATTTTAAGGCTCATTAAAATTATAATTTCATTCTGAATGGCTGAATGAGGATGTTGGTAGTTTCCCCAGCTGGTTTCTTTTAGTCTCACATTTGTTACCACAAAAGCTTTATTAATTATCTGCAGGTTTCCATTATGACAATGATAATCAAGTAAAGCCATTCTATTTTTCAAGAACTATATGAAAGCTATTAATTTGGCTGAAAGATTAAAACAAAACAGCAAGGAAGTAATGTTTATTTCTATATAAATTATTATATGGAACTTAGATGGGAACTTTGAGATAACTGATGAGTTTAAAAACCTTATTTTTATACTCTCGCCAATGAGAAAGTTAAAATATAAACATCAGATTCCCAGTGTAACTATTTCTTTAGATTTAATCTGATGAGAGAATATAGAGTTTGACACTTTTTTCCCATATAATTAAATAATATTATACATAATAGGATGGTAAGCTCTAGAGTTGAGTTACCTTAAATAGTACCCTGGCACCACCAGTAACTCACTGCGTGGCCTTGGATAAGTTACCTGAGTTTCCCATGCATCAATTTCAGGGTAATATTAGCAACTATATCACTGGTTTAGAATGTGGGTTAAATGTAAAGTGGTTAGAATAGTGACTAGCACATAGTAAGCACTCAGTAAATGATGGCTGTAATTACTATTATTATTAGAATGTATTCACTGTTACCTACACTAATATATGCAAGGCTTGTATAGTTTTATATAGATTAAAATAATAAGTGATCCACAAGCCTAATGATGTTTACTTTTACTATAAGTAACCCTCAATTATGAAATAAAAACTTAACTAAAAAATCAATAAATAATCCAATTGACTCATTTGACAGTCTTAATTTTTGCTAATGGTAGTTGGGAGTTTTTTTTCTTTTGAACTAGACAAAAGTTCCCAAACTCTAGGATCCTAATTGCAAGATTGTGTGTATTTCCCCTACCATAGTCCCATCATACCACTAGAACAAATGGGGCCAGATTATTGTCTTCTTTTCCTAGATTAGCTGGCCAGTGGTCACCCATTTCTCTCTGAATGAAATGATGCCTTTGCAGATCTGGTTACTGACTTAAGTGCTGAGAGAAACAGGTTTTGTTTTGTTTTGTTTTTCCATCTATTTTAATAAATCGCAATAATTAATTGTCACTAAAAGCTGGTATAGTTAAAAGAAAAAAAAGAATTGGTTGTGTATCTTCAAAAAGCCACCAATAGTTTGAAAAAAAAAAAAGAAAATCTAAACAACAGATGAAGTTAAAGATATTTGTAACAAATCTGAGAAAATAGGGAATCTATATTAATTAATAAGAAAACACTAGAACACCAGAATAAATAACACACAAATGACAAAAAAATCATTTTTAAAAGTTTAACCTAATCAAGGAAATTGGAGTTAAAAATCAGATATTCTTTCACCTACACATTAATATTTTTAAGAATAATACTACTGAATACGTAGATGTGACAATATTGGTATGATAAGAGTGGTATACTTAATACTACTAGAAGTAATAAATGGTCTCATCTTCTCAAGAAGGAAGTTTGGATATATAATCAGTAACATTTAATAAAATATCTCCTTTGACTTAATTTTACTTTCAGGGATCAACTTTAAGACAGTAATAAAATATGCAGACAATTTACACTCAGATACTCATCATTGTAATACATGCAATACCAAAAACTAGAGAAAATCTGAAAATTCAACAAGGCAAATTCCTAAAATAAATTAAGATATATCAATGTGATAGAATGATATACAATCATGAATAGATCCTTTTCTTCATTTCTCTACGTTTAATATTCCCATTATCAACAAAACAATACTGAATATTTCTGCATCCGAATTTCTGTAAAAGGTGTTCAGAGTCATCAGAGATTTGAAATCCTGCACCAGACCCCTACTTCCTGCCCCGAAGTATATTTAATGGTTTTAGAGAAGTAGGATTCATAACTTAGAAAACAATATGGTATAACATATGGTAGGTTTCAACTGAGTGGCACACTGTAACCCACATTTCATCCCTAAATAATGTGCTTCAATATGATGTAGTTAACTTTTTAAATTAGCCTTAGAATGCATGTTTTTACTTAGCTTATAAAAAACTTCTAGAGAAAAAAATCTCTAATATCAAGAATACCAACCCAGAAACTGCTGAATTAATTAAATGTTCCTCTCTCTCTCTCTCTCTTTTTTCATATTTTGGAAAATTTAGAGCCATTTGTGTGACCAACTTCGGTAGGTGTGTGGCTTTTTTTTTGCTTCATCTTTCATTCCACTCTTTTGTGCCATCTTTGTTTTCATTGATTCACCTCAGTTTTAATTCAGGATCCTTTATTGATTTTATGTGTCTTTGTAAATCACCTTAAATTCTTGCTAAAAATATATACATTAAATAATAGATAAATAAATGGAAGGAATGCAAGGGATTAGACGAATGTATCAGAGAGTTGAGGCTAAATCATGCTGTTATAATAAACCACTTCGATTTTTCAATGGCTTGCAAACAAAAAAGGTCGTACTTGCTCCAACCACAGGTTCATCAGAATGAGCTTCAGCTAGGTTCCATATTGTTTTTATTCTGGGATCCAAGGTGAAAGAGTAGCCCTGATTTAGTACACTGCAGGTCTCACAGAAGGAGGAAAAAAGTGTGGCTCTTAAAGCTTCTGCTCAGAATTGGTACTACCACTTTCACTCATATTTCATTAGCCAGGCAATTGGCACACCTGATGTCAGCAGGGCAAAGATGTATACTCCTCCCACAAGGAGGGACCACAAATACATGCAGATACTCTAATGGATCCGCAAGAAGGAAGAGTGTACTCTTAGGTTTGTAAGGAAGTCAACAACTAGAGGACAGGATATATGTTTCATTTTTTATCTCCTATAATTTCTAGCCAATGTAAGCACTTAAAAATATTTATTCAGTTGGGATGCCTGAGTGGCTCAGTTGGTTAAGCATCTGGCTTCGGCTCAGATCGTGATCCCAGAGTCCTGGGATCCAGTCCCTCATCGGGCTCCTTGCTCAGAGGGAAGCCTACTTCTTCCTCTGCCTGTTCTTCCTGCTCTGCCTGCTCTGCCTGCTGCTCCCCCTGCCTGTGTTCTCTCTCCCTGACAAATAAATAAATAAAATTTTTAAAAACAAAAAAATTTAAAAATATATTTATTCAATTGAATAAAGGAAAATAAAGGGCAAACAAGGAAACTGTATTAATACAGAGTCTATATACACTGATTCACTGTGAACATCAAAATTCGTAGCTAACCAATTTAAACAATTTTCTGTATATTAAACCTATTACCGTTAATGAAATTTTTCATTCAAAAGAGTAAAGATGATTTATACACTGAAAGCCTACAGAAAATGACTCTACAGTATTTTGTCTGGCCATCAGACTACACAGCTGATATATTCAATGGCAATACTTAATATTGGAAGGAAGATCAGACACATACACAGAACTGAAAGTCAAAGAGCATAAGACAAGGAATCAAACAATAGATTTCCTCTGAGTAAATGTAAAAGGGGTAAAAGTGTAATGGATATCTGGACATTTGTAGGAAAACACCGGTGAAAACTTCCTGAAGGGAAAAATAATGTCTAAACTGAACTTATTTCTCAATTTATAAATCAACTAGAAATTCTTAATGAGAGGTTGATATTAAGTACCAAAACAGTCACTAAGAACACCCTTTTCTATGTAAGGGGGATAGGATTATATTTTAGGGACATCTGAAAAAGTAAAAATTTCAGAAATCTTAGCAAAGGAAAAAACATTGTATTTTCCCACATATTAGCATTTTGAAAATACCTTCAAGAACTTCCCAGCCTCATGGATGAAAAGTCATAGTAAACTTAAAACCAACTTGAACACTTGGCATTTCTAGAGAATGCAGGACACTATCCTAATAAACACTTATGTGGTTAGTTGCTAGCAGGTCAGTATAATCAGTCATTCATTTTCAGTATTCAGGTACTCAGAAAGAGAAATGTGATTAAAGTCATCAACAATATTGCTAATCTAAGACAATTTTTTCCTGTTTTCTGGTTAAAAAAAAAAAGGCAGTATGAATTAGAAGATCCACATTGGTCGTCTACTGTGTAATCACGGTTTTCAACACAAATCTAGGAAACTGAGTTTCTAAAAACAGAATGATAATAGAATTATGCCTTTGGTTCAGACAGATAATAGTGGATGCAATGACTTTCTATTTCTATTTTGATGGAAATTATTGAATTTCACACAAACTAAATAATTGAAAAAAGAAAACCCTTCATTTGCCACAATATAAGGTGATATTTTTTGTGATAACAATACAAGGAGATGGGGTACAAAGAAAAAACAAGAAAATGGTTGAGAATGTAAACTATTAATATGGACACTTTTAAAAGATAGAAATTTTAATGTAAATATTGAAATTGCATGGATTTAATATAATGCACTAGATATAATTTAGATATAGGAAAGACAATACTATATCCAGAGGTGAAAGTTACCATTCTTTCTCTTAATCTGTACAAACCAGAATTACCACCTTTTTACTCTTTGAAGTAAAAGGATTGGTGGAGTTGGACACATAATAGCAAATAATTTATTCAGTATTCACAGGAAACAAAATACTACAAAAGATTTTGGAGAATTAAGATTTTTTTTTTTTTTTTTAATGAAGAAGATAGTTTACCTGCTCTGGATTCTTGGAAATATCAACACGCTATCTAAAAAAATGAATTTGGTAAAATTCGATAAAAATGCTTATGGGCACTTTTAGCATACAAAAGACCTTTTACAAGATACTCAAGCTCTCTGAACCTCAATTCTCCCAACTGTAAAAGTGGGGAAATAATGGCTAATTGCTAGAATCTATGAAAAGTACATGAAAGAATATAGGAACATTCTCCAGAATATCTTCCAGTTAACATTTTCTTTGTGAAACTCGTTTTGGTTTACAGTACCCAAATTTCAGAGAATTTGGCTGATGTTTACCAAAAAACAATGTATTATGTGCCCAAACTAACTACATTTTTAACAAAATAATTCATGGGGAAAATCTTGAATTACCTTCTAAATACAATTCTTAGACCATCAGAATCACAAATTTTGAGAATAAATAAATGTCAACAAAGTGAATATATAGTATGTTTCCACACACACAAAAAAACTGCATAGGAATCAACATATTGATTGGTGAACAATAATTGATAGTTGAATTATTTTACTTCCTAATGCGATTGTGTGTTCCTCACACATAGGCAGTTTCTTTGTCTTATTTACCTTTTAGGACACTGATTGAGGGCTTTGGGTGGGCAAGTAACACATTAAAATTGTTTACATATTTATAAAAAGGGAAATGGTCTATCAGTTAGTATATTGTGCAGAGCATCATATTTTCATGAATGTGTCACTGACATTAAACAGTTGAAGCCTATATATCCACATAACTGCCACTTAGTAGGAGATCAAAATATGTGAGGAATCCTCTAGCAAACCATGATAAGAGAAAGAAAACATTCTTTATCACTATCAATTTTTGAGAATGTTGTTCCTAAACAACAACAACAAGTATAATAGAATACTTACCTCACAGGACTGTCATGGAAAGAAATCCATGCTCAGAATTATAATTTCACTATTTTTAAGTAAAATGTACATATTTCAACCGATTTTTGATTGTTAAAAAGTGTTACTTTTTAAAAAAATAGTTTAAGCTGCTTTCAATATTTTTGATGGATGTGCATAAAATATAAACATGTGTGCTCTTTTAATTGTCTGGAAATAGCTTGTGTTCCTGTAGAGTGGCCACATTTTCATGTAAGACTTTGCAATCTGTTGCCAAATTTTACTATTCCTATGTATCTGCTGTGATTGTCAAGCATCATATCAATAAACAAACTCTTTTAGAAAGAACCATACAGTATCATGCTTAGTGAAATAAGTCAATCAGAGAAAGACAACTATCATATGATCTCCCTGATATGAGGAAGTGGAGATGCAACATGGGGGGGTTGGGGGGTAGGAAAAGAATAAATGAACAAGATGGGATCGGGAGGGAGACAAACCATAAGAGACTCTTAATGTCACAAAACAAACTGAGGGTGGCCGGGGGGAGGGGGGTAGGGAGAGGGTGGTGGGGTTATGGACATTGGGGAGGGTATGTACTATGGTGAGTGCTGTGAAGTGTGTAAACCTGGTGATTCACAGACCTGTACCCCTGGGGCTAATAATACATTATATGTTCATTAAAAAAAAAAAAAAAGAAGAAGAACCATACAGTGCTAAGAATAGCTAAATAAGCTACACAGAGGCTTGAGTATCACAGCATAGCTATAGGTTTCAATTTTTATGGAGAGGGTAAGGATCACCTTAACAGGTCATAACCCCATTCACTTATTTGTGATTGCCCTAAGAAGTATTTTGTGATATTTAATCTATTTGTAATATTTAATGATGTTGCTGTTATGGAATTGAGCCATCCTACATTTGAATTAATTTCTGATTATGTTTAATAATTAAAAATCATTTCGCATTGTTTTTCCTTCCTATACAAATAAAATGTTTACTTAAAACCCTTATGAAAATAATATGAAGAAACAGCTCGAAAGATAGCCAAGAAAAGGAAAAAGCAAAACTAGAAATGTGTCCTCAAGAGATAAACGATTATAAATAGTTGTAGCAAGAACTCCAGTATTTTCTTTCATAAGCCCCAATATTTTGTACTTTCCACATTCACTCAGTCATCTATACTCTCTCCTTTGATGTACTTATATTTTTGGCCCAAACTGGTCATTTTGAAGTAATAGAAATACATGATAGAATTTTAGAGAAGATGTATCGCTTAGAGAATATTGAGGTGTGAGTTTTATTCACCTTTATATCCCCAGGATGTATTCCCAGATTCCCACAGTAGACATTCAAAACATGTTTTTGAATAAATATATTAACCAATCTTTTTCAGATCATAAAACACATGGAAAAACATAGAACACATGCCATTTTGTATGGCACTCTTGGGTAAAAGGAGGAGGCTTCTCATGGCCAAAGATCACTGGTCCAAAGACTTTGGCCAGCCTAGGCCCTGCCCTGCTGCCTTGAGTGGCAGGAGAGGGACTAGAAGCCAAATTTACAGAACCCCATTTGGAGAGATCCATTGGAAGATGCCAAGACCCAACTATACTGAGGGGGAGAAAAAGACACCACTTCCAAAAGCGGCTAAAGTTCTAAAACCTAGCTCTTAATTTGTTCTGAAGAAAATTTAACCAAAAACACTAGACTGAGGTGTATTTTTTTAAAAACTACTTAGCATTTTTAAGTTACATATTATTTTTGTTTTCCTGTGGCAATGAATCTTAATGACACCCAAATATATATGCCGCAATAGCATGACATCAGAGACACCTTTGTCATTTGCTTATAAATACTACTGCCTTTGAATTTCAGCAGCCTGTAGTGGTGTCTGGGTACTACCTGACTTTTGAGTGTCTAGTACACTCCCTAAATGTTTGCTGAGAATCTGCTTTCTTATGCCAGGGTCATTTCCAAGACTTTAAGGACTTGCCCAGATTAAGGAATTCATCCTGTGATCCATGACTTAGCACTAAATTTTGGATCCTGGCTGGATACACAAAGGAAAAAAGACAGTAAGTGGGTGGGGAAAGAAAACTCTTGGAATGCTATGCAGCATGAGTGCCTCTCATCTTCCACCCTCTTTGCTCCATTAAGGATGAGACACCTCTTAGAACCATAATCATGGGCTAAAATGTTTCGTGTTCCATTTGGTATGTTTTTGTTCAATTATCAGAAAAATCAATTATCAGCAAAATAAATAAGTCCCTTTGGTTAACATTCATCCCACTTAATTAATAAATAAGGGATAAGTCATCATTGCCTGAAATGACTTTTACCATAAGGGTGTTCCCTTTATTATGTTAACATTTAAATAATGTGTTCCCTTCATATAATCATCAAAGACAAAATCAACACCAAAAATGTTGTCAAGCTTGTCGAGCAGACATGAAATTATGCATGTATGGATGGAGTGAAGCATTTACATAACAGGAGATAATGTATCAAATATAACATCAGAATATTGTGGCAAGGGTGGGAATAAAGTGAATATGAACTGGCCTCTGAGAGGGAAAATAAATTCATTAAGTAAGAACCAGTGGAACATTCTGGATGAACAAAGTTCTGACTCATGTTGCAAGGGAGATCTTCCTATTTCTCACACTACACCCTTCTCTTTGAGTCAGTAATAATCAAATTGGGGTAGATATTCCACGAAGTTAATAGAACATTTCATTCTTCACTTAATAAATATTATTGAACATCTATTCTATGTTTCAGAAGCTATTAAAGAAAATAGACAAAGTGTATGATTTCATGGGGTCTGCATTATAAATACACGATAGGTCAACTGATGATAATAACTATGAAGAAAAATAAAACAAGGGATAGAATTAGAATTAGGGGGTCAAGGTGAGTTTTTGAGGGGGTTGTCAAGGGTCTCCTTACAAAAAGAAGGCAAAGTATAAGGAACTGGTGTAGGGAGGGAGGTGGATACGGAAGTCGGAACATAAGGAGCTTATTTTTCACTGAGGTATTTTCTCAGTGGGAAAAAAAAAAGCAACATAGTGATCTGAGGTGGGGAGGAAAGAAGGAATGTTGGAAGTTTGAGGATCGAAGAGAGGGTATAAAATGACTGGGGAACTGAATCGACCTGAGGGAAGCAGGGAGGCCGCTGGACAACGCTGAGGACCTGCCTCATTAGCTGTGATCATTTTAAACTATGACCAGCCCATGTAGCCACGCATTGTTCCCCAGCCCCACAGAGCAGCTCAGATACAGGTGGAGGACAAGGAGAAGGATGGATTTAATTAGTTTTGGGGTCTGGGGGCAAGAACTTCAGGAGAGAGTAGCAAAGAAGGGGAGTAGGGGCACAATGACGGATCCTAGAATGTGAGGTAATGAAATGAGGCTGGGCTGGTAGGACGGATAGTGAAAAGGTGACTGAGCAATGGATCAGAAATCCCTGTGGTTGAAGTGAACTTGGAGCACTGCCTAGGGAGCTGAAAGATAACTTCTGTGCCAGAAAGTATGAAAAGGCCTTGAGAAGGTTGGAAACGCAGACTAAATACTGAGTAAACATGGTGATAAAGTCTTTCTCCTGAGTGCCTAGCAAAGCTCTTAGGAGAAATAAGCAAACAAAAGAAACAAAACGAAAGAATAATGACTCTATCCAGAGAAATACAAACATGATCGTTGCTTTTTTGTCCCCTAGTGACCAGTGGTGGTGAGTGTGTGTGTGTGTGCGTGTGTGTGTGTACATACGTATTTTTATGTCTCATGCTGCTACAGATTGAAATAAAAATTTTACACTTAGATTGACTTCCTGAAGACAATTCCTTTCAACACTGAACAAAACTCTAAAATATTCTCTTTATCTGCGTTCTTGACACAGATCATTGTTCAGGGTGGGTTACCTGTCTCCCTGCCCCCCATCCCACCCTTAATTCTGATGGTTAGAACTCCTTAGTCAGACTAAAAGATCATTGTTTGCTTTATAGTACCTAGCCAAATTATCTTTTTCTGTGATTACTGAACGCTGATGATGGCAGTTTGCTTTCTTTCCCTGTCCTTATTGTATAATTTAAGTCTTTTCTCAAATTTCATATTTCAAAAGATAATTTTGACATCCAGACTTTCTTAGCAGGTGGGGGAGTGATTCTGAAAACAATGAATAAAACTTGCATGGTTTTCCTAATTACAATTAGGAATACAAAGATTTATGTCAACATTCTCAAGTTGGGTAAAATAAATAAGTACACTGTAACGACAGTGAGGCAACTCACCACACCTCCCTGCAAATGTAACTTTGAAATTAGATGTTCTTCCAAAAATTGGACTAATGTTCTACACATAACAGATAATACTAAGCACTCCTATGAGTACAGAGTTCTGGGTACCCCAATCACAGTGCATTAAGTCTCATCAGACAGTATAAGTATGATCTAATTGTAGCCAAGAAAGGTATGCTCTAGTCATTATGTTGTTTCAGGGCTGAAGAAAAACTAGGTAACAGAGGGATATATTATAGCACCTTGAAAAAAAAGGAAGTAGTGGTGCCTGGGTGGCTCAGTGGGTTAAAGCCTCGGCCTTCGGCTCAGGTCATGATCCCAGGGTCGTGGGATCGAGCCCTGCATCGGGTTCTCTGCTCAGTGGGGAGCCTGCTTCCTCCTGTCTCTTTCTGCCTGCCTCTCTGCCTACTTGTAATCTCTGTCAAATAAATAAATAAAATCCTAAAAAAAAAAAAGGAAGTAGTCCCCAACTGTGATTCTCACCCCCTGTTGTAACATCTGACAGCAAAATAGGGGAAACTTATCTTGAACTTTGAAAGGAACACTGAGAATAAACACACACATAAAATAAAAGAATTAAGGCCCCCAATACTTTGTATACATAGTGTTGCAATGGTGATCTCTTTAGACTTTTTTTTTTAGTGTAGTTGACACAAAATGTTCCATTAGTTTCAGCTGTACAATTTAGTGATTTGATTAGGTTTATTCATTGTGCTATGTTCACTACAAGTATAGTCACCATCTATCCTGTTACATCACTATTATGGTATCATTGACTGTATTCCATATGCTGTGCCTTTTATGCCTGTAGCTTATTCCTTCCATACCTGGAAACCTGAATCCCCCACCTCCTTTCACCCACCCACCTTCCCTCTGGCAACCATCAGTATTTCAGCGATAAAGCAGCAGCTAGTTATGAATGAAGCCTTTTCTATTTTACAAAAGTAAACCTAGCATTATGTTTTTATAAACATTTTATTATGGAAAAAGCAACCTACAACCAGAAAATGAGACCATAGGCACTTACATAACCACCATCAGGATTAGCATGACCTTGACCTTCTGTGCTCCTCTTCTCCCATTCATTATTCTCTTTCTTTCCCCTGTGCCACTCCCCCACACACCACTTTCTCCCCTCTCTTTTTCCTCTCTCTAAAACTGAACTCTTACAAAAAGGGCCATCCTTTGTCTCTCTCCCTGCTTCCATGCTCAGAAACAATCTCCTCTGTCCCAGAGTTCTTATTCATTATTCCTGTGTATTTTTTTAAAATTTATTTACTACTTAGAAATGCTTCCACAAACAATGCACTCTCTTATTTTAGAGGTTTCTGAATAGGATACATTATATCGCGCTCTACGTACCCTTTTGCAATTAAACATAGTATTTTTTAAATAGCACATAGATCTTACCGAGATGTATACAGAGAGTGGTATGCACTGAATGTTTATATCCTCCCAGTTTGACGTGCTGAAGCCCTAATCCCCAATACAATAGTATTTGGAGGTGTAAACTTGGGGAGGCAATTAGATTTAGATGAAGTCAGGAGGGTGGGTGGAGCCCCGATGATGGGATTAGTGCCTTTATAAGAAGAGACCATAGAACTTGCCTCTCTCTCCACTATGTGAAGATACATCAGGAAGGCAACCATCCGCAAACCAAGAAGAGGGCTCTCACCAGACACTGGATCTGTGGGCGCTATGATCATGGACATTCTAGTCTCCAGAACTGTGAGAAAGAGGCACCTGAAGAGAAATTGCTGGGCTTAAGTATGTGAATATTCCCCTATACCAAGTATCATTAAGTGCTGGATTTAAGTATAAGAACATTGTATGCTAGGTATTATAAAATTGCTCTCTGAAGTGTTTGGAATTTACATTCTAACAGCAATAGTTAAGGGTTCCTGCTTCCCCCACCTTCGCTAATACCAACAGTTAGTAATATGCTTATTATTATTAAATTTTCCATTGTGTTGGATATGAAAATGTATCTTATTGTAATTTCCCTTTGCATTTCCTTGGCTGTTAGTAAAGTCCAGCCCCACATTTTCCTAAGCAATGTATTAAGTGGTTCTACATAATAATTTTGTGAGATGGCCTATCAGTGTATTAATATGCTTCTCACGTTGGTTCAGTATGTGAGCACTACTAATGTTTCTGGGTGGAGGAGAGAGAGGGTCCTAATCTCTGAACTTAAGACTGGAACTACAAGTCTTGGGGGGTATTGACAAAATGAGAACCTGAGGAAAGAAAGAAAAATAGACTCGTGAGGACTCCTTCAACTCCCCCTAACAACCTTAAAGGACGTATATGACAACATGAGCGGTCTTTAATGAATTTAATTTTCAGGTTGTGCAGAGGTGAACTATTAGAGCTGTCTTACTTGCACAATAAAGACTAATAATTAACTCATTGCTAGTTGTGGGTAACAATTAATATGATGCTAGTTGGAGACTTCTGAAGAGAACAATGGGCTTTTATAGTTACCAAGGCACGGCATGAAGCAGGCTGTTGTCTGTATCAGATACCATCAATGCCCCTGCCACAGCCTCAGATCAATTGTGAAGAATTTTTTTTTTTTATTAAAGCCATCAAAACTCTCTAGGTGAGTCATGGGATCGACTCCCCTCGTGCACCAAATCAAATCTTCTCAGCTCTACTTCCTATTCTGTCTAGCCACTGCTATAGAGACAGGTCTGTAACATAGACGCAACCTGACCATACCTTCCATCAGGCCCAGAGGGAGGGCCTCTGCCTACCTTCCTGTACAGCCAAAGCTTTCTCTGACACCACATTGTGGGACACCTGAGGAAACCCACCTGTCACTCATGCACCTGCAACTTGGAGTGCATGAGAGTTGATGATTCATGGGGCAGCCCTGGGTTATTGGGGGTGGGATCCAATCAGTAAGTGCTTCTCTCCTCCAAGTGAACTGTCCTGGTACATTATGAAGATCCAGGAATCAGTCTGGTCTTTAAGGTTGATTAAAATAAAAATTAAAAAAAAAAAAAAAAAAGGAAACTCCAGCAAGGCAGACTATGATGAAATACTGGTGAGATAAGAAGAAAATAAGAAGACAGGAATAACTATGGAAGCAAATTCTTATGTGGGTGGGACTGAGACGCAGTGTGTAAGTGGAGGGATTAGCTATAGACTGGAACAGGGTAAGTGCATCCATTGTAACAAGATGAAAACATGAAAACCAGCTGGTAAATATGGTAGCAGGAGGATGAATTTCTCTTCTGATTTCCTGAATTAATTCAGGCAACTTTAAAGCATTGTTATCAGCTCAGAGTGGGGAAAGATGAAGGGAATTGGGATGTTTGAGAAAAGAAAAGAGATGTTTAATAAAAAGAAGAGAAGAGGAGGGGAATAATAAGTCCTGGAGAGTGAGGGAGTGAGGGGATTGGGGAAAGTATTAGAATTAATGGCAACCCCTGTCTTTCTATCTTTTCCCATGCACTAACCCATTTTAAAAAGACTTTCCATAATTATTACAACTTGAAGCCCTGCATTTTTAGAACATTTTAGTCTCCTGTAGTCGTTCTCAAAGTGTGGTCTCTGGACTAGCAACATCAGCAACACCTGGAAACTCACTAGAAAGGAAAACCCTGAGGCCCTCCCCAGACCTCCTGAAACTGAAACTGTGCGGCTGGGCCCAGTGATCTGTGCTTTAATATACCCTCCAGGTGATTCTTACAAGAGCCAAAGGTTGAGATCCACTGGCCCACGGTATATCCTTACTTAGTTTACCTTTACACAAATTATCTGTGCACATATGATTCATAAAATTACTCTTTTTGAAATAAAAATGCTATAAGATGATGAACACAAACTTTCATTTTAGAATGAGTTAATATCTAGAACCAGCCATTTTCTTTCAATTATAAAATCAACATATTTAGTAAAATACCAATTACACTACCAAAGCTATTCTAATTAGTATGAATTGAATTTGAGGCATTACAAATATTCCTATAAAATGTAAAAAAAAATAATTTCTAAATTGGTTAACTGATGGATAGCCCAATTTTCTTACTACATTTTTAAGAACTGACAGCTGTTGGTTCACATTGTCATAACATTGAAATTAATACTGTATGTTAATGAAGCATAAATTTGCCCAGATTTAACATTGATATTTTAGATTGACTTTTCAAAAATAATAATTAATATATTGAATATCTTATTATTTGATTTTTTGATATGCTAAATTACTAACTAATTTATATGTGTTTTCAATGCCATCAATAAACTAAGAACAGAAACGTTTTTTGAATAATCAGACACATTCTATAAAATAAGAAGAACTATAATGCAGATAGGGTATTTTCATTATCATTCAAATTCATGTTAAAAATAATAACTTGAGGGCACCTGGGTGGCTCAGTGGGTTAAGCCTCTGCCTTCGGCTCAGGTCATGATCTCAGGGTCCTGGGATCGAGCCCCGCGTCGGGCTCTCTGCTGAGCAGAGAGCTTCTCTCTCTCTCTCTCTGCCTACCTCTCTGCCTACTGGTGATCTCTCTGTCAAATAAATAAATAAAATCTTTAAAAATGTAATAATAGTAATAACTTGATATTTAAAAGCATTATCAATTGCAGCTCTGTTATTGGTAGTTATGAATGAGAAATACAAAAGCAAACAAAATCTAACATACCTTTTCTATCAGTCTCAGTAAAGAAGCTTTAATGTCAGAGTTGTTTGGATGCTACAGAGATTATCTTGAATATAATATATAGTATACAGAAAGATTCTGTTGCCAAGAACACCTCCCCCAGTACACTATAAGAAAATGCCCCCTTGATTTGGTCAGTAATAGAAAATACAATAGTGCTTTATACTGCAAACTCATCACTGATTCCCAATTTCTTACCATCTGGGAATTGCTACAATCTATCTCCCTCAGTGTCTGACACCCACTTATTTGCTACACATTTTAGCAAAGTTATCATCATCATAATTATTATCAAAAATATATATTAAGTATTGACTGCTGTAAAAATGAATAAAAGATACATGGCTTCATCTGCTTGGAGTAAAATAAAAACAAGAAATTTCACTGCATTTTGCTGGGGTTTTTGTATTGTTCCCATGTTTTCTTCCTCATTTTTCTCTTTGCCCAATTGCTCCTATGACATTACCATTTAAATAAAATTTAATCAAACTGACATGAGATGGTATCTGAAATTTGCTATAAAGTACTCCTGAGGTAGGTATGGGGAGGGGTGGGAGTGAATATAAATGAAATAAGATTTGATATTTATTAGTAACTGCCCAACATGGATCAATGGGCACATAGAGGTTTGTTCTCTTCTATTACTATTGAATATGTTTGAGTTCTTTCATAATAAAAGGTTAAAGCAAAGTTTAACTACATATAATATTGTTAGGAAATTAAGAATTTCACTGTAAACCTTGAGATAACTGGAGGTATATGGGAGTGTTACAAAACAAAGATTGGAAATTAATGTTGATGCTTATGGAACAAATTCTCACAGTAAGAATAAAAAAAACCAAAACCCCCAAACCTGGTAGTAAGTAGATAGCATAATAATCTTTCTAGAGATTGATAGGGAAATAGCACCAATTTTCTCATCATTTTCAATTTGTGGTAATTATGAATAATTCCAAAGTCTCCCCAGGGTGTTTCCAGGGTGATCTGACATCCCAACTGAACCCAGTCTCTGATGCGGCTTGTTACCACGGGCAACAGCTCTGATCCAGCGTGGGTCTGTGCTGTCTACCAAGGCACCATGTTGGACAAAGCATGCATGGGAATAAAGACTGGTGGAATGAGGTGAGGGTTAGGATTCTGAAAGAGAATTATATTAATGAGCTCAACAACTAGACAGAATCACAGAGCTTTCATAGGTATCCTACCAAAGCATAACATACACAAATTTTAGAGTCCACAGGCCTGTGTTTTAAGTCCTTGTCTGTCTCTTACTTTGTGTCACAAGGGATAAATTTACCTCTAAAGTTTTGTTTTTTGTTTGTTTGTTCCCACTTGTAAAATGGGAATGATAATACATATCAGAAAGAGGTGTTGTAAGGGTTGAGTAATATTTGTGCCTGTAACACTCCTGGTACACTCGAGATGATATAGGAGACGATGATGATTTCAGCTAACGTGAATTACATGCTACTATACCTGGAATAGACTAAGTTCTGATGAGCTAAATTCTGATCCATGGTATCATGGATGCAAACAATACAAAAAGGGAGTGTGTGCAAATTCTAAATACCTCTTCAAAGATAGCTGTGGGTACCATGCTTGAGGTTCAACCACGGAGCTTCAGAGTGGCCATGGTAATAGTGTCCGGGTGGGCAGCATTTAGATGGGTTGGTCAAGTACAAAGGGGAAAAATTCTTTTTTTTTTTTTTTTTTTTTTTTAAGATTTTATTTTTATTTATTTGTTAGAGAGAGAGCGAGCACAGGCAGACAGAGTGGCAGAGGGAGAAGCAGGCTCCCTGCGGAGCAAGGAGCCCGATGTGGGACTCGATCCCAGGACGCTGGGATCATGACCTGAGCCGAAGGCAGCCGCCTAACCAACTGAGCCACCCAGGCGTCCCACAAAGGGGAAAAATTCTAATGTGAGTAGTGGACATCTCTTTTGATCTATCGATTTCTAATGTTGACAGATCGAGCCAGATTAAACAGGAGCTGAAGAGAGAAAATACCTTGGACTGCCATGGAGCTGTAAGGACAACATTGTGTTTATGTTTTTTGTTTTTGATCTTGTTTTCTTAATGAACTAAGACCTTCTCGTTTAGACAACAGGCATGGAGATGGCAAAGTTGATGTGAACAATTTTTGCTTATGCCGATGAAGGTTTAAGTGATTATTATATTCCCAATGCCGAACACTGACCCTTAGAACATCCCTCTATTCATAAATAATTATTGAGTGTGTACTAAGTTCAAGGTACTGCTCCAGGTGCTCAGGGTACAGCAGGAAATGAAATACATTAAAGTCCCCCATAGAGCTCCCATTTTAGAAGGCGAAGACAAAAAATTAATGTTTTCTAAACGAATGTGTACTTCAAGAAGCCCCTGCAAACAGGTCCTAATTAAGCACCTACCCTGTGGCAGGCACTGACAACACCGAAAATTCTTTAAGACTTAAATGTTACCACATCTGACGCTTTTATCTGTAGCTCTCTTCCTTCCTGCCGGAACGTAAACTCCAGGAAGGCAGCGATCTTTGTTGTGTTCACTGGTGATGACTTTCACTATGCTTGAGTGACTTATTTCCTTAAAAAGTCCTATGAGGAGCACCTGGGTGGCTCAGTGGGTTAAAGCCTCTGCCTTCGGCTCAGGTCATGATCCCAGGGTCCTGGGATCGAGCCCCGCATCGGGCTCTTTGCTCGTCGGGGAGCCTGCTTCCTCCTCTCTCTCTGCCTGCCTCTCTGCCTACTTGTGATCTCTGTCTGTCGAATAAATAAATAAAATCTTAAAAATATATATAAAAAAATAAAATAAAAAGGACTCTGAGCCATCTTCTCTATCAGTGTCTCTGTCTTTGGTAGTTCCACAGACGGCTCAACTGCGCACCGATAGCTTCAGGGTAGCGGGTATTATCAAGAACTAAGAGTTCCTACCCATGCCTGCCTTTCACACAGTGGGAAATCCTAGCCATCTTTCTCTTTTTCTTTCGATTCATGATTTTATCCACCTACCCACAACTTTTCATTAGTGGGTGATGTTCTGAAGGTCACTATTTGTCCAGTAAAATTCCGGGTCATCACCCCAGAATGCACACACGCATTTGATTTCAAGGGTTTCATGGAACCTAAAAACCTCTAGGCCATGGAACCAGGGTTAAGAAGTCCTGATTTAAAGCAATGGCATGGGGTGCCTTGGTGGCTCAGTTCAGGATTCTGGGGTCCTAGGACCGAGCCCCCTGCTCAGCAGGGAGCCTGCTTCTTCCTCTCCCTCTCTCCTTCCCCCTGCTCATCCTCTCTCTTGCTCCCTCTCTCTCATAGAAATAAAATCTTTAATAAAATAAAATTAAAATTAAAAATTAAAAGTATGGCATAATATACATAAAGACACATGAAGAGAATAGAGTTTTACCCACACATGTGCAATGCACATCCACGTGCGCGCGCACACACACACACACACACCAGAAATCTACACTGTGTCATTTACTTTTGTTTCATTTTATCAAACTTCTCCTAGTTCTTCAGTAATATAAAATTACTCACAGAAGAAAGTAAAATCACTCAATTTATATTTCAGCCTGGATGTCTAAGTAGTTTGGAAGCAGTACTGTTAAGATTTATAAATTTTAAAAAACATTTCAAAAACAGTTAAAATTTATATTCACAGCTGCTCTGACTGATGTAAGATTTATTTGTAGTTGTCCATGTCTGAAAGTGATATTGTATAAAGAGTTGTTTCTGTTGTACCAAATCCATTTAGCTTGAAGCTGTTTCCTTCAAAACTCCTTTGTCAGATACCTGTAAATGCTTCTGGTGTACTTCTAGAATGATCCTCCATCTGATGTTCCTGATAATAATGACAATAACAACATCTTAGTTACAACACAATAGGGCACTCCTGTTTGTTCAATCAAGGTGCCCCAGTGTTTCCATAGCAACTCTCTCCTCTGTTCCCATGTTCAACCTTTCCCATCCAGCAATGATACAGTGAAATTCTTTGACTTATTAATGCCAACCTCCTTTTCCATATTTACTTTATTTGCTTTTTTCCTTTTTGCCTTCTTTCATTCCTTGTCTTCCATTTCCCAACCTCATTCTCACATCTCTTTTCCTACTTTGATATGTATCTGGCTCTCTTCTCAGACTCCGAAATGCTATTTCTTTTGTGTCTATTTTCAAAACAGTGATCATCTTTCTGAATCATATATATATATATGATTCTATATATATATAGAAGTCCAATCATCTTAACCAGAAGTCCAATCAACTTAAAACCAGTTTAACTGGTGAAGTAAGTGACATCTCATTCATGAAGTCAGACTGTCATGTTGCCAGGACAACTGCAAATATGATCAAGCTCAAATCTTTCCTCAAGGAATACTACTCATATTGTCATGACAACCTATAAAACTTGGTTTAAGTGTCATTTCTATATGGAAGATCTGCATATACTTTGGTTAAAATCAAGAGCATTTGATAAAATTCTGTAAATTTTCACACTTCAAATTCACCTCAAGCTTCCAAATAAAAGTAATCAAATTGTGAACAGTTTAAAACATAAGAATTATACTATTCTAGTGAAAAACATTACATTGTTGATACAGAAGCTACGACAATGGAAGCTAAGACTTACAAGTGATATTTTAAAAGCTACTGGTAAGTTGTGGATCTTTTTTTGGGGGGGTGATTAATCTTTGAAATTGGGATATGCAGTGATGAAATCCGTGGGTCCTCACTATCTATGGAGACAGTAGTGGAATAAGTTTTGTATTAGTGGTATTTATGTCTTAAGTAAATCCAGTGATCCTTCAAATAGTAATACATAATGAACATTATACGTTAAACAAAGGCAAGCTTTGATAAGAGTGAAATTTTATTACTGCTCCGCTAATCATCTCTTTCTCTTCTGAAAGATTTCAATGATACACTGATACAGAAGGCTTTAAATGCCTGCTTTTGTGATTTAAAAAAAAAAAAAAACAAAACCTTCTCTTTTAATTTCATTCAGTGCTGTACTACTAATATCGACATTGGATCCTGAATTACTGACAGAGTAAAAACTGCTTTGAAAATCTGTCTTCTCAAAAACAATCTATTCTATTCTTTGTCATCTCTAGAATGTATCACATGTCACATCTCTTTACAAATAATTCTACTGTGGCTTTTGATTATTCCTTTCTTTCCTGTCTTATAAATCTCAAATTGATCCCACTTCTGATCCCTTGGCCTCATTTCTTTGGCACTTATG
The DNA here is from genome assembly GCF_963455335.1 of Martes martes. Taxonomy (NCBI): domain Eukaryota; kingdom Metazoa; phylum Chordata; class Mammalia; order Carnivora; family Mustelidae; genus Martes; species Martes martes. Next base: position 173,248,208 of record NC_137890.1, on the reverse strand, counting down.
TGGAAGAATTGTGATTCAGATAATATTCAGTGGCCTCTCTAATGCCAGGCTCCACCTTGCCCTCTCAAGATCCCAATTACATGAATTTATAGCAAAGCTTCTGAGAGTTCATGCATGGGCTTTAGAGTGTCTAAAAACCCACCTGAAATGTATGCAAAATTCTGAGTGTATATTCACATATTTTTTAAATATGTGAACTTTAAAATATTTTTTAAATATTTTATTTATTTATTTATTTAGATAGGGCAGGTAGGGGGGTGGGGGGAGGTACAGAGAGGAGGAGACCAAGAATCCCAAGCAGACTCCACCTTCAGTGCAGAGCCCTTTCCCATGACCCTGAGATCAAGACCTGAGGTCAAACCAAGAATCAGATGCTTAACCAACTAAGCCACCCAGGCGCCCCTGCTTTTTTTGAGAAGCAAAAACCTCCATAAATGGCATCACATTAGCAAAGGTGGCAGGACCACTACTTTAGGGCATAATGTGGCGTTGAAAAGCATCCATAGTAAAGTGGGAAAATCTAATTGTAAGTCAAAAGAGCTGGTTTTCAAATCCCAAGTTTTTCCCCTATTAGTATATAGTCATTATATATCAGAGTATAAATTTTAGAATATACCAGTGATTGATAATTCTGAAAAACAGTGATGTCTATTAAAGGACATTAAAACTAAATGCAAGTAAAATCATTAATAGTAATTAATTTAGAGACTATTATTAATATAAATTAACTTCCACATAATATTCCTCTAAGAATTGAAAAGGAAGATTTTTTTTAAGAGCAACATTGTCTCCAAGAGACATGAATAGAAAAAATAAATGAAATAAATTCTAGAAAAATAAACCAAAGTGTTTAATATAGTTTGTATTACAGATACTTGGATAAGTTATTGTCCCTAGATGATAAATTCCTTAAAATGAAAAACTTTAACAAACCTCTTTATAATTACAATGTGTGATTAGCATCGACTGAATTTGGCAGGTTCCCAATAAACCAATGGACACATTTCCTAAGGAATCCTCCAGATCAAATTAGGTGTTCTCTCTGTACACAGGAAGAACTTCTCTAGTACACATGAAGAATGATTTCACTTTAGGTAAATATCGAAAGTGAATCTTAGGTAGAGAAAACTAAAGCAATTGAAAACCCTCCAGCAAATCCCTGTAACAGCCATAAACAGGACCAAACCAAAAGAAATAACATCCCTTAAACGTAGCGGGGTCTCAGTAGATAAACTGAACATGAAAAACCAACAGATTGGCTAAAAGGAAAAAAAATCTTCCCAAGAAAATGATAAATCAGGAAGAAAATCAAGTTAAGAAAATAGTACTTATATGAAACAAATATTCCTCTGAACATTTTATTTGCTAGAGTATTAAGCTAATGTTCAGTGCATTTAATTTAGCACTGGACTTAGAACTCCACCCAAGGGAGTTTGTTTGGAAGGAGAAAACTGTGTCTCAGGTGACCTGGATTCCAGTTAACTATCTCGCAAACACGTAGGAGAGCCAGGAAGCAGCACATGAAGCAGGAGCTCAGGGAGGAAAACCAGAACCTCCTCAGAGGTGCTGGAACCCAGGTTTGCAAGAAAGTTTCTTGGAGAAAAACCCACTTTTCGGAGGGTGCACTTGGGGACTGCCACATGTCCTTGAAGTGGCTCACCTCTGTTGCACGTGCAATTTGCGGGAACTAAACAGGTAGCTCTGAGAAGAGGAAATGAGAACCATGAAACTCACTGTGATACCATCAGTCTCGCCAACCAACTGTCCGTCCATTCACATGTCTGGCTGGAGTCACATGGCAGGAGATTATATATGCTGTGACTTGGTCGTAAAAATAAAGCAATGCAAGAAGAATGAGGATGCCACCATGCCCATGCCCAAGCCTACACTCTACAGAGACCCTGACCCAACAGAAAACTGTTCTGAGTGCCAGCAAAACCTTGCAGGAAGGTGTGTGGCTTCGTAGGAAGTGCTGGAAGTCTGTAAGCTCCAGGTAACTTCTCGCTTGCAAGAACAGTTGAGAAGCCAGAACACATGGTACAGGAGAAGAAAGCCAGGTGGAAGGAAAGCCCGGGGATAGAAGCAGTTCACCATTCCCTATCCTGTTAGTGATAACTTGTTCAAGCCCAAAGAAAGGGAGATTTCAGAGAAGGAGATGCACAGGTGATCTAAAAGAATCTATAATAATGTGCCGAAATTTAAAAGAAAAAAGAACAAAAGAAAAGGGTGATGTTACAGAATAACAAACTCCATGCCAAAATTTAAAAAAAACAATTACTGGACCAGGTCCTTCACAGGGACACAGTCTCATCTAACCACAGGCTGCCCCACTGTCCCACTACCTGCACCCGGAATGACTTCAAACCCTGCATAAACCACTAACATTCACCTTCACGATGCAAAACACTTATTTTTCTTTTCATTTTTTTTCATAAAAGGAAACATAGCTTCCTGAATTGCTGACCCAGACCAAGCAGACACAATAACCCTTGGGGAAATGTATCAACAGACTATTGTGGGGTAGTTAACTCAAAGTAAACTACTAGATACTGCCCCTTCAATTTTTACTTCTGAATTTTCCCCCTACTATTGGTTTTTCCTCCCTACTATTCCCACCCAAGGAGAAAGGACTTATATGCTTATGTGCCCTTAGATCTCTGGGTCTGATTTTTTTTTTTCCAACAAATTTCTGGGACTCAAATGTATCACTTTTTAAATATCAATCCCAACTCCTGCCAGTTCAGCAAACTCCAACTTTGAGGTCATCACACAGTAAATTTTAAAACTCTCTGGATGTGTGTACCACATGATACTGGATGTTGATTTTGAAATCAGCAGGTTCTCTGTCAGAGACTCCGGACCAAGTGGTCTGTTTCTTTGTGACCCAGGGTGGTCAGACCAGCCCCACTAGCCACACTCCACTCACAGTATGTTTCTTCATTTATCAAGAGTGTGTTTCCATGGAAGTTATGAGGGCAGAATTGGCTGAAAAAATTATGGGTAACTACAGGGTTTTCTGCAAACTCCCCACCCCCTCAAATAAGTTGTATAGCTAAAAAAAAAAAAAGGCCCGATGGTTCCAACTCTGCCATGTATTCTTCTAAACATTTACAATGTCCATTATTTATAAATGTGTGCTTGGGGAGCTCAGAACTAACTTTTTATCAAAAATGGAAAAAAACACAATTATCACCCAAAAAAGCACAGGTGAATGACAAAAATTATTTCGAGTTTGGTGGTGGGAGTTGAAGGAGGGTTCCCTATCAGCCTCCACTCCATTACAATAAACATTTGCTCTTTTTATCTAAAATCTACTGGATGTCTTCTAAGTACATAGCATTATGTTAGGTGCTGGCGATTTCAACAACTGCTGGAATGTGTCACAAAAACCAGTGTGAGGAAGGGTTAGGGACAGAGAGCTGCAGAGAGCACTGGGAGCTCCATTTACTTAGTAGAGTGAAGCAAGGATATTGACTTTGTGGCAGTCAGCACATACGGGGTGGTTGACTCAGGGGCTGAGTCAGACTAATTAGCTCTCAGCCTGGAAAGCACAGACAAGGAGTGAAGACCGAGAAAGCCACGGTAATGGTGCCAGAGTGTTCCAGCTCGGGCATGACAATTCAAGCTAGCTTGGGCTGAGAAAGATAAATACTCAGTCAAGTGGACTGTGGTTGGGAAGTAAAAAAGAAAAAAAAAAGAAAGAAAAGAAAAGAAAACTGAGCACATCAGGCCAAGGAACAAGAGCAGAAGGCAGTGGGTCAGGATCCACAGCAAGAGGGCATAGAGGAAGTAAGTTTCTATAGCAAGGCTTGAGGTTAAGTAACCTTCAGCATAGGATTTTTAATGAGAAATAACCATACATAATGGAAGCCCATCTTGTCTTACAGGAACCACTTCATAAAGGTGAAAGGGAGCTTTAGACAAAATTTTAACAGACGTAAGTCACTGCCCTTGCTGTTGTGAAACTAGCTCCAGAGACAAGATATGCACAGAGAAAATCAAATAAAAAATGCTATGGTGCTTATTTTGCAAATAAGACCTCATGGTAAGCCTTAGAAAGGATGCAAGGATGAAACTAACGTGGTCACTGCCCTTAAAGTTTTTATAGTCTAAAGAAAAGAAAAATATGAAGACAAAGTTCATCACTTTATGAGAGAAATGCCAGATAAGTAGAAGTATGAAGCCAGGTTTAAAATGACAAAACCTTGAACTGCTAGGGACATACAGTGGCACCTAGATTTCAATGGCAAACAGTATTTTAAACACAGAGTTAATCATCTCAAGCAAATGTTTCCTTCAGGGAAAGAAAAGTCCCGCCAATAACAGATAGAGACCTGAAAAGATTGCCCATTTAGTTAAGCAGTAATGGAAGCCTGTGTTGTTGACAATCACTTCAGCCACACCTACATCAAGAAAAATGACACTTGGGTGCCAAATTGTGTGAGTGTTCGTGTGTGTGTGTGTGTGTTTGAACAGTCTTAAAAATTGACAATCTTCCTTAAATACCTCTATTCCTGTGCTTATTCAGAAGAAATTTTGTTGACCTCAAATTTTAAGAAGTATATGTCATTTATTGTATATCTGTTTGCATTTTCTTTAATTTTTTTTCTAGAATTAAAAAGATTTTACTTTGGAATTTCACAAATTAGACTTCTTTGTTACTTTTCTCCTTTCAACAGGAAACCACCTTTGTGGTCTTAAACAAATTGACAAATACAAAAGTCCCATGAAACTCAAATGGACCAGTTGAAAATAACAGATTGTATCCAAATAAACCATAAATACTAAACAGAAATTTTGCTTTTCCACTTGTTTTAGATTATGCCAGTCAACACATACTAAATAAAGACTAGAAATTTGGTAAATGTGATTTTATTTAAAAAAAAAAAAAAGATCCATTTAAGTAGTTGAAAAACTGATTCCCAAGTATGTCCTAAAGGAAATGGTTTTATCATAGAATCTCTAGAGACTCTGCATCTAGTTGCTCAAGAAAGTCAATACGCTCTCATAAGTCAGAAATTATGGGTGTGGCAATGCAGCATTACAAACATTGGAAAGAAAGCAAAATTATTTCAGAAGACATAATTATATGACTGGGAATTCAAGCAAATCAGCTGAAAAACTTTTGTGGATGGAAAAAAGAAAGGGAGTTAGGTCCCGTATGCTAATGACTGAGAAGTTCAAGAATTACCAAGTGAGTCTTATCGCTTTAGGTAGGTGTCCAATACCACGTCCATGGGTCTTCCAGTAGTCAGTTCATCACTTCTTTTTCATGGTAGGTTGACCATTTTACACTTTCATAGTTATATTTATTCTTAGCTATACAACTGACTTGGGGGTTAGGGACACTTAACCCCCATACATTTGAAAATCCATCTACAGTTTTTGATTCCCCAAAATCTTAACTATTAATAGCCTACTGCTGACCAGAAGCAGTAACATAGTTGCTTAACATATATTTTGTTTGTCATATATATATACACATATATATAGAACATGAAAATACAATAAAGTAAGCCAGAGCAAAGAAAATATCATTAACTATATCACAAGGAAGAGAAAATGCTTTTACAGTACATGTTAAAAAACCCACATGTAAATTGATGTGCACAGTTCAAACCCATGATGTTCAAAGGTCAACTGCATATTACAGAACATTCATGATGGACTGTTAATTAAAAACAGGAAGCATGGGGCACAGACACAGTGACAGCTGGGGGCTTCCAGCAGCTGATGGGGACAAGAGGGACATGGGCTGGGGCCTTGAGCGGCCTGGGCACCCTGGTGCCACCCAGGGCTAGGTGGAGACCAGAGGGGCTGCAGGTTCTGGGGGTTGGGGACTGGAGACAACATAATACCTCTGTGGCAGTGGAGAGCAAAAATGGAGACCAGGCATCCTTGCCTCAGTTTTAGTGGAAATGCTGTCAGTCTCTTCCCATTAAATAAGATGCTGGTTTATTAATAAGGTTTATTAATATGGTGAATGATACTGAAACTCAACTTTCATTTCTGGAAAAAGTTCTACTTGGTCATGGAACAGGAATGCAAGATATTAGAAGCCAAGTGGCTGGGCAGGAATGGGGTTCCCCACCCCATTTAAAGTGAGCACCCGTTGTCCTGGAGCAGCTGGTGGCTGCCATGTTGGGGGAGTCCTCCCAAACCTGGAAGGAACTTGGGCCAGCCTTGCGGGAGATGTGTTGCAGGGGAAACTGCTACTGTGTTTTATAATGACAAACAATGATTTTGTCTTAAACAAAGACCTAAAACTGTGTCACTTATCACCCACGTGAACCTCTGATCATCAGAAGACATTGGAGAAATATGAAAACAAAGCTTAGTGACTGACTCATTCCAGGAGGGTATGCTTTTTGACTTTTTGTACTCTTATTTTCAGGAAAATTTCTGCATATTATGTTGCATTCCACGCCATAATCCTCAACCCTGAATCAAAGACCCCGCAATTTGAACTTCCTGTATTTTAGGTTGATTCATATAACAGCCAAACATGCCCTGGGATACAACTAATAATGTTTAACCTGAAAAATAGAGCCCCATTATAAGTAAATTGTGTTAATGCTGGTGACTAACTGGTAACCTTCCTTATCCTCATCCCATTTCCATGGAATATATCTTTCAAATCCCTCCATCTGTTGGGCAAACACTTGGAATGTAATATGGATTCTTAACGCTCTGAGAGGCTGTGTTCTGGCATGAACAGCTTAAAGAAAAAAATTTGGCTCAAGCAACCGATTGGATCATTTTAGCTAATATTCTGTTTGAACAACAGTTTCTATTTGATTAGGATTTTTCCTTCCTTTGTAATTCCCCAAGCTTGTCTCTGTTATGTTTCATAGGAAATGAATCTGTGAGCAGAGAACCTATATTGATATGTAAATTTATCATTTTTTTCACTAGTGCTCGATATTCTTTTCATCTAAATTTCAGAAACTGACTTTAAAAACTCAATTTCCCTTTACCTGTATTCTCAGTAAAATTTCACCCAATCTTGGGTGATTTAATATTAATATCCCTAGTTTCTAAAAGTCTTATGTAAATAAAGATTGAAATGTTAATTTGAAAAAAAAAAACAAGAAGCATGGATGTTTAAATACAACCTCTTTTTAGATGATTGTAGAAAATTTGATATTTTTGTAAATATACTTAAGATGAGTCATTCATTTGCTCAGCAAATATAGAACTAATGACCACTATATTTCAGGTATTAGGCTAAATGTTAGGTCTAAAATAAACAAAACAGAGAAGATCTCTACTCTCCAGGATTTTATAGTTTAGTTGGTGAGATAATAAATATAGAAATACATATATAATTTTAATCTCTTACAATCACCGTGAAGAAAAGGAATAAGATACAATAAGAACATAGTGTAAGTTGTAAGGTAAAAACATCCTTAAAAAAAGTGAATATTGAAGATGAGATGAGATGAGATTGATGAAAATTGAGAAAAAGAAATGAAAAAAGGGTAGGGAAAACCAAAACCAAAACACAACAACAACAACACCCTTATGGTGAGAGTATGGTACCCAGAGGAAAATTGCACTTAAGAGAGTTAGGCAACAAGAGACCCTTGTTGCCCCTCAAAAATACAAAATTTGAGTTCTGTTTTAAATACAGCTGGAACCACTAAGCAGTGGAATCAATTTATTTATATTTTCAATGAGTGTTATGACTTCTGTGTAGAAATGGCTATTGGGTGGCAAGGAGGACACTCCTGTTGCATTCCAGGGAAGAATTCACTTTCATAATACTATAAGCAAATATACTGAGTGGCTTAGACTATAGTGGGTGGCAGTGGAGAGGGACAGAAGTAGATATATTTGAGGGGCGCCTGGGTGGCTTGATTGGTTAAGCATCTGTCTTTGGTTTAGGTCATGATCCCGGGGTCATGGGACTGAGACTCCTACTGGGCTCCCAGCTCAGCAGGGAGTCTACTTCAACCTTTCCCTGCTTGTGCGCTCTCTCTCTCTCAAATAAATAAATAAAATCTTAAAAAAAAAGAAATAGATATATTTGAGAAAGTTTTGGCAGTGGACTGAACAGGATTTGATAATGGATTCTTGGATATGGACAATAGAAAAATGAAAAGGTAAGGTTTGTCTCTAAGTCCAACACCTAGAACAGAACCTAGCACAAAACAGATACTTTAAATAAATAATTGTTGAATGAATGAATGAATGAATGCCTGTATAAATCAGTGCAGGTGTCACTTACTAAAATGACTGAATTTTTTAAATTTCTTCACAGTAGCTAAGACTACTGCAACTCATATACAGAACTGAAAACCAAAAGAACAACAAAAAGTTTTCCTTAAAGCTATCTGTTTATCATGCAAAATACAAAAATAATGGAACAATATTCAAAATTCTAAAGAAAGGGGGCACCTGGGTGGCTCAGTGGGTTAAGCGTCTGCCTTCGGCTCAGGTCATGATCCCGGGGTCCTGGGATCGAGCCCCGCATCGGGCTCTCTGCTCAGCAGGGAGCCTGCTTCCCCCCTCTCTCTCTGCCTGCCTCTCTGCCTTCTTGTGATCTCTGTCTGTGAAATAAATAAAATCTTTAAAAAAAAAATTCTAAAGAAAGTTTTGAGATTTATATCACAACGAAATGGGTCAAGAAATGGTTGGGAACCCAAACTCTGCAGAAAATGTTTTAATTTTCTACTGCTGATGTTCTTGGAGATGCCTTGCTTCTTATTCTTTTTGTGATCTGTCCTCTCCCTCAATTAAGTTCCCCGATTTTGTAACTTATAAGCTAGTTTGAGTTAGCTCCCTGAATCACAAAAATATCTAACCAATGCATCTTATTTTTAGTAGTAGCAAATAAAAGGAAAATTGAGAGACTGTATTCTTCAAATACTAGTGTTTGGTTGAGGAAGGACTAGGCCATAAAAGAACTGATTGATGGGACTATGCCATTTACTCCAGAGAAGGAATACAGTGACTACCCTCAAACATTTGAAAGGCCAGGTACCCAGGGTAGTGAGGTCAGAGTACACCCTTAGGGCCTCAGATCCTGGAAACACTTGGCTTCAGATTACAGAACTTAGAGCTAACACACGCAAATCAAAACTTGTCAACAGTTGGACCAGTACTGGTGGGCCATCCAAACAAGCTGTTAATCTGAAAGGACTACACCAAACATGGACGATAAATAAGACAGGATTGATCATATATATTAGAGCTCAAATGAGGACAAAGGTTAAAGATAAGACAGAAGTGGAAGCCGGGCTTGAATTGGTTCATTATTTTGAGCCAGTTATCACTTTGCTTAAATTTTATTTTTGTGGTTTCAGAAAGAGGTGATGAGGGAAATCCCCAAAATGCTAAAGGAATACTTGAACTTCGACAGAATAAACCTAACACGTCTTATACGTTTATAACATATATATTAGAAGTAATACATAAGTTTATAACTTTATAAGTACCAGGAATTTTACAAATATCACCTCATTTAACCCTTACCAACGTTTTACTGCCAGATGCATTATTGTGACTATTATCCTGATTTTATTCATGAGACTTAGCTACTATACCTCCTCTCTACAAGAAATCATACGATTATGTAAGACATCTGTGAGTAGAACCAGGTCCTACCCACATCAGTATAGTAGTGAATACCTGTAATTCTCTGTAGAACATTCTAAAAATGGAAGAAGTTCCCGCAGGATGAAGTGAGGTTCTCATCACTTAGTGGGCTCCAGAAGAGCTGGGAGACAGAGGAGTTATGCACTACATCAGATGAGAAAATCCTGAAGGTCCCTTCCCACTTGAAGATTCTAATTCTACATACATAGTAAAAGAAGTTAATGAAGTGTTTAAGTATTTTAAGCAAGGGAATAGGGCTAAGACAACCTGGATCCAAATCTTACAAAGTCTCTTCACTACCAGCTGTTTGATTTTGATCAAGTTGCGTAACCTTCTTAAGCACCAGTGCCCTATCTTTACTAATGGAGAGAATAGTATTGACCTCACAGAGTTGTACATAAAATTATGAGACAATATTGATGACTTGCTAAGCAGACTGTCTGAAGCACAGCGAGCATCATTAAATGGTAGCTGGTATTAACACAATTCAGTGAATGATATATTGCTTAAATTTTGTCCTTAAACAGAACTGTTAAAACTTTTTTATGATTAAGGAGAAGTAAACCCTAGCTTCCAAGCCTCTGTTTCATCATTAGAGTCACACTCTGACAGATCTGGGGTACTAAAGAGAAGAAAGAAAAAAATAAAAATAATAAAAAAAGACAGGAAGCCTTGTATGAACTTTCCCATTACTCATCTTGATCAGATTCCCTGAGTTACCCAAGTGGTAATTGTTGCTGATAAGGTAATCAGATGAAAGAAACCAGTATGAAAAAATGTGGAAGCACCACACTGAGAACTAAAATTCTTCCAGCCAGAAATTAACTACAGGATTGGCAATGTACTGACAGCAAGATGGTTTCAATTGTTTAATAAAAATCTTATTCTAGCAAGAAATCATTTTACTGTTCTGTATCAATTTTGACCATTTCCTTTTTCTTTCCTTGTTTCTCTCCAGTATATCCACGATCATAGAATCATTCTCTGCCCATAAGTTAAAAAAAAAAAAAAATGTAGTTTGGGGAGGGGAGATACAGAGATTTGATGATATTTTTAAATCTCCTATTCTTACACTTAAAGCTATGGTATCAATGTAGGCTCAACATTAGAATCATTTGAGGAAATCTAGAAGACATTCATGCATGAGTTCCATTCCCAGAAATTTTGCTTCTATTCAGCATAAATTAAGGCTGTGCATCAGGAATTTTTTAAACATCTCCCAGGTGATTCTATCACTCAGCTGAATTTTAGAACCATGGACTTACACCAATCCTAAAACAAATTAGAGCTTCCTTATAATGCTGCATAGTCGGGGCACCTGGGTGGCTCAGTCATTAAGCGTCCGGCTTTGGCTCAGGTCATGATCCCAGGCTCCTGGGATCGAGCATCACATTTGGCTCCCCGCTCCGCAGGAAGCCTGCTTCTCCCTCTCCCACCCACCCCTGCTGATAAATAAATAAATAAATAAATAAATAAATAAAAATAAATAAATAAATAAATAAATAAAATAAATAAAATCTGTTTTTAAAAAAATGCTACATAGTCACCTAAAGATCTACTGTACAAAGCTGGCCTTTCCTTTGGGGCTCTGGTATAGAACAGACTGCACGAGTGACTTGGGAAGTCATTCTATGGAGCAATATGGGTCACCTTGAAGCATTGGAGGGGTCATGTCTTTTTATCCAAAGATACTGCAATTCCTGTTAACCTGATAACCATGGAGGAGAGCTGTCTTGTTGAGTCCTGCTTGCCTTTAGGAATAAAAGGTATCTTCCAATATGCTTCAACTGTGTGTGTGGCTAGACTACCCACCAGAAAAAAAAAAAAAAAAAATTCCCACCATCTTCTCTTTCCAAGAGGTCTCATGAGCTGATCTAGACAGGTGTGGAAGTTCCACACATATTCTGATGCAAGTAGCCAAAGAAAGACTGAAAGGCATTTAAGGAGACATCACCGAAAAAGAAAAAGAAAAAGATTAAAACTAAGGTACTTATATGGAAGCAGAAGAAGAAATAAGACACATACACAGGTACTCACATTTCTATAAGCATATACATATTCAATCTTGGGTGCATAGCACTGGATTAATCGCCACACTTGGTTCATAAAACATCACTCTCAGGCATGGAATTCTCATTTAATTTTATTATTTTACTTGTTTTTAATCAATAAAATGAACACTCATAAGCACCATTACCTAACCCAAGATCAAGACTACTACCAATTACTTAAATTTATTTACATGTTATTCCTTTATCTCTTCTCGTCACTCCTCTTACACAGATATAACTGCCATTCTGAATTCTGTGCTTTTATTTTATTTGTAGATTTATTACTTAGGTTTACCTAGTTTACCTTTAATATTGTTTGTCTTGGGAACTTCTGAAAAAACGGAATCTTCTGGTACTTGCTTTAGGACTCAACCTAATGTTCCTAAGATTGATGCATAAATTTTCTGTGCATTAATTCATTTTCATTTTTATATAATAAAATTTAATGAACTACAATTTACCTATTAATTCACCCAATTAATGAGTATTTGGATTGTTTCCAGTTCTTGCTATTACTAACAGTGCTGCCATAACATTCTTTTCCAGGTCTGCTAGTGCACATAAGCCAGGGTTCCTCTTTGGTTTTATGCCAGTTCCTCTTGGGGACTAATGAGCCCAATTCATGGAAATAGTCAACTTACAAAATAAAGTCCAACTGTTCTCCAATAAATAAAAGGTCTCAATGATTTCAAATTTGGGGTCAATGTTTGTCAATCCAAAGTGTAAAAAACTGCATTTCAATGAGATCTTAGGGTTCTTCAGAAGATATCATTAGAGTCTAAAAAGGCTTAATTTAGCATGAAAAAAGATCCTGGATCTAGATGAATTCCATCCTACAACACAGAAACATTTTGAAAGCAGCTCCACACTTAAGTTTACAAACTTTGGCACCTAAATTTAATTTTAGAATACTGCCAAAAAGGAAGCTGTAGATTCATTTCACTTATGGCCACTAATGAAAATTTCTGAATACCTGCTCCATCAGCAACCTGAACCCAGTGGTGTATTAATAAAATCAGGCATCATGACTAAGTGAGATTTTCCTGGGAATGTAGGAATTTTTCACTATTAGGCAATTGATTGATGTGATTTATTCCATCAGAAAATTAAAAGAGAAAAAACCAAATGAATACCTCACTACATGCTGAAGTCTGAGAAAACTCAGCCGGCTATATATTTAATGGAATGAAACTCTCCAACATGAGACATATTCACACATCCATATATTGGAAAATTCTTTAAGGGCAATTATAGTATTTGTTCATTTATATCGTCATTATCCGAGGTTTGTCACCTAATGGAAACTCAAAGAGGGAAAAAAATATGCGTTCCCATTTACTTCCAATGTAAAAGAAAATAAAACGATGGGAAGAAAAGATGCTGTATTCATGGAGATGCCGACGTGAAACAAATAAAAAGAAAGGCTAATGGAAACCTGAGAAGTGAAAAAAAATAATCAATCAGGGTTCATCTGTACTCTTGTGGTTGTTAAGATATAATCCCATGCTAAATAAATACCCTTGTACATAAATACTGCCATAAACATATGAGAATGACCTTGAAATTTTTTCTAACATTTCCCTCTCATTAACTCCTAAGAGTCTCGGCATTAATGCAAATATGAAGGACTGTCACACTCCCGTGCCTGCTCTGCAGTCATTGTGCAAGAACATCCGAGAGGTCACAGACACCTGGAGAGCACTTTATTAAACCACAGGAAAGCCCCCTTGTCAATCCTGATGCAATGGAATGTGCTACCACTGGAGCTTAATTTAATTCAATTTTTTTCTTGACTGATTTTTTGCTCTATACCATCTATATTTTTATGAACTTCTGTCAGGTGAAATAATTTACATCTGAATTCTCAACAAGCTCACAGGGTAAGCTTTTTGCTTTTACATCTTCCTTCAGATGCTAAGCAACAAATCAGCTTCTCTAATGACAGTACCTATGTCCACGCACACACACAAATATACACCCACCTACATGCATATCGTAGATCATCTCACTTAGTGGCCTCACCCATTTAAAATTACAGAATTCCTTTTGCCCAATATACAACATTTTCAAACCACACTAGGTCAGAGGAAGGCAAAAGCCATGTGACTATATGGCCACTAGCCAACTGTTAGGAAAAGGGGAATTGCTTCTGAGTTGTTGGCATTTTAAAATGTCTATTTTCAATAACTGTTAAAAATAAAAGCTAACTTGTGAATTCAAATGTCAAAGCTCTAAGAATGGTGCTGGGGGAGGAGACAGAACACTATTTTCATTACAGTAAATAGATTTTCTGGTACTTCAAGAAGAAACAAGTTTTAGATACTTCAATTTTACGAGACTTAAAAAAATTACTGCCCTTTGTTACGTTAATCTTTACCTACCTGTTGGGAATAAAGTGTGTCAGCTGTGTTTCAGAAAATCACATTTCTTTTCATCAAATGTTTATCTCATTGTAAATGAAAATCACTCAAACAAAACTTCTACATATTCATTCTTAAACCAGCAATTCCTTTTGAAACTAAAAAAAAAACAGACACAAACATTCCAGAAGAATTAAATTACCCGCTTGCAATTCCCAGCACAAAGTTTCTATTCTTTAATGCTAAAGAGCAGATAGTATTGTCTTCTCTTTCCTTAAGGGTCAGAGATATAGGAACTTTTTTTGGTTTTTGTTTGTTTGTTTGTTTGTTTTAAGAAGAGTACTAGGTTAAATACTTTTGTGCTACTCAGAAGTCTTGAAATAAGCCTGGCTAATAAATTAAAAAAAAAAAATCAGGAAAAAGAAAGGAGCATTTGATTCCCATTAGAGGCATTCAAACTTGTGTAAATTTGCTTTTTGGTAGCTACTGTCCCTCCCTATGGTCTCTTGAGATAATATATGAGCATCACCTGCCTCCTCGCAACTACTCGTTATTAATTTTTTTTGGATATATGCATTTTTTTGAAAATAGAAAGCATCGCTTGAATACATTATAGGTGGCAATGGAAATGGCACAAACCCTCTTGTAAAGAAGTTTAACAGAAGATTATTAAGGGCCTTAAAATGTTAATTAGTACCATTTAAGCTAACAATTTTACTTCTTATGCTAAAGAAATACTTTAAAGCATCAAAAATACACATACACAAAGATGTTCACTACAGTGTTACTTAAATGCATTTTAAAACTGTAAACAACCTAAATGCTCAACAAGTAAAGAATGTTTCTATATACTGGTAAATCCATTCAACAGAATGTTCTGTAGCAATAAATATGGTATTAATAAAAAGCAGAACAGTAAAGTGAAAAACTGGTGACATAATTTAAATAAGAATAGCAAGATGTACAACACAAATCCAGTATTCAAATATGCATATTAAAAAAAGATGTGAAGGGACCCTCCAACTTGTCTTTTTCTTTTTTAAGATTTATTTATTTAATGTTTTTATTATGTTTTATTAGTCACGATACAGTATATCATTAGTTTTTGATGTAAAACTACTCATTAAATGGCAGCTAGGATTGGTATCATTTGTCCAGCATTTATAATGTGCTACTCTACTAAAGTATGGTGCAAATATTTAAATGTGTCCTTCTGAATGCCACATAGGACACCCCCGTCATATCTTGCTTATATACAACAAGAAACTGAGGCTCAGAGACTTGCCCAGGGCCTCACAGCATTAAAAGTGGTCCAAGATCAAATTAAAAATTCTAGATTCCCAAAATAGAGATTTCCCAGTGCAAATCCACGAGAAGCTGGAAATTAAAATAATTGTAGGCTATAATTGTTAGTCCAATCAAGATCTTATATTTTCAAGATGACCCCCCTCAACCCCCCACCCCCCCTCACTCTAGCTCTTAAATACCCAATTCTTTCATTTGGAAGGTGAGATAGAATCTGGATTTGGATTCAGGCAGCTTGAGTCTAAATTCCTGCTCTGCCACTTACTCATTCTGTGACTTGGACAATAATAAGCCTCCGGATGCCTTTGTTTCCTGAGAGTACCCGTAGTCCATCCCTCATAGGACTATTGTGGAGGTTAAAAGAGTTAATCTGTACATCAGGGGCTTAGAGCTTAGTATCAGGTGCACAGTAAACTGACTATGACTACAAATATTTAATTCTGTCTAATGTTTGGAGGACCTGCCTTTTCCCACATTCCTATGCAGGTACTTGGTCTGCCTATTTATGACCTACGTTACCTGCATTAAAAAAGTAGTGGAACCAGTATTTGAATACAATTAAGATTCAGTCAGAGTTGGAGTAAGCTTGGGAAGTTTCTACTTTGTCCGTTCATCTACAATTATGGTTTTGTCAAGTACTGTGTGACATTCCTATCGTGTAAAAAGAGTCCTTATTTTAACACATCAATAAATCTGAAAGACAACTAGGAACTAGGTCTTTCCTTTTCCAAGTCTTTGTAGACTCAACATAACTAACGCTTTCCTTCAGAGAACTGTATGGAGGACCCTTGGACACAAAGGGTTAGGAACAGCTAACTTCTCAGCTAGAGTCATGGGAGGATGAGGGCTATGCCTGCTGACCTCTTGCTGGTGGGACGACCAGGTTGGAGTAATCAAGATGCATGACGAAATATACATGATGTTCCCTTCTACTAGAGACAGCTATGACTCAGAAATGAATGGACACATTTATTTCAGGAACATGAATACATTTATTTTGCTTATGTTATTTCAAATTTTCAGGCAATCAATGCATATAAGATGTTTTGAACATACAAAAATCAATGTTCTTTTTCAAATTTTTACTGTGAAAACAGCTGTTAATAAAACTGCACCGTATTTTAAAAATCTGTCAGGAAATATTTCAAAACTTTACGTAATGTTGGTGTTTAGTGCCCTCTTTCACTGTCTAAAGGTGACTCTTCGGGACAACGCATTGTAGGGTTTCGTATCTGTAATTCTGTTCTGTTTTACAATCCACCCAGGCCTCCTGATCTTTCTCTCAGCCTCACCCTGACTTAGTCATTCAGTTTCTCCTAGTTCCTCTTGAAATGAACTTGGGCTTTTTAGGTCAAAAGACCCACAGGGCACTTAGAGTTCTGACATTGCCAAGATACGTATTAGTCCTGGGATAGATTTATATTTAAAAAGTTGGCATCTCTTCTTCTGCCTTGACAAGCACTACCAAATGGTCTTTTGGACTTTTTCCTGGTCCATCCTAGGAAGAAGAAAAAAGGAGGAGGAAAAAAAAAATCTATCCAATACACAGAGACAGATGAATAGATACAGTTTTATATACAGGATATTTAATGTATTATTAATCACTTTAAATCTTCTTGAAAGAGACTCTTAAAATAAATTACAAAATATACATAAAATTCTTAACTACAAGCTGATCACCAAAGGCTTTGGTAAATGAGCCTTCTACTTTTTTTTTTCTTTGCCTCATTCAAAATGTTTCATGTCAAGACACCTCAAAATTATGTGACATCTTTTTCAATTCTATGTGGGTACTAAATTGGGCAAGATTCCATTTCACTTAAGCCAAAAATGCTGATCTTTTCAGCTATTATCTTGGAGGGAAGCCACTCAAATGGAATTTTCAAACATACGTGTAGTTTTCAGAAGCCACAACTTTGCTCCCCACTCACCATTTTAGCACTCTGACCTATCCGTACATTACAAGAAAAATAGGAAACCTGCAGAATAATGAAGCACAAGGCCCCGGTGGAAATATTTTCAAAATCAAACTACCAACCACTGTTGGAAATGACATCGTTGACATTCTGTATCATTCCTGGCTTCCGAGCTTACAGAGGTGTAAAGCCTACTGACTACATTTCCAGTTCTCTGGCCAGCGAGCACCGAGTTGGAGTCCTTCAGTGCAAGAAGCCTATGCTCCAGTGGGAAGACGGGAGAGAAAAAAAGTTATTATTCTCAGGTGGCAGCTGCTACAGGTATGGTCTAGTCAGAGAGCTCATGAGGTTTTCGCCCAAGGCTTTTGGGTCACTTCCCAAGAAATACCCATGTTAGCGGCTGTTGGCAGCTGAGACTACTGGTCCAACTCCACTGACATTCTGCCCTTCCAGACTCCCAACATTAAACCTCCTTTCTGTAGTAAATACTGGGGGTGGCTTCTGCTTTCATGACCAAAACCTCACTTATACATCAAACAAATGCCCAAAGAACAATTCAAATAATAATTTTCAGTTCACATATACAGTATCTTATTATTAATTACAGTCCCCATGCTGTACGTTAGATCCTTGGAACTTATCCTTCTTATAATTGAGAATCTGTGCCCTTGGACCTACATCACTATACTTCCCTCCTTCCCCCCAGCTGCTGGGAACCACCATTCTGTTCTCTGTTTCTATGAAATCAGCATTTTAAATTTTTTTTAGGGAGGGAGTGCAAGGCAGGGGTGGAGGGCCGAGGGAGAGGGTGAGAGAGAATCTTAAGCAGGCTCCACACCTGGCACAGAGCCAGACACGGGGCTCAACCGCACAACCCAGAGATCACGACCTGGGCTGAAATCAAGAGTTGGACATTAAACTGACTGAGCCTCCTAGTCGCCTCAGCTTTTTTTTTTTTTCTTTTTAAGATTCCATGTATAAGTGATATACCATACAGTATTTATCCTTCTCTTTCTGGCTTATTTCACTTAGCATAATATACTCCAGATTCATCCATGTAGTTAATAATATGATACTGTAGACCTGAACATGGCTGAGAGTAGATCCTAAGCATTCTCACCACACACCACACAAAGTTATCTATGTTAACTACGTGAGGTGATGGACGTGTTAATTATTTTGACCTTGGTAATCATTCTATAGTGTGTATGTATATCAAATCACTGGGTGGCACACTTTACATATATACAATTACATTTGCTAACTATTCCTCAATAAAGTTAAAAAAGTAACTTTCAGTTCACTGACAGATTTCACAACACATCTTGACTGAACCTCACAATAATCTTACAAAATAGATAGAGCTGGTATTGGTGATCTTATTTAGCATGAGGAAACTTAGATGCTTCTAGATACAGTTCCCTCCTGAATGCATGTTTCCTTCCTTTTTAAATGAAGAAAGAAAATAAATAATAAAGTATATGAAGAAGCAATGCAAGGATTCACCTACAATTTCATCTAAGTCCTAATTTTGAACTTTGTCTTTGTAGGCAATCTCAATATGGTAGAAGCTTTCTCAACTGGTCCTCCTTTAAGTGACCCACTGGCTTAACTTATCTCTGTAAAGTAGTGACTAATGTGCATTGCACACTGATCCCAGCTAGTAGGGATCACACAAATTAAGTTTATCAGGAATCAGTTGTGTTTGTTCCCAGTCCTGTTCTACCAGGTACACCTAATACTAGAATTAAATAATTTAATAATTATTACATAAATATATTAATAGTAGTATTTACAGAGCAGTTGCTATGTACTGGGCGCTGTTCCATATACTATGTAAATTAATCCACTTAACAAGAACTTGGGGTACACATGATTATTATCCTCCTTTTAGATGTGAGAAAACCGAGACCCAAAGAAGGCAGGAAACATGTCCTGAGTCATACAGACAGTAAGTTGCAGATCTGAACACAAGTCAAGAGTTATTTCTATTAAAACTAAATTAATCACAAAAACTCATACAGATATGCTCATAGTAACAGTATTCATAATTGTCAAAAGTAGAAACAACCCAACTGATAAATGGATAAATAAAATACGGTATATCAATACAATGGAATACTGTTCAGCCACAAAAATACATACTGTGCAGATACACGTTTCAATATGAGTGAACCTTGAAAACATTACGCTAAGTGAAAAAAGCCAGACACAAAGGTCACATGATGTATGATTCCATTTACCTGAAATGTCCGAAACAGGTAAATCCACAGACATAGCAAGTAGAGCTGTGGTTACCAAGGGCTGAGTGTTTAGAGACACACGGGGAATGACTGCTATTAGATGTGGGATTCTTTTTAGAATAATGAATATGTTCTAAAATTGATCACAGCAACGATTGTACAACTCTGTGAATATACTAAAACCATTGAATTTAGGGGGAAAAAACACAATCAACTTAACGGCTTTGGAAAACTAAATAAGGTGGAAATAAATAAGGTGGAAAAATCAATAAAGGTGGGTCTACTAAAAGAAATACAATAGAAATGCAAATGCAAAAGACTTGAAGAAACCATAAATGTCTACCAGGACCCGAAAGTTGGAGTATTTCAAAAGTGTTTTTACCTCCAACTTCATTTGAAAAAAAGGAAAACTGAAAACTGGGAGCAGGGTGTTAGTGGGTGTGGGTACTACAAGAAAGAAAAGGTGTAAGTCCAAAACAGCAGGAGGAGAAGCCCCTGAAGAGGGGAGCAGGGGAAATTAGGGAAGGCTTTGAAGAAAGAGTGATACTGGCGTTGGTTAGTGAACGTCTTCCAAACAGTGCTCAGCAAGCAGTGAGAAGTGCAGATGGTTTTCCAAACAGGAACATGAAAGCCACACGATCAGGATATGGTGAGAGTTCTGCAACAGGACGTGGGTATAAAGAAGACAGAGGAAGGAGATGCAAATGCACAGATAAGTCAGGGCAAAAATGTCTCGCTAGGGATTATTTTGTCTGTCCAGAAGATGATCAGAGGATAAACTTCATGAGGTCAGGAAGCAGGTGATTTTGCTCACAATTTTATCCTCAGAGCCTCCTCTCCAAGTCCCTGATGCATGACTCGTGTTCAGTGTCTCAGATGCTGAATGTATAAGAAGGAGAAGAATGACTCTGTGATTTTTTTGTTGTTGTTGTTATTTTCTAGTATTATTTTTTATGTTTGCGAATGATACTTTCAAATGGAAATGAAAATTGCAAGAGAAAGATCAAAAGGGAAATGATACGTTTGCTGGGACAGCTTGGGATTGAAGAACCTGAAAATAAGACACTGGTGAAACTGTGAAAGCATAACTAACTGAAAATATAGGCCGGGAGTTCCAGAAGGAAGGAAGGGCTGTGCACACAGGTTTTAGGAGTGCTTCAGGTACAGATGACAGCTACAATTGAGAACCGAAGAGCTCAAACCAGTTAAATCTTCAGGGAGAGGGCGCCTGGGTGGCTCAGCTGTTAGGCAACTGCCTTTGGCTCAGGTCATGATTCCAGGGTCCTGGGATCCAGCCCCACTCGGACTCCCCCGCTCAGTAGGGAGTCTGCTTCTCCCTCTCCCACTCCCCCTACTTGTGTTCTCTCTCGCTGTGTCTCTCTCTGTCAAATAAATAAAATCTTAAAAAAAAAAAATCTTCAGGGAGAAGCAGAGGAACGTCATGGGTTGGGTGCTTCCCGACTGAGCCTCCCAGCCACCCCAGCACTCAGGCACTCACGCCAACAGAAAGGGATGGCATTTGGAAGTTTGAGAAGAAAAACATCAATATTTGGGTTTCGAATCCTGAACACACAATTAGGAGGGACTCTCCGCATTGACTCAAAACTGACATGGTAGAAGAAAGATGGCTCCTTGCAGCTGTCACCCCAATCATGCCAATTTATCACCAAACACTGGATTTAATCCAATTTCTGGATCTGAGAACCCGTCAGGTAAGCCCTGGGTCATCCATCAGGAGCATCATCAGCCAAATTGCTAGATTTTTTTTTTTTCTTTCCAAAGGATACCTTTGCTGGCCTTATGTTAAAATATTGCTGCCATGAAGCCTTGTTTTTTGTTTTGTTTCATTTTTTGTTTTTTTTGAGATTTTCACGTTAAGTTCGAAAACAATCCAGTAAAAAAGACCACCTTCTCTGCAAACTAAATCATGATGCTGAGCATGTATCCACAGTAACAAGAAAATAACTGAGGTAAAGACACACACTGCCCACTCAGGTGTTAACCCAATGTGGCAAAGGTGTGTTCAGAGAGTGGGACCTAGAAATGGAGGGCCAAAGGACAAGGAAGTTTCAGCATCTCTCTAGCTCAGGAGGGAGGGAAAGTGCATTGACCAAATGTCTATTCTCATCCTATAGAAAAAACAGGTTTGAGGTACGAAGGCGTTCATCATCACTATATCTGTAATTACTGTAAGGAATAATTGTCAGGATAATGCGATTTCCTTTGTTATTACTCGACAGCCTCCAGCCATGCTCTTTATCTGTACTGTTTCAGTAAGGACCTGTTCCTGGGTGGTAAGCTTCTGGTAAGACTGCACAGTCAGCCAGCATCTCCTCTAACATCTTCCTACAGGAAGACACGAATCCCAGAGCAGCCCCGCTACAACCCATGTCCTAGTGGAGTCATTTGCTCTCAACATCAACGGGCTAAGAAAACACTGATTCATCAAACAATTTTGTTAACTGTCTACTGTGTGTTAGGCATTGTGTTGAGTACTTTGGACCGTGGATACATCGGAGATTAAAACAGAAGTTGCCCTTCCTTCATAAAGATCAATGAGAAAGATAGCAGAGGGGAAAAAAGATTAATTAATTTTCATATTGTAGAAAGTGTTGTAATAAAAGCTGAACCTATTCCAAACTCACCGGCCTCTTGCTATTCCTCAAAGTGCCAGGCAACACTTCTACCTCAGGGCCTTTGCATTTGCTATTCCCCCTCTTATCTGAAATAATCTTCCCCCTGTTACCTGTATGACTCATCCCCCTGCTTTTTTTAGGTTTTACACAAATGTCACCATCTCAGGGAGGCCTCTTCTTACCATACTACTTAAAATTTAACTTTTACTCCCCAAATTTTCATCCCATTCCCTACTTTATTTTTCTCCAAGCACTTGCCACCTGCTATCATACTATACAATTATGTATTCTATTTCCTGTACTAGAATGTAAGATACTTGAGATTAGAGGTATTTGTCATATTAATTGATTAACTCCAAGTCTGTAATAGCCCCTGGTACATAAACTGGTATTTTTCCTAAGATAGATAAAGTGGGAGTAAGGAAGGGAAGACTATTTTAGATTGGGGAGGGGTGGACCAGAGGCCTTGATGAAAAAGTGATACAAAGAATGTAACAGAGCTAATGATGCAAAAAAAAGTGGAAATGTGTGCAGGGCAAAGGCCCTGAGGCAGGGGGCACCCAGCAGGTGAAAGGATCTGAACCAAGGCCAGTGAAAAATAAGGGAGCCCGTGGCCTGGGACAGGGTCCTAGAAGTAAGCAAGGGATCAATCATGTAGTGCCTTGTAGGTCAGAATAAGGGGTAAGGACATGCAAAGACAAGAACTTCGGGAGGGAGGAAAGGACGTCCACAAACCTTGGCTGCTCTATGGACACGCAGATTAAAAGAAGCAATAATAAAAGGACAGAGAGCCTGTTAGGAGACTTTAAATATCCCAGGCCAAAGACAAAGATGACCTGGAAAAGGGCCTACCAGTGGAGATGAGAGAACGAGAAGAATTTACAAAATTGTTGGGGGATATAATTAACCACAGCGGCTCAAGGATTCTCTTGAGGCATGAAGTATGTGGAATCTGGGTTTCCAGTTTAAGAATCAGATTTCAGCAAAAGCATCCAGAGGTTCCAACCAAAATAAAATGCAAGGAGAGTGCTGTCAAATGAAAGGGACGTAAAGGAGACAAACTGCTTGTTAAATTTTTTTAATGTCTTTGAAATCCTCTAACTCCATTAATCTAAGTAGAAGTGAGCTTGCATTTCCATTTTAATCCAAAACTTTCACTGAGTTTAAGCTGGCAGCCCACGCAGACTAGTCTGTCCATGTCTTTTATTGTATTGAAGAGAAAGATCAGGTGCTCATCGTGTTTCTTACTCCTTCTTCCTTTTGTATGAACCCACTGCTTTACTGATGCTATGTCATTCTTCCTTCTCAGCAATCCTGTTGTGTTTGTATTCTTATTACTTATCAGAAAACCGAGGCTCCAGGAGGCTGAATACTTTTCCAAATATCACTGAGCTAGCAAGTGTTGGATCTAGGATTCAAACCCATGCCTGCTCATTCCCAAACTGTTTTTCTTGGCTACTTCTGATGCTTTGGATTATGCTACATGCAAAATAGCAAATAGTTCCCATTTCCTGCCCATTTCTACTCTCGAATATGTCATTTCATTATTCTTATAGTACCTTTTCTCACATTTAAACTAATATTAAAATAGCTGTTAGGTTTTTCTTGAGGGAATGCTGCCTGGACAAGGTGAACAGAGAGAGGAAGTCTAAGAATAAACCTAGGTTGAGATTAAAGATGAGCTGATTCCAATATCTTTAAAAAAAAAACAACAACAACTCCAGAATAGATTGCAGCTTATTTATTAACCAAATCACATAGAATAGTATCATCTTATTAAAGAATTTTCTCCCATGATCTGATTAGAAGAACTCTCCATTGTCATTTAAATAGGAACCCTTTAATTATGAGCAAATGATATTTTATCACCTTATTTTCATCTCTAATGTCTAAATGTCTGTAAAAAGATATCTGACTGGAATATAATAGCTCTCAGCCTCAGGAGCATCCTTTGTTTATAGGGGTATTAAAGCTTACGCATGCAAAAAGAAAGGAGAAAAGTTCCTTTTCTTCGTTTGACTTGGCTATAGCATGATCTGATTTTATCCCTTTAGATTGAAATGGAAATGTTTCAAATTCAGAAACACATGGTCGAGTGAAAATGTCTGCACATGTAATACTTTTACCCAAACTCCATATAGATTTCTAGTCTGACCAAAATAAAGCAAAATTAACAGAAAACTGTAGCTTGGACCATCTTTAAATTTGAAAAGTTCCATCAATCAGTTGGTGCTTTGCCTTCTTTTTAGATGCTTCTTTTATGAATGATATCTAGAACCCTAATATACACTTTTTAATTTTAAAAATATATATTAATATTAAAGTGAAAAAACTGAAACCCTGGGTACTGATCACAATATGCATTACTCACTGAACATAAAATAAAATTCTACATGGAATAACTTGTGTTATCTGAAATGATAGCTGAGCTAGTATCCCCCTCACAAGTGTAGATTGGAGGGAGGGCAGGAAAGAGTATTTTACTATTACTATTTGTAAAATGAAGAGGTACTATTTAAGTTGCCAAAATAGAATAAGACATACAAACAGATAATATTGCTTTGGGGCATGATAAATGTGCCTTAATTACAAGTAATAACTAAGGAAACAAAATAACAGACATCTAATAGTTAAAATTGTATTGCTCTTCCTTCCATCTAATTCTTTTCTTTATTTTTTAATTTTAAAAGATCTTTATTTATTTGAGAGGGAGAGAGCAGAGGGAGAGGGAGAAGCAGACTTTCCACTGAGCAGGGAGCCTGATGTGGGGCTCGATCCCAGGACTGAGCCAAAGGAAGACACTTAACTGAGTCATCCAGGTGCTCCTCATCTAATTCATTCCTTTAAATAAAGATTAAAGACTGTAGCCGCCCCCCCCCTTATCTGTGGTTTTACTTTTCATGATTTCAGTTACTGGGGGGGGGGGGGGCGTCAAATAGGGTCTGGAAGCAGGTGATCCTCCTTCTGACAAAAGTCAACAGTAGCCTAGTGCTACATCACGATGCCTAGGTTATTCATCTACTTCTTCTCATCATGTAGGCATCTTCTCATCTCACATCATCGCAAGAAAAAGGGTGAGGACAGTAAAATAAGATATTGTGAGGAAAACTGCATTCATGTAACTTTTCTTACAGTATATTGTTACTGTTCTATTTTATTATTATTGTTAATCTCTAACTGTACCTAATTTATAAATTAAGCTTTATCACAGGTATGTATGTATAGGAAAAAACTCAGTATTTATAGGGTTTGGTACTATCCACAGTTTCAGGCATACAATGGGGGGTCTTGACAAGAATCCCCACTGATAAAGGGGACTATTGTATGTGAAAAAACTGTTTCAGGTTCTGAAAAGAAGTGCAAGTATATATTCTTCCACAAGGTGGCGAAAGCGTGCCATGCAGTGCTCATCTGTGCTGCTAAAACTGTTTCACTATTCCATCCTCTCCCTTCCGTGGTCAAAGCAGTTTCAGTTATAAAGAGTTCACACTTCAAAAAGCCATCTTTTTCTTAGGCAATGCTTGCTGGTACACAAGCTATGCACGTTACATGCAAACATACAATGGAATCAGGACAATTCTAAGCAAATAAAATTTCAAACCTATTCAATAATTTCTTCTGAAAGACTACAGTTATCACTTTGACTTTATTGTTCTGGACTCTCTCTGAATCCCAGGGCAGTAAATATCTTTGCATTTCCAGTTTTAAAACATATTTTACAAAACGAGTTTAGAAAATTCTCCTTCACCCGTGTCTCAGGGTAATATCAACACTGTTTCCTAATAATAAGTGCAAACCACAGGTCCTCGGAGGCTTTGTGATCTGAAATGACTGGAGGGAAGCTACCTTTCTTTACTGTCAAAAAATCCATAAAGTGACTAAAATACCACTTTAAAAGAGTTTTTTTTTTTTTTTGGAGGGGGGCACCTGGGTGGCTCAGATGGTTAAGCATCTGTCTTCGGCTCAGGTCATGATCTCAGGATTCTGGGAGGGACCCTCCTGTCGGGCTCCCTGCTCATCCGGGAGTCTGCTTCTCCCTCTTCCTCTGCCCCTCCCCCATGCTTGTGCGTGCTCTCTCTCTCAAATAAAATCTTTAAAAAAGAGGGTTTTTAAAGGTAAAATATTACCTTCTATACCTGGGTCTTCCTTAAAAATACAAACACTTCTGTTAGGGTAACACTAAGTCTCTAGCAGCCCCACTTATTGGCTGTATGACCTTGGGTGAATTACTAAAACTCTCTGTGTTTCAATTTTCCCAAACGTGAAATTCAGGAAATAGTAGAACTTACCTCACAGCTATTCTCAAACTGCAGGCGAGATCAACCCTTTCACAGAAAACCCCTTGCTCAGAATCTGGGATACAGCAAGGACCCAACAAACAGTAGCTTTTGTGATGATCATGGTGAACAACCCGCATGCTTCTTAAGTAATCACTATGCCCAGCGTGGGGCTCAAACTCATGGCCCCCAGAGCAAGAGTCACATGCTTTGTGGACTGAACCAGCCAGGCACCCCAACCTGACAAGTCTCTTAAGAGATCCTTCGCTGGGTGGCTGAAACAGGGCAATGCAAGAAAAGAAAGGAGCAGTGGGGAGCTTCAAAGCACATTCTGAGCAGCCGTTTTGTTCAGTGGTGACCTGTATGCTGCTGTGACTCACTTTCCAGCACGTGAGTCCCCCTAAAACTTCCATTTTAGGGGCTCTTTTTGGTTTCTTCTCTTTACCCCACCTGCACCTACTCCACAAGATGGCCAAACTCCACCAGAAGAAGAAACCTATCCATTCTTTTTGTGGCTCCTCACTCCAATTTACAATTTAACCAATAGTCCCATGGGACTCCGGATTCTGCAGGCACTCGGTATGGGACTGTCAGCTCCGGCATCAACAGCTTAGAAGGCTTGCTGTCCCCCTGGCTCTCCATATATCCAGACCAGGGTGCAGTGCCTAATACTAGCAGGGAGCCTGCATTGCCATCTCAGCATCAGTCCTGTCTTGTCGCGTGTTGTTACGTTTACCCACAGGTGCCACTGATGAGCCTGATGAGGAAACCAGAAGTAACGTCCAGAGCAAAAATAACTCGAATTTCATATACTGTTATTCACTTTAATAAGGGCAAAGAGTTCATGTTTTAAGGAAGGTGACTTCGTTTTTCTATCTTTATAAGATACTTCCTATAATTAAGTTAGCAGTAAGTAGAATAAAATTAAAATTAAAAAAAAAAAAAGACTATGTCAGACCCAGCCTCCTGATTTTCAAATAAGAAAACACATCCGTCACTTTTATATCACTATTTTTGCCAAGGAATTTTAAAAAATATGTAAGAGCAATGGCAGAAGAAATTAACTGTGAACATTACATAATTAAGGTGGTGACAATATCATAATCCTGAGGTGAAACCTGCTGAGTGAGACTGGGCCATTGCATATACAATTTCGGGGCTGGGGACCAGGAAGTAGAGCTGGTTGTGTCAACGCGAGAGAATGAAATGCTCTAGCTTTGCGGTCTCCACTATGACCTTTGGAGTTCCCTACACTTTGTAGAGGGTCCACATGGCAAAAATAATTTTCATAATAATGTGAAGACACCGTTTTGAAATTGAAAATTCTGTGGAATTTTCCAGAAGCTGTATGTCATGTGCTAATGCCATCACTCTGACAGCTAATGAATGCACTTGTGTATTCTCATGCTTTAAAAAGTTTTCAGTTTTAATTTCTAATATGGTAAATATCAGTAGGCACAATTTACATTTACAAAAGTTCTTATGGTCTCCAAAGATTTTTACGTAGTGAAAATGTTCCTGAGACCAAATGTTTGAGCCTGGTACTCTAGACCATGTTCAACTTTTTGCACAGCATTAATGACTTTATCCATAAAGTTTTCAAAAGCTACGGTTTAGAATTCTCACTCTCAATTTTTTTTTAAAGTCTAAATTTCCACTAACTGAAAACTACACTTATTCAAAAAGTTTTGGAGACCCCTGTATCTACAGCTTTCCCTCAAGCTAAAGATGAATTGTAGGGTTACATAATGTCAATCCAGCACTTTTGGAAATATTGCATATTATACTTTTCTGATTATAAAAGTAATTCCTATAATTTCTAGCTATAACACTAAGCTGAAGTAAGAAACAGAAAACAAATATAAACACAGCAATGTGAACAAATCTTTAAAACTTGCTGGATTTTTAAAAAGTCAGAAAAAGCCTACAACATAATATCATTTACCTAAGTTATAAATACATGCACACAAAACAACAACTTGTATTTAACAAGATACAGTTACAAGCAAGATCACCAAGATCATGTCATTAAAGAATGCCAAGGGGAACAGAGGGTCAGGGGTAAAGGGAATAAATAAGAAAAGACTTGTCAGAGACTAAGATAATAATGTGCCATGAAAGAGAAGTATAAGTTCTCACATCTCCTGCTAAGGTACAAACAGACAGAAAAGGAGAAAGAAAAATAAATTACTACTAACCCCCCTATTCAGGGATCGTTAGTGTTAACATTTCAGTGTTCATTACAGTCTTTTATCTTTTTCATTTTTTTCCTTCGAAATAATAAACTTTTTCTGTACTTTTTACACTTACAAAATTAACATGTGTCTTGTTAACGTTCATTCAAAGCAGCTTCAGCCACTTACAACGTTCTTGTAACAAGAGCCATCATTTAAAACCATTCCCCAACTGGCACTTATTTGTTTCTAATAGTTGTTATTTTCCATAATGGTAAAGTAAACATACATATTTCCATGCCTGCTTGCCTAAGATAAATTCCACCAAATATTTTTTTTTAGGGCAGAGGAATGAATTTAGTTACATTTCTTGATATAAATCACAAGCACTTTCCAAAAAGAATGTACCAGTTTTACTCTCCCCATCAGGGTAAGACAATTCTGTCTGCCTACAATCTAATCAAGTCTAAGAATCTACCTTTGTTCTTGTCATTCCCATTTGATCAGAAAAACATGGAATCACATTTGTTTTCTTAATTTTTATTTTCTTGGTTATCTATGAGGTCAAATCTTTTGTCATATTTTTATTGGTCATTTGAATTTCTCCTGTTAGAACTGTCTTGTAGAGAACTTCATGCCGTGGTACTTAACACAATATGTCACAATATGTCAAGACATTTTTATAATCAGAGCATTCTGGTGTGGTAAAGTGCAATTGTTTATTAATTAGCCATATGTAAACTATGACAATCAATACAATTTGTAACCCAAATTTTAGATCAAGTCTTTGTCTCCTAAATTTAGGAAATCAAGGAAAAAAAAAAAGAATCTTACATACTTCATGCTGATTATTCTCCATTTGCTCCCAGATCCATTCTCTGCTCTCCTCAGCCCTGCTCTGTGCACTGGGAAGCTCACCTCTACAAAAGGCATCACCTACACTCCCTTGCTTTCTGGCTCCCAGTTTGGCCAATGAAGGTTTGGCCAAGGAAGGTTAATGAAGATGACCAACAGGAGGCCAGAATGCAAGAGGAGACAGGTTGAAGTGTTTAGCCCTCTTGCTTCTTCCTGCTTTCACTCACTTCTGGCATGGTTAGTGAGACGGCTAACGGTCAGCCGCTCCTCGTTTATGCTTCCAACTCTCAGCTGGGCTCGGTAACTGTTTCTCCCCGCTGAGCCGTTGGCCCACCACCCTTGGTTCTTTTAAATCTGGCTGCACCTCTGTAAATAATACCTTCATTAAAACATTTCTTCAACAGCTGCAGCTGAATGTCTGGTTCTTGCTAGATCCCTGACAGATACACAATTAAATTTACTATTTAATTTATGTTTAGGATGATCTCTGATATCTGATTCAACAAAAACATTCTACTCAACATTAGCTAAGTGTTTACCTTGAATCTGGCCCAACAGTAGAGTTTGTGGATACATAATTCACCTTTCCTAACTTAGGCAAGTTTTTTTTTTCTTTAAAACCCTTAATATTTTCCAATTTACACAGCATCAAATATGATGATATTTAAAACTCTCCATAACAGACCCCTTCCTTACCTGTCTGATTTGAATCTCTGACGTCCTACCTGTGCATCCTGCGACTCACTGTGCTGATCTCTGTCAACTGAATATATCAAATTTCTTTCCTACCATCAAAATATTGCTCATGAAGCTCTCTTTCCGCTAGCTATCGCAATTTCACATAATTTTTTCCTCCCTAAGATGGACCTAAATTCAGTTAGCCAATATATAGTATATCATTAGTTTCAGATGTAGAGTTAGTAATTCATCAGTGCTTGTCACATCACATGCCCTCCTTGCCCATCACCCAGTTACCCCATCCCCTACCCTCCTCCCCTGCAGCAACCCTCACTTAAGAGTCTCTCATGGTTTGTCTCCCTCTCTGATTTCTTTCCGTTCAGTTTTCCCTCCCTTCCCCATGATCCTCTGTGTTATTTCTTATATTACACATACAACTGAAACCATATGATAATTGTCTTTTTCTGACTAACTTATTTTGCTCAGCATAATCTCCCCCAGTCCCAACCATGTCAATGTAAATGGTAAGTATTCATCCTTTCTGATGACTGAGTAATATTCCATTTTATATTTTATAAATAAATATATATATATATATATATGCATATGTATGTATACACACACACACACACCCCCTGTATCTTCTTTATCCATTCATCTTTTGAGGGACATCTGGGTTTTTCTATGTTATAAACATTGGGGTGCCAGTCAGAATGTCTAAAAATTAACAAGTCAGGAAACAACAGATGTTGGAGAGGATGCAGAGAAAAGGGAACCATCCTATACTGTTGGTGGGAATGCAAGCTGGTGCAGCCACTCTGCAAAACAGTATGGAGGTTCCTCAAAAAGTTGAAAATAGAACCACTCTGTGATCCAGCAATTGTACTGCTAGGTATTTACCCCAAAGATACAAATGTAGTGACCTAATGTTTAAAATACTGCTCTTTTAATTATACCCTTTTTCAAACTTTGAACATACAGTGGTGGTTCTTATGTTCTTCCCTCAATCATTAATCTGGGGCCTTAATCAAATGCAGTTAACATGTTTCATGCTTATATCTTGGGTATCTTCGCTTCGCAGTCACAAAATGTTTTTTTCTTTAATTCTTTATATTCTCTACCAAATTTGGCATGACACTGAGCATACAACAGTGTCCCTGAGCACCTTTTTAGCTAAATGTGAGAAAGGATTTGGCTAATATATAAAATAATAAGATACGAGTAAATGAGATTTAGGGGAGAATTTTAAGGGATAAGTTCTGAATTAGCATATATTATATTAAGTATATGATTTAATTTTCAAAAATTCATGAACTGGTACTTTGTTTAAAGTAATTAATAAAAAATAAATTCTTAGGGGACGCCTGGGTGGCTCAGTTGGTTAGGCGGCTGCCTTCGGCTCAGGTCATGATCCCAGCGTCCTGGGATCGAGTCCCACATCGGGCTCCTTGCTCCTCGGGGAGCCTGCTTCTCCCTCTGCCTCTGCCTACCACTCTGTCGGCCTGTGCTCGCTCTCTCTCTCTCTCTAACAAATAAATAAATTAAAAAATAATAATAATACATAAATTCTTAGTCTTCAAATACAATTAGAACCACACACATTACCGACGTGCCTATTCGTACAGACATTGACTAACATGATCTTAAGGTGATTTCATAGAGTTATAATTTTGAGATTCAAGTGAAACTCATAATGAAAGTAGCTACGCTATCACAAGACACCTAGGCCCAAGTTTTTCTCTTCAAATTCTGGAGTACCTATCTTCGTGTGTTCAGAATGTGGAGGATACAAGGGTCTGCCATTCACTGCTGCGTGCTGACTCTGGTCAGGTTCACGCTGACCACTATAACCAAAAGCCTCTGCAGCTGCCTCCTAAGATTTGCCCAACAGCTCTCACAGCTGCACTGTGAAATGCGGGAGGCCTCCGGGAAAGCACAGCTGTGCTCCCGGTCACAGCTGTGCACCAGGAAAACGGCTGGGTGGGGCTAGACTTAGCAAATGCCACCCATTGTTACAGACCCAACTTAGGGAGACCCAGTAACTTGGTTTGCATAGTACGGTACCTTTGAGGTTGGTAGCAAACGGCATCAACCCACAAAGTTGTATAATGAGCTGCTGTTCAGCTTCAAAATGGAGAATTAAGTGCATATTCTCTCTTTCCCACACAATACACTCCCCTCCCCTGACACACACACACACACACACACACACACACAGCATGCACACATATACAACACATACACACACACACACACACGCACATACATACTTGCTCTACTTTGTTTTGTTTCTTTGTGAAGTTAATTCACTGGATTATCACTTGAAATGACACTAGTTTGAGTCTGCACTGACCCTGAAGAAAGCTTTACACGCTGATCAGTTATCCACCCCCCTCCAAAAAAGAGGCAAGAAGAAAGTGAGCTTAATCTTTCCATGTACGTAGCCAAGAAAACACAAACCAAAATTGCACTGATAATAACCACTAATTCAGCCTAAAAGTAACAACTAAGTTTTCAAGATAACTACAGAATCAACATTTATTCAACAAAATATTTCTTGCGTATCTACAATGTGCAAAGCACTTAGAAACGAATCTGAGATTTCTTTTTCCCCATTAATATAAAGGAAGAGCCTGAAAAAGATGACTGGTGAAAAAAAAATACTTTTTATATTAGTGAATTTAAAAGCACAATCTGTATCACTTCAAGAAAAGATGTCTTCCATTTTTATATGTTTTAAGCAAAATTATTTAGGCTCTGGTGAACAATCTTTCATATCTGCACTGTTCATATCTGTGTGCAGTTCATATCTGCCCTGCTACTAGTATAAAAATATTAATATACTAATGCTTTGGGAAATTGAAGAACTGTTTATGGGTTTAATTTATTCTGAAGCTTACATTTTTCTAAGCTGTAAAACAATAGTATTTTACTTGGGTCTAGCATTCCTTCATGAATGAATCCCAAACGCATTACAAGTTTAAATTATTTTTCTCAAAATCTATTCAAGGCAAAGCAATTTAACGATGATTTAATATACAGGTAAAGTGATACATGTAAGTCAAATGACATAAATGTTGAAAAAGTAAATGGAGATACTGGAATAGTAAGATTTGAAAATAAAAGAACCACGTTTGCCTTTTCTTCGATCTGGTAACTACTCCCCATGGTTTCCTACCATGCTATCTGGCATTTGCCTTGCCTAAAATTGGTGTCATGGCAATTATTGGATTTATCATGCTGCACCATGTATCACTGCTTCATGTGATTTTTATCTGAGGTGTGTGAATAGTGCTGGGGTGGGTGGGGGGGACACTAGCTATCTCAAACTACAGCAGAGTCTATGTCAGAGGTCTATGTCAGAATTTACCTATCAATATTCATGCAAAGAGTTAGGCAGAGGGTCATGCTTTAAAAATCAGATCCATTTCTAAAAAGATTGATAAGTAGCGTTCAGTTACATACACAAAGAAGACATTCATGTGGCAATGCCCACATTTTATATGTCTCAACTGACAGGAACATTTTTTTCCTCTGCTCTGTATACACATTTGGGTAGTGTTGCCATTATGACTTCATCAGTCATCCCATTAACAAAAATATTCTCTTTCCTGCTTTTTTCCTGGCACAGGCCATTCCCTCCTTCCTTCCTTCCCACATATGTACTCTTCTAGTAACTAATCTCTACCACCCTGGCAGTAAGATTCTGAAATGTTTAGTGTGAGATTTAAAAGAAAGATGGAAGCATAAGTGCCAGTTTTTTTTGCTCTGAAGTACAGAATTAAAATCATATATCACTCCTTCCTACAAAAGCCTTTACTCATTAAATTTATTTTAAACGTTACTATCTCTACTAGAAATAACCGCGTTGCTACGCATCAGAATGTAGATGAGATCGGAAGAGCAAACTAGTGCAACTCTAGCAGTAACTTTAACTGCACACTGCTTTGTGAATGAAAGCATTATGGGGATGAATATTTTGACACCACTGAAATAAAAAACCTTGAACTGCCGCCTCTCTCTCAAACCAACGATCGTGCCATGGGAGGTTATGACAAAGGTCAGAAGGAAAAGAGATGTTTATAACTGGATCTTCGTTTAGACTGATGGAAATGAAAACATGCAACCCCCAGCCCTCTTCATGGTAAAGTCTGGAGAACAGTGATTTAATGAAGTAATTAAATCCAGTGGAGAATCCATGTTTGGGATATGTATGAGGCGCTTTCCCATTACAATTACAGGATACCCAGGTAATGCTCAGAGTGGAAACCTAAGACTCCACTGACTTGAATGAAACTCCATAATAAACATAACCTGGTGAAAAATGAAAGGGTATACCAAAGACACAAAATGATCAGCAAACAAAGCAAGTGAAGAAAGTATTGGGCCTAGAGGAGAAGACTTGAAATTTTTAATTAACCTTGTCACTTAGAAGGTGATTGTGAGCACATATCCTTTACATATTTTTATGCACATTCTCTTCAATGGAAAAAGAAACTTACCTCTAACACAATAGATTACACACACACATATATATAAAAATATATGTGTATGTAATACTACGTATTAGATAGATGTAGTAGATAGACACCCTGGTATATATGTATGTATATATACTTTGCTAAAAGAAAATCTTCCATAATGGTTATCACTGTCAAGTACTTAGAATGGATGACCATAAGAGGTGGTAAAAATGTATTTTTAGTGTTCTATTTTTCTTTATCTGCCTGAATAGATTTAGATCCAAAGAGAGGGATGAAGTAGCTAAAC
The DNA here is from genome assembly GCF_963455335.1 of Martes martes. NCBI lineage: Eukaryota > Metazoa > Chordata > Mammalia > Carnivora > Mustelidae > Martes > Martes martes. Next base: position 173,213,343 of record NC_137890.1, on the reverse strand, counting down.
TTTAGTGTTTTAAGCTAAATTATTAGGTATATAATAATGTTCTGAATCACAAGATCCTGAAGGTGAATCTTATCAGTCAAGAGAGCAAATCAGAGGCTTTTGTTACATATTGGTCTACAGGACTCTTTAATCCATATGGCTTGGCCCTTAAAGACTTACTTCCACACTGTTTATAAGAAATCCAGAAGAGACTCATGTAATTTAATTAGTGCACTGGGACACTTAGTGGCCCAAATCAACCTATGCAAATTTCCCACTACATTAAAAAAATAATAGTAACTCTTCTAAAGGTTAAGGGTAGCTTATAGGTCTAAAGTTTCCAGCCAATTCTTTGTGTCTTTCACCCTAATTCATCACTAGTTTGCCAACCACTATTAAAACACTTTCACGTCTAAATGTAAAGGCCCATATCCTGACATTGATCCAAGTGCGGAACTCCCATTGAAGTCGATCAGAGTGTTGCACAGAAATCAATGACAGGATATGGACCTCAAAGCTGGACATCTCTCCCCTGGAACCTTTTCTTTTTTCTTTTTTTTTTTTTTTTTTTCCATTGACTCTCAGAAATTTGAGAGTATTACAAGAAACAAGATACATAAAGCAGAGCATGTACTGATGAACTCTATGGTTCACTTTTTCTTCTCCAGCAAAGTTTATTGCGGGTTAAATACCAGTTGCACTTAAGGAGAGGGGAGTACTAAAAGTGCCAACTTTCAGAAACAATGTGCTTGACTAGAATTTCACCTCTCACCATGCAGGTGAGGAGGCTTTGTTTTAACCACAGCCTCTGTTTTGGCAGAGACACTGCCTTATAAACGGTATGAGTTATTTTTCTAGCTCTAATGTCTGAATTGGCAATCATAAAATATTTTACAAGTATTCTTCCTATTCGAAACTTGAATAATATTGAACATTTTATCATCTAATTTTTAATAGCAAACTATACGAAGGACTCTGCCATGCCAACAATGCAACACCTTGATTAAATTTGATTAAATCGATTAAATTGAGTCCTTCTTCCAGCGAATGCAAAGCAGTTCAGGCATACTAAAGGTAATTCTTTTATTTTTACCAATAATCTTAAACACAGTTTTCAACGATCTTTAAGCAAATGCAAGCATCTTAAAATAAAATAAAATTCCTTCTTTCCTTACCACCACTGTTACATCCCCATTCACTTCATCTACAAATGTGAGGGAAAGAGAAGTCATAATACGCATTTGGTCCATTTCACGTTTTAAATAAGTCGAAGATTAGTTTTCTAAAAGGACAACTCTGATTTATTTTGTTGCTGACAAGATGAAGCCAGGTTAAAGCGAACGAGCCCTTGCTCACCTTGGTCTTGATTTCCTTCTAGGTCAACTGGATGGACTATCTAGAATCAGTGATCCTTACATTTTAGCTGGCTTGAGAATCCCCTGGAGAGATTATTAAGACACAAGTTGCTGGGCCCCACCCCCAACTGTTTCTGACTGAGTAGGTCTGGGGGAGAGCAAAGAATTTGCATTTTTAACAATTTCCCAAGTGGTGCTGATTCTGCTGGTCTACAACCATATTTTCAGAACCACTGGTCAATGGATCTCAACCTTTAGCAGGTGGTAAGAGTCAGATGGGTAGTGTATTTAAATTGTGCTGCCCACTTCCCTCACCCCAATTTCGATGGAACAGGTCTGGGGTGGGGTCTGGGGATTCCATTTTTAAGGAACACTGCAGCTAATCCTAATGTGGTTGACCTCAGGACACTTTTTAAGAAAAAGCTGCCTTCTGAGTCCCTTCTAGCATGTGAAATAACATGATTCTTTTTTTTTTTTTTTAAGTCAAATTAGAAAGGCTTAGACAGATAGCCTAGGGACCATAAACAAGACATCAGAGACCAAGACAACACAGAGGTAATGCCATAGCTGCCCTAGTCAAGTAACACTTTAGACTCTCTGTTTAGTGGCAAAAACTAATGACCAGACCACCTCCCACTACAAACCTATCCTTTGTAGCATTTTATGTATTTATAATTATATAATTGCTCATTTGTGAGAATGTATATAATGTCTATCTTGGCAATAGCAATGAGAGGAACAGGTTCCATCATTTTAAAAAATTTACCATTATATCTATTAAGTTTGACATATTGTAACATTTGGGTTCAGGCTATTTTCTTTGGTGTGGAAATAGCAGATGCCTTCCTTCCTACTATAAGGAGAAATCCTACAGATAGGAAGAGAACTTAGTAGGATTTATAAAATTACTTTTGAGTATGTCAACTAAGTGTCTAGAAAGGTATAATAGTTACCTACATCATTAACAAGATTCTATACACATGTTAGGATTCTAGAATCCAACGCTCCTAATTTATTATTGGTTACACTGAAAAAAGTTAATTCACATAAACAATATACACTTTGCTCACTGAGACCTCTTGCTTGAGACACCAGAAAACCATTTAACACTCTTGGCCATTCTAGTTCTTCACAAGAGCACTGTTTGTGAGGATCATAGTTTTTTACTTAATAGTGAAAGAAAGGGTTCCTTCCAAATTCAGGGCATCTGTTCTTCTGGTAAGTCACTGAATCTGAGAGAATAAAATTTTCTGTGTTTCAGTTCTTCATTTGCAAAGAGAAAACGTGGTTGGAGTTGGAGATTTCTAGGGAAGGCTTCTTCCAGTTCCAAATTTTCCTCATAAGTTATGACTGAGAACTACAAAGTTGACCCAAATGACTATCATGTGAAAAAGTCCATAATGATATATAGTCTATATTTAATAGATATTATAAATTATTTCATTTTTGACTCAGGCTCCTAATTGCCTTAATATTTCTTTTTATCTGAAAATAAAATATTCCTCTTAGGGTAAATCTCATGTTAAGCGTTCTTAGTACAAAACAAAAAATTGTAATAATAATAAACAAATAAATGTTTCTCTTTGAGATCTGGATAAAATAAAGTATTCCTTTGTTTTGACTATTTATTAGCATTCTTCACATTATGATTACCTAGTAATTAGGGCTTTTTTCATTAATCAGAAAGATTGGGTATGGAGAATTACTTTATCTGATTATTTGTATATTTTTCATATACTACATAAGTCCCTGTGAGTGCTATAATTGTAACCCTTTATAATTGGCAGGCATTAATTACTAAAATTGTACTAGAATTTCCATATAAATTCATATTGGGGCCACATGAATACTGAGTACATTCATTATGTTTAGAATACTGATGAAAGAAATTAATTTCCACCTAGTAAAATGCAAGAATTTGTATGAATATGATAAGAATGAGATAGCAGATTCCTAAGTCCTGTGTCACAAGTAATAGGTCTGTGTATGTTCAGGTGTATCAAACCTAGAGCAGTTGCTCTCCATTTGCTAAATTAATCCAGTCCTCTCTTACTAGAGACTTAGATGAGTGGGAGAGGAAGAAGGCAATAACCAAATGGAGAAAAAGTTCCCGGCCAAGGATGGCCAAGCCAGAGTAAGATACAATCACAGTTGTCCTCAATAAGCTCATCTTTTAGACATCCCTATTTCTTCACTTCTACCAAACACTCAGGCATATAACCTCAAAGTCATTTCAACTCCTTATACCATGGCACACATTCTATAGACTCAACCTCCATAATTTTCTTTTAGGGAACGATTCCTGGATTTAGGGCCCACGAACGGTATCACTATATCTGTAAATCTGAAACTGTATGCAAAATCGCATACCCATTTTATGGATATTCCTTCTGAGGAATGAGTCTACAGCTTTTATCAGATTCCCAAAATTAGGGTTATAACTCAAAAAGTTGAAGGGTCACCAGGCTGAATGGTTTCATTCTTACTCAATTCCACTGCCACCAAGCAAAGCCAGGTCCAGTGTTCCCTCTTTTAAACAGCAGGGTTCTTTCCATCCAGTCTCCTGGCTCCAGTTTTTTGTCTTCTTAATCATCTGGTGCTGCCAAAGCCATCTTCCTGAAGATTATAATCAGTCATGTCAATTCCTCTTTCTAGGGTTCACTAACTTTTAGGGCTCCCCCAATGCCCGCTGAATAAAGTTCAAATTCACGGGCACATATGCTCCATCTCCCTCATCTTTGCATTCTGTGTATCTAGCCCGTTCAAGAGATCCTGGCTTTGGAGTTCTCCTAATGTCAGGAACTTCGTGTGGCCCAGATCCAACCTATCTTCAATGCTATCTGCCACTATTTCCTTTCAAGAAGCCTATGCTCCAACCAATTCAGTCTTTGACCTCTTGTAAGCAGCCTGAGCAGAATCCATGTTTTCTCTCTTTCTTTGCATCGAATCATGTTTGTTTTTTGTTTTTTTTTTTCCCCTTTGCTTGGGGTGCCCTCCTGACCGCCCCCCATCCAGATTATTTTTGCCTGCTGAAATCTTATCCATCTTTCAAAGCTTTAAAAAGAAAATGCTTCATGAAGGCTTCTAAGCTCTGTCTCCCTGTGAAAAATAATCATTTTCTTCTCTAAATTCTTTGTACATTGCTGTTTCAGATTATGACAAGCAGTCAGTGCTGATTTTCCTGATGAAGAATGTGAGGTTCAGACAGGCAGAGACAGTGGCACAAGCCCACAGAGCCAGTGAGTGGCTAATCTGGACTGGAGCTGAGGGGTTTGGACTTGATCTAAGTCCCTGCCCACCACACAAGGATGCTCCTTTTTTGGACAAGAAAGTGTTTCTTTTAAGCAGTTACAATCTTGCTGCCTTATAATTCTAAAATACCAGCTTTGATATTTATTATCTGTATGGCTAAGTACTTTATCTAGTTCTCTCATCTGTACACTGAAGGTCTAGACCTAGTGTTCTTCATGCTTCCTTCCAGCTGTGAAGTTTGAGTTCCTTCCGCCACCTCATCCTTCTGGGTCTGCAGCAAAGAAGGTCACTTCCCCAGGTTCTCCCAAGTTTCAAGGTGCCCCACCCCGATTCTGCATCTAAGTCAAGTCTGGTTTCCAATAGGTGGTAATAACAAACATAAGAGAATAAAGAATTCACGCTTAAAAAAAATCAGGCTTCATAAAGATAAGAACTTAAAGATAGTTTTAAAAATAAAACAAGATAAAAGATCCTTTAAGATATTTAAAAATTCAAATGATTAGGAGAGGAAAAGGCTAACCCTACAAATCTGCTACTTAATTTATGAAGTTTTATTACAGGAAGCACCCATATGTTTTTTCATTGTGACAAGTATGTCTGGAAAACAAGGTTTAAATCCAAAGAGGGGGCACCTGGGTGGCTCAGTGGGTTAAAGCCTCTGCCTTCAGCTCAGGTCATGATCTCAGGGTCCTGGGATCGAGCCCTGAATCGGGCTCTCTGCTCAGCAGCGAGCCTGCTTCCTCCTCTCTCCCTCTCTGCCTGCCTCTCTGCCTACTTGTGATCTCTGTCTGTCAAATAAATAAATAAAATCTTAAAAAAAAAAAATCCAAAGGGCTCTGAGTTCCACCCTCAAAATCAAAAGTGAAATTTTATCTTTCATTCTTAATATTCCAAATGTGAACAGAAAATAACTCTTCTCCCCACCTTGGGATAAATAATAAGACTCCATTCTGATTCTTATTCTTTCACATATAGGTTTTCAAATATGAACACCTGCTAACAAGTCACGCACACAGCAAATTGGCCCACTCTATTTCCATCTTGTTTTGCATGTGCTGCATTGTATCTTCGTCTGGTTTATATACTGTACCCTAAAATTCATCTCAATCCCCTCAATTCCAACACAAAGTCCTGGGCAAAATCTGACATGATTACCGGGTTCTGTAATTCTCTATCTTACAGAATTATTTCCTTTAGTAAATTTTACGTGAAACACAGCTTAAAAGACCCACATTCATTCCTTGATAATGATGGTTTGTCAGGTGCATAGTCTTTGAAAGAACATGCTTTGCCCTCTTTAAGGGCAACATACACTAGAGGGAACAATATGTTCTGTGTTCCAGTAAGAGGGTAGCAGAATTAAATAAGGAAAAGTTACTGGGTGAGATGAGCCCTATAGAGAAACAAACTGGTCCACTTATTAGTCAAGAGACCAAGTGAATCCCTTTAAAGTCTCTAGATTTAGCAGAGGAGACAAAATCTCATGTTTTCTAAATTTGTTTCACAAATTTATTACTTTCTCTCAGGATACATTGATTTTCAGTTGACTTGATATCGGGGTCTTTAAATCAAATCTAACTTATTGTGTTTTTCTGTCATATAGAAGGCTGAGCAAAACAATAACAGGTGATCATAAGGGAAATTAATCCTCAATGTCATTTTAAAATACAAACATCCTTATAACTCAAAAAGCTGCCCCATTCTTAGTAGCAATTCGCTATTATATTCTCCCAGAAGAGCAAACAATAATGAAAATAATGTGATAACTTACTAAGATAAGGTAATGCCTAGCCTCGTGCAAGTAGCTTATGTTTATTTACATATATATATATATACACACATACAAATATATATGGATATTAGGGATAAACATTCTTTACCCTCTTTAAAGTATTTATATATATATGCATGCGTATATGGATCTATATGTAACATATTATTTGTAAATTTGTGTAAACTCATATCATGAACAGAAGAGGATAACTATGTTTCGAACAGTGATAAGCTCCATGCCAACTGATGGTGCTCGATTCCTGCTAAGCCTTAAACACAGGCTGATTCACGGTCCACTCTTACAACTGCTGCCATGTAACTGCAGGACTGTCATTCAGTTCTGATCTAAACTAGAAATTGTACATGGAACCGAGATATTAGGGTCAGATGATACGTTAAAGATAACTGTTGGAATCTTACAAATTAACTCCTGGAGTTTGGGGGTGATAATGTTGAGGCACAAGAAACTTAATAAATGTCACGGGGGCTATGCAAGACCTAGTAGGACTTCACCCCAGACAGGCGAAATACCCTCCCCGCCTCCTAAGCCCAGCTCCCTCAAGAATAGCAGAGACGTCCCGCTCTCTGCACTTCCCAGATTTTATGTCCCTATATTCGTTCAGCTTCCCACAATAAAATAGACCGTGCATGAAATATATGTGTTGACATGCCCATTTTCGTCAACCCTCTGCAGAGCTAATCTACTACTGGGTTTAATTAAAAACACATTGGTTTAAAAAAAAAAAAAGAAGAAGAAGAAGAACCAAAATAACATCAGTTCAATAAACCGTAAGGGTTATGTAGTTCACGTATGCCTCTCAGAGAGTTTTAAGTGTAAGGTGTAATTTATATTACATAAAAATGGTAATTTAGTTAAATTCTACCAACTTTACACTAGCCTACCGTATTTTTTTTTCTCTTTTTGCAAAGAAATCTGATTCTCCCTTGGGACTAATGCAAGTTAAGTATTTAGAATGATAAAACAGTTGAAATCATCCAAATTGTAACTCTGAATGAATTGTAGCTTTTAATGAATGCAATGTTTACAGAAACTCAGAAAAGAAGCTGAAAGGAAACTGCAGGAAGATGGTGAGAAACCCAGTGAAGAAGGTGCCGTACCAACTGACACCAAGCAACTAAACGGGCTCAGATGACAAGTGCCTTTATTGCAAACAGCGTTGAAAGATGGGAGCCTTGGCTTTAGGTTGGTTACAGACCTGAACCTTGAGAGAGAGTTGGATCCAGGAGGCAAATAAAAGGTAAAAAAGAGAATCGGACCAAAGGCTGAAGGAGGAAAAGCAACAATAGTGCATAGAAAATCCAAGAATTTCTAAGCTAATGAGTCTGGATTTTAATCAGTCAGAAATGAGAACCCACTGAGAGTTTCTAAACAGAGGGAAAAACGCGTCATTGTAAATTAATCTGTAGAAAGTTTACAGAAGGAGCAGAGGTACATTTAAAAGGCAGGAAGCTGTTAGATTTGTCCAAGTGCAAGGAAACAAGAGCCTAACCTGAACCATGACAGCAGGAATCGATACATGTCAACGAATGAAAGAATGAAGCACCGGGTTTCAATGTTCATGATTTTACCCCAAGAGGGCTGTATTCTTAACCCATCCCTCCCATGTAACTATAAATAAGAAATTCTCTGGGATTTCGAATGGAATGTATTTAATTTGAAGTTTTGACTTTGGTTGGTAATTTTGTGATATAATAAACTGTTACACTTTCATGTTGGACACACATAGTATCACAAGAATACCACTGAGGTGAGACCAGGCTAAGTTCTTTGCGCCTCCTTACAGACAAATGGAAAAACCTTTCTAAATAATCACTATATTAGGGTGCCTGGTGACTCAGCTGGTTAAGCATTTGCCTTCAGCTCAGGTTACAATCCCGGGGTCCTGGGATCAACCCCCTCCTGGACCCTCCGCTCCGCGGGGAGCCTGTGTCTCCCTCTCCCTCTGTCTGCCGCTCCCCCTGCTCTTTCTCTTTCTCCCTCACTCTGTCAAATAAATAAATAAGTCTTTAAGAAAGAGGGGGAAAAAACCCCAATTTTTAAATAATCATTGTATCAGTTAGGGATTGTGTTCAGTTCCTAATAATCAAGATACGGCCAACACCGGTTTACTTCCTCTCACATAAAAGAGGTCTGGGGCAGATGTTGTGGTTTTACAACATCCCGGATTCCCCTGGCCCTTACTCTTCTGCTTCATCATCCTGGCTGCACGGCTTGAATCTCCACAACTGTAAAATAACGACTGCCTCTCTGGGCAGCTCGTCTACGCTTCAGGCAGAAGGAAGGCACTGCCCTCTTAAATGATCTCCAAAGCCCTTTCCAGTGACTTCTTATGACTCATTGGCTGTGCCTATCTCCAAGGAAGTCTAGACAGTATATTCCTCCGGATGAATATACTGCCACCACAACTTCCGTTAGCAAGGCAGAAGGGGGGGGAAATGGCTTTTGGGTGGGTCGTGAGCAGTCACGGCCATAGGCATGGAAGTTTCTCCCAGCTCTGGAATTTTGTGATTATAATTCCACATAGAATCCATGCACAAAGAAATAGCAACTGATTATTTCCTGGAGTCTTCTTTGAAACGTTGGCCTTCTTTATCCTACTGAATTATGGGAAATACATGTTTTGCTTTAAAATTTAATCCCTCCCCCCTCCAAAAAAAAAATCCAAAAAATGCACAAAATCCACCTCCTGAATTTTTTTGCCACTTATAGGCAATCAACTCTGCCTATAGATTGCTGCTTTTCTAAACTGTCCTGGACACTGATAGATGATGATACAATATAATCATACTGTGAAGGCTGCCAGAGAGCATCCATTACTTGCACATGGCAAATTTGGAACGAAGTATATAGTTTTTCAGCATTAAAAGCTAATGTCTTATCTTTGAGTTAAAGTCATCTATTTAGGAACTTCATGTTCCCGTCACCTGGATGTCCCTAAGGTCTTCTGTCATCTGAGGTCAGCATTTCCTTTAATTTCCTATAATATTCAAATGGAATGCATGACTACCCAATCTCAGACTAAGTGGGAAAACCAGCCTCCCTCACTCCACCCCAAATCTACAAAGATTGCCAAAATGCTTACCATCTCCTAGTCACTTCTTTGTCTAATATTTTTGCTTTCACTGAACTAATTACCCACGTCTTCTCTGCTTTCTGCACTTCTGTGTCCGCTATTGTCTTCCTTTGCGGCATGTGGACACTGACTCTACTCCACAAATCCCCAAAGCACTATTTACAAAAGGCTGTTACCGGTGACCAAATTTTCCTAATGATTCAGGGTAACAGAGAGAAATTAGAGCATAACACAGTAACAGACACTAACTTAAACTGAACATTAGATAACATCATACTAAAAATTCATCAGATTTTTTCCCTAAGAGAAGGGAAATTTCTCTCTGATTGTATACCTTTCTTCTTTGTTCATTGCCTACATCTCTTTGGCTCTCTAGACTCTATCTCTGCTCTTCCTCTGCCTCCCTATTCTTTCTACTTTCTTATAAAAAGGAATTTATGTTTCACTTTCTGCCTGCTAAAAAAGGAAGGAAGGAAGGAAGGAAGGAAGGAAGGAAGGAAGGAAGGAAGGAAGGAAGGAAAACCCAACTAGCATGACCTGTATCTGTATATGAAAACCTTATTAAGATGCTCTGCTAAACACAGGACCATTGATTCTACGCCTCTCCACTTTTTAATAGAAGAAAACAGCAAACTTTTTGAAATTTTCAGGTTGTATTTCTTCTCAATCTAAATAATAAAATCAGAGGCTGATATAGCATAGCCTAGGGCAAACAAGTTCCAAGAACTGCAGATCAACAGCAAATACTAATTGTAAAAGCATTACATGTATTTGTCATTCAAAAACCATTATTGTGGGGCGCCTGGGTGGCTCAGTGGGTTAAAGCCTCTGCCTTCAGCTCAGGTCATGATCCCAGGGTCCTGGGATCGAGCCCCGCATCAGGCTCTCTGCTCAGCCGGGAGCCTGCTTCCTCCTCTCTCTGTCTCTGCCTGCCTCTCTGCCTACTTGTGATCTCTGTCTGTCAAATAAATAAATAAAATATTTAAAAAAAAACCCATTATTGTGAATCTAACTCATAAATCCAAAAGTACTATTTCACCAAACATCTTTTTATTTTTTCTTAAAGATTTTTATTTATTCATTTGACACAGAGAGAGAGAGAGAGAGAGAGAGAGAGAGAGAGAACATGAGAAGGGAGGACGAGCAGAGGGAGAAGCAGACTCTCCACTGAGCAGGGAGACAGATGCAGGGCTCTATCCTGGGACTCCAGGATCACAACCTGAGCTGAAGGCAGATGCTTAACCGACTTAGCCACCCAAGCTCCCCATAAACCTCCTCGTTTTCTTCTTTTCACATCTATTATACTCAGAGATGTGCTTGAGTCTTTCACTATTTAAAATCCAAAATCCCTCCCAAAAGCCCCATCCCAGGTAAATTTCCTGACACTTTCTTCCCCTTTTCTTTTCTCCTGTTTCTCTAGGTCTGCTTCCAAAATGTAGATCATGGGCCCAAAGAAACTGGACAGGGCCAAGGGAAAGAAGTTGATAACCATACCCACCCTTGAAACAGGTAGTCACAGGCTGGAAATACCTCAATCTAATACTGATGGTACACAGAGCCACCTAGGAAAGTGGCAGGTCTGTAGAAGGAAGGCAAATGAACAGAAAGCCACTAATAAAGAGAAAATGACAGAGGACTAAGAAGCATTCATGGCCAGCAGTCACGTCAAAGCAAACATGTAAACCATATTAGACCCAGTAGTAGCCCAACTTAAGCCATAAGAAATCCAAAGGGTAAAATAGGCAGCAAGAGCATATTGAATTGCTGTCCAGTTTTTGATGTGGGCTTTGGTAATCACGAAATCAAAAAACAAAACAAATCTAAGAAGAGGTTGGTAGAAATTTTCCTATTACTTAGGAATTCACAAAGAGCTACATTCTAAGGGCAGCAGTCAGCAGTGGGCTATTATGCACCCCTCATTGCCACCAGAACCACAATAAGTGAGGAATCAGTGCTACTAAAATCAACTACTACCCTATCCTCCCTCATCTCATCCATAAATATGTAAGGAGGAATGCCAAGGGGAAATGAGAAGTGAAGTATGGGTAGACATTCTTAGCCTACTACAGAATGCAGTAATCATGGTTAGAGGTCAAGAGGTGAGAGCCTCCAAGAGAACCATTTTTACAGTCTGTGGGGAAGGACCTGTAAGAAAGGATCCAACTGAATGTTTGCTAGACGTCCTCTTGGGGCTGCCCTCAGAGTAAAGGAGTATATGAGGAGGCAGTTCTCAAAAGAGCATGTCAGATTCCCAGATTTGTGAGCTGTACATTTCCATAGACAATGGAGCATCCATCTCTGGAACTTTCTGAAGAGACCCAGCTTGCTAGAGTAGCCTGGAGGAGAAGAGCAAGACATGCTGTGACAATGGTTGCCTGTGAAGAATCATGAACCTCATTCCATTTTCCTGCAATACTCAAAGCAAAGGGAAACAGGTGCAATGGTCTCACATCAATTAGAGAAGCCAGAATTGGATCCAAGAAACCAAGCATACGACATCTACATTTTCAAGTGTTTCTGTTCTAGAGCTTTATAATCTCCATTTTTCTTCTTTCTATCTCCTATGCCTCTGGTGCCTCCATTTAATGTTTAGGTTGTCCATTAGGTATTCCAGCATGGCAACCTTCAGCATTTTGCTTCTTGAGATCACAAATGCAAAACTAGCCCCCCCCCCACCAATATGCCCACTTGTATCCAGCTCCACCCTGGCCCAGACCATCACTATCTCCCACCTGGAGTTCTACAACAGTCTCCAAAGTGCCTTTCTGCTTCTAGCCTTGCCAACTCTCCTCTAACCTCCTCTCCATGTTGCAATAAAAGTAATTTCCTTACAACATAAAATGCATCCTGGCCTTCCTTTGGACACAAAATAAAATCCAAACTCCTCACTTTGCTTTACAATACCCATCATGGCCTAGCTTCTGGTTCCCCTTCTGACCCACCTTCTTGACCAAAGAACTAATTGGCTGACCCTCTAACCCTTCCTGTGCCACTGTCCCCATTTTGATCAATGCTCCAGCTACCACAACCTTCTTTGGATTGACATCATACATGCAACTTCGACCTCAGAGCCTTTATTTAGTCCATTTTCTTTTCTCTCTCTTCCTCTCTCTCTCCTCCCTCCATGACTAATCCCTCTTTTGGAAGGTCTTAGCGAAGGGCCATGTCCTCAGAGTGATCTTGACCCCTCAATCTCAAGTAAGCTCCTCCTGCTATTCTCCACCATAACATCATGGAGGTCATCGAGAGAGGAGTTATTCGTATCACTGATCACAGTTTTTAATTGAATATTAGAATATATATTTACCTTATCAGCATTTATTCTCATTCTTAATATTTAATATTATATATTAAGTTTAAGATTGTTGAGAATTTGAAAGCACAGGAAACAGAGTTAGATGGATCAACTGATGTTGAGAGGTCTCTGAGAAAGAGGTGGAACAGTTCTTTGACATGATTAAAGGAAAAGGAAAAGGAAAAGGAAAAAATATTATTTAGGTGTAAAAATGCCTTTAAGGGAGGGTGTTGGGTAAATGGAAAAGAGTATTATGGCGGATTTCCAGCTGATAACCTCTATCCCTTCAGTAAAGGAGCAAACAAGAATGAGCATCAGAATAGCAAAGCACTCACTGGGCTTCAGAAAGAGGAGGAAGGTCAAAAAGAGCTGCTGAAGCAAATGGGAAAGAAAGTTGATTAGGGACATTCAAAATGGATTTGTAGTACCATCAAATCAAGTCTTCATTTAGTTAGCCATTCAATAAATATGTATTGAGTTCCAACTCAATACCAAGTACTACACTTGTTTCTAACGTCATGAAGACAAATAGACACCAACTTGTGTAAAATCCCCTGGATCTGAATTAGAGGACACCAACTGTGTGGCATCCATGGTGTCCAAACACCCAGCTGCATCACTTTGTTCCCTATGGCTCTGGTCCAGAACAAAGCACAAATCACTGACCTCCCCTTGCTCAGAGTTAACTCTTATATTTCATAGTATCATGGCAGGATTTACTGTATGGAATCACAATCCTCCCCTGTACGAGCTTGTAGTATTTGAAGATTTTGTAAAACATTTCCATTCCTTCTTTATAGACCTACTTCTCCCACCATTTCCATGAGACGCAGGATCTTTAGATAATATGTCACCCAAGGAAGAGGAAAAACATAGGTTAGCATACTCAATTCATAAAGGTAAAATATAATTACATATATTATATTTCAATATGATTTTTTTAAAATAAGTAATACTGATATAAGTCTTTCTGTAATACGGGCACCACTTGACCTGGTCAACCAATCTCAGCTTTGCTGTAGCTGATGTTAACTTCTCCAAGAGCCTTGAACAAGCTAAACCATCCCTATGACTAAGGCCATACGACACCAGCCTGGAATTCTCTCTTCTTTCCTCTTCTTTGCAAAACCTAATTTTTAGTTAGGTTTCATCTCAAGTCCTATATTTTTGAAATTCTAAACAATTCTAGATTATCCTAGAATCCTAGAATCTAGAATCCTAGAATATCTGGAATTGTTCAATATCTCTTTTAATAATTAAATTTTATATTGATGGTCCTACATCTAAAAAGATAAAATCCCACCCTCTCCCCAAAAACAATTAATCTGACATTAACAACTAAAATACATAAACCCTTGAAATTTTAAAGCTGCAGTAAATAGTCTGGATAAATAGTCTCAGATTGAGTTTCAAAAAAATGAAATAGAACTCAGAAGACTGAAAGCACCTAAAGTTAAAAGAGTGGGTACGTGTTTAGATTTTATGGATGATAATTCAGTAAATATTAGAAATATGTTATTATTAAGTTTAATAAAAGCTTATGAAAACCCATCAAAAAGGCCACACCAATATTCAGAAATAGCTGGGGCTCTGTTGACTCAGATGGCTTATTCCATCTCTCAGGAATGCAAGTTGTTAATGGCAGCATGAGAGATGAGGTGATCTACCATAAACACAGGGCTCTGATTCAGCCTGAATGCTAGTTGTTTTAATGCCAGACACATCCACTTTCAGCTGGAGGGTATTTGTTGAGAGCTGCCGTGGAGAATGCCCACACTTAGAAAAAAATGCACACCCTTAGCAACCACTAATGAATAAAATACAAACCTACTGATCAGGATTTGGAAGTTGCAAAAAACAGTATGATCGGGTATTTTGTAGTCATTCCAGGTATACAAAAACAAAACAAAATAAAACAAAACAAACAAACAAACAAAAACCCAAATCCAAAATCTAGTAATACAGGTTGGATTCAACAAGTGTTATCCAAGGTACTCTTCCTTTGAGATTCTTGGGAATTTTGCCCAAATAAGCGCTCGAAGCGTGAATCTTATTTTTTAAAATTCCTGGACTATCTTCTTTACACCATGTGAACAGTAGTCAGCAGTGGGAATTTCTTTGGGTTGCAATATTGAAACCTATGGCGCACCGACCGAAATTCGTCTGTGGAAAGATCTCCACGTCTAAGAGAGATATACAGGAAAATGAGAAGCCAGCAACAAGCTGGTATCCTTCCCAATGTTTCTGACCATTTCCACCCACTTAATTACCCCAGATATTGGCCCCAATAACTATTTCATGAAGATAACCAGAATTGATATTAAAGAAGAAATCCAGGAAAGCCCCCTGCCATTAAATTATAATCACAAGTCCTGGCTTCTACTTCCATTTCTACCACTTTCCATGCCCATGAGGGGTGGGTAAATCAAGTAACCAATTGGAGTCTCATTTTCATGACTGGTGAGGCAGGCCTAATCATTTATCCAACATTTGCTGAGTAGTTACTATGCACTAGGGAGAGCGGTGGATGGTATGCTAGGTATTGTCATGATTTCCAGGCAGCTTGTCATTTATTTAGAAAGGAATATAAACCTCCAAACATACAAATAATATGTAACTACATTTTTCTTAAATTGCCATAAAGAAAAACTAAGGAGTACAAATAACAACAGGGAGATGTGGCTTAATCTGGGAGGTCAAAGAACATCTCCTTAGGGAATGGTTTTGAAGAAAAAAAGAGTGGGAAGGTAGGGTTTGGAGAGAACATTCCAAGACAAAGGCAAAACATGTGCAAAGGCCCCAAGGCAAGGAGGATTTTGACAGGGTCCAAGAACAGCAAAAGACTCATGTGGCTACACCGAGGGGGAGAGTGGCAGGAGATAAGGCTCATAGTGTTGTTTCAAGAATCAAAGAGAAATGTGTGCGAACATGCTTTGTAGAGTACAAAGGTCTGTACCACTGTGAGAACGAACACAGTCATCAGTGTTTCAGGAGTCCTCCCTCAGCACCAGAAGCAGCGGGCCAAAAAGAAAAAAAAAAAAAAAAAACACTTGAATACAAGTTTTACTTCTTCCATTTTTCCTAAATTGACTATTTCTCTCACCTCGGCCATCAACCAAAGTGTAAGAAGATTTTCAATTTTCACTGCTATTGTAAATCTTAATGTAAGACCTAATTATCTTTTTCTGCATGTACCCAACTGGACTTCTTGAAAGCCAGAAGATGAAATTACAGAAGCCCTTTTATGTCGAGACAACAGAAAGCAGAGGAACTTAAAAAGCCAGAATTCCTTTATATATTCATTAGCCTTACATAATATCATATTAAAAAATGGAGAACTGGACATTCCCTCTACCTACTTTCTCCATTTCTGCACTTATTTTCCAGTGGAATTTAAATAATGGAATGTGGGAGGAAGAATGGTGGGGCTCAATTCCAACAAACTCATTCATTCATTCATTTATCCTATCAGCCAATATTTATTGAGTATCTATCAATCTCTGTAATATTAAGTATGAGGATTCCAGGTATTGATTTTTATCACAGTGATCTAGTTTCACAATTATTCAGAGACATTAAGGACCTGGGGGCAGATTCCTATTTAAATTATTATCTTATCTCCTTTATCTAAATGTATTGTTAATCCAGAAGGATGATGCAGATTCCAGCTTCCTGGATAAGGCATCAGAAAGGGACTCTGACAACAGGAAGACTTAAAAGTCAAGGGTCAAAAATGAAAAAGTGGGTGGGGAGGAGGGTGGGAGGGAGGAGAAGCCAGAGGGGAGCAAGAGGACTCTAGCATGGGGTAAGGGGTGGAGTGGAGATGATGTGCACACAGGGTATACTGATGGCAATGCATGTGGACAGTGTACTTGAATGTGAGCTCACTTCTCTTCTCCGAAGAGTGTATCAGGAGACAGCTTTGCTTGGAAGAGATTCTTAAACCAAAGTCATCAATAAAGCTTGTGCCTACTTCAATAAGTGCTGTCTCCAGACCATTTTGTCTTCTGTCTCCCATACACTGTATACCTTGGGAAAACCGAGCTGACAGTGATGCATCATAAGATACCAGGCAATTGCTGCAATGAAAAACAGAACGAAGGGCTTGTTTCTACAGAGTTCCACATTAAGGAAGGATACAGAATGAAGTAGAAAGGCATTACTAATAATGTGTTTGAGGGAAGTTGGGAATGAAATGCTAGTCTTAGAGGATAAACATGAAATCATTTGGGTATGCTCAGCTGTAGATGGTTCATTTGACTTTTAATTGAACTGTCTAGAAACCAACAAGAAGCACAAAGATTTAGAAGAGCTAATATGTCACAGAAGAAAAACTCTACAGAAATTTAGAAAAATCTCTTCCTGCAAGGCATCATGGCACTCGTATCACCCATTCAGGGTCAGTATGTATGTGAGACTGGAAGTAA
The DNA here is from genome assembly GCF_963455335.1 of Martes martes. NCBI lineage: Eukaryota > Metazoa > Chordata > Mammalia > Carnivora > Mustelidae > Martes > Martes martes. The sequence continues at coordinate 173,196,167 of NC_137890.1, read as the reverse complement.
TGGGGGAAGAGTTGTTAGATACAGAATCATGCATTTTTGTTTTGTTTTGTTTTATCAGAAGAAAAAAAAAAAAACCATGAGAACGTGAAACACGGCAACAGGAAAACTGTTCAAGAGAAATCTCAAGAGCTAAGCTAGTTAGAAGTTTGCTCTTAAGAGGGGACAGTCTCATATTCCACACATTATCAGAAAAGAAAACTGACATAGAACAGATAGTAAAATTTTAAAGAAGACACAAGAAGTCTAATGCAAATAAACACCAACTGGTTAAAATACTTTACAGAGAGCCTTTCTCAATTGCACTAGGAAAAATACAATAGGAAATCTAAAAGAACAATAACTCTGATTTCTCCCTTGCTTTGCTGTTTTTGACATACCAACAATCAGTTATTCTCTTTTAGTTATATAGCCGCTGGAAACAGTGCGGAGAGCCCGTACAGAGCTCTACTACAGTCCTTGCACTATCTGTTCCAAAATTAAGATTTTGACTCTTTCAAGTTTAAAGAATTAGATTAAATGTTCCCTGAAAACAACCACCACCAGCATTACTACCACAACTACCATTTGTGCCAAAAATGCTTTCAATAAAATTTACCAAGACAGTGTTAAGATGAGAGTGAATCAATGTGAAAGGCCCAAGTCCTTGCCACTAGAGGGGAATGGACACTGTCAGTCTCCTTTGGACACACATTAAATATTTATCTAGTTAGAAATTCCAGTTGTTGGGGGGGGAGGGCCATTTGTAAAAGTAGCAAAATTTAAAAGGACAAAATGCTTCATATTTAAAGACTCATTTTTATCACACCAGCTAATAGACTTGAGAAATCTGTCAGACATATCTACAAAACAATTTCAAGAGCTAGTTCTAGGCTGCCATGGATTGTGGATAGAAAACAAATCACTTATAAACACATATAAATGGTGTCTTTATACAAAACCTGTAATGGGCATACAACTTTGCTAAAGGTATCTACCTACTGATTAGATATATTTAGAGCACAGAAAGCAGTTGTGTGACAATTTCCCCACAAATCTTTCAACTGCTTATTAAACTTAATATCATAACTGAGATAAAGGTTTTTTAAAAAATTTAGTAGTAATTTATTAATGATGAACTATAACCCGGGCTCTCATCAAAACCTACCTTTTCTACTCAAAAGGCTCGTGACCCTTTTCCAGGCTTTATTCTCTCTGATTCAGACAATCTAAACCAATGTCTCAATTGATCTCTTTTCCTTGAACCTCTCTTTCCTTAATCCAGCCTCCACAGTGTCAGGATATCTACCTTTCTAAAATAACAAATTTATGAATTATTTTTCCTCCTGGGGCACCTGGGTGGCTCAGTCGTTAAGCGTCTGCCTTTGGCTCAGGTCCCCCAGGGTCCTGGGATTGAGCCCCGCACAGGCTCCCTGTTCGGCAGGAAGCCTGCTTCTCCCTCTGCCAGTCCCTCTGCTTGTGTTCCTTCTCTTGCTATGTCATTCTCTGTGTCAAATAAATAATCAAAATCTTAAAAAAAAGGAGAGAGAGATTTTGTTCCTCCCTATTTACACTAGAGCATAAAATCCAACCCCTCAGCATAATATTCCTCCTGCAAATCTGCCCCAACCTGCCTCAGCCTCCCACTACCATTTCTTGTCTCTTGCTACTCAACCCTCTTAAACACTGCATTCACCTCCAGATGCTCACACCTTTCTTTGCTCTTGCCTTCCCTCTGCCTGTAACCCTCTTCTCCTCACCTGCACCTGTCAAAACCCTCCTCCGGGAACAAAATCTCAGAACCACCTCTCCCATCCTCAAAACCTTTAAAATGCCATTCCCTTTCTTTAAATAGGGTTTTGTAGCTGTTGGGGGACATGCCAGGTAGCCCTTTATTCTCAGCGTGCTAGATAAAAGATGCCCCAAAGCATCCTCTTCAACTTCACTTAAGGTGCATTATGTTGGGTTTTTAGATCACTCTCTCTACCATTTGTTCCCCAGGGAAGCTTTCTGATCCTTGAGATTCAATTCATCATTTCTGTGTCAACCCCAGTACTTGAAAAAGGTTAAGCACTCAAGAGCTTTTGGACTGTATGGATAGACAAACATCTGTATTGGCAGGATGGCCAAATTCAAGCCGATTCACAGTCACAAGAGGTTCTCCATGAGCACGTTTTGAACACTGTCCAGTCCAGGCATTTTTAAGCTCTTTCTGTTTTCTGTTTTTTTTGTTTTGTTTTGTTTTGTTTTGAGTAGGCCAATCCTGTTTTCAACAAGGATTTTATCTGAAAGCCTAAGATGTACAACAGATAAACTCCATTCATGTTAAAACCTGAGGGAGCCTATCCACATGCTTCCTACTCCCATCTCCAGCCATTAAAGGGAGTCTGAGGAACACAGCTTAAAATTCACTTCACAAAATTTGAAAAAAAAAAAGGGGGAGGGGGAGAAGATATTCACCCAAAATTCTAATACCCAGATCTTATAACTATTTCTAAGTTGTATCTGAAGCACACATTTAATAATGTATATTGTCAAGTGAAATGAATTCTTAGACTAGAACTCTCTTACAGTATTTTAGGAAAGGTTAGATGGTTTCTAGTAACAGCCAGCCCTTAATATCCTATTTTTAAAAAATATTCTAGAAAGCAATCTGCTTAAAGGCAATCACTGCAGTGTTTTCATGCCCAGCTCCAGTTTCGGGTTCATTTTCAATTACACCACTTACTAGCTGTATGACAAGTTACTCAAGCTCTCTGCTTCTTAGGATTTCCTCATTTATAAAATCCAGGGCGGGGGGGGGGGTGGAAACAGTACCTATTTCACAGGGTTTTAGTTAAGTATTCAATGAAGTAATACAAGTGTTACCTTAGAACAGTTACCACATATAGTAAATCCAGTTAGTACACTGGAGTTTAAGATCCATGATGCAAAAGGCAAATAAAAAGTATCTGGGGTTCACTGGCTGAATTCGGTGTTTTACAAATGAAAACTCGTGTGCCCATTGAGATTGTAAGTATGTGCTTGCTGCTAAAAGTTTGCTTTGTCCACTCTGCTAACCAAAGGAATGTGCCAACTGATGTAGCGATTCTCTTTTCCTTTCCAGTAAAACATCCAATCATAATACAAAATGTCAATGCACAACGCGCAAGCAGCTACACATTGATAATGTTTCCAACTGGTATGTCCTGCTAAGTAACAACGCGGTTATCCGAATGTTTACTGAAGCTTCTGCTCAGTGGCCACCTGGATTTCTGTGAGGGAATATCAGTCATCTTCAGGTAAATCCATCCTGCAGATTCCACAGTACCCGTGCTGATTTTCAGGACTCCAAAAGCAGTTCCTGGAATGCAGTGGAGCAAATGTCCATCAGAGAAAGGCAGGAATTTCAGAAAAGAGTCTGAAATGGGGAAAAGAGAAACCTATTCCAAACAGACCGGAAATAAAACATCCTGCTGATGTTGTCATTGGGAGGATAAATAACAGTTGTCTCAGAGCTCCCTATTTAATCGTGTCACTGGACTGGAAAAGCAAAGTGCAAACCTGGATAATAAAACAAAGGGAAGCTATCAGGTGGTGGTCACACATTTCAGAAACTCTGTTTGATAGTCAGCTGGGCTGTAAAATGCTTCTGCAGAGTTGATGTACAGTCCTTCCTGCCTCTGATGCCCAGACTCACCGCAGATGCCCGGCACAGTTGTGGGAGGGTGGGAAACGGGAGCACGTTGCCTGTCTCGGGTGCTTTCGTGGTACCCAAAAGCACTGTGGCCCAAGCTTGGAATCAGAATGAGGAAGTCTCTCTTCCTGCTAGAAATAAGACAGCCAGAGACTCACACCAGTCAGAGAGGCCCATAAACCAATGGTCCTCAAACATCAAAATGCAAAGAACTTGTCTTAGAAATTTGTTAAAGTTGGGTCACCTGGGTAGCATCTTGGTAAAAGTGACCCACTCTCGGTTTCTACTCAGGTTGTGGTCTCAGGGTTGTGAGACGGAGTTCTGATGGGCTCTGCACCGGGCGTGGAGTCGGCCGTAGGCCTCTCCCTCCGTGCCTGTCCCATCCCTCCCCACTGTCCCGCTTGCACACAGGCTCTCTCTCAAATAAATAAATACATACTTTAAAAAAAAGAAGTTTATTAAAGTGTATGCATAATACCAACTGTAATAAAGAAGGTGACTCTATTTTTCATGTTTTCGCCTTGACAACTTTTAGATCCCCATCCCTTCCCTGCCTGTTCCACATCTGGGCAACCAAGTTTAGAGCACCAGCGTATGTCATTCATTCTTTGGCACCAAAGGGAAGTTCAGATCGTTCCAACTCCTAACTTACTCATGCTCCACACTCTCCCCAGTGCACTCCACAGCTACTCTAAGGGCCGAGTCCACTCTCTCCGCTCAGTTCTTGCTCTCCTCTACACCTAACCTGAGGCTCTCTCCTTGGAGAATCCTTCTGCTGTTTACTATGCGAATAATGTAGTTTACTTCATAGGCATGGGTGCTATGTGCACTTCATCCTAGAATCTACAAATTCTTGATCTGGGAGCTGTGCAGTATCCAGCAGAAGACTCTAGGTGCCCCCCCCCCAAAAAAAAACACCGGACCGAATTCCAAAGATCCTGATTGAATAAATGTTGGGCATGGAGGACTGAGTACAAGGCCAGTAACACACAGTGTAAGCAAGCGTTCCAGATGAGTGTGGCAGGCAAGTCACAGACTACCTCAACTTTCCTATTCTCCTTCTCAATCTCCAACACAAAACTATACCACTGCCCTTACCTTTCCACCCAGCTCCTCCAGATTTTATGGCACACTCTTAGGACTCCTCTGACTTCACTGTTCATCAATCTTCTTGTAATTCTTCTTCTACCAGAGAGTCTCTAAATAAGGTGAGGCAGGAAAAGCAGCAGGCTAGAAAGAACCACAATGTGTTCTGCTCTGATCTGGGCTCAGTTCCCTAAAGGCACTGTTTCCCTCAAGATATTTCTTTATGGACTCCTCCCCAGGTTAAATTCCATAAGAACATAATTATTTTTTTAAAATATTTTATTTATTTATTTGACAGAGATCACAAGTAGACAGAGAGGCAGGCAGAGAGAGAGAGGAGGAAGCAATGTCCCCGCTGAGCAGAGAGCCCGATGTGGGGCTCGATCCCAGGACCCTGGGATCATGACCTGAGCCAAAGGCAGAGGCTTTAACACATTGAGCCACCCAGGCACCCCAAGAACGTAATTATTATTTTTTTAAAGATTTTATTTTTTTATTTGACAGAGAGAGAGAGAGAGTGGGAGGGGCAGAGGAAGAAGCAGATTCCCCTTGGAGCAGAGAGCCCGATGTAGGGCTCAATCCCAGGACCCGATCATGACCCGAGCCGAAAGCAGACGCTTAACCGACTGAGCCACCCAGGTGCCCCTATTTTTAACAAATATTTTAGAAGACTGCTACGTGTTTAATAATTTTCCCAGTTTAGTAGAAACATAGCAAAGTGACTTGACTGGCCAATGAACTACAAGATGGTGGCTCCCTACCACTGCCAATACTGCAGTGTTGGCCTTTTACGCATGAGTTCATTTTCCAGGGTGGGAGCGAAAATAGGGAAGGTCACAAGATGGAGATAGTGGTCCAAGGTTCTCAGGAAGGAATGCACTAGTGGAATTAGACAGTCTATGTCAGTTCCAGATCTCAGCTCGGGAGCATTCTCCTACATCTGTCAGACCACTCTATCACTCTGGGGCCATGAAACTTGGCAGAGAATACAATTAGTACCCCAAGGAGTTTCAGCTTTGGAGACATGAGACAGTGATGCTCCCTGCATGGCAGTGGTGGACACCAAATATTTCAAGTGATTTTGCTGGTGATGGACATTAACAAGGCCACCAGACACAAAGGATGTAGAGATGCACGTCCATGAGCGTATTGGAGACTCAAGGCCGACATCCTCGGACAGCAATGGGACCACCAAGGTAGAGACACGAACACCAAGCTGCTAACAGACTGTGTGGATCTTAATGGCCTCATTTGCATATTTTCATCAATCATGAGAGTTGTGCAAAGAAAATAAAACTAGTAAGTTACTCAGTGAAAAACTCTCACTTGAAGAGAAAGTTTCTCCATCTCAGCTGTCTCAATGTTTCAGCTTTTATCAAAAGTTGGCCTGAAGCCATTGATAACGGGAGGAATAACCTGAGATGCACACTGAATACCTACTCCCATCCCATCTCCAAGTTTGACCTTTTGAGGTAACCAGAGAGTGCCGACGTGGACTAACTCATGCTAACTACCCCCCACGGGAAGGCTTCATAGAGGGCTACTGTGATTTCTCACCCTCAGTTTCTCTTTATCAAGTGCTAATGTAGACAATGACAACATTCCTATAAAAATGTTGATCACTGACCCTCGTAGGAAAACTTTGCAATAAATTCTGCTTAGAGTGTAGAAAAATGGCAGGGGATAAGTAAATTTACTGAGAACACCTATGTGCCCCACTTTTTTTTTTGTTTTATTTTATTCTTTGCCAGATGTTCATGTGGAGGAGATAAGTATTGTTACATTCATTTTACAGATAAGTAGAGAACAGCTCAGGTAAGTTACAATCCATCCAAAGTAAACTGTGAGTAAAGGGCAGAATATAGATCAGAACCCACTTTGGTCTGCCCTCATAGTTCATTCTGTTCTCCCATGGCCTCTCTTGACAGAAGTTTAATTTCTCCTTTATAGATTTATATGGGAGCCTACTACTGCATTTCCCTTTTTCTATGTCTTCTAGGGTATTCTTTGCTCAAATGCCATAGCCCCTGCGTTCTTATATTGTTTAATCTTACTTTAATTTTGTCTTAAGTAGGCTCCGCGCCCAGTGTGGAGTCCCACATGGTGCTTAAATTCACACCCCTCGGATCGAGACCTGAGCTGAGATCAAAAGTTCAGTGCTTAACAGACTGAGCCCTCCCAGGTGCCATTAGCTAAATTGTTCTTGTAGCTTTTTGCATATAGTTGCTAAACCTTCTGGAAATAGGGGGACATAAATAATCAACAGTTTAGTAAGTTTTATTCAGGCACATTATTTTTAACTTCATGATTCAAACTATAAGGTAGGAGCTTTACATATAATAGATAGTTTGTGAAGTTACTTTAACATTGGGATTTTTAATATACCATTCACCTTTGCCATTTTTATCAATCTTCACTAAGAATGATAACACATATGCAACTTACTGTAGCATTTTAAAAAAATCTGGAGGAATAACCAGATGTGGAGACCATTCAGAAGTCACCTCAAAACCACATACATGCTTGCTCACCAAAATTTACCAAGAAACCCTGCTTGGTGCCCTCGTTATCAGGCAGTAGGAGAAAAATAGAATGTTTTCCACCAGACTGCAATGTTCATTGCATCATATTCTGAAATCGGGCTACGTACACTATGAAGGACATCTGCACTGGCACATGCAGAATTTCGTAGGCAGTCGCTGGGAGTTCTGTGCCACAAGAGCATGGCTGAGTAATGGACAATGCCAAAGGTATTCGCCTCTACACTTGTTTAGCTGAGTAATGAGGTCAGAAACAGTTCTGTTAGCATGTTGATAAAGCTGGACAAACCAGTCTTAAATGCCAAAGAATTACAATCTAGGAACTTGGACTTAGTGATTGTTGAATATTAGCCATTGCCTATAAAAACTGAGTCACCCTGATAAGATGTAGCCAGAGAGTATATTGGCTAAGTGGGGCTTAAACCTGAAATGCCATAAAAAAGTCTGGCAAGATTCATCTGACCCAAAGACTACAGTCTAATTACACACGTGTTAAAGAGATTTCATCAGCATCCATAAGGACTCGTCATTCTAATGTCTACCAAGGCTAAGACGACATTTTGGGGGAACCTGGGTGGCTCAGTGGGTTAAAGCCTCTGCTTTCAGCTCGGGTCATGATCCCAGAGTCCTGGGATCGAGCCCCGCATCGGGCTCTCTGCTCAACAGGGAGCCTGCTTCCTCCTCTCTCTCTGCCTGCCTCTCTGCCCACTTGTGATCTCTGTCTGTCAAATAAATAAATAAAATCTTAAAAAAAAAAAAAAAAAGAACATTTTGGAAAATAGCTTGTAGGGAAAGGGCTCCATGTGTAAGACTTATGTAAAGTGCGTGTATCCAAAAGGGCATTTTTGGAGACAAAGCAGAACAACTTTTTTAACTTTAATTTTTATCTTTTTCAGGAACCAGAACTCTTCAAAGCAGAAATAGGATCCATCTGATTGAAATAAACTTTAACATTTAAAGCCTTGGTGTTTGGTGTGCCTGGGTGGTTCAGTTGGTTAAGCAGCTGCCTTCAGTTCAGGTCATGATCCCGGGTTCCTGGGATCAAGCCCCACATTAGGCTTCCTGCTCGGCAGGGAGTCTGCTTCTCCCTCTCCCTCTGTTGCTCCCCCCGCTCGTGCTCTTTCAAACTCTCTCTCTCTCAAATAAACAAATAAAATCTTAAAAACAAACAAATGAAACTAAAAAAGCTTTGATGTTTTAAAAACCAAATTACATCTAAGTCTAAGGAATTGGTCTTAAAAATGAAACATAAACAATTCCTTTAAAGATAGAGGTTGTTATTTAGTATAGGTTAAGTATGAAATAAACTATTTTTTTTATTTCTGAATTTTGTTTTCAGTAAACATGTATCCCTTTCTTTTTTTTATTTAAATATTTTATTTATTTTAGAGAGAATGAAAGAGAGAGAGCACACAAGCAAGGGGAAGGAGAGGGACAATCAGATTATGTACTGAGTGCAGAAGCCAATGGGAGGCTTGATCCCAGGAATCTGAGATCATGTCCTGAGCCCAAAACAAGAGTTGGATGCTTAACCCACTGAACCACCCAGGTGCCCTAACATGTACTCCCTTCTTGAACAAGAGTTTTGTTTAGGAAAATACAAGTTTAAAACCCTTTTCTTCATTATTCTAACTTAAGATATGACAAGGGTAGAAATTTCAGAAAAATCAAAAAACATAAAAATAGTACTAAAATAAAACAAAAAAGGCAGGAGAAGAAATAGGAAAGTGAATCCACAGGCTTGTTATGAAACCACAGATACAACTGGGGAGCACATAACTTGGGAGCAACATAGCAGCCTCTAGATTCTCTCTCCATATAGGTGTCTTGCTTCCTGTGTTGGCTTTTGTCCCTCAGCCTGGCTCTATATAAGACACATCTGTGGGTAGCTCAGAGCTTACAGCCTAAGAGCTTATAGCCAGAGAAGATAGGAAGCCTTTGTTTCTAACTCTGGTTAAGACAAATGTCAGGAAAGGACTCTGGGAAACTCAATTTGGGTTCCATACTCATGCCTGGACCAAATGCCATGGTATATGCTTTATGGGACAGCCAGAAACATAGGTCTCCCTGTGGCCAGGGAAGGAGCTAATTCTAATTAGCAGTTACCATCAGAACCACATGATCAGAGGTGAGAGGAAGTGCTTCAGAGCAGACAAAACAATAAATGTTCACTCCCCAAAACATTCCAATTAATCCTGCAGTTACCCCAAATGTATCCTTTTTGTTGATGTAAGTATACATTGCACACGTGTGCACAAACACACACACACACACACACACACACACACACACTTGCTTTGTCCTAAAAAGTACACTTTGTATTTCTGTACTTTTTAAAACAATTTTTAAAACTCTACATGTTGAGTACAAAATAAGTTGTGAAACATTGTGCTGGCAATTTCTCAAAGACACAACAGAAACACTTTTACATAAACAGCATTCCCTTTGGGTCCAGAATCATTGGACGTTAAAATCTAGGATTTCATTCAAAGGAGGGGAATGCGAATTTGGGACACAGAAGAGAGGCTATAACAACTATCTTTGCGAACACTAGGAAAAAGGTGTATTTTTGGCAAATAAGAATATATTTTCAAAACATGCTTTAAAATATTTTGGAAAAGATGATATTCTATAACATTCCAAACTGAATTCTAAGCTGAAGAGATATTTAAAAAAAAAAAAAAAAGTGGAGGACTCAGTAAATCCAACTTAGGTTGTGTTAAAAGATGTCAAATTAAGAGCTCACGCATAGGCTGTCATAATCTTCCAGGTGGGTCAGATTGCTTAGAGCAACCACATGGACTCTGACCAAGTCATGCTCTGGAAAGCAAGTTCCTAACTTCAACAGGAAGTATATTCTAAACTTCAGGCCAGAAGCAAGCATCAGTAAAAAATCTTTCTAAGCCAATGGTATACCTGGAAGCCAGAGGTCAAGAAAGTGCACTGAATTAAAAGTCCAATAAGGTACCTGGATTTAGGAACAGCTCAGACGCTAAAGATCAATGCACAAAGCAGCAGCCAGGAGAGCAGAAGAGACCCTGCTCCTGGACAGCAAGAACAGAGAGTACCTTGCTTGGAAAGTTACTCATCCAATAGTAGAGATGAGCAAGTCACCATATGCATTATGCAATGAAAGAGTATTTATTTGAAACAAGTACAAACCTGATACAAAATTTCCTTTAGTTGAAAAGCTAAAGTACCTTCTAGGGGTTTTCTCCTATCTGTTTTCTGTATTGTGACAGAAGTCTTGTGTTTGTGTATGGACCAAGGCAACAGAGAAACTGGGAAGGGAGGCAGGGCACCAAATGGCAAATAGGGATTAAACAACAACAAAAATTCTGGCCTCTAGCCACTTGCACCTGGTAGAGAGTGTCAAGAAAAACCACAGATTTATGCCTGAGGCTTTGCAAGTTTTTAAAAAAAATCTATTAATTCTTTCAACAAATATTTATTAAGTATCCATTACCTGTCAGACAGTTTGCTAGGAGGTAGAGATGCAAAGTTGTAGCAGACATAGACTCTTTCTCTAAGAAGATTACAACGTCAGAGTGAGGACAGTAAGTAAAATTTACATTATGAGCAAAGGTCTAATCAAGGTATAAATTCTGTGAAAACCTAGATGAGGAAACATTTCACTCTAACTGATGAAAATTAGTGGAAGTCTAGAATCTAGCTATAGAGAATGACACAAGACACAGTGTAAAACTAAGGCCAAATCAAAAGACTAAACTTGAGTTTAGAAACTACCGATGGGTAAGGAAGTCATGTCCAAACAGATTTCTTGTAAATGTTCAGTACTTCCTGCTTTGGGATGGGCCACAAATATCAAGATAACAAGTTGAGTATATTCTGCTGAAACCAGGAAGTAAAGAGGACCATGAAAACTAAACCTGAAAAAAATAATGAAAAGAACACTTTAAAAAGTTAATGGACAAAAATAGTGCAGAACTTGGACTGAGACCTAGGAAAGAGATAAGTGTATTGTTCATTTCTGAGATATCAGTGCACCAATTCAAGGTAATGTTTGCCCCCTTCAACCTAGAAATCTTCCAGAATGAGTAACAAAAGTCCTAATCCCTCCCTTATTCAGCAAAACTTGCAATACAGAGAACTTCAAATTCTTCCAGGCTCCCCCTTTCCCCTTCTCTCCTTCCATGACCTCTTGTAAGGCTTTGATCATTTGAAAGGAATGTGTGGGTGGTGTATAACCTTTAGAAAACTTTTTTCTGCCAATTTACTAGAGGGAAGTTTTCTTTTTCTTTTTTTCCCCTTGCCCTAAGTTCTGACAAAACCACGCCTCACTGCATTGTGCAAAGCCACTCAGAGGCGTCCTTGAAAGACTCCAATGAGAAGGGGAGGGAAGCTGTGAAACCAGACAGCACCCCCTCAAAACCAGATTGTTGTGGCCCCAAACAATCCTGTCTCTTTGTGTGGGATGGCTAGTGGTTGGTGAGTCATGTAACCAGGTGTATTTATAGAACATGGATTAAAAATAAAGAAATAAAAGCAGTTATTGCCTCTCGAGTCTCAAAATAAGCAAAGAGAACAGCCAAAGGAATGTCTGAAAATCAGATATACTACTGTTTTGAGAGTGCAGGTTGGCTTGAACAGATCAACCCGGAATAAAAGAGTTCATTCAAAAGACAGGGATTCTCACTGCGTCTTCTGTACTGTCCCCCACTTCTTTACACAGTGGCATGCACTTGAAAGATAATCAGTACAATCTGTTGTGCAATCACCACCAATGACTGTCAATGAACAAGATGGCTCTCCTTTGTTTCACATATCTATTTCCTGTTTCAGTCTGAAATATGCCTGGTGTGTAAGAATATCCCCCTTCACTAAGTATTTATTTTATATTTAGTGCATATGAAAGTTATTTTTATAAAATGAAATAGTTGGGCTCGTGGCAACTACTACCTTGGGTAAAGAAGACCTGGAAAAGGTAACTGAATAATGAGTCCCCTCCCTCAAAAAGTCAACTGTTGATCAGGGAACTGGAGCTACCAATTAGTGACCTGAGCTGAGAAAAGTTTTCCTATTTTAGGAGCTCACAACCACTTCAGACACTTCTGAGCTGCTTCTCAGAACAAGTTCCTCAGGTGGGAAATGGGACCCTCATAAGAGAACCAAAAAGCAGTTTCAGTTTGAAACAGCAAAAGTTATGTCATGGTGGAGAGATGGAGGTAATGCATACATACACACTTCAAGAGCAGATGTTATCAACCACGGAGGCTGCTAGGTTTTCTGCAGCCTCTACATGTGGTCTCTAAAGTGGGATGCGTTGACCCAAAGTGGTGCAAAATCACTCACTTTGACAAGGGAGAGTAAAATTAGAACTTACATCTTTATATGTACTTTCATTTAAGAAAAGAAATAAAACTTTACTGATATTTAATACATAGATTCAAAATAACATATATATTAAATAGATACAAATTTGTGGGGTTTGTGTTCAAATACCCTTCTCTGACTGGCTTGCGTTATTCATTGGCTTTTTATGTCTGTTTCGTTCACTGTTATTTCCCATGTTTTATTTATTTATTTTTTAAGATTTTATTTATGGAGCACCTGGGTGGCTCAGTGAGTTAAGCCCCTGCCTTCGGCTCAAGTCATGATCTCAGGGTCCTGGGATCGAGCCCCGCATCGGGCTCTCTGCTCATCAGGGAGCCTGCTTCCCCCTCTCTCTCTGTCTGCCTCTATGCCTACTTGTGATCTCTTTCGCTCTGTCAAATAAATAAATAAAATCTTAAAAAAAAAAGATTTTATTTATTTATTTAGAAAGTAAGAGACACATAGGTAGGGGGAGTGGGAGAGGGAGAGAGAGAATCCTAAGCAGGCCCCATGCTGAGCATGCAGCAACATGGGGCTGGATCTCAGGATCCTGAGATCACGATCTGGGCTGAAATCAAGAGTTGGATGCTTAACCAACTAAGCCACCCAGGCACCCCCTTCCTATGTTTTAGAAGAGAACTGGGATACAGGATTATTCAAAACATTGTTTTTGAGTGAACTGGAAAACATTTGTTTACAAAGATTGGAGACTACAGACTTAAAATTAAGTGTGGTAAAGATGAGGTTTTCAAATAATTAAATCAGATCAAGCATCCAGTAGTGTTTATGCCTTTGTCAAATTGTGTATACCACAAAGATCCTAACCAGTGGCTTCTAACACCTTCGGATAAGGAAAGGATTAAGCATAAAATCTGAGGCCCACAATAAACCTCCCTGTGGGCCAGAAAGGGAAGCATCTTCATTATCTGGAGTTGGCCACTGGAGAATGCCAGGAGAGGCTGTTGTAATGGAGGAGACCTGGAGGAGTCTGGATTTTAAGAAACCCGAGACCCATAGACATCCAACAACCCTCACCATAAATACATTAAAAACTACGTGACGTTCACCTTAAACCAGACTGGAATATTTCCTACATTTGCTCAGCTTGAGAGGGAAAGGAAATGTCTTATCCTCTGGCTAAAATAAAAATAAAAATCAGAGCTCCCACTAAGAAAGAAATATGGATTTGTAAGCCATATAGTATTGGGTTTAAATACCAATTCACCTCTTTATTACCTGTATAATTTTGAGCAAACTTTTTGATTTCTCCAGCGTCACTTTTATTATGAATTTAAAAAGAAAAGTCATGAATACCTTTCACAGTTTTGTTGTGGTGATTAAATAAATTAATGGAGCATTTCCCAAATCTCAGTTTTTCTTATAATTCTTGAAATCTTATTCATTCTAACACCACAAGTTTTTGGTTTTTTGTTTTTTTTTTTTTTTTTTTTGAAGATTTTATTTGTTTGACAGAAAGAGACAGAGAGAGCAGGAGCACAGGCAGGGCGAGAAGCAGGCAGAGAAAAGGGAGAAGCAGGCTTCCCACTGAGCAAGGAGCCAGATCCCGGGATCATGACCTGAGCCAAAGGCAGACACTTAACTGACTGAGCCACCCTTATGCCCCACCACTAGTATTATTTAACTATTCTTTTTTCCCTTAAATTCAGGCATGTAAAAAGAAAACTTTGTATCATTACCATAAATTATCACTTATACATAAAAGGCATCAGAAAGATTAGTAAATTCTCCTAAAATTAGGGGACCCACATTTTTTTAGTTGCCTGGATAGTTCATTTCTGTTGTCCTGGTGTAATTATTAATAGTGTTCCTTTTACTCGCAAAAATATTTCAGCCTAGACAATAAATGATGGAGTCACCCCACCTATAATTTTCTGTGCACCCCCAGGGGTGTATTTAATACTGGGAACCATGGGCTCACATATGTGACGTGCCCAACAGAGCACCTGGCGTGTGGAAAGAACCAACCGTGAGAGCCTTCTTCCTGGAGTGCATGTGAGATGCTAACCATGGTCCTACCAGTTCCAAAGTCTAGAGAGAGTGAGGGGTGGGAGGGGTACAAACACTGTGGGAAATCAGGACACAGGGAGCAACAGCGGTGGTCACTGATCCTTTCATGTCCTCATAGACTCACATGCTAGTCTCAAAAACAGATGTGCATTGGATACTGGGTAATTTTGGCACAGGTTTATTAATGAATAAGCAGGACTTAGCATCTCCCAAAGGCGAAAAAGTGATTTTTAACAAAACATCTACAAAAGAGCAAACTTCCAGTTATAAGATAAATGAAGACTAGGGATATAATGTACAGGACAATAACCAGGGTTAACGCAGTTCTATGGTACATTTGGAAGTTGTTGAAAGAATAGATCCTAAGAGTTTTCACCATGAGGAAAAAAACATTTCTTTTTTCTCTTTTTTCCCCCCATCTATATGAAATGATGAATATTAACTAAGCTAAGATGGATATTAACTAATGATGGATATTAACTGATAATCATGTCACCATATATGTAAGTCAGTTAAATCATTATGCTGTACACCTCAAACTTATACAGTGCTATAAATCAATTATATCTCAATAAAACTGGGGAAAACAAATTTTTAAAAATACATGAAAAACATAAAAAATCAACATAAGATCTTTCTCTCTGTGTGTGTTTATATTATATATATATGCATTTATATAGTATATACATATATGTGTATCACATATATAATACGTATCAGTAACATACTTGCATGTACATGTAACATGTCTACCTAGAATAAAGAAAAAAGCACAGGAATCTGTGAAACTCTAGAAATTGCAACAAAATATAATTGTTTTAATCTGAGCTCTGAGTTAACAAATTTGATGATGATTAAGGTGGGGGGGGTGTTGATTTTAGATTTTCTCTTACTTTTTCTGGAATTTCATAGATGAAAATTACACTAGAATGAAACAACTCAGCTAACGTTTTCTTAGCATCTGAATCTATTACCTACTACAGTCTAAAAAATATTTTCTTGAAATGATGAAGTACCACTGCTATTATAGTTAAAACAGAAAATATTATGACAATAATTATTGAAAGAAAAAGTTGCATTGTGAGTAGGGATATAAACCATCCTGAGAGACTGTTTGCATAACTCCCATCTTCCAATGGGAGTTGTAAACTTTACAAGTAACCTCTTGATTTTGGCAATAAGTACCAAGTACCCTAGCTAAGGCAAAAAGAATGTTTCCAAGAATACAGGGTAAAATGAGTAAATCTTAAAATTGATCCCATGTGTCTAGGCATAGAGTATAAGACATTTTTAACTAGTAGGGAAATATCCTTTTTCATTCAGTAACTATGTCAATTTCATGACAAAATGGCTTCTGGATTGTTGTGTTAGTAAGGATGTTGAGCAGCACGGTTCTACTTGTAATATATGCTGAAAGTGTTAGAAAACTGTGTGCTAAATAAAAACAGTGCCCATGTGAACATGACAAACATCAAAAAAAGTAACAGAAATAACTAGATGACTAACAAATAAAAACAGATAAAGGAAAATATGAGCATTTTAAAAGGTCAAAGAAAAATTCAAGTAGCTTGAGTTCTGTGCATTTGCCCTCTGAGGCTTTCTGAAAACTTTAGGGGCAAAATACCTTTCCAAGTGAGGCAGTTTTGCAAGTGGTTTCAGCTCCTCTGATGTGTTACTGTCTACATCAAGAAAACACTTCCTTTGCTTATCAGTAGCTGCTTGAGTATGCAGAAAGGATAAGGTTCCAAGTGGAAGGTACTTCCCCAATACCTTGTAACCTATACTTCTAAATGCTGGGCTGTTTGCACATTCAAAAGGTAGTTTTTAAAACAAGCATAGACATTTTGTGTAAAAAGATATCCTCTGTGGTTTTTCTTTAGAATAGAGGGGGAAAAGATTGTAAGATATACTTCATTATAAGCTAGGATCTTAGGTATAGATTAGTTTTTTGTTGTTGCTATCCTCTTAGAGGAAATTTTTATTCAAGGTTAAATTAAGGCTACCTCTAAGCAAAATAATGGAAATATGAATGGAGATGGAATTCATGCTAGGCCTTTTTCTGTTTTCATTACTAAGTTTCACTCATCCATAGTCACTATAATGCCTGTAATTTGTTATCTTTCCAGAAGCATTTACATGTTACATGGAGCTAGGTATATCCTAGCTCCAAATTGATGTAGAGATTCAATACAGCCCTGATGAAAGTTTCCAGAAGTTTTTTTTTTTTCCCTCAAAACAAGCCGATTCTGAAAGTTGTATGAAAATCCAAATCACCTAGAAACATCAAAGTAATTTTTAAAAAGAACAAAGCTAAATTACACTACCCCATCTCAAGACTTATTATAAAGCTATGTAATCAAGCCATTGGATAGCTGCAAAAACTGGACATATAGGGAACAAGATGAAGAGTCCAGAAATAAAGCCATGCATAGAAGGTCATTTCAGTCTTGTAAAAAATAACAACCTGGAACAACTGGAGATAAGCATGAAAATCAGTAACAGCTTTGACTTTATCTCATGTTATAAACAAAAAGTAAATGGACCTTAAATCTAAACGTGAAAGCTAAACTATAAAAGATATAGAAGAAATATGTGAGATATATTTAGAAGAAAAATATTTTTATATATATATATATATATATATATATTTAGAGATATATTTAGAAAAATGTAGAAGAAAATATGTGAGAAAATCTTTTTGACCCTGAGCTAGGCAAAAAAAAAAAAAAAAAAAAAAATTAAACACATGTACACTCACATACATATAAGCATGAACCATAAAAGAAAACAAAAAGTCAATTGGGCACCTGGGTGGCTTGGTCAGTTAAGTGTCTACCTTCGGCTCAGGTCATGATCCCAAGGTCCTGGGATTGAGCACCACCCTCCATGGACTCCCTGCTCAGTGGAGAGCCTGCTTTTCCCTCTCCCTCTGCCTCTCCCACCCCCACTCAAGTGCACTTGTGCGCTCTCTCTCTCTCTCTCATTAGCTCTCTCTCTCACTCTCGTTCTATCTCAAATAATAAATAAAATCTTCAAAAAATTAAACTAAAAGTCAAGCCACCGAATGCTAGAATTCGTTATCTAATAAAGGACTTGTATTCGGAATATACAAAGAGCTTTTGCCACTCATAATTTTAAAAGCAAGAATGGGCAAAAGATTTATAGACAGTTCATACAAAATAATATAAATTGCCAATATAATTGGCCAATCAGCACCTGAAAAGATATTCAACATTATTAGACACAGAAGAAATATAAAGTAAAACCACAATGAATACCACCACAAACCCACTAAAATGGTTAATTTTAAAAATTAACCATAATTAACTGATTGACTGATTATACCAAGTATTAACTGATAATACCAAGTGTTTTCAAGGATGTGGAGCATGGAGAAAATGGAATTCTCACACACTGTAAGTGGGAATATACAATGGTGCAACTACTTTGTCAAAACTATTTTTTGTTTGTTTTTCAGTTAAACCTCCCATATGACCCAGCCAAATGGGTCCTAGTTATTTACTCAAGTGAAATGAAAGCATATGTCCACCAAAGACTTGAGTATAAATGTACATTAGGTAATTTATTCATAATTATCAAGACCTGAAACCAACACAAAATCCATCAACAGACACATGGATAAACAAACTACAATATATATACGCAATGGTTTACTACTCAACCATAAAAGGAATGAAGTACTGATGTATGCAACAATGCAGTTGAAGCTGAAAATCAGCATGCCGAGTTATAAAAGCATGTAGACAATGCTTGTTGTGGTCAGGGAGAGTGGAAGAAGTTGAAACTAGATAGGCAAGAGGGGCAATACTATGAAAATCTTGTATGCAAATGAGTTTGAGTTTATCATATAAGACAGTTAAGAATTGGAGCAGGGAAATGCTATAATTAGCTCGAGCAGGAGGAATACTAGTTCAAACACTATCATATATTCAAATTATATGTATAAAAAAAAAGAACACGGGAATAATATAACATTCAAGAGAGTTGTTACCTCTAGAGAGAAGGAGGACGTAAGTTAAGAGAGGGGCATACAGGTATACTGGCATACTAGTCATTGGCCCAGTCTTGGGTGAGATGGATGTTCATGGTTGGATGATGTTCCAGATTTTGGTCCATGTTATGTACATCTTGTATAGGCCAAACACCATGCTATTAAGAAGGAAAGCTGTGTGGAAATATGATAAAAGAAAAAAAGATATGATAAAAGAAAAAAAACAACAAGAAAAGTTTGTACAAGATATGATAAGGACTGGTGCAGAATGGGGGTGGTGGTGGTAATGGGAATGGATAGGAATAAGGTCTTTGAGTGGGAAAGGGGAGGAAAACGAAGGAAAAGAAAAAGAAAAACGACTTCTAGAACACTAGCTCAGGAAACTGTATGAAAGAGAAGGCCATTTGATTACTGAAACATATTTGAGAGAGGGGCTTCTCTAAGCTTTTTAAAGTTACATAATGAACATGACCATCTACTCCAACAGTACAGTTATCCAGGATCCTATAAAACCTCAAAGGTAAAGGCCTATTATAAACACAGCCAATAATATTATCACCACAAGGAAACATATAGATGTATTTGTTGTGATACAACATTACGGTTCTTATAACAGCACAGATTACAAGAAATCCTTTAAAATCCTTAGCAGCTTATCCCTCCATCTGCACAGGTGACCATCATTCCACCTCTCTCAGAACAGCACCCATGTATTAAGTGGCCTGGCTCTTCTACTCAAGTCAACGATGCCACATACCAAGACATCTGAAACTGACAGGCTGAAAATAGACTGTCAAATTTCAGGGCATGTGGAAACTCATATTCCTACAGAAGGGCTGCAATAAAGGCTCTGTTGAATCATATCAGGCTTTCACTACTCAACTGTGAGTTAAAAACAGCTCTTTCCTTAGTCTTACTTGCCCAGCTCCTGGGTTCAATACAAGTGAATAAAGGAAAATCAAGGACTGTTTTAAAGACAATGGGAAGATTACCAAGAAAATTTATTCTGACCACATTCTCAAAGTAGGCTCACATTTTAGTTAATAATGTGAGGCTCTTTTGCCTTTATTAGGGTTTTGAAGCCTAGTAACAAAAGTCTACCCTAGATGTTTACACTTACAGTGGGGGTTTTAACCTTGTCTACCTCTGTTGTCATGTCTTAGAGTCAAACAGATTAAGAAGTGTTGATATACGCAGGGTGATATGATATATGGAATTGTCGAATCACAACATTGTACACCTGAAACTAGGATAACGCTGTATGTTAACTATACTGGAATTAAAATTCAAAAATAAATTAGTTTTTTTAAAAAAGTGTCGAGATAGACACATATTTAACACATCTGCCAGAGTTTCATTTTGAGGAAGCATCTTGAGATGAATCTTAGAATTCAGTGGAGTAGTTAGAAAATGCTAGTTTTTAATTATACTGTTCTTAACAGGCAAAAACTTTGGACTTGTATTCGAGCCTAGTTACCAATTATTTTGTTCTAAGTTAGAATAAAATTTGGCAGGTGTCAAGAAATCTTGGATTCTAAATGGTTAGAAAAGCATAGGTAGGCCCTTAATTACAAAAATTCCTAGTTGGCATATATGCAAATTAAGCACTACTTTTACAGAAATTAATTTACCTTTCATTTGCTTTTTTTAAAAGAAACTTTTTTTTTAAGATTTTATTTATTTATGTGAGAGAAAGAGAGAGAGAATATACCTAACTAGGGAGAGGGGCAGAGAGGGAGAGAGAAGTAGACACAGGAGATGCCGGGCTCCATCCCAGATTTCAAACCCAGAACCCTGAGATCATGACCAGAGCTGAAGGCAGACGCTTTACTGCTTCAGCCACCTAGGTGCCCCTTCCATTTCCTTTTAAAATCTGTTTTAGTTCCTCAGCCAGTGATTCATAATTATTTTTCCTTTTTGTAGTCACTTTCATTTCTATAAGTTGAATGAATAATAGTCATAGCAATTTTGCTCGCACACACACACACACACACACACACTCCAAACAGGAAGAATCTAATGTGTTAATAACTTCATGTGACCCTCTCCAATCATATAGTAACTATTCCTATATAATTTTACATTTATATTTAATGAGCTCATTTTTTAAAAACATATTTTAGGGCAACTATTGGCATAAAATATAATCATTTCAACACAAATAAGCTAATGAATGCATGCTTTATGAACTTATTCTGATTCATTTAAATCTAACCTTGACTGAACTTTTACTGGAAACTATAAAGACTATTCTAAAAATGAGATTCTTCAACCTGTTACTTCAAGAAGTCACCATCTGATTGAGAGAACCACGGGTATGCCCATGACAGGTACAGGAGATGGATATATTGAAGACAATGCAGAATGAGTGATGTGTCTGAGAGAATGTGAACAAAAACTTACCAGTGTAAAGGCAGCAGGAAAACAAAGTCTTTAATTATAGCTTAGAAAGGTATTCATGAAGCTCAGGAGCATCTCCTTAACTCACTCCTGGGACTTAGGATACACTTTCAAAGATAAAAAGAAAACCTAAATCAAAATGTTAATAAGGTCGGTGTCTTAATCTGTTTGGACAGCTATCACCAATTACCATAGTCTGGTGGATTAAACAATGAACATTTATTTTTTGCAATTCTAAAGGCTGGAAATTCTAAGATCGAGCCACTGGCAGATGCAGTGTCTGCTCTGGGCCTGTTTCCCAGTTCATAGGTGGCTGTACCCTCATAAGGCAGAAAACTGAGAGAGCTCTCTGGAATCTCTTTTATAAAAGCACTAATCCCATTCATGAGGGCGCCATTTTCATAATCTGATAGTCTCCCAAAGGCCCGCATCTCCTAATAGCATCACAACAGGAGTTATGATTCTAATATATTAATTTTGGCGGACACAAATAGTCAACGTATAATCGTTGGTGACACAATAATCTTGATTATGTGCTCTGAGGTTTCAATTTAAGTAATGAAATAGTTATGGGATCTATCAACCCTAAAGGGTAACAGAAAGAGGGAGTCTTAAAAACTTGTTGAGGAAAATAACAACACCAGCAACTTCCCCTCACTTAGTGTTTGTGGTGCAGGGAGGGAGCTCTTCACTAGGGAAATCCTCTGAAAGTAGTGCTTAACTGACAGGTCCTTTGGTGAGATTTATTTCAGAGACTGGTTGAAAAACTGTGTGTATGTGTAAAATTTAATAACTTGATTATGAATTTTAACTTAGCTCTATCAAAAGTGTGTCACAGTTTCAAAGAGTAAAAACTGCATGGATGGGTTCTCCCTGCATAGGACGTACCCTTTATTTTCTTCTTGATCCTCCACGGACCTGCTCTGGTAGTTCGGAAGAATAAGGTGACTTTATGTATTGGGAACCATTTTTGGTCATGGATTTTGTCATATGGAGCCAGAACCATTTGAAAATAAGGCGACAGGGTTGCTCTAACAGGCTCCTGAATTGTTCTCTGACTGGGATTATTGCTCCTCCTGGGCAGGAAACCATGACATGTGGCTCAACTGATTTACCAGAAGCAGTAATTGTTTAATGTGAAGGTTGTCAAGTTTCATTTTCCTGGTGCTGCTGTGCTTGCAGAAAGTTGGCTAGTGAGTTAGAGAAAAAGCCAACTGGGAGGAGAAATCAATGCTGCTTGAGTGCCACCTCAAATCCCCCAAGACACCTCTTAAAATGCTCTGCCCCTTGGCTTTTTGTTATTCTCTTTAACTCCCTCCCTTGGCTTTCCTGTGCTTCACAGTCTTCAATTCAAAGTCCTCCTCGAATGTTCCAGAATGTACAGGTACTTACCTTTACCTTTATGGATACCTGCCAGGGACTTCCACCTGGAGGTACCACCAGAATCTCAATGTCAAGATAACTAAAATGACACCAGTTACCTTCCCTGAGAAATCAGCCCCCTTTCCTGACTTCTACATCCCTGTGAATTGCCAGATCATATATACAGCCATTCAGACAAGAGGCTTCAAAACAACTTTTCATAGTTTAAAGGAAGCTAACTTGAAAAAAGAATCACAAAAGCCCCCAAAGTGAAATTTGAGGTAGTAGAAGTCAATACAAAGCTCAAGAGCCTTTCTACATTTTACTCTGCCTCATAAATAACTTGTAAATATGTGGCTCACACCAGACCATGACCCAAATTTAGTTAGGGAGTTAAAAATAATTCTCAAAAACTTTAATTTCTCAAATATCTGAGTTATTTGCAGTGCCCATATTAAGGAAACTTGATAGAATAAAGAAATATGAGCATTGGAAGGTAAGAATTTGCCAAAATTTTCTAGTATTGACAAAATAACGTGCCCTGAGTGGAACTGTTTATTTAAATATCTTGCCAGAATCCCCCCGACAGTAAAGAGGGATGCATGAATCTGCCATTATTTTATTATATTAGCCATTTAGACCATCAAAACTTCTTTCCAATTAGTTGTCTCTCTGTCAATTATTTCCACCTAAATTAACATAACCGGCAGGCAACAAAACAGATGAAGACAATGTCATCTAATGTGAGTAGTATGAGAATTTAATCAGGGTTCCTGGATGAGTTCAGACTAAGAGCCGGATGTCTGGTGTGTGGCATAAGTAGTGCATATGCACATTCATCACAACCAACACCTTCCCATCTGTTTGCTGATTCTACTGTCTCCATGGTGGGTTGGGGCATCTGATATCATCAGGAGACAAGCAGTGCCACACAATTTCATGGTTCACATTAAATTGATACCAGCTTGAGACCTCGCCCACCAGTTTGAGAGCAAGTCAAATAATCTTAAATTCCTACCTCTACCACTGAATCGGGGACCAGGCCAGCGCTAACATGTGGTCTGGTACTTCTGCGTTCAAGAAGGTAAGTGTTTTAGCATCTCTCAGTCTCCCTTTGTTACTGTGCTATTGTAGTTGCAGCCTCATGAGGCAGGGAAGGGATGCTAGCTCTCCCAGATCTGACCTGCCCAGAGCTGCAACTCTGGGTCCAAGAAAATCCCTGCCGAAGTAAGCCTGGACCTTGAAGAGAAGACTATTAGTCAGCATCTCTGCTCAAATCTGGGCCAAGTTTAGCTCCATGTGCCACATGCTCAAGATCCCAAGGCTACCACTCAAGGGCTCCTGTTCCTTCAGTCCTATACACAGCCTTTCTCAGCTCAGTCCCACCACTCATCCAGTCTCACTACAGACCTCACTCTGATGGAATCTGAAACCATAATCTCTCTTTCCAAGTTCGTGTTTCTATCCCAGGTGCAGACTACTTTCTTTACTGTCCACGTCTTCCTCTTTCTATGGTGAATAGTTTTAACTACCTCGTAGAGTTTTAAGAACTGGTCTTCAAAAACTCAAAAAAACATGTATGTTTTCCTTAGGGACAAAAAGGATGTAGGTCTTAGATACACAAATTAATGTTTACCATTCCATGTTGGATAATTTTCATTCTTTCCTAACACGCATCTTGAGAACAGACTGGAGGTCTTCTTCTCCTTGCAGCAGAGAGAAAAAACAAACAAGCAAAACAATATCCACACGAGTTAATTTCTAAATGAGTCATCCTGCTACAGAGATGTGAGACTGCCTAATGTTCATTTCTAAATGGGTCACTCTGCTACTGAGATAAAAGGTGTGTGACAAATCTGAGGCAGTAACAGAAGTTAAATTGTGTGGATAAAGGACAGGCATCTAGAGATAACTCACCATGCATGAAGAAGTTGGCTAAAGATATGGACTTAAAAACAAGGCTGAAGTCAGGAGACTGGTAGTTTGGGGTAGAGTTTGGAGTGATCTGGGCCAACCTACTGGTTTTGCACCCTAGGGAAGTAAAGGTATGTGTGTGTGTATATGCACGTGTATATATGTCTGTGTGTGTGTTCAGAACAAAGCAAATGAAACTGAAAAAAGATTTTACTCATTAGGCCTACACAACTCTGACAGAGGAATAAAATGCAGAGAGATGGATAGCATTTTCCTCCAGAAGAACCGAAGCTAAGCTATGGAGACCCAGAATATCCGTGAGGGTTCAGTAACATACAGCTAGTGGTAGCAGGGGCGAGAAGGGCAGAGTGAAACCAAGGGGAGCAGGCTGGTGACTAGCAGACCAATTTCAAGGGAGCTCCAAATGCTGGTTTAGCAAAGTCAACAGCTACAGAGCAAAGTCAATAATGCAAGCAAACTGGAGGCGGTAGCTTGAGCAAAGCCACCCACTCAGCAGAACCCAAGAGTCTTTCCAAAGTCACACAACTGAAATCCAAGACGGAGACACCTGCTAAATAAGTCATGAAATACGTTATAGGGACTCCTAGAGACTAGAAAAGAAGGGAAACAGTAAATGTTTGAGGTCTTGGCACCATATATATAAGCATGGGTTAAGGTTAAGGAGACAGCCATCCTCACATCAAACAACAGAGTAATTGTGTTTGAACCCACAAGCAGGTGAAGCCGAGTGAGGTAACATTTACATGTTTAAATATCTCTAACATGGTAGAGTTTAAGCAAACTTTCATTTATTTACTTCCCCTGTGACATTTTTCCTTACAAGTTGTCAAGTAATAAATTAGCTTTCTCATTTATCCTGTGTGTGTGTGTGTGTGTGTGTGTGGTTGTCAGTTTCCCTGAGCTAGATTACTCCTGGCTCAACTGGCAAAAATCACTAGTTTTTGGAAGCTGCAAGCTGAGAATCCAAATCTAGAGGCACCGTATACCAAGGAACATTCATATGGGGGCATGAGATAGATGCCTAGTGAGCCTTCTTGCACAATTTTCCTCAATTCATTTTCTCTTTTCCGTACTGTCATAATCATAATCCAGGCCCTAACTAACTCATTTCTCTATCCAGTGAGTCTTAAACACTGCTTCCAGCCTTTTCTAACTCCATTATTTCTACCTGAAATCCCTCTAAATCTTACCACGTTTCAAGGTCCAGCTCAACTGTTACTTCCTTTCATGAAGATTTTCCACATTACTCATCCAGATACTAACTATTCCTTCCGGGAAGCCTTAGGACAGTAAATTTATGTTACACAAATAGGGCTTTCTTTATCCCCTTGTTTGACAGTCTGGGGGGCAGGCTTGTGGGTGGGGGGTGAGTATTATTTTACAACTCTCACCAATTATTCAGGAAGTTCCTAACAAGTACCACAACGTCATATCCTCACACAATGTTCTCTGCTTTTCTTGTCACCCTGTTTGTCACCCATCTCAGGATGCCCGTTGTATTTTTATTTTTATTTTTTCCTTTATATTCTTTCCTATCAGGGTGGTTCTTAATGCCTGTGTAAACTAATGTCATATATACGTAAAAGTATGGGAGTTTTGAGAGGGGGCAAGATTTGAAAAAAATCTATTTGATTTTAACCAAATCATATACTCCCTCAATCAGGAATGTATTTGACCCTTCAAAGCTCTTAAATTTTAATAATTTTTTTCAATTCTTTTCAAATGCTACCCCCATTATTCATAAGCAGAAAAGCCTGGAGAAAGCATAAAATAGGAATAAACAATTCCTATGTGATTCTCCTTCTTACCTAGAGTTTCCATCACTTGAATAATATTTAATGAATATCATGTTGATGACTCACAAGCAGATAATTCATCACCAACCAAATGGATAAAGTCAAAACTAAATGAGTCATGCTTTCATTTCAATACTGCAAATTATACTATGCCTAAAAATTCTTTCAGTACCAATTAGTTAAGTGAAATAAACCATCATTTAAAGCTACAGTTTAAGGACAAATCTGCATGGTCTTTCCATAGGCAGGTGCAAATGTGCAACAAGATAGTCCATCAGTATTTGTGCATGTGAGAACAAGGCCCTACGGCCTTGACAAATTCAATTCTGTAATTCAAGTAGACCAAAAAATAAAAATAAAAATCAAATAATGAACTTGAGCTCTCAAAAGGAAAATATATCTCATAGGCAATGGCTCTGCTATGAAACAGTTTTCATTGTCTCACTCATGTAAGTTATAAGATATTCGATCCTGGGTCTTGAAAATAAATCTAAGCTGGCCTTGCTCCAGTTTCTAGTAAGTTTCATGTAGTATGTAACACTGACTATACCAAATTGCCCTCTGGTTTCCTCATCTGAAAAATGGACATTAAAATTACCACTTGCTTCACAAAATTATGAGAATTGAAATAGTCCATATAAAGCTAAAACTGCCTAGGCCAGAGTTCATGCTTGACAAATGTCATATATTATTACTATGTGATAATTCTTACATTAATACCCTTACAATGTTTATGCAATACCCAAAAAACCTGATGAAAATAAAAACATCAACTACGCATTTTATTCTAGAGACTAAACCATGAAGAACAAAAGGATAAACAAGCACAGATTTAAAAAGCTACAATGCTTTTCCAGGACTCAAATGTTTTGAATTTCATATTTATTTATTTTGGTTTAGAACATATGAACCTATTGCAAACACCAATCATTTCTGATCTTGAAAAAGATCAGCGTGTAAGCATGCCAAGTAATCTTGAGTTTCAACAATAAAATAGTGTTTGAAATTTGCACAGGGAATAAACTTTTAGCATGCTATCTCTGTTACAGATCTACGACAAATCAGGCTAATGTGGCACAGCACATTTTAAAAACAACAACTCAAAATCTTATGATCTTGTGCTCGGTTGTTTCTACTATAAACATTAACCTTAGTTCAGTCCTTATATACTCATTTTCACAAATTTACAGATGTATGGATGATTCACCGAATTTTTTTCATTTTCTGTCTGAATATGTTGGTGTCATTTAGGGGAGTCGTAACATAAAGCTCCTAAATGACTTCCCAATGAGGATAATAAGCATTTAAATAAACAATTTATATTCCTGATAGTCACACTAACACCTCTTTAAAAGAGAGCAAGTCAAAACATTAGAAAACAAACTTCATTTCCTCTTATTATTAATTGAAATGCTTTTCATTAATGGTGATAGAATAAATGCATTTGCTAGTTAGCCTGCTAAGCGTCCATTATCACGTGCTGATAAGCTGCAAGAAATTGCCCTTCCAGGAGCAGTGTAACCTGAATGCTTTCTGTACTTCCATCAGCTCAGATAAGGTTCACCAAATTGTCTTTCCAACTACAATTGTGTCACCTGAATGCAATTAACACCTTATTAAGTGTTAAGGCATTTCTACAGGTAATAAATTAGTCATGACTCAGTACCTTGCAACACTTCTTTAGTACAGTACTTGATACACTCACTGTAGGCTATGGAAAATGCTAAAAACAAATTCTGTAGAACAATACAATTATAGGGATAATTTTATAATTGTCTTAGTGATGCTGATTACATCAGCAGTCAGAGGATAGAAGGCAGTAAGTTAAAGATGTCTCTTTTTATGATTGCTGGGTTTCTTCTGGATTTAGGCAAAGTTTAATGTCAGAAAACTGAAAGTACATTTTTGGAAATTTTTCATTAAATTTAAGTCACTAAAAACTTCCTTTATAAATGTTTTCCCACTTTCTCCCCTACACTGAACATCTTAAGACATCAAAAATTAACTATAATCATTTTAATTAAAGTATTGCAAGATGAATGTGAAGCAGGTCTTAATCCTTAATACACACAAGTAATTTTAAAACTTAAGGCTCTTTTCTGGGCGCCTGGGTGACTCAGTGAGCCCTGCATACAGCTCTCTGCTCAGTGGGGAGTCTGCTTCTCCTTCTCCCTCTGCCTCCCCTCCTTCCACCACTGCTCATGTTCTTTCTCAAATAAATAAATAAAACCTTAAAAAAAAACTTATAGCTACTTTATATATCTTAAAAATATGCTCATTTGAAAATAACCCTCCTCCATTTTTGTTCCACAAGTTAAAACCCAAAGGCTAACAACTTGTTCCATGAAGAATAAATGGATGAAGTATCCTTAATAAAAGAGAAAAAAATAGAGATAAATAAGTTCTGCTCCCTCACACAAAAAAATATTTTAAAATAATTTCTATATGCATTTCCTCTGAGATTCAAATTTTCCACTTTCTTTCCCTTCCCCTAAAGATTCACTATCAAAGTCTAAAAAGCAGGCACAGAACTTGTAACAACATCGGCTCTTCCAAGGGAACCGGAGAACTTTCCTTGGTTCAGATGATAGAAGTTATAAGATATTTGATTTCCCCACTAAATATGAGCTCTAGTTCTACTGCTAGAGAAGTGAGTTTGCAGTAAAAATGCACATAGCAGTAAAGAATTCAAAAGTTCTTTGCAAGTAAACATCTCTTTAGAATTTGCCTGCATATATTTTTTAAATGTAAGTGATATGATTTTTTTTCCTTCCTTGTCAGGAAGCTAGGCACTAGTATTAAATGCCACATAAATAGCTAATTGGGTGGAATGATAAGAAGATTACATAAACCACTTCTCAGGTAGGAACCTCTGAGACAAGCTACAGAGAAATGTGGGTCAAATGTTAAATCACCCTTTTCTGTGAATATAAAGTTAATATTTCTTAGTGAACTCCAGATTGGCAGTTTTCAGTTTTCCCACTAAACTACAAATCAGACAATGATCACAAAATCTATTAGAAGGTTACAATCACTCTAGCCCACTTCCTCATATTACAGTTGAGAAACTAAAATCTAAAGAGGTTAAATCTTGGTCAAGGTCACATAGTGAGAACCCAGATCTTATGACTTATGATGCCTCATCTGGAGCTTCTGTCACTATATTACTGACATTTGCTTTCCAAAAAGCCTTTGGGCACCATGTTCTAACACTTATTTCTAGGAACTTAACTTGGTAGATTAAAGCATGTTCTTATATACACATAGTATATCCTAAATTTATATTGATTTTGCTTGGGCCCACATTAGAGTATACTGTAACAGTATATAGTATACAGTAACAATATAAAATACTTTTCCTATATTTTGACCTTTTTACCCCATATGAGCTTTCAGAATATTTCTCTCTCTCTCTCTCTCTCTCTCTCTTTTTTTTTTTTTTAACAAATCTCAAGAGTAAACTAATAGATTTCTCATGAAGTTTCAGCATTATTAAAATTGTTCTTACAACTTGCAATTTTAGGTCAGTTTTAACCTATGCTCTTCTTATATGATTTATCAGATCCTAAAATTAACTGAAATTAAGCCACGAATGCTATGTATAAGTATTTCTTTTTTCTCAAATGCAAAGCCTTCCATAGGAAATAGTTGAAGATACCTACAAAAAAAAAAAAGGAAATAAAGACATTTAAATAGCAGTCATAAAATGCTAAGAAGAAAACTATTTTTAAAAAACTCTGCAACACAGTTATGGTGCTTTTAATACTACACTATTTTTCCCACAAGTGCTCAAACAATGAAGTTTAAATAGCATTTTTAAAAACTGCCCTTTAGTTGCAATTAGCTCAGAATTGAGTTAAGGGATACTATCCTTCAGAACCACTGTTTAATTATTCCTTTGAACCAATGTTATTTTTGCCATGTAGCAGTCATTGGTGTCTACAGGAATGATTAGTATACATAGTAAACAGGTGCCTTTACACATTCTTACTTTCAGGATTGTTCTTTAAGGACAAAACTGAGATTTGATAAACAACAGAAAACCTTAAAACTGCTTTTCTTAAACATTCAAGGTAAGGTGCCTCCATTACTGCCAATAAAATATTAACCAATTCATTTATGAAAATACACACTGTCTATGGTTGAGGGCTATTTTTCTGTACAATGATCATAGGCCCCATTGTTGAAATAATTACATTTTTAGAAATATGTATTATGGAAATCATGATGTAGTCAAACATTTATCCAAAAAAAAAATACTGTGGCATTATCTAAAATAAGCAACAATGAAAAAATCCTTAGAAGTTAGAAAACTATTATCCAGTAAATCATGTCACATAGTTCTACCTTATTTTTCAAGCCTCCCTTAATAAATGTCTATTAATTTTATCATCCTAAATAAAGGTTTTAGAAATATTTTTTAAATGTCCTTTAAATGTCCTTAAGGGTTCGACAGAACCACAATAGCTATGCTATAAATGTAGGCTGAGACAGACTGTATTTTCCAAAGAGGAACACAGCACTGTTTTTTATCCTACATGTTCTTTTTATTACATGACATCCAATGGTGAGGTCTAAGTCCCCTTTCTATGAATCTTTCCTAGCATTTATGAGTTCCCCTACCAGCAGAGTACATTAAACCATAGTACATTGTAATCTTTCTAATTTCCAAGGTTAGGTCATAAATACGTCATTCATGTTCACTCTGGCTGTGTCTTTGTTTGTTTGTAGAATGTCCTTTCTTTCTGCTGCCACCATGCTATGAGGAAATCCAATCTAACCCCCATGGAGATACCACATATTGATCCCTCATATAGGTGTTCTGGATAACAGCTCCAGCTAAGGTCCCCCAAAATAGCCAGCATCAACCATCAGACATGTCTAGAGATGAATCTATCCCCCAAATATCAAATCATCTTTCTTTGAATTTTCCAAGTTGCGGCGGCCCTGAACAAATCATCCTCTCTGTGCCCTTTCTGAAATCGTGAAACACATAATCTGTGAGCAATGAAATGCTTATTGTTTTTGCACCACGAAGATCAGGAGAGTTGTTTTACATCAATAAATATTTGGAACTTCTGCCTCCACCAAAGAGAAATAGTCACTTTCCACTAACAGAGAAGAAATAAGTCAATAAGGCGTCCAATGCTCAAATACCCAAGAGAGCATATAAAAGATTTGCAAACATCATTATGCATTAATAAAAACAAAAGTGATATGTTTAAAAAAATAGTCAAACCATTCTGCTTTAAACAGTTGGAATCAAAACTGAAATTTTAGAAGAGATTTTGAGTATTTAGTAATTCCTCACTGTAAAAGTCACCAAATTTCACTCTAATTATTGGAGACCTTCATTTCAGCCTCAATTATCCATAACAAAGACTACCAAAATATGAGAAAAGAGAAATGTTACATTTCACTTTGAGAATACATATGGTAGTACATAAGAAATTACTGCAATAGACTGAAACATGAGTTATTGAGGATTAAGTTAATTTTAAAAAGAAAAACAAAGTACTTTTGAATATAATTTAAAGCTACACTTCCTGAGTCACTAGTGAATAAAATGCAACATTTTTGGTACTATCATCGTGATAAATTACTATATATAATAATCTAGTACCTATCAAGTTAATATAGAACAAAGGTCCTCTTCTGCTACAAATGTGTCATTTGACACTCTGTGATACAATCTGAGTGTTAGTTACTTGTTCCTTTGGGTGAATAATTGTTGTCCCATCTGTACACATAAATGTCAGAAGGAGATGAGACTAATTAAGTACATCTTTGCTATAACAGAGTCATAAGCTAAAAGGTCATTAAACCATTCATTCATATAGTGGGATACACATTTAATATAAAGACTAAGTATAGGGTGTTTAAAAATATTTAATAAAATCTTAGGTTGGGAACAGAAGAAAAAGGTCTATATTGGTGTCCCAAGAGATCATATTTCAGCTGATACTTTAACAATAAATAAGACTGTACTGGATAAAGAGACAAGTGTAAAACAAGTAGAATTACAGCTTAAGTAAAAGCTCAGAGGAGAAGAAATGTATGGTATTTGGAGGAAACTCTAGTGATTGGGTTTGTCTGGATCTTAGACTATTATTAGGAAGGGAGTGACAGCACTTGAGACTGAATAGGGAAGCAGGGACAGGACATGATGTACCCTACACATCCTTCTGTGTTTAGGCTTTAAGCTATGACTGTGAAGTGTTTTAGTTAAGAAAGTGTCTTGGTCAAACTGATTTCTATCAAGGTCTCTCGGGATAGAAGCAGAAAGATCAAATAGATGACGGTTGCATTGATCAAGGAAAAGGACATTAGTGGCCTCAAATAAAATAGAGACAATGGAAATGCGGAGAAATGGATTTAAAAAGTGGATTAAAAGAAGTGATGTTAAGGTAGAAACATCAATGATATTTGTTGATTTATTGGTTGCAAGGCCGTGGAAGAGATCAGAATTTGAGAATGTACCAGGGTAGCTGGCCTGACAACTGAGAATATGATAGTCACCATCTCTACCAACACAGGTAGAACATTTGGTTTGGGTGGGGTTAAGGAAAGGGAAAAATTTTTAGATATGTTGACTTTGAAATATATATATGAAACACGTAGGTAGAGATATTAAGGATGTCCTTGGATCCGGAGCTCAGGAGAACAACTCATTCTCCTGAGGCTGAAATGAAGGTCTTCAACAATTAGAGTGAAATCTGGTGACTTTATAGTGAGGAGAGCTAATGAGTTGAAGACCAATGGTTTACAGAAGGTCATGACCAAGTGAGATCATCTTCAGAGAGCATGTCAAGTGATCAACTATGTGAAAGATCAAGGATGTGAAAACCAATGTTATTTATGGGTAAGGTAGAAAAAGGAGAACATTCAGAAGATGAACAGGAAGAACAACCATAAAGATAAGAGGATGTCCAAAATGGAGTGGAATCACACGAGTAAAGAAATTAGAACTGTTTATTAAAGAAGGATTTGTTGATAGTTCAAATGCTACAGATAAATAAGGAAAAGGAACACCAGAAAAGTTCCACTGAAAGTCTCAAATTTCCTATATGGTTGCTTCATCAACATCTTTAGGTTCCTTGTAATTTCAGAAGGAGAAGTACAGCAATCATATATGCAGGGACATTTAGGATAAGCGGATATTATTATTATGCTATTCAAAATATACTGTATAGAAAAAATATGGTAGAGACTTTTTTCCCTAAAATTTCCTCTGTAGTTGCTGTCATAATAAATTTAATCTAATAGCTAAGAATTTGCTTTAAGTTTCTACTTTGAATATAGGTAAACTAAGGCGGGAACATTTAGGCATCATCTAAGGTTTTTTAAAGCATAGGAAATGGTCTTTAAACAGGGACTCATATATTCTGATGCAGAGTCCTGTGAACCAGGCTCTAAAAAACACAGGCAAAGCAAATATCTTGTTAATTTCCTGTAGAACATTTTTATAATATCACATTATTCAGCCTTTATCATTTTTAAATAGACATAAACAACTTCAGAGTCTCATATAATTAAAAGTTTTATACTTTGTGTGTGATTCTTTAAAGCCCTCATCAGTTTGTCAATTAACAAACAAACTAAAAAGCTCATTTATTCTAGTTATGCCTGGAAGCTGATGTTCCTAATAAAAAAGCTTCTTAACATAAATAAAAGTAAATGCCTTAAAGAATTGACTTTCCTCAACTTCCAGAATTATAAACCAGTTATGGCTCTTCCTGAGTACATTCAATACTTTCTAAGTGCAAAACAAAGAGAGAATGTGTTAATCCCTTCTGCACTGTAATATCTCTGTGTTTAACCACACTGATCTATGTACTATTTCAGCAGGTGGATAGCA
Source organism: Martes martes (assembly GCF_963455335.1). NCBI lineage: Eukaryota > Metazoa > Chordata > Mammalia > Carnivora > Mustelidae > Martes > Martes martes. The sequence goes on along the minus strand of NC_137890.1, from coordinate 173,162,164 downwards.
ATGGTAGACGTGCAGACCAAACTGACTCACAGCTGCTGTGGATACCTGCGATACATTTGTCAAGACTCATTCACCACATCCTGCGGAAGATAAATCCAGGGCATGGTCAGCAAAATGCACTCATATGCCACATTGAGGCCTGAACAACTAGAAGAGATGCATAAGAGAGGGAAGGTAGTTTTCACTGCTTAAAAGTCCAACATGTTTTATTCAAGTGAAATACATAAATGAAAGAAATTCATCATTCTAACATGAGTATAAGAGAAGGTGGGTGGGTGTACTAGATAAGGCCATACCTTAGGAGAACTCTTAAAAATCTACAACCACCAACACAACAAAAATGAAAAGATACAATGATTTAAGAAATTATTAATTGCTCATTATTTCAATGTATATTTGCTGAGTTGGGTCCATATGTGAAAGTTGGGTCCATATGTGAAAAAATCCGTATCTTACCCTTGAGGACTTTACTAGATGCCATGTGGGAGAACTGAATGGCAAAGGAGAACACTGGAAAGTTCGTTAGCGTAACACAACACGTCGGGAGACACTGTTGGCTGCTACTCAACAATCATCACCTTTCAACCCCTTTCTCCGCCTTTTTCCCAGATATCTGCTATCCTCTCTCCCAGAAGTTCAAGACAGGGAAACCTCAGACCCAGTTCCAAAAAGTAAATCCTAGTTGGTAGAAGGCAATCATCCTGTACTGATTTCTGTGGCCAGTGACTGGTTTCAACACAGGCACATGATACAATTTTATGCAATTATATAGAGGAATTCTGCCAGTGCCTTTTGGAAAATGCTTCCTTAATAATAATGATAATTACATAGGCACTAGATGTTGTTACACTGTGTACATACATTGTTACATCTCATTCTTTTTCTTCCATTTTATGGCCATGAAGGCTTCCAGCCTACATACTAGTAAACCTACTGAAAATTATAGGGAAAGGAAAATACACACACACACACACACACACACACACACACATACACACACACACACACACACCCCAGCTCCCAATGATGTCTTCTAGCCACTAACTTCTTCTGATGGTAGATGCAAATTGTTCATGCTGTTTAAACCATACAGGTCAGAGTTTTCTGATTATTGCTGTCAAATGCATCCTAACCAATATACATACTCTTAACGTACACACGAGGTAACATAGACCCTATGAATCAAAGAGGTCTGCTAGATGTCAGACAACTAGTTATATCCAGTAGTTTTAGTAGCCAATCTACTTTTATTATTTTTATTTTTTTAAAGATTTTATTTATTTATTTGAGAGAGAGAGAGCGCAAGCACAAGTCGGGGAAGAGGCAGAGGGACAAGCAGACTCCCTGCTGAGCATGGAGCTGGATGCAGGGGTGATCCCAGGACCCTGAGATCATGACCCAAGCTGAAGTCAGATGCTTGACCAATTTGAGGCACCCAGGCACTCTAGAAGCCAATCTCCTTTTAAATCAATGGCCATCGCATTTGAGATGGTTACACGCCACCTACTGTAACCTGACCATGCCACGTTAAAGAAATGCCCCTCTGTTTCTGATCCATTGTCTTGATTCCCATTAATGAGCAAGACTGAAAGCTTGATGAAGAACAGAATATTACATAGTTACAACATACCTCCTCAAAAACACTTAACAATTACAAAAAGGAAAAAAAAGTAACTTTACAATGGAGATGATTGGCAGGCACCACCTTAATCAAGAAATCAAAGCAAACATCATCAGTAATGGGAGAAATCAAAATTGTGCACCGACTATAGAATGCTGTGAGAAGAACACGTTATTACTCCTGTGACATCCTTATGAAAAATACATAATCTGAATCTAATATCATGAGGAGTTTGTTTTAAATATAGGTTTTATCATTATTTAGGGATGGTGAGGCCAACAGAGCAAAAGATGATTGCCGTTAAAAGACAGTATGTTGGGGAACCTGGGTGGCTCAGTTGGTTAAGCGTGGTTAAGTGTGTGTCTTTGGCTCAGGTCATGATCCCAGGCTCCTGGGATCAAGCTCAGTGTCCAGCTCCCTGCTCAGTGAGGAGCCTGCTTCTCCTTCTCCTCCCTGCTGGTGCTCTCTTGCTCTCTCTCTCTCTCTCTCAAAAAAAAAAAAAAAGAAAGAAAGAAAAAAAAAGACAATGTGTTATTCACAGTTCCTAAGAGGAGGGGTCATGCCAGGATCCACAGGGAAGCACCAGGGTTGGGCAGGAGACAGAAGGAGCAAGGAGAAAGCATGGACAGGTGCATTTACTATAGTCTTTTCCAGGAAGGTAAGGCAAGGTAAGATAAATAGGTTTAGGGCTGACTAGTTGGAAAATTTTCAGTAAACTCTGAGATAGAGGGACTATCCCTAGTTGTCTTGTACCTGACTGGCCCTGGAATGATTAGAGAAGAGGAATATTGCTTCCTAGAGCGTGAGAGCCAGATAGAGGTGGTTTCTCTGTAGGAGGTGGACCCTAGTAGTAAGGGCTCTGAATAGATTGGTTTGCATATGAAAGACATGCTCTCAGAGAAAGTTGCTTGCTATCTCTAAGAACTGGCCTACCCTGCCAAGGAAACAAAAGTCAAAACCAACTTTTGGGACTTCATCAAGATCAAAAGCTTCTGCACAGCAAAGGAAACAGTCAACAAAACAAAGAGGCAACCCATGGAATGGGAGAAGATATTTGCAAATGATATAACAGATAATGGGTTGGTATCCAAGATTTATAAAGAACTTCTCAAACTCAACACCCAAAAAACAAATAATCAAGTCAAAAAATGGGCCAAAGACATGAACAGACACTTCTCCAAAGAAGACATACAAATGGCTAACAGACATATGAAAAAATGTTCAACATCATTAGCCATCAGGGAAATTCAAATCAAAATGACATTAAGATACCACCTTACACCAGTTAGAATAGCCAAAATTAACAAGAGAGTAAACAACAAGTGTTAGAGAGGATGTGGAGAAAGGGGAACCCTCTTACACTGTTGGTGGGAATGCAAGTTGGTGCAACCACTTTGGAAAACAGGGTGGACATTCCTTAAGAAATTAAAAATAGAGCTACCTTATGACCCTGCAATTGCACTACTGGGTATTTACCCCAAAGATACAGATGTAGTGAAAAGAAGGGCCACATGCACCCCAATGTTTATAGCAGCCATGTCCACAATAACTAAACTGTGGAAAGACCTGAGATGCCCTTCAACAGACAAACAGATAAAGAAGATGGGGTCCATAAACACAATGGAATATTACTCAGCCATCAGAAAGGATAAATACCCAACATTTGCATCAACATGGAGGGAACTGGAGGAGATTATGCTAAGTGAAATAACTCAAGTAGAGAAAGTCAATTATTATATGGTTTCACTTTTTGTGGAGCATAAGGAATAGCATGGAGGACATTGGGAAGAGGAAGGGAAAAATGAAGGGGCATGGAATCAGAGAGGGATATGAACCATGAGAGACTATGGACTCCAGGAATCAAACTGAGGGTTGGGTGGGGGGGGATCGGTTAGTACAGTGATGATAGGTTAGTACAGTATTAAGGAGGGCACGTATTGCATGGAGCATTGGGTGTTATAGCCAAATAATGAATCATGGAACACTACATCAAAAACTAATGATGTACTAACATAACATAATACAAAAAAAAGAAGAAGAAAGAAGAAGAAAGAAGAAGAAGAAAGAAGAAGAAGAAAGAGAAGAAGAAGAAGAAGAAGAAGAAGAAGAAGAAGAAGAAGAAGAAGAAGAAGAAGAAGAAGAAGAAAAACTAGCCTACCCTGGGAGGGGCAGTCTTTCCCCAGTTCATAAGACACTAGAGGCCAAGTATCATCAAAAATATACAAAAAAGCAAGCAAGATAGTTAATACAAAGAGTTTAGACAAACTCAAACTGAGGGGCATTCAAAAAAAAATAATAATAAATTGCAATCTTTAAAAGTGTCAAAATCATGACAGTCAAAAGACTTAGAAACGATCCCAGATTGAAGAAAACTAGAGACCTGACAACTAAATACAATGTGTGAAGTGAATCCTTTTGCTATAAAGTGCATTCCTGGAACAATTGGTGACATCTGAATGGAGTGTGAGAATTATAGTAGCAATGCATCAGTCTCTGATTTTGAAGGTTTATTGTGGTTATATAGGAGAACGCCCTTGTTTCTAGAAAATCAAATAGTTCAGGAGGCATAGGTTTTCCGTTGTACTTAGAACTTTTCAGCAAATTTTGAACTTTGTAAAATAAATAGATACATAAATACGGGGCACCCACGTGGCTCAGTGGGTTGAGCAACTGACTCTTGGTTTCAGCCCAGGTCATGGTCTTAGGGTCCTGGGATCAAGCCCCAAGTCGGGGGGTGGAGATGCGGGGGGGGAGGGGTGCATGCTCAGCAGGTAATCTGCTTGGGATTCTCTCCCTTTCCATCTACTCCCCTCTGGCCTCTCCATGTGCATGTGCTCTCTCTCTCTCTCTGCCTCGCTAAAATAAATAAATAGAAATAATTAAAAAATTATATATACAGGGGAGTCAAGATGGTGGAGAAGTAGCAGGCTGAGATGACATCGGGTAGCAGGAGATCAGCTAGATAGTTTATCTAACCATTGTGAACACCTACAAATCCAACGGGAAATCGAAGAGAAGAAGAGCAACAATTCTAGAAATAGAAAATTGATCACTTTCTGAAAGAACTCTACAGAAAGCGCTCAGGGAACAAAAGCTCCCAAAAGTGAACCCGAGCAGATTACTTAGCCCGGCCCCTGGCAAGGGCGGTGCAATTCCACCTGCGGCAAAGACACTTGAGAATCACTACAACAAGCCCCTCCCCCAGAAGATCAACAAGAAACCCAGCCAAGACCAACTTCACTCACCAAGAACAGCGGAATTCCACAGCAGGAGAAAGCAAATCTTATCTGGACAAAATTATAAGGCGGAAAAACTCACCACAAAAAAAAGAACAAGAGGCAATACCGAAGGCTGGGGACCTAATCAATATGGACATTGGTAACATGACAGATCTAGAGTTCAGAATGACAATTCTCAAGGTTCTAGCCGGGCTCGAAAAAGGCATAGAAGATATTAGAGAAACCCTCTCCAGACAGATAAAAGCCCTTTCTGGAGAAATAAAAGAACTACAATCTAACCAAGTTGAAATCAAAAAAGCTATTAATGAGGTGCAATCAAAAATGGAAGCTCTCACTGCCAGGATAAATGAGGCAGAAGAAAGAATTAGTGACATAGAAGACCAAATGACAGAGAATAAAGAAGCTGAGCAAAAGAGAGACAAACAAATACTGGACCACGAGGAGAGAATTCAAGAGATAAGCGACACCATAAGATGACACAACATTAGAATAATTGGGATTCCAGAAGAAGAAGAAAGAGAGAGGGGAGCAGAAGGTATATTGGAGACAATTATTGGAGAGAATTTCCCTAATACGGCAAAGGGAACAAACATCAAAATCCAGGAGATGCTAAGAACGCCCCTCAAAATCAATAAAAATAGGTCCACACCTCCTCACTTGAGAGTAAAATCTACAAGTCTTAGCGACAAAGAGAAAATCCTGAAAGCAGCCCGGGAAAAGAAGTCTGTAACATACAAGGGTAAAAACATTAGATTGGCAGCGGACCTATCCACAGAGACCTGGCAGGCCAGAAAGAATTGGCATGATATATTCAGAGCACTAAATGAGAAAAACATGCAGCCAAGAATACTATATCCAGCTAGGCTATCATTGAAAATAGAAGGAGAGATAAAGACCTTTCAGGACAAACAAAAGCTGAAAGAATTTGCAAACACCAAACCAGCTCTACAGGAAATATTGAAAGGGGTCCTCTAAGCAAAGAGAGACCCTAAATGTAGTAGATCAGAAAGAAACAGAGACAATATACAGTAACAGTCACCTTACAGGCAATACAATGGCAATAAATTCATATTTCTCAATAGTTACCCTGAATGTTAATGGGCTAAATGCCCCAATCAAAAGACACAGGGTCTCAGAATGGATAAAAAAAAACAAAATCTATCAATATGCTGCCTACAAGAAACTCATTTTAGACCCGAAGACACCTCCAGATTTAAAATGATGGGGTGGAAAACAATGTACCGTGCTAATGGACATTAGAAGAAAGCTGGGGTGGCAGTCCTTATATCAGATCAATTAGATTTTAAGCCAAATACTATAATAAGAGATGAGGAAGGACACTATATCATACTCAAAGGGTCTGTCCAACAAGAAGACCTAACAATCTTAAATATCTATGCCCCTAACATGGGAGCAGCCAACTATATAAACCAATTAAAAACAAAATCACAGAAATACATCGACAGTAAGACAATAATAGCAGGGGACTTTAACACTCCCCTCACTGAAATGGACAGATCATCTAAGCAAAAGATCAACAAGGAAATAAAGGCCTTAAATGACACACTGGACCAGAAGGATATCACAGATATATTCAGAACATTCCATCCCAAAGCAACAGAATATACATTCTTCTCTAGTGCACATGGAACATTCTCCAGAATAGACCACATCCTGGGTCATAAATCAGGTCTCAACCGGTATCAAAAGATTGGGATCATTCCCTGCATATTTACAGACCACAATGCTCTGAAGCTAGAACTCAATCACAAGAGAAAAGTTGGAAAGAACGCAAATACATGGAGACTAAACAGCATCCTTCTAAAAAATGAATGGGTCAACCAGGAAATTAAAGAAGAATTGAAAAAATTCATGGAAATAAATGATAATGAAAACACAATGGTTCAAAATCTGTGGGACACAACAAAGGCAGTCCTGAGAGGAAAATATATAGCGGTGCAAGCCTTTCTCAAGAAACAAGAAAGGTCTCAAATACACAACCTAACCCTACACCTAAAGGAGCTGGGGAAAAAACAACAAAGAAAGCCTAAACCCAGCAGGAGAAGAGAAATCATAAAGATCAGAGCAGAAATCAATGGAATAAAAACTTAAAAAACAATAGAACAAATCAACAAAACTAGGAGCTGGTTCTTTGAAAGAATTAACAAGATTGATAAACCCCTGGCCAGAATGATCAAAAAGAAAAGAGAAAGGATGCAAATAAATAAAATCATGAATGAAAGAGGAGAGATCACAACCAACACCAAAGAAATACAAACAATTATAAGAACATACTATGAGCAACTCTACGCCAACAAATTCACAATCTGGAATACATGGATACATTTCTAGAGACATTTAAACTACCACAACTGAGCCAGGAAGAAATAGAAAACCAGAACAGACCCATAACCAGTAAGGAGATTGAAACAGTCATCAAAAATCTCCAAAAAAACAAAAGTCCAGGACCAGATGGCTTCCCAGGGGAATTCTACAAAACATTTAAAGAAGAATTAATTCCTATTCTCCTGAAACTGTTCCAAAAAATAGACATGGAAGGAAAACTTCCAAACTCATTTAATGAGGCCAGCATCACCTTGATCCCAAAACCAGACGAGGATTCCAAACTCATTTAATGAGGCCAGCATCACCTTGATCCCAAAACCAGACAAGGATCCCATCAAAAAAGAGAATTACAGACCAATATCCTTGATGAACACAGATGCAAAAATTCTCACCAAAATACTGGCCAATAGGATCCAACAGTACATTAAAAGGATTATTCACCACGACCAAGTGGGATTTATTCCAGGGCTGCAAGGTTGGTTCAACATCTGCAAATCCATCAACGTGATACAACACATTAATAAAAGAAAGAATAAGAACTATATGATAGATACTCTCAATAGATGCTAAAAAAGCATTTGACAAAGTGCAGCATCCCTTCCTGACTAAAACTCTTCAAAGTGTAGGGATAGAGGGCACATACCTCAATATAATCAAAGCCATCTATGAAAAACCCACTGCAAATATCATTCTCAATGGAGAAAAACTGAAAGCTTTTCCGCTAAGGTCAGGAACACGGCAAGGATGTCCGTTATCATCACTGCTGTTCAACATAGTACTAGGAGTCCTAGCCTCAGCAATCAGACAACAAAAAGAAATTAAAGGCATCCAAATTGGCAAAGAAGAAGTCAAACTATTACTCTTTGCAGATAATATGATACTATATGTGGAAAACCCAAAAGGCTCCACTCCAAAACTGCTAGAACTTGTACAGGAATTCAGTAAAGTGTCAGGATATAAAGTCAATGCACAGAAATCAGTTGTATTTCTTTACACTAACAACAAGACAGAAGAAAGAGAAATTGAGGAGTCAGTCCCATTTACAATTGCACCCAAAACCATAAGATATCTAGGAATAAATCTAACCAAAGAGGCAAAGAATCTATACTCAGAAAACTATAAAGTACTCATGAAAAAATTTGAGGAAGACACAAAGAAATGGAAAAATGTTCCATGCTCATGGATTGGAGGAACAAATATTGTGAAAATGTCTATTCTACCTAAAGCAATCTATGTATTTAATGCAATCCCTATCAAAATCCCATCCATTTTTTTCAAAGAAATAGAACAAATAATCCTAAAAATTATATGGAACCAGAAAAGACCTCGAATAGCAAAAGGAATATTGAAAGAGAAAGCCAAAGTCGGTGGCATCACAATTCCAGACTTCAAGCTCTATTACAAAGCTGTCATCATAAAGACAGTATGGTACTGGCACCAAAACAGACATATAGATCAATGGAACAGAATAGAGAGCCCAGAAATAGACCCTCAATTCTATGGTCAACTAATCTTCGACAAAGCAGGAAGGAATGTCCAATGGAAAAAAGACAGCCTCTTCAACAAATGGTGCTGGGAAAATTGGACGGCCACATGCAGAAAAATGAAATTGGACTATTTCTTTACACCACACATGAAAATAGACTCAAAATGGATGAAGGACCTCAATGTGAGAAAGGAATCCATCAAAATCCTTGAGGAGAACGCAGGCAGCAACCTCTTTGACCTCAACCGCAGCAACTTCTTCCTAGGAACATCGCCAAAGGCAACAGAAGCAAGGGCAAAAATGAACTATTGGGATTTCATCAAGATCAAAAGCTCTTGCACAGCAAAGGAAACAGTTAACAAAACCAAAAGACAACTGACAGAATGGGAAAAGATATTTGCAAACGACATATCAGATAAAGGGCTAGTATCCAAAATCTATAAAGAGCTTAGCAAACTCAACACCCAAAGAACAAATAATCCAATCAAGAAATGGGCAGAGGACATGAACAGACATTTCTGCAAAGAAGACATCCAGATGGCCAACAGACACATGAAAAAATGCTCCACATCACTCGGCATCAGGGAAATACAAATCAAAACCACAATGAGATACCACCTTACACCAGTCAGAATGGCTAAAATTAACAAGTCAAGAAATGACAGATGCTGGCGAGGATGTGGAGAGAGGGGAACCCTCCTACACTGTTGGTGGGAATGCAAGCTGGTGCAACCACTCTGGAAAACAGTGTGGAGGTTCCTCAAAAAACTGAAAATAGAGCTACCCTATGACCCAGCAATTGCACTACTGGGTATATATCCTAAAGATACAAACGTGGTGCTCCGAAGGGGCACGTGCACCCGAATGTTTATAGCAGCAATGTCCACAATAGCCAAACTATGGAAAGAACCTAGATGTCCATGAACAGATGAATGGATAAAGAAGATGTGGTATATATACACAATGGAATACTATGTAGCCATCAAAAGACATGAAATCTTGCCATTTGCGACGATGTGGATGGAACTAGAGGGTATTATGCTTAGCGAAATAAGTCAATCGGAGAAAGACAACTATCATATGATCTCTTTGATATGAGGAAGTGGAGATTCAATGTCGGGGGGTTGGGGGGAGGTAGGAAAAGAAAAAATGAAAGAAGATGGGATTGGGAGGGAGACAAACCATAAAAGACTTAATCTCAAAAAACAGACTGAGGGTTGCTGGGGGGAGGGGGGACAGGCGAGGGTGGGGGGGAAATGGACATTGGGGAGGGTATGTGCTATGATGAGTGCTGTGAAATGTGTAAACCTGGCGATTCACAGACCTGTACCCCTGGGGATAAAAATACATTATATGTTTATTAAAATAAATAAATAAATTTAAAAAATTAAAAAAAATTATATATACAATGATTAAGTTTTATGTTCAATGGCATAGTTGTACTTTAATAAAACTGTTAAAAAGTTTTAAAAATTATATATAAAACTATAACCCAAAATAGTAAAGAAATATTAAATCAGTGTATTGTAAATTCAGAAAACATTCTTATAACTCATGTTTAATCTTGAATTTTTTCTTACAAAACTACAACTGTTTCAGACACATTATCACATTTGTTTCACAGCATGACTGTAGGTACTTCAATTTCCAGGGTGGAATGACAGGAAAACAAGCTAAGGGAGTTGAGATGGGGTAAATCTCAGCCAAGCCAAGCAAAAATGCCAACCAAGATGCAGGCTACTCTGGCTATATACCTCAGAAGTTAGGAGTCTGTGCTAGGATAAACCACTTCAATGCCACCCAAAAGCAGGCACAAAGTAAGGAACAAAGAATAAGCAGCAGCTGTAGACTTCAAAGACGTGGAGGAACACAGATAAGACTCCACCACTCCCCTGTCTCCATGAGATTCTTCCCTCTTTAAGACAGAGCCAAGCTATCTTTGATTATCCCAGCCGCATATTTTAGGGGTTGCTGACTGCCTGTGAGTATACTCTATTACTTTCCCACCAATTTTCCCACTATGCCTCCTCAGTCGGATCATAAAGGAACTGGAAAAAAGATTTGTGCCAGCAGGCTGATTTTTCCTGATTCCCAGGCATAACTGAAGAAAACCTGATTTCTCTCTAGGCTTCAATCTTTAATACACACCTATCTATGGCTTGCGTTACCCTTGGTCTTTTTTTGATAAAAATGGAAGTGATCGGGGCAAAGGAATTTTCTGTGCATCAATTAATACTACATATTAGTTGTGGCACAATAATACCTCCTCCCTCACATGCATCTAACATAGCACAACCCTGTAACACAGCACAACCCACACCCAGTCCTGGAGACCACAACATTCATTTATTCAGCAATAATTTCCTGAGCATCTACTACAATCCAGGCACTACACTAATCGTTTAGGATATATCAGTGAGTGAAACAGAAACAAAGCACTGCTCATTTGGGGTTTATAGTTAGCAGAAAAGAAAATAAATAAAGAACACAGTTAATAAGTAAATTACAGCATATAGTAGAAGGTAATAAATGTTACAGGAAAAATGTAGATCAGGATGAGGGAGATTAGAATTATGGGGTGTGGAATATGCAAATAGCAATCTTAAAAACCAAACTAATAACAGAAGGGAGTTTTACTTTGTCAGGAAAAAAATTATAGTAATACATCATAGTCAATTTAAATAATAGAAAAGTTTGTTTTATCCTCAAGTCTTCATCACCAGGTCTATCAAGGGGAAAATGGAACTAAGGTGAACAGAACATGCAAAGACAGCAGAGGGCTAAGGAGGTTGAGGGGACTGTAGAGGAGGCAGAAGTGAGGAAGGAAGACGTTGGAGGGAAAATGCCTCCATACTATCCAAGATGAACTCAGAATCATCTGATGGGTCATAGGATCTGAGGGAGAAAGCACAGACATTTTTTACGTTTCCTAGACTCCACTAGTCTTCTTGATTGCGTATTAACAAGATTTTTCTGGAAAACAGTCATGTCTTCTTTTCCTACCTTACTTATCAAGGCCACTAATGATCTCCCGGTTACCACAACCAATGGTCAATTCTCAGTCTTCACCTTATTTGACTTCTCAGTAGCATTTGCATGACCATTCCCTCCCATTCAATAATGATACTTGGCTTCTGAGTCATCATATTCTGTTGCCCTCCAGACAGACTTTCTGGCCGCATTTACCAGTCCCCTTTGCTGACTCTTCCATATCTTCTCAACCTTGAAATGTTATAGTAATCCAGTCCTCTATATCTATAGTTACCCCTGAAGAAATTATATCCAGACTCATGGTTTTAAATATCATCTCAATGATGATTGCTGCCAGTTTCCAATCTCCACCTCTGAATTTGGTCTACTACTCAACAGTTCCACTTGGAATTCTAATAGACATCTCAAATTTAACGTGTCCACAACCAGATTCTTACTTTTTCTCAAGCACACCTACCCTCCTCTAGACTTTTCCATCATAGTAAATTACAACTTCATTCACCTAATTGCCAAGTCTAAAAACTACAGCATCATCCCCGATATTCTTTAAGCATATTAAGAATATCTCCTTCTTGGGAACCTGGCATGTACTGATCCCCCTGCTTAGAACTTCCTTCTCTCCCTCCATCTATGTAGCTCATTCCTTTCTCTCAGGTCTCTGCTTAAATGTTGCCTCCTCAAAGAGCTCTTTTCTAATGACCCTCCTAGAAGTAAGAGCTTCGGTCATCATGTTGACCCTTGCTTTATTTTTCTTCATTTTCTTCAAATTTCCATTACTTGAAAAACTATATGTTATTTAACTATTTCTTTATCATCTGTATCTCCTATTAGCAAAGAAGCTGCATGAGAACAGGGACTTTTGTGTAACCCTATGAGCAAGAATAGTGTCTGTCACACAGACATCCAGTGCAAATTTTTAGAATGAATGAACAAGAGAAATGATGTCATATAAAGCGGATACAGAATGTCTACAGAGCTGGGCTGGGTTTTTTACTGAAATCAAAATGGCTCCTGTGCTATTGGAAAGCAAAACCACATGGAACTTGAGGATGACTTCAACAAACACTATACACAAATCCCAATAAATTCCCACAATCCTTACGAAAGCTTCTGACTGTAAATCTCTGCTTTCAAAATGGTAGCATATAGCCGCATGTGGCTATTTAAGTTTAAATTAATTAAAATTCAACAAAATTAAAAATTCAGTTTCTCAGCTACACTCAGTATTTCGAGTGTTCTATAGCCACAGGCAACTAGGGCTTATGGTATGGGCATTTTCAACATGGCAGAACCTTCTACTGAACAGTGTTGCTATAGATTAACACTCCCTTTCATCACACCTCAAGCTTGCAGTTGCTTAGATCTTTTCCTCACACACCATTTGTAAAATGTCAAAAAGTCTCTGATTTAGGTATTTTGGTGTTTTATTTCTGGAGCTATCCTAATCTTTCAAGGGATCCACTTCCTTAACAGTGTGTGTATGCATACACAGAAACACACACACACACACACACACACACACAATTTTTTCCAAAGAGGAAAAAAAAAATTTCAGTTCAGCCTTTGCTTCTATAAATTCTATTGAAAGTTTAGTTCACTGAACTTGCAAATATTTATTCAATGCATCCTATGTTAAAAACCCCATGTCTGTCCCTCAAGAGATTAAGAGTACATAAGTAACAATTAAAGGTGCTAGATGGCTTAGGGAAGGGAACATACGGAGATGCTGAAGCCTGTTGTACTATATCCAGTAACCTAAACTAAAATGGTGGCTCGGGAAAAGAATCAAAGAATCTTCATAGATATTAAAGAAACATAAAGATAAAGTCAACAATAAAGGGGTGTCTAGGTGGCTCAGTCAATTAAGCATCTGTCTTTGGCTCAGGTTATGATCTCAGGGTCCTGGGATCCAGCCCCATGTCAGGCTCTCTGCTCAGCACGCAGTCTGCTTCTCTCTCTCAAATACATAAATAAAAATTAAAAAAAAAAAGTCAACAAGACATAAGGACCGATTGGACATGTATGACACGGAGGAAAAAACATCAGCTGTAACTCTTGAGTTATGTGGGCTCCTACTACGGACACTGTGCTGGCATTAGAAGCACTAAAGCTTAGGGCATTAAAGCATTACTGAAGCAAACAGGCAAACCATGTGTGAAAGGATATTTTTTAGGGGATTTAAAAATATTGTTTTTGAAACAATAACAGTAAAATATTCAACTGAAAATATCCAGCTGGCAGCTGGACTGGAGGGCAAAAGACTTGGAAAGCATCTCTAAAAATGTGTAAGAATGAATGGAAATGCCAAAATATAAACAGCATTTTTCCTCTTCATGGGCACCAGCACCTTCAGATATTTTCAGCTTATAATTTTGTCCTCCTCACCATCCCCCAGTCAATGTTTTGACAATTTTCACAAGACCTCTGCTCCAAGCTTTCCCTGTAAATCAAACTTTCTATTCATAGCATTATGGTATTATGTACTCCAATGAATTCTCATAATTTGTCTACTTCTTTGTACAGTCTCCTAATTACCTTGGCGAACAGAAAAGTACTTTTATACTATGGAAATATACATGCAAAGTTTGTATATTTTGGAACACAGCCCAGTTAAACTGTACTAACATAACCCATTAATGTACAGTTGTTTACATGCATCTCAGGCAGTTGAGAGTGTCTTTCAGGTTTAACGAGTACTACAAAAGCAACTGAGTTTGTAGAATAAACTCTGTCGACTGATGGTTGCTTTTGATGTTGAACCTGAGAAACAGCATTTTAAAAGAGAAGTGAGAATGGTAAAGTGCTCTATTTTTGCTGAAGACAAATGATGTCTACATATTTCTGTGAGGTTGCGTAGGGCAATTAAAATTACATTTCTATGTTTAATGTGTATTTCCATGTACATTTTAACATTTAACATAACCTTTTAAGAACCTAGCTTAACAGGACCATCAGTAAACCAGAATTCCACTGGCCATGGTCTACTTCGAAAGAAGCAAAACAAAACAATGATATGAATACAAACAAAAATAAATAAAACTTCAGATAATTTAGATGTTATTAAGAAGACTGCACAATTAAGGTCATTCATTGATTGTTGAATGAGTTAGTTTTATAATCAAAGTACAGAATGCCAAGGAACTACACAGAAGGGAAGCTTAGCCTTGCCCAGGGCATCAGGGAAGCTCCCCAGAAAGTAACTTCTCAGCTGAGTCCTGAAAAATGAGTAGGAGCCAGCTGAAAGAAGAGGAAGAAGGAAGAGGATCTAGGAGCACGCAACAGATCTTAGTCCCACAACTTCCCATCCTTAAGAAAAATGTAATAAAGCCATGCCTACAGCCTTTCAGAACTTTATGTGAGCCCCTTGAAAAGTAAAATCACAAGTATGAAAATGCATGGTGCTATTAAATAAAATAACATAAAATTAAAATTCTTAAGTGATTTTAATGTGTGAGATGTGTAAGGGTACAATTACCACTCCAAAAATTGGGGAAAATCATAAAAAAACAAATGAACACGCCTATCTTGGGTCTTTTGAAATGGCAACAACCAACTGGAGAATTTCATTTTCTATGCTTCGTCACATTTGTCAAGACTAAAACCATCCCTGAGGGACAAGAAAAAAGATGATAAAACCACCATTTTCCCCTACAGAAGATGTTTACAATGACTCCTAAAATTTATAAGCCCCCACTTGAAAAATTTTATTCTAAAACTCTGGAAGGAATTGATAGATACATCCAAATATTAACAAAAGTAAACAGCAACAAGACACTACAATTTTGGTTTGATTTCAGGTGCTTTTACATGAATCAGGTTACTATACTATTGGAATCTTCCCGCTGATTCTAGACCATCAAAATAGTTAAAAAGAATTTCAGAATCTAACCTACATTAGCAAATGTGATTCTGATCATTTTGTCCAAAGAAGTAGACTATCATTATTAGAAAAAGAAAACTCACTTAAATTTTGCCGTATTATTGTAACACTTAAAACCATTATAACTATAAAAATAGCAAAAACATAAAATTAAGTGAAATGTAATTTTAAAATATTAACAAGTCCCTTCTAGCTTGGAAAGTAATGATAAAAATTAACACAAACAACCTTACATAGCCAAATCATTTTTGTTTTAAGTTTTTATTTATTTATTTGACAGAGATCACAAGTAGGCAGAGAGAGAGGAGGAAGGAGGCTCCCTGCCGAGCAGAGAGCCAGATATGGGGCTTGATCCCACGACACTGGGACCATGACTCAAGCCAAAGGCAGAGGCTTTAACCCACTGAGCCACCCAGGAGCCCCCATAGCCAAATAATTTTAATAAAACACTGACTATGGATTCAGAGAACTGGATTTAAATCCCTGCCCCACCTAGCTACGTGACTTTGCGAAAGTTGCCTGATCTTCTCAAACTTTAGTTTCTTAATTTATAACACAAAGGAAATAATCTCTAATCTGTAGTTTTTCTTTGAGAATAGACAATAAATTGTAAAAAGTACCTATACAATTTTAGAGAATAAACATTAATACTTTTTCCTCTCCTTTTTCCTGAAGTGTTACACTGAATTCAATAAATAACATTAAAATCCACTACTAAAATGGGGAAATTAACATGTTAGTAAGGACCACTTTATAAACATACTTAATCCCCTCCATAACTGAATTAATCTCAATTCTTGATTAAAAATCTTATTCTTCCATAAAATATTATCTTACATTTTAAAAAAATTTTTTTTCTTTTCAGTGTTTCAGAATTCATTTATGCACCACACCCAGTGCTCCATGCAATACGTGCCCTCCATAATACCCACCACCAGGCTCACCCAACCCTCGACCCCCCCCTCCAAAAACCTCAGTTTGTTTCTCAGAGTCCACAGTCTCTCATAGTTTGTAATTAACATCTACTTATTAGGAAAAAAGCCACTAAATTGAAACAGCACTTAAAGTTTTAGTGAATATTTGAATATTGTTTCATTTTTGTTTTTTTATTCAGCATATGAAGAATGATAAGTTTTCTAAGGACAAATTTCAGGATGAGAGCAACAGAGTCATTATATTTTCCTCATATTTTCATAGAGCTATAATTATAAAATATACTTTCATTTACGTATATAGAAAGTCCTTTATATATTCACATAGGTTTGACTGGGCTCTGAAACTTCAAAATGATACTTCACAAGTAATTGCTACTGCCTTCTGTTGGTCTTCGAGTTGTTTGGGACTACAGCTTTACTGATATTGACCAAAAGTTTATTAGCTAAAAATCTGTAGAGGATACACTATGCATACTACCAAAGGATATCAAGATAGTCTACTGAAAAAGACTCAGTGAAGATTTGCAACTTTGGCACAGGTCATAAACTTCTGATTTGTTTTTCTTAGTAATTTATATGTTCATTTAGATTCAACATAGATCTCTCATATCTATGGGGTGATTTTAATATGAAAATGAGATTCCCCCAAATTACTGATATTTATAAACTTTATAATAATTTTACAGATAAGAAATTAGAGTTTAAAATGATGTGAGAAGCAAAAACAATAAAAAAATTTAAAAAAATTTTTAACTTAAAAAAATAAAATGAGTGAGAAATGAAATAATTTGTACTAATTTGTTCCTTTTTATCACAAATTTAAAATAAGTATTTGGATAAGAACTGGAGATCAGAAAAAACGATCTATAATCTATAAGATATTAATCACCTCTAAATGATGAGCTTTTATTATACCCCTTCTATGCCATAATGGAAGATGCTCAGAATATATTTTATTTAACTTATACAATAAAGCTACAAGATGTATTTTATAAATCAACTGAAACTCAAAGATTAAGAAATTTTCTCAAGATCTCACAACTAGGAACTGAAGAAATTGGCAGATCTGAATTCAGGTTTTTCTACTTCTCCTAGCTCTTTTTATCTCCAAGATTAAGAGCAGACATATTTTTCAGTGTTTTGGTAAATAAGATCTTATACAATGGCCACAAAATCAAAATCACTAAAGAATAAGTATATTTGTTACATATTAGAAAATTCTATGTTGTAGAGAAATTATAACTAGACACTGAGTCCAGGAACTGGATCTAATAAAAAAATTTTTAGGTAATATAATAATACTTATTACTACTTGTGTGAATTTTAACCAGGCAATTAATGTGAGAAGAAGCCTTATTACAAACAATCTAGTTCAGTCTATCCAAATGCTAAAATTCTATGACAGACACATGATTTCCTGGATACTTTTGCCCAGATTTTAACTTTTATAACCTTTAACAATTCTATAAACCATATATGCCACTAGTAAATATAATAACAGTAAAACTAAAACTAAAATCTCTTCTCTCCAAGTCTCTAGTCCCGGTCATTGAGGAAACAGCTAAGTTTCCTTTGTATGTATCCAAGAAATCCATTTTCTATGATACGTTCAGAAAGTTTTTTATTAAATTATAACATACATAGAGAACAGTGCACAGTGAGTAAATAGAGAGCTGATGAATTATGATAATGTGAGCACACCCAGGTAATCATCCCCCAGATTCCGAAATGGAATATTACAGGTACCCCAGAGGCCCCCCCATCTCCCAAACACAACTCCCTCCTTCCTCCACAGAGATAATACTTATCCCAACACCATAAATCAGTTTGCCTGGATAAATGAGATCAAACAAAATGTGTTCTGTGTCAGGCTATTTACTCTCAATATTATGTTTATAAAATTTATCCCTCCTATTCCTTGTAGCAATGGTTTATTTACTTACTTTATTACAATGAAACTTCAAATATATAGAAATATAGAAGATGTATTTAAAATATACTATATCCTAATATATAAACATATCATAATTTGTTTCCATCCTACTGCTGATGGACATCTGGAAGGTTTCCAGGCTTGGGTTATTAAGTATAATGCTGCTATAAACATTTTGTTCAAGTCTTTTGATGCACCTATGTTTGAAATACTGTTGGGTATTTACACAGAGGTATAACTGCTGGGTTATACCATTTGTAATGCTACTAACTTTAGGAAATAATGCCAGTTTTCCAAGTTGTATATGTAGTCTCCCACCAACTGTGAATGTGAGATTTCCAGTTTTTCTACATTGTCTCCAATGGTATTAATGTATATTTTTTAAAAATTAGCCCATTTTGGTGGCTATATATATCTCATTGTGATTTTAATGTTTCTTTTTCTAATGATTAATTTTTTTTTTTTTACATTTATTGGCCCTTTGGATATTCTCTTGGGCAATACTTGTTCACATACTTTTCCCATTTAAAAAATTTTGTCTATTTGTCAATATAATAAAAATTTTAAAATGAGTAACTGTTTTTTAGGTGAGGTTGTAATTAACCAATTACAAAATTCCTATGGAAATATAAAGAGCAAAGTATATCAAAAGTAATCTTAAAGAAGTAGAGAAAAGCTGACACTTGGGGCACCTGGGTGGCTCAGTCAGTTAAGTGTCCGACTCCTGATTTCAGCTCAGGTCATGATCTCAGGGTCCTGAGATCAAGCCGCATCAAGCTTCCTACTTAGCAGGGAGTCTGCTCATCTCCCTCTCCCTCCCCACTTCCTTCCACTCACATACTCTCTCTCTGTAATAAATAAACCTCTTTAAAAAAAAAAAAAGAGAAAGAAACTGACACTGTACACCAAGACTTATTATAAGGCCAAAGCATTTAAGACAATGTAGTATTGGTATAAGGATAGGTAAAGAGACTAATAGAAAAGAACAGTGAATCCAGGAGAAGCCACAGTTATATTCACCCTTGATTTATAACAGAAGCGGCACTGCAGAACAATGGAGAAAGGAATGTCTTTTCAATAAATGATGCTGGGCCAACTGGCTGTCTTGCCGAATACATGCTATTCTGAACTTGCCCTTGTTTCTACTGAACGACATATTTTAGCAATCTTTCCACAGCAACACTTATGAATTTAACGTATTTTTAATAGCTATATAATAGTCCATTGGATGAATATATTGCAACAAATTCATCTATGATTGATATTTAACTTGTTTCCATATTTCTTCTGTGGACACTTTTGTAAGTATATCGTAGTAAAACATCCTACAAATAGAATTCTGGATCAGAGTTTATGAATTTAAAGTTACTGACATTTCCCTCCAAAAAGGCCACTGCTATGTATGCTCTTAGCGAGAGTTTATGAAAGTGCCCAGATTGTGACATAAGCAACAGATGTTCCACATTTTCCCACTTCTACTGTTCATGGCTCACAAAGGATTCTGTGAACAAATTTAATCACACTGACCACCAATAAGTTAGAAAAAACTTCTGGAGAGATTAAAGTAAGGACTGACAGAGCAAACAGGGTGAACCACTCTACGATCTGTGTACAGAGCTGGTTGTAGGGCACGCGTTACGAGAGCATGGAAACACGCTATCGGAAAAGAGGGCCACAGGGCCAGTAGCCAGTCTTGGGTTGAGCAGAGAATGCTAACTCAAGAGGCAATCTGCTGACTAGAAGTAAAGTGTCCTCAATTTCTATGCTGATTAAATTACACCTAATTGCAAGAGATTGAGTAAATTGTCATGTCATCAAGGAATTCTGTAGTACTGAATATTGTGTGGTATTTAAATAAGTGGGTCATCTGCTGGGATGCAGAAATCTCATTAAAGCTTTTCATTGGAATGGTATTTTTGTAACTGGATTGGACTTTTATTACACCCACGCAATTCGGCTAGTGCTGCCTTCCTTGAAAAAAAATGACTCCTTTCTCTCAAATTATACAAATTCTCCTCCCATCTTTCAAAGTTCATCTCAAACCCCATTTTCTCCCCAAAACTCCACTCCATACTGACAGAATTTGTCCTGCAAGTTAGAATTTCACTTTATCAAGTGGAGCTTTGTCGTGTTCTTCCCTGTTTCATGTCTAATTGCATCACGCATAAGCACCGAGCTTCCCAAAATTTACTGAGAGGAATGTGATGGGAATCTACCTTGTACTTCTACTGCGCTAGGCACTCTAAGGTCATTTGTAAACCTCTGAAGCCATTCCCCAAGGTCTGTATTAATATTGCCATTTTTCAGATGAATAAATAGAATTCCAGAGATATGATATGCCTTGCTTGGGGACCCACCTACTTAAGCGCCACTCTTGGATTCAAACTCAAGCTAAAATTACTATGAAGTCACTTACCACGATATCTTCTCAAAGACTGCTCTGTATGCTTTTTGTGTTGTTGAAATTGTACCTAGTTTCTGGAGGCATTTGAATCTGTGCTCCCGGCAGCATCACCACCACTAAAATGGAAGCGTCATGGACTTCGGGAACTGGAAACGAGAGTTCCAAACCTGATCATATGACTCTGAACACCAGTCCCTTCTCTTTTTCATAAATACATACAAAATCTATCAACTTCCAGAAGATGTGATTGGTCTACAAGTATTACATTTAATTCTGTGCATTTTTTCAGAAGTAGTAGAACACAGTGCTCAAACTACATGTGAGAGTAAAAAAGATTCTGAGTTTGAGTCCAGGATCTGCCATTCTTTTTTTTTAATTTTTTCTATTTTTATGAACATATAATGTATTATTAGCCCCAGGGGTACAGGTCTGTGAATTGCCAGGTTTACACATTTCACAGCACTCACCATAGCACATACCTTCCCCATTGTCCCTAACCCCACCACCCTCTCCCTACCCCTCTCCCCCAGCAATCCTCATGGATCTGCCATTCTTAAATCATCCTGATTTCAGCACACCATTTAATTTCTCTAAGCCACATATCACACTGGTAAAATAGCTTTAATAATCACCCTATCACTGGATCATTAGAAGGATTTAATGATATATAACATCATTATATAATATATACATATTATATACATACATTCACAATAATGATATATAATATCATTATATACAAATTCTTTAGCATATTACTGGCCCATAGTAAGTGCTTCGTTAAAACTATCATTTGTGCTCATGCTCACTGGATTAACAGAAAACGGGTATCTAGGCTACAAGTACACTAATAATTATGCATTAGCACAGAAAGATTAAATCAAAGAAGTTTAGAAAAGAGAAAAAAAATTAATTTCCTTTATCTTGGCATCTGATATTTAGGAAGTCCAATGTTAGAGTACTAATTAGACTATAGTTACAATTCATGGCTGTGCAGTCAAAAATATTTATCACAGAATTCTTTTAAATTATGAGTAATGACAAACATTAGGACTCAGGTCACACACACAGACATTTTAAGAATCCTGTACATTAGCTAAAACTATAAAAACAAAAATCATCTTATTTTCTCACTTTTGCCTGCAGGAAAACAATGAAAATAAAGCTAGACAGATCTAGGGGCGCTTGGGTGGTGCAGTCGCTTGAGCAGCTCTAGGTTTCGTCCCAGGTTGTGATCTCAGGGTCATGAGATCGAGCCCCACATCCGGCTCTCTGCTCAGGATGGAATCTGCTTGAGCTTCTCTCATGCTCTCCCTCTGCCCCTCCCACTCTTTCTCTCTCTCTAAAATAAATAAATCAATGTTTTAAAAAAAGCTAGACAGATCTAGAATCACTAGAACTTAGGTAAAAATGGTGAACATAGGCTTTATTTCTTGATGAGAATGTTTTAAAAAGTCTCCAAGAAAATACATTACTTTTAAATGAGCTCTGTGCATGTGACATTATGTTGTGGATGCACTTATAACAAGGAAATACACCAGTGTTTTTAAAGTTCTCTTAAACAAACTGAAAATATTTAAAAGATGTAGATGCAACTGGGTCAAACTTCATTCAAAAGCTTGTATACTTGTTTGCAAGAACCTCATTTGAATGCTGGCCTATCAGCTATTCTAGAAAGAAAAAAAAATGGACAGCAGGAGTTAAATTTGATGTTCATTAACATGAAGGAAATTTCTTGCCCCATTTAACTAATATCTTAGCTGGTACAGTGCAACAAACAAATTTTAGCTGTTAAAATCTATTATACCTGCTTTAAATTGCATCTCCCTGTAGCCAGAGGCTCAATAGTTGGTTAAATTCAATTTGAGTTGCCAGGGGCTTTTAATGGGTAGGTTTTTCTATTTGTTCTCTTAATTGTTCTCTATCTAAATTATCACTGATGATGAAATCTTATGTGACTACATTCCCACATAATCAGAAAGTCTGAATAATTTTTTCTCTTCAGGATAATGATATGGAACTAAAGGCCCATGAAAACCTTGAGGGACAATTTTGTTGTTGTTGTTTGCTTTTGTTGTTGTTTTTATACTGTGCCACATTTAATTTCAAAATAAATAATTCTGCTCAGAATTCAACAACATTACAACAATTTGGAAATAATGAACAAGCAAACTGGAAGTTATCATTGCTAAGCCCATAGTAGGCTCTTAATAATTAAGGTATGAATGAGTGCTGATGAACTATCACAGTATATTTCTAGCATCAGGATGCCCTTCTAAACTCTTCAAAGGCAAATTTTTTCTATATTGAGTGCATTTTTATAATTAATGTGTTATGTGTGTAATATGACACTGATATTTCATTCCTTAATTAATTACTGAGTTTATGATGTAACAGCCACAATAAAATGCAAACAATGAACTGGAAAGGAAAATCTGTACCTATCTTTTCCAGCAGAGGTCTCTAGAGAGCAACTAAAGTTCTAGAAATAAGGGCTATATGTTCAGTAATTTACATAGAAAATTTAACTCTTCAGCTTTATATGAGCCCTTTCTTTTCACCCACGCCCCTTTCTCTTTTGATGTCTGTGCTCCTTCATCAGATAAAAGGCTGTCTTAAAAACTGATCAGAAGTAGACACAAGAGAACAGGTTAATCCCAAGTGCACCGGTGTAATGTGTCACAAAACAGACAATGTAATTATCTCAGCAGCCTGTTTAACCAGCTAATTCGGCAGCTTTGCATACCAGGGGTGAGCTCATCTGTTCACTGTATTACCAGCCAGGACATTTTTCACCAAGATCACTACAGTTTTACAAAAGCTTATAAAAGCTTGAGGATTGAGTATTTCCTTGAATGTGGTATAACAGCTTTTTGCAATCTTTTATTTATTGGGGAAGCAACAGATAAACAAAGAGAAGGAAATGCAGATCAGTATTGCGCAATACCCTCCCCCCCAAAATGAAGTCGATGATATAAATCTCCGTATGTGCTCATTTAAAATGAAATACCCTCTCTTTACTGGGAGTCTCTGGGGAAACTTAACAGAAACATGATTTCAATGGCAAAAATTTATAAGCCCAGTTTTGCTTTTCTTAGAAGTAAATTTATTTGCCCCAAATACATTTTGCATTTTGCTAACGCTGGGGTGTTTGGGGGGAGTCAGTGTGGGCTTTACAGTAACAATGATCTGGACTTGAATCCTGGTTCTTTGATTTTTTTTTTTTTTTAATCTCCTGGTCTTGGGCAAGTTAACCCCATAGTTTTCCAGTCATTCAAATGTGAGTAATACCCATGTACTGCATGGTTATAGAGGGACTTAAGTCACATGTCAGGGAAATGCGAGGCACAAAAAGATAGCTAAATAAATGGTAGCTATCTTATTACATGATATACACATACATGCATGTATACAAATATACAAGCATAACAGACACACATATATAAACATACACATCCATATGTAACCCATTATACTTACATAACTCTCAAAAAAGTTAATTCACCAAAACCTCAGGAGTGTTCATGTATTATTCCAATTTTTTTCCTTAAGATGACTATCCACTGACCCTGGCAATAACCACAACAGATGCAGGACCCATAGCAAACACTGTGCTTTGTGTGCTCAATAATATTCGTTGAATAAAATAAGCATAACAGACCGGCGGAAGAAAAAACACTGCAGCATATATAAAATTAGTCAACAGTATTGACAATACTTTAAAGGGATGTGTTTTGCTGTTCAATATTTTCAGCAAATTAAACTTCTACATCAAAGGATAGTAAGTTCTATGTCTAACAGCTTAGATGTAGGTTATACCTTTGATGTTACACGTCTCATCATTTGACACAGTGAAATGACAACAGTGACAGAAGAGTCAAAGTCAGAGAATAATGAAAATAGTCTTGAAGGTGAGGCAAAGATAAAGGAAGGTTCTGATTTATAGTAAAGTCTGTGGAAGTGCCTATTACTGCACTAAAGTGATGAGGAAACACAGGTAGATTACACTTGAGGAGCAAAAACGCCCAAGGAGATGGGGTGGAAAAACTCCAGGGCCGGGGACAGACTTCAGAGTGAACCGACCACCACCTCCCAAAGTCTCATGACAGAGAAGTCTCTGTTCTTCAATAGCAAGTTCAAAGTCCAGGGAGAGAAGTACGAGGAAGTCCCTACCTTTGACTTCCCCTTGATTCCCTATACAGCTTGTTTGACACACATCGGCTGAAATAAAAATTGGGTTACGCGGCTCCCCTACTCCAAATCCTCCTGCAAATCCTATGATCTCCACATTCCAGTTTGTTTCAAACCATTTTTATTTCAAACTGCTCCACTCAGACGATATGGGCCTCACAGTCATTATTATTTTTTTTTTTAACAGCCTGGGATATTTTTACCCACCATTGACTGTGTGTCTCTTTCCCTCAGACTTTTGCAAGGTGCTTCCTCATTCCACTTCCCCAGGACCCTGCTCAAACATCACCTCATTACAAAACCCGTAGCTGACCACCTGTTCTGAAATAGCACCTCCAGGCATTCTCTGTCTTTTATCGTGCTTTCTTCTTCATATCACTTACCTTACCTTATTTCTTTGCTTATGGGTTTACTGTCTCTCATCCCATATTCGCTTAGTGATGCCAGGAATTTATTGCATTCACTGGTCAATCCCCACTGCCTAGAAAGGTCCTTAGCACACAGCAGTCCTTGGTACATATATTTGTTGAATAATTAGTGGGAAAGGAGGCTAGTAGCTGAATGTGTCTCTACCACATTTTGTTCATTCTAGCTTCATATTGTAGAGTGATTGTGAATTCCCACATTCTAGGGCCACCATGAGTCTGTCAGCTCCTTAAATACGGTAGAGCCTAGATCTTAATTGAATTTTGACTATAATGTCTGGCACAATGTGGCACCTGAAGAAATACTTGCCTAGCAAACATAAATTTCAAAAATGAACAAAAAGATGAAATATTAAAGCTATTGAGGTGTTTTTAAAATTGAGAATCATAGTGTATTTCTAAAAATAATTAGACATGTCAAGATAATATTGCTGTGATATTAAAACTGGTCCAGTAACAAATATTTCTCTGTCTCAGCCATTAATAAAAAGTACCAGATACTGATTTTATCTTCTAGAACTCTCAATATACTGCTGGCAGGATCCCATTGTTATCATTCCTAACTTACAGGTGGAGAAATTGAGGTGAAAAATTGTTAAGCATCTTGCCCAGAATCACACGGCTAATAAATGCTAGGATTTGAATCCTAGTCATATTAACAGCTGTCTTTGGGAGTCTTTCGATATCTACCCTTCAGACTGATCTTCTGATATTTCAAATATTATTTTCTCCAAGTCCTTTTCTAATGAACACCCACTTCCTATTTCTCTCTTCTAACAATCAAGTTAATATTGCTACCTTAAGAACTTAAACCCTGCAAAGCTTCAGAAAGGTTTGGATACCAAACTCTTAAAACAGTTAATAATAAGTATGTGTAGGGGCACCTGGGTGGCTCAGTGGGTTAAGCCTCTGCCTTCTGCTCAGGTCATGATCTCAGGGTCCTGGGATCGAGCTCTGCATTGGGATCGGCTTACCCCTCCTCCTCTGCCTGCCTCTCTGCCTACTTGTGATCTCTCTCTCTCTCTATCAAAGAAATAAATAAAATCTTTAAAAATAATATTAATAATAAGTATGTGTCCCTCCCAAAACTGGGGGCTAACAAAGGTTAATGTTGTCCTTGGGGTGGCAAAATGTAAATTTCATTAGAGTCTCCTAAGCCTATTTTAGAGGGGAAAAAAATGTTGCCGTCTTTTCATAAAGCCTGCATTTCAAGGCACTTCTATGATTTATGAATTTCTCTCCCATAGAAAATGAGTGATATATAGCTGGAGTCTAATTCATTCCAACTCATCACATGTATTTTGTAACTCCATATCACCTTTCAAAATCAATAGGCATTTAATACTGAAGAGATGTATTTAGGTTTGAAAGAAGATAAAAATTAGATTGTGAGCTATTCCTTATATGGAATCCTGTTAACATATTTTCATATGGTATCAGGTCAAACACCTTAACTTGTTTTGTTAGACTCATTGCCCAATATTCTTCAGCTCCTGTATAATTTACTCTTACACTATGCTTGCAGGCAATATTAATTTGCACAGGTTAAAAAGGGTCGTTAGTTTATTACTAGTTTAAGTATTTGCATGCCCTCTGGCAAAGATAAAGTGTTACATAAGTAGGCCTCTCCTCAGAACCTTATTTTTAAAGTTTTCTTTTGTTATTAGATAATTTATATAGTTCTGTTCATAAAACTCATCGGTTTGAAGTGCCTTTCTTTTATTTACATATTTATTCATTTACTCAATAAATATGCATAGAGAGCCTATTTATTATAATAGGCTCTGTGCTTGCACTGGGAAAAATGTAAGGGAAAAACAGACACAAAGAGTGAAAGACAATGTGCAGAGGCATCTTTGAATGCCATTATAATTATAAAATTAAATTAATAGTTAACAACTTGTTGGCAGATAATACATACAGGGCCATGTCCTGTGGTCGAGGAAATGATACAGTACTGTGAGGGTTACGTCAACTTTCTTCATTAACTATGGTACCATTTAAAATATAAATACCACGTAAATATAGTATCTATTTCAATATCTGAGCACATAAATTATAAATACACAGGTCGTTTTACACTTTACTAAGCTACTGAGGTGTATTTTGAATTTATTTCTGTGAAGTCTTTGAAAAAAGCAACTGGTCTTATCTTTTGGTCCCGGTTTAAGTGTGTTTGGGATGAAAGACAGAGGAATGGTTAATTTTTGAAGCAAAAGTCCTGGCATTCCATGCAGAAGAAACCATACGAGATGAGGCGGGGGGGGGGTCTGTGTGCTCAGGACAGCAAGCAATCCCGTTTGGTTAGAACATAACAGTAGTGAAGAACCGTGGGAGATAATGTTGAAAATGCAATATGGTAGGGGTGTTGAGAGTTGTACTTGGCAGGCCAAGGAGTTGCCAGTTCTTGTGCAGGAGAGGAACATGAGTAGAACCGGGCTCTGAAGAGATTAATCTGACAACAAGGTAGAGAATGAATTGGGAGAGGGGACAGAGGAGAAAGAGATGTTAATGGAAGGCATAAATGTCAAACCCAGTGAAGGCCTGAACTAGAAGAGTGGACATCAGAATGCAGAGGTGAGGAAATGTGCTGCAGAAAGAGAATCAACAGCACTGGGGAACAGACTGCATTTGGGCCGAGAGGAATCTGCTTACAAAATAAGGCAAGCTTTTTAGAATTTGTCTTGGTAAAGTTTCTGATGACAAATCAATATAAGGGTTTTTAAGATTTCTTCATCTAAGATAATTGCTTCCATAGAAAATGTTAATATTTATCAATAGTAAAATATTAGATAATAATTATATGCTAAATATATTAATAAATATTTATTAGTTATTTTAATAATAAACATTTATCAAGCACTTAGTAGACAGCATGTTAAAATGTACCAGATGGCACATTAAAGATGTTACATATTAAACTCATTATCTAGTTAAAACCACAAAAAACCAACAGGGAGGTGCAGTGATTATCCCCTTTTTACAAGTAAGAAAATTGAAAATTTTAAGTCAGAATTTGAACTCAGCTTTGCCAGACTCTGCAGCGTGAGCACTTAGCCAAATTTACATGTGAAAGAATAATCATTACTTCACCCTGAGAACCAACGAAGTTAAGAATTTATCCTACTTACTTATCAAAATAAAATATTGAAGTCTTTTACCCAAATATGACAAATTTTCTACCTACCAAGCACCCACTAGGTACCGACCTCTGTTTTAGATGCTTAGACACTGGATTCTAAGGTACCAAATTCTTACATGGTGGGCAGAAAGAAAAATATATATATAAAAATTCCAAGAATTTTTTCATTCCTATTGCTCAGCTACTTAGGCACTCCGAGCTGACTGGGGAAGTAGCACGGAGAAGCACTGGAGGGAGCTAAGAGGCAAACTGATTCCACCTTTGAAGCAACACAGGACTGCCCACTGATGACCAAAAAAAGGGCTGGTACGGAGAAGTAAGGACGGACTAAGACTAGAGTTGGTACATGCTAAGGCTCTGCAAGAAAAGAAGAGAGATTAAGTGATTTATGCTATTTGGGGGGAAAAGAGAGGTTCAAAGGGAATGTTTTAGAAAATTATATCCAATGGTGTGCTGTGCAATCAATGCCCTCATTAATGTTCTCAAGCAACATTTAGGGAAGACACATATAACATTTCAAGACTTTGGAGGGTTGGATTTTTGTTAACTATGGGCACACCACCATGTTAACCAAAACACACTTAGAGAAAGCAGCCTCAACTTTTTATAAACATGCTGAACTATGTATCATGACTGTTCTGAGATAGGATCCCATATAATCTATTTCTAATAATCTTTAAAATACTAAAGATTAAGAATAAATAAATTCATTTTTCTTTGTCAATTAGACTAGATTCAAGGATATTCCCATAACAGTATTGTCATTCATTTAATTTCTGAAATCCTTTTATCTTTTTTTAAGGAGGTGGAGGCATGACTAGCCGGAAGGTAGTCAAATCTAATCTATATGGAATATACTATAGCAATTACAATCATCTACCAAAATGCAGTTTAAATGATTAAAATAACCTACTTATGGTGGAAAGGAGTAGGGAATCCAGAGTGAGAGTAGGAAATCAGGGATTGAGAACAGCAAGCAACCCTAGAAAAAGCTCCCACTGACAAGTAATGACCACCCACCTCTCTGTCTCCAAATTCTGTAATCCTACACTCAACCTGCCCCCAAATTCTACTACTGTGTCCATATCTAGAGATCATATAAGAAGTGTTAGGCCCGGGGCACCTGGGTGGCTCAGTGGGTTAAGCCTCTGCCTTCGGCCCAGGTCATGATCCCAGGGTCCTGGGATCGAGCCCCACATCGGGCTCTCTGCTCGGCAGGGAGCCTGCTCCCCCCTCTCTCTCTGCCTGCCTCTCTGCCTACTTGTGATCTCTCTCTCCCTCTGTGAAATAGATAAAAAATCTTTAAAAAAAAAAAAAAAAAAAAAAGAAGTGTTAGGCCCATAGTTCACTAGGGAAAATCCAAAATTACTTCTCGTCCTCCTCTACCTTCATATTACAGGAACTAATTTTGGAGTTTTGTTTTGTTTTGCTTTGAATCCCATTTTCTCTGAAACCAGCTTTCTCTCTTCTGTTCGTGTCCTCCTGTAATTACCATCACTAATGGATTCACATTCTTAAACTGGAAACTAAACTGTGATAAAGGTTTGAAAAAAAGTATGTGAGACCAAAAACAAACAAACAAAAAAAAACAAAAACCAAAAACAAAAAAACCAACAACTATGAAAAAGCTTATCAAAAATTATATCCTGCTTGCCTTTTCCTATGGACTGATCTCTAAGCATCAGGCCCATTTTTAGATTTGGATTTCTGCTTAATTCCTTGAATAACTTACCTTCTTCTTCCTCTCAGTTGTGAATACTCTCTTTACCTTTGCTCTGACACTTGCCCATTTTTGTTCTTCCATCTCTTGGCCAGTTACACCTCCCTTCTTTGAGACTCCAGAACACCACCGGCCTCACACCCTTTCTAATACTCCATTCTCCAAACCAACCTCATCCTCAGTTCTTCAGTCATTTCACGGCTAAGTCACCAGGGAACAAAGGAAGCCCAGGCCAGAACATGAACACTAGCCCAGCAAGATGTGAGGCAAGTGTGGCAAACAGGAGCTCCTGTCGTGAGATGTTCATATTGATCGACAGGAGCCATGGGATTCATGAATTCATTCAGGAAGAATCTTGGCTGGCATGAAAGACTTTAGATCCAACTAAAAGATACTGATAAGATACAGAGTTTAAGTCAGCCAGCTGAAGTTGACTATGGACATAAACACAAGTTCATCATGGTGAAACAAGCTAAAGATGGTCAGAGACCAGATTAAAATAGCGATGGGCAGGACGGGGTACTGGGTAGACTCTGGATCAGGAAAACTGAAAATCATTTTGTTGTAGTATAAACAAACAGCCCGAACCGGAATAAACAGGAGATGTGAATGATCCCAGGGCAAGCACAGGGGGCCTCCTACTCTAGTTATAAATGTCCTTCTTGGTATACAATCTTGACTGCTTTGCAGAGTGAGTTAGCATTGCAAAGTACATTTTGTTGAAAATTTTAACAGGAAGAGAGCTATTGACTTTTATTTAACACTCATCATTAAATTTCATAATCATTATGTATCCAAATACATTATCTATTTGCCTTATTTCGCTATTGATAGTTTCTTCCCCCAAAGCATGTAATAAGCATTTTTTGTATATAATACCTGCTCGTTCAGAAATGATCCATAATTGAATATAAACTGAATAGTAATTATTTACTAGATATTAAAGAAGTTCATCCAACTAATCTTTTCAAGTAATTTCTCACAAAACAAAATGTTAAATGCTATCATCTCAGAAATGGTATGCCTATTGTATAACCTATTGGTGGGGTCAGGAATGGGTAGGTAAGGGGGTTAAAGGAAAAGAAATCATTGACTCCAGTTCTATACCATAATCATAGTGAAGAATGCAGATTTTGTCTTCATCTTTGCCAGTACTGCTGTTGCTATGTGTACTCGATTACCTTTATTTCCTCATTCTATCCTAATATTGACTTTTTGTGTACCACCTAAATACACAAGGGCTAATTTGAGGCTTTAAGTAAGACTACAAGATCCCCTGAAAAATGTATCTATGGAAGCACAGCATGTCATAATTAAGACAATTTCCACAGCCTCGAAATCCTCAAAAGGCCCCAGGATTAGTTTGGTTTGGTGCCAGAATGTAGCAGGTTGACAGCCAATAATCACCTCCCCTTCCTCCCTCCCTTCCTTCCATCTTTGTTCTTCCATCCCTCCCTCCGTCCTACCTATCCTTCCTCCCTCCCTCCTTCCCTCTCCTTCCTTCTTACCTTCCCTCCTAAAGAGAAGACTTCTGGCATACTTAGTCCTGAATGTCACATTGCCACACTACCACAGGAGTTTGATGAGTTTCCATTGATTTGAGCCAGCACTCAATATAAAACAACAGATGCTGAAATGACATGCAAGCACAGGACAGTAATTTTTACCCTGGCAGAATAAAAGGGGTAAGGCTAGCTTTTCCTCCTTCAACAATTTACTGCTAGCTATCTCCTTACTTTGTTCCTATTGACTTTTTTCCACTAAACAATATTTAAAAGCAAGTAAAGAATATCATGGAGATCTGAAATTATAAATATATCCAAAGAAGACATACAAATGGCACAAACAGTTGACTGAAAAGTGTTCTAGATCACTAATCATCAGGGAAATGTGAATCATAGCTATAGTGCAGTATCATCTCGTGTGTTAAGATGACTACTCTCAAAAAGACAGGAGATAACAAGGGTTGGTGAGGGTGTAGAGAAAGGGGAACCTTTGTACACTATTAATGGGAATATAAACTGGTATAGCCTTTATGGAAAACAGTATGGAAGCTCTTCAAAATATTAAAAATAGAACTATAATATGATCTAGCATTCCACTTCTGGGTATCTATCCAAAGGAAATGAAATCAGTATCTCAAAAAGGTATCTTCCACTCCTATGTTTACTGCAGCATTATTTATAATAGCCAAGATATGGAAATAATCAAAGTGTCTGTTAATGGACGAATGGTTAAAGAAAAATGTGGTATATATACAATGGAATATTATTCAGTCATAAAAGGGAAGGAAGTCCTGCCATTTGTGACAACATGGATGAGCCTGGAGTACATTATGCTAAGTGAAATAAGCCAGACATAGAAAGACAAATTGTATATGATTCCATGTATATGTGGACTCTTAAAAAGTTCACCTCATACAACCAAAGAGTAGAAGGGTGGTTGCCAGGTGTTGAGGGAAGTGGGAAATGAGGAGATGTTGGTCAAAGAGCACAAACTTTCGGTTGTAAAATGAATTAAATCTGGGACTCTGATGTACAGCATTGTGGCTACAGTTAATAACACTGTATGTTATTCTTGAAATTTGCTAAGAGAGTAGATCACAAATGTTCTTACACACACACACAAAGGTAACTATGTGAGGTGATGGGTTTGTTAATTGACTTGATTATGGTAATCATTTCACAATGTGTGTGTGTGTGTGTGTGTGTATTAAATCATCACCCTGTGCCATTGTGGACCCTAAACAATTTCAAATGAATATTAAGAGGTTGTTTTCTCTATCAATATTAAGTAACAAAAGTTTTTAAAAGTGGATTCAGGATTACAAGCCTTAGAAACACTAAGACACATGGGGTGAGCTGAGGAAGAATCTCCCACAAAGGCACAGAGAAAAAATGGCCAGAGAAGCTCAGAGATAGCTATAGAGAGCTTTGTTATGGCAGCCAGAGGATTACAGATATTTCATTAGAAGAGTATATTAAGTATGGCAGAGGGAAGATGCTCAACAAAGAAAATGAATATGAAAAGGCCTGGAACTGACCACTGGCATTGATTAATTTCGTCATAAAGTAATTTTCACAGAGTTGTAAAGGCAGAGAGGGAACACTGTATGGAAGTATGAACAGAGAGGATCTGGACTTCAGATGGAAATGGGAGTGAAGAACAGTCAGGAAAATGACAGGGGGAGCCAAAAAAAGAATTCTAATGAAGCAGGGTCAAGAAAGACATTTTTTAAGCCTTAAAGAAAGGAGTATTTTCACTGCCTACATGGAAGGAGGCAACAGAAGAAAACAGATTGAAGACTTAGTTGAGAGACGAGAGTGCTAGGTCTATTTTCGAAACCAGAGTTTGGGTATCACCTAGACTCTGGGACTAATTCTTTGTCCAAAGAGAATGTCACAAGCTTTAGGCTAGCATTTGAGTCTCAAGTCACCCTTGTCGATTTCTGCTACTTTCTGGCTTTGCTACAGGTCCTACTTCCTAGGCTCCCTGTGAGCAAGTCCTTAACTTGCCACATTCTCCACTTTCTTCTCAAGGGTGGTTATATACTGCCTGTCCCACAGCTACTCCCCACCTCCTTCTTCCTGGTTAAGGTAATTCCAGTTTTGCTCAAGTTTCAAGTGACCGAATATGTTAAGGGTGGTGAGTTCCTTCCCATCCCAAGAAGGAGAACTTTACTTAGTCAAAGTTAGTTATGTAAATTCTATTCCCCTAGACAGTGATTTGTTTTCAAAAAAGGTATGTCAAAATTCTCATCTGCTAATGGTCTAGGGAAAAAAAAGTGCTGGAAGAAAGATTTCAACATTTTTTTTTTACTTGACATGACTGCATCTACACAGAACACTTAGCATGTGGACACATCCGATGAACAATAAAACAACACAGGACTGCTGAACACAAAGAGGGAGAGACCCCGGGAATATCACTGAGTCTCTGAATTTGTCACAGAATTGCCTACCTTTAGTCTTATTATATATATATATATATATATATGTATATGTATATGTATATTTATATTTATATTTATATTTATATATAATGTATATTTATATATACATATATATTATATATACATAATATATATGCATATATATTATGTATATTTATATATATTATCAGATTTTTCTCTTTCTTTAAACAAAAATATATATGTAACATATTGTATAAATAAAGGCTATAGAAAAGTGATTTCACTGAGGTCATATTACATATCAATTACTTTATTTGATTTAATCTTTACAACAACCCTGCGAGGTCCGTATTTGATCCCTATTTAAAGGTGGTCTGACTCAAAACCCTACATTTTTTCCACGAGGCTGGAAGTCCTGACACAAAATTCTAGTATGCATCTTTTAGCGTTATTTCTCGACTTTCCTGATACCAGTTTGCTAGACTTCAAACTTTTATGGATATCAAAGTTCTGCAGCAGAGTATGAGTATGAGTATGAGCAGAGTATGAGCCTATGAGTACAGTTTGAGAAATAAAACAGACTATTGAAACTTTAGAAATGAAACAGACTGTTGAAATATTAGTTGTGCAAACTAAAACACAATACTCAGAGTCTAGATTCTGTATTATTACTTGTATAAGACAATAATACGCCTTACACCCCAAAGGTTGTGATAAATATTAAATTAGAGAAGGCCTGTATAAACATGAGCCAATACCAATTTGGTCATATAATATGTGCGCCTTTATTCATATTAATACTTATTATTGCAAATACAGAGTCGATTTTTAAAAATCACATCATAGAATTTTAGGACTGTAAGAGACTGCAGAGATGACATCTCCGCCATCAAGAGGCAAACTTAATTCAAAAAATAGCTCATGGCAAAATACATGTAAGTGACCTTTTTATGAATTTTTTAAGAGCTGAATAGAAATGGACTTAATCTCCGTTATGAAACAATCATTTGGAATCAATGGCCGGTTAACCAAACATTGTAATATAGCTATGTGAAGGAGGGAAGAAGAGCACATCTAGTTAAAATTTAAGAACATGGTCATCTCCACTGCATTTTACCATGACAACTTTGTAGTGTTGTATAATTCAAAGAACACTGAACTTGGACTCCAATGATGTCCCTGGGAGCAAGCTCCTTCTGTATTATTTATTAGGTCTGTAACTTACCATCGCTAAATCTCATCATCTTTAACTCCAAAATGGGGATGATGATTTAGCCTTTTGCTGATCTCACAATATGATTCTAAAAATCAAAGTCTATGCAGAAGATATCTGTACATTGAAATGTGGAATATTAATGTAAGAAAAATAAAAATTTCAGTGAACACAAATGGTGGAAACTTCAGACTCTGCCTTCTGTAACACCTTCTTCAAGGCTTTTTTTTTTTTCCCCTCCCTTGGGATATTTACTTATTCCTTATTCTTAAGCATTGGCAGCTTTCTAAAACCTCACAGCACTAACACAGCACAGGGCCACGGAGAGCTGTAGATTCAACCAGAGCCTTTTGATGATGGTGATCTTTGAAGGTTTCCCATGTATAGAGGTACTCTTACTTTGCTCATTACAGTTGATAGAATCAAGCTACAGGCTTAGCATGTGATAGCTGGTTTGAGTCAAAGTTGGAAATCACTCAATCAAGAAACCACTCAGTCACTCTGTCTAGAAAACAAATGGATTACAGAAGAAAAACCAAGATGACTCAGACCCAATTCTGAAAGTGTTTTTAATGGGGCATTGATTCAGCCTCTACTGAATATTTACTAAAAATAAAAAATAATATTGGCAACATTCTTTTGTGGAGTCTCTTGCAGACAGCTGTGACATCTGAGGAACCCTTGGAACACTGCATATAAAAATTCTATAAATAATAGCATCATTCTTGTCTATGATTATTTTCTCATTCTAAAAGGCCTTGCATAAAATGAGCTATTTTTCAGGAATGTCAGAAAGCTCTAGAAATTAATAAATTGGGCACCACTACTCATTAATCTATTATTGCAATTTTCAGTTAGTATGAAAGTTCAGAATCCTTTATCCCCGTAGAAAATATGCTTTATGTGCTGGCTAGACTCTCAGACTGGCCCAAAACTTTACAGCAAACTCAGTGTGACACCAAACGGGACAGAGCCGCTCAGAAAGCTAAGGTATCACTAACAGCATTGACAGTGGACATTATACAAGAGACAGAACAAACCAGGAGCAAGAAAGTCACACACCACTCATGGGGGCCATGTTTGAGGAGGAATCTGTCCAAAAAAGACCAGTGAATTATACAGAAACCACAAGTTACCTCTCCCTCTCCCTTCATAGCCAAGCGTCCAAAAGGAATATTCTACATTCATTGATTAAGCAGCTATTCATTGAAAATTTATCAGATACTGTTTGATACTACAAAAGGAGATAACGAGTGTGGAGATATTACACACCAGAGTATGTATGTAGGACCACAATCATTGAGTTTTAAGGAATGTAAATGTCCAGTATTCTAGGGAAATGTCAAACTGCTTTCTGAAGTTATCTGACCAATTTATTATTCCACTGGCAGTACATAAACTTTCACACTGCTTTCTATCCTTTCTAATACTTACTATAGTCAGATTTCTTGATTTTTGTCAGTCTAATGGGTATAAAATTATATCGGATTATGCTCTTAACTCGCATTTTCCGAGCCATTAAGGAGACTAAGCACCTTTCTTTTCATTTATTCTTCATTTTGTTTCAAGTCAGTTCATGTTGTCTATTTTTCAATTAGGTTCCTTACTTTTCTTATTGATGTATAAGGATTTTTAAAGAAAAATATATAAATATATATTTTAGAAACTAATCTCTTATTAGTTAATTGTGTTGCAAATTTTGTCTCCAGTTCACTGCTTGTCTTTTTACTTTATTTATGTACCTTATGATGCATAGCAATTCTTAAATCCAATGCAGTTCTATTAATCAGTCTTTTCTCCTATGTTAGCATTTTTTATTGCTTGTTTGAGAAGTCTTATGCCTCAGAAGGCATAAGATAGTCTCCTAAATACATCTTTTAAAGTTTTAAATATTTCACATTTAAACCCTCTTTCTACCCGGAATTGATTTCTGAGTGTGTGTTCCCCCAGTAACTTTCCAACCCATGCATTTTTAATTGTGCTGCAGTCCTCCCCAAACCAAAATTGCTCTGCTTCAGGTCATAAATGGCCTTCATGTTATCAAATACAATGGGTAATTTCCTTTGCTTTCTGCTGTCCCCCCCCCATCATTTGCAGCATTTAGGAATCTCTAGAACACTTCCTTCTTGAATCTCTGTCTCGAATTCATTTCATCTTTCACTTCAGATGTTAGTCTTCCCCAATCTTCCTTCTACCTATTGATCTGATCTTTTTTGGCCTTCATAGATTTCTCCACTTGCATCCCAAAAAGTGGGATGACCCAGGGTTCCAACTTCAATCATTCTTCTCATCCATTTAGTCATTCTCAGTATTCTCCCCATACCCTTGTTCAATTAGACATATATTCTAATGACCCACACGTCCATTAACCCAGCTTGGGCCTCTTTCCATATTTCCTAGGTCTCCTGACTCGACTACCTATTGGGGTTATCCCAAAGGCATCTCAAAATAGTCATTTTTAAAAGAAAACTTTTCTTCCATCCCCCTACCTTGCAAAATCTTTTCCTCTTGCTTCATTCTCTAACCTAGAAATTGATGCTACCCTCCACCTGGTTAACAAATCAGATACAGAAAGCCATCCTACACTCTTGCTTTGCCATCACTCTCCTTCATTTTCTGCATCTAATCAATCGCCTAGTTCTATGCATTCTCTCACCTACATTTCTTTCATGGGTGCCATTTCTTTATTTCCTCAACTGAGCTAAAATACGGCTCTCACCTGAAATTATACCATCAACTGAATGAAATCATGCTGGTCCTTTTCTTACCCAACAGGGTCTGCAGAAGGTTCATGCCATCCTTGCTCCTACCACTTCCAGGCTGTGAATGTTGCATCTTCATATGCGATACCTATTCCTTTGATGTCTGTGTCATTCTGATAGATGAACCTTATTCCTCACTGTGGCTTTATCTACAGATTTGTCAACATCCTCCCCATTCACTGACAATTTTTATGTCTCCTACCCATGACAAGCCCTCTCATCATGATGGGTGCCATTAATATTTACATAGATGACATAACCAAACCTTGGCTCCTCATTTCTTGATGTAACCCTTGGTAACCTCCTATTCAACTCTACCACATATCTCACCCTATATATCCTTCCTCTGGGCAACCTTTTCTTCTGACATAGTTCTAAGTTTTTTTTCTATTTTATAATTCCTGCCAAAACTATCTTCAGCCAGACTCATTCTTTGAGCTCTAGATGTGCATAAGTCACTTCCGCTGGACATCTCCATTTGAATGTCTTCTAAACACCATGAATTCAAAACTGAACTCACTATATGTATCTATTTTTAAAAGCTCCCTCTTGTCTTCCATTATACCGTATCTCAGAAAAAGGTACAGCTATCTACCCAGTTGCTAAAGGAGCTATTAGTTCCTCCTATTTGTTTATTCCCCAAATTAAATAAAACACTGAGTCACCACCTCCTAAATATACCTCAAATCTCCTCCCTTCTTTTCATACTTACGTCACCATCCTAGATCAAACCACTCTACATCTTTGCTGATACAGCAACAGCCTTCCGATGGGTTTCCCTTTCTCCATTCTTTCTTTGTTTTAACATAGTTTCACATGATATGACAGCAAGAATCATTTTCCAAAAATGCAAATTTGTTTACATCCTTTGTAAACAATTATTAAAATCCTTTTACTTAAAAGGATTTTAAAATCCCTTGGTTAACCTTAGCACTTCTTCCCTGATGTCAAATAAAATGGGGGTGGGGGAGATGCTTTTATTTTTCTGGATCAAACACACAAAAGGAATTTGGTATCTGTATAAAACTATCCTTCACTTTAGGCTAAAGTTGTAGTTACTCAAAAGAATTACAGGGGCACTAAGGCAGGTATAGGAATCCAGGAGCAGCCCTTCTACCCGATTCTACCACTCTCCCCAGCATCTGCCTGGCCAGTCTCAAAAATTTTAGCCCTTTGAACTTTATGTCCTCTTTCCCCTTAAGTATTTTTTATGCCATTTTATCCTCATTCTCAGGGTCATACCTCTTTTTGTGTGAGCTGTCAGTCACTTCCATTGACTTTCCTGCTAGATAGGGATGGAGTTGAGATTCAGGGAAAGAAAACCTCACAGTGATCAGCTCTCCTCAGTGGTAGGGTTTCCTTGAGTGGTACCTGCAAGATAATCAGAATTTTCACATTGTGGTAGAGTTTTACCATCTTTCATTATGTTAAAACAATATAACATGTATCTACCTCTTTGTATTGTCTTAGAATATGCCTCACTCCTGAGAGAGGAACATAAATGAAATATCTTGAAAAATAGAGTCATATGTTTATAATTTATCATTGTCCTTAGTATAATTATTAATGTCTATTTATTCTGTTTCATCTTTCCCCATCCTCCTACTGATACTTGATCCTGGTAGCAAACATTGGTTCACCTTCCATATCTAGTCAGCACTCACCATTTATGCATGTATAAACATCATATCATGAGGTACCTATGACTGCCTTATTACTTTCTCCAGTCACAGGGCATGCTTGGCTAGTGTTCAGGGCAGACCAGAAGTGCTGGGGCATTAGTATACTTAGGAACAGCCCTCAACCAACTATGAATGGGAACTGGTCAATAAAGGCCCCAGTTTCCTTACTCTTTGAGTAGAACAATTTTGAGGAATGTTGTACATAGTCTTTCAGAAGTCCCCCGTGGGGTTAGGCCCTAGTGATCCTCAGAGGTAATCTGGTCGTTAATGTATTCTATATTGGCTTTGCTACCTTCTCAGTCTCTCTTCCTTCCTTACCTACAAAAGCTTTTTCAAACAACCTCTTACATAAACTATTTGCACTCAAATCCTTCATCTCAAGATCTGCTTTGAGAGAACCCAACCTCAGACAATGAGTACCAGAAAGAGGCCTAAAAAGCAAACTTTGGAACTGGATTCTGCATTTGGATCATTCACCAGTGAGATGGCAATAAGAACCCTATTGCTGGTGACAAGTGAGTTGGTGATAACCCCTAATACGCTGTGGCATCACTATTGTAAGTAATTCTTAGATCTCATCATTGATGAACTGGGATTAGATAAAGGTAGGAAGAAAAAAAATGCTGTTCTTAAAGACTGTGAAATAGGTTGGCTAGTGTTAATAGCCACAGAAGCTCTAAAGGAGGAAAATGACACTCTCAGATCAATCAACTATCAACAGGGCTCAGGGGAAAAGCCAGAATGCCTTCATGGCAGCATTTAAAAATACTTTATCTCCAATTTCCCAGATACTGCTTTAAATCAGGCCCAAATCTGGATTGTGGTGGTGAAAGAAAGAGCTACAGAAGTGGCTGAATTCAAAGCCTCCAAAAGTCACCTATGCTGATCTCATGGAAGTAATAAAATCCTAAGATGTAAAATGTAGACATCTGAGTCAATATGCTTGAGAATTTTCAACCTCTAGATTTCTCTGGGCAGGCAAAAGTGGCTGCCTCTACTTGCTACAGGAGGGCAGGTTCCTACTGCCTAAGTCCAAGAAAAACCATCCTCTGTCCTAAGGTAAATGACTTGTACCAGAATGCTTGAACTCCTTAAGATCTATCCATGCACCACTTTATTGTTTCTGGACCAATAATTAGAGTCATACCTCAGCATTATCTGAGGAGGAAAGCAAGTATTCATCAAAAAAATGGGAGGACCTAACTAATGTTCTTACTAGGAGAAGATGCCTTGGGATATACTAGGGGTGATAGACGTGAATTAAGGGCAGGAATATAAGCCACAGGAATATGGTAGAGAGTTTACTGATATAGGGGACTTCTTCTGTGCCTCTAGTTTAATATCCTGATAAGGATGCCCAGATGGTGTTAATATTATACTAAAGTGTCGATTTGTAGCTTAGAAACACCAATGGCCTACAATACATGAAGTAGAGATGCAGAAACAGTCTTGACAAAGTACTAAGAAGGGGTCAAAGGTCATAGAGATGTTCAACCGCTAAAATGAATTTACTATATGGAATGAGAAAAAGCCCTACTTTGGGGGTAGAAATTACTAAAAAAAAAAAGACAAAACCCAGTAGTTTTCTATGCTCCCCTTTGAAGGTAGAATAGGGCAGAAACTCTCTTCATTAAAACAACAGTGAATAAGTGAATAAGAAATGCGCTAGCAGGCAGGCTACCAGCATCTTTGGAAAACACACTGGCGATTTTCCATAAAGGAAAGGTTGACGGACGCAGATGTTGCAATGGAACTTGGCTACTGACTGTCAATGGGCATGCTAGGATTCTGTAATAGCAGAGGCCACATATTGACAGTTACAGCAAATAGCAACAAGACCAAAATGGTAACTATGGGGCTTAACCTATAGGTATTTGAGGTGATGCCTGATATATTACTGGTGTTCCTTGTGAAGATAAAGAGGATCAGCCTATGGTTGTATAATTTGACCACCACCACAACAAAAAGCAAGAACAGGTGAGAAAAAGACTAATATCAATGAATGTAACAGAAAACCATAATCTCGCACTGAATTTCCATATTTGAATCAGTTTTCAGATTCAGAGTTTCTTAGTTAAAACACAGGATGTTTGCCTTGAGGAAAATCCCCAGAATGTTAGAGTATATACATATAATAGTTTTTTCCTAAATACTTTCTCATAGCAACCTAAGGCTATTTACCAAAGTTACTATTACTGGGAAAGAGAGAATAGTCAAATATTCTGAGGGCAACTGAATACAAGATCTGAGATGACACTAGTATGAGGCCATCATGGCTCCCTATTAAAGCAGAAGCACATATAGGTCAGGTGATTAACAGAGTCCTAATCAAAGTCCATCTCACTATGAGTCCATTGATCCTTTGGTCATTTATTTGAATCTTATGTATATAAATTTGTTGGATATATTTGGATCCTGAAAGAAAAACAGTTCATGGAGTTAGAGCCATTATTATAATAAAGACTAAGTAGAAATCCCTTAAACTATCTACCTCCTCAGGCCAAGATAGTAATTAAAAGTATTGTTACAGGGGCGCCTGGGTGGCTCAGTGGGTTAAAGCCTCTGTCTTCGGCTCAGGTCATGATCTCAGGGTCCTGGGATTGAGTCCCGCATTGGGCTCTCTGCTCAGCAGGGAGCCTGCTTCCTCCTCTCTCTCTGCCTGCTTCTCTGCCTACTTGTGATCTCTATCTGTCAAATAAACAAATAAAATCTTAAAAAAAAAAAAAGTATTGTTACATTCTAGGTAGAATGGCAAAGAATTGTTCCACCATTAAAGATTAAATAATTCAGGGTTTGCACTCATTCCCATTTAACCCCCTGGTATGATCCTGTCCTGTAAAACCAAATGGATCAAGGCAGGCAGGTCTAAAGTGAAAGACTATAAAAATCATAGAAAAAAATGCATATATATATCCCAGTTCCTCACATAGAGCTCCTTAAACCCTTATAATTTCCTAAATGATAAGAGCACTAGGAGTACCTTTTGTCCTAAAATTTGGTATTTGACTGTGGCTCATGCTACAGGGCTCCTAAATCCCCTGGAATTTCCTAGATGATAACAGTGTCATTTGTTTTTATGAGGCAATGTATGGTGGTCTCCTAGACGGGAGCTCATCACCAGAAAGACCAAGATATGATTAAAAGCTTGGAATTTTCAGTCCACTCCCCATTCTCTGGAGAGGGGAGAGAGGTGAGAAATGAAGTTAATAATCCATCATTGCTATATTATGAAGCCTCCATAAAAACCCTGGAAGTATGGGATTCAAAGAGCTTTCAGGTTGGTAAACATGTGGAGATACTGAGGGAATGGTGTACTCAAAACATGGAAGTTCCCCCCCTCTTCCAATATACTTTGTCCTATGCATCTCTTCCATTTGGATGTTCATCTCTATCTTTTCTTTTCTTTTTCTTTTTTTTTTTTAAATATTTATTTATTTATTTATTTATTTGAGAGAAAGACAGCATGAGCAGCAGGGGCAGAGGGAGAGGAAGAGAGAACCTCAAGCAGACTTCGTGTTGAGTGTGGAGCCTGACACATGGCTTGATCACAATCTGAGCCAACATCAAGAGTTGGATGCTTAACTGCACTACCCAGGCACCCCCACCTCTATCTTTTATTATATCCTTTCATAATAAGCTGGTAAAGAGAAGTAAACTGTTTTCTTGAGTTCTGTGAGATGCTCTAGCAAATTAATTGAACTAAGGAGGGAAGTCATGGGAACCTCAGATTTATAACTGATCTGTCAGAAGCACAGATGATAACCTAGACTTGCAATTGACATCTGAAGTGTGTGGGGGCGGGGGAGTCTTGTGGGACTGATCCCTTAAAGGGA
This sequence comes from Martes martes, assembly GCF_963455335.1. Taxonomy (NCBI): domain Eukaryota; kingdom Metazoa; phylum Chordata; class Mammalia; order Carnivora; family Mustelidae; genus Martes; species Martes martes. The sequence goes on along the minus strand of NC_137890.1, from coordinate 173,118,448 downwards.
AAAGAAAAAAAACAGCAAACCCGCACATCTGATGTCAGAAGTTTTGTGAATATAGTAGTGAGAATAAAGGAGAAACTTGGAAATAGAGTAGGTTTTCTACAGAGACCCAATTGCAGGTGCTTTGCCAGATATGGTATCTTAACTAGAACAGATCAAAACAGGCTTTACAACTTGATAGGGGCTATTCATCTAAATATTATCTTATTTTCAATCTCCATCAAAAAAGAAGGATCAAGAGAAGTTTGCTTTCACCTGGAGTAGACAATAGTATTTATAGTATTTATAGTCTTGCCTTAACCCTAAGTTAACCTTCTTGCTCTCTATCATAATATAGTCCAAAAGAGCCTTGATAATCTTGACATTTTCACAACCATCACACTAACCTATTATTTTAGTGGATCTGAAGAGCAGAAGAAATGACATAAATATGCACCACTGATAAGATACATGTGCACCAGAGGGTGACAGACAAACCCTAAAATGATTCAAGATACTGCCATATTGGTGAGCTTTTTAGAGGTTCACTACCGGGAGGTTATTTTGGATATCTACTCAAAGTGAAAGGGTAAGTTCACACATATTGCCCCTTCTACTACTGTATTTTAGGTGTAGCAAATGCTGTATTTGGAACCAATGCTCCTATATGGTAAAATGGAAGTGGAAATTGGATCCTAAAAGGCCCAGATGATACAAATTAACATAAAAAAGTAGCTCATACCTACCCTTATCTTTCAGCTCACATATATGAGCCAATAAGGCAATTCTTAAATCTGATAGGCCAGCTCAAATATGTTGAGGTGGGTCACAAATTTACTGCTAATACACAACAGCCCAAGTCAGGGATGGCCTTGAAAGACCATATAAAGGCAATTTCCACTGTACACCTACCTGACAATCAGCTCCATGTGGAAGCTCAGACTACTTGGGGAAGAAGTTCTGGGTAATACCACCAGACAAGCAATTTGGAGCAGCAAGTGCTGACCAAGGTGAGGGGAATCTAGAATAACTGGTAGAGGACAAAAACGATCTATTTCAAATTTGGCCTTGGGATTAACTGCAGCAGCAAAGACTATAGTTGTCCCAGTATCTTTTCCATTGTAAGTTCCATTATTAACTGTGACCATCCACTGAAGGCCCATTGAGAGAGCAGAGAGGACTCAATATGGAACACTGTACATGGACACATTTTATTTCAAATACCTGTGACTGCATGAGAGCTCTCTCTGGCTGTAAGAGCTTGTTCAACCTACATTCTAGCCAACATAGAAGTGTTGGGGAGTTAACATCCCTAAGAACAGCCTTCAATCAATTATAGATAGAATTTAATGAATTGGGGCACCTGGGTGGCTCAGTGGTTTAAGTGTCTGCCTTTGGCTCAGGTCATGAACTCCATGTCTTGGGATCAAGTCCCTCATAGGTTTTCTAGCTCACAGGGAGTCTGCTTCTCCCTCCTCCTCTGCCCTGTCCCTGTGCTCATGCTCTCCCTTCCTCTCTCTCTCTCTCTCAAATAAATAAAATCTTTAGAAAAAAAAATAATTTGATGAATAAATACCATGGTTTCCTCACCCCTCAGACATCACAATTCTGAGGCATGTTCCATGCAGTCTTCCGAGTTCCATAGTAAGATTGAGCTCCAGTGTTCAAAGAGGTAACCTGGTCATTAATGCATTCTGTACTGAGTTTCTGACCTTCCCAGTCCTCTCGTCCGCTCTTTTCTGATCATCCTAATAAGCTACTTTCACTCAAACTAATGTCTCAGGATCTACTACTGAAGAATCCTACCAAAGACAACTGGAACTTTATTTCAGATCCTAAGATATTTCCTGCTCTGTTTCCTCTTCTGGTACATTGTCCCTAGCCCATAAACCTCTACCTCCCAGGTTCTCCTAGCTAAGTTTTATTTGTCTCCCTTAGGAAGGGTGACTCTAATCCCCGGACAAATTAGATTCCAGAAATATATGCTCTCATAGCTTTCCATATGTCCTTTACTATAGTTACCAGACTTATTGTTATAAACTTTATTTTCCAATTAATTATAACTGTTAGGAAGACAAGGATGATGTTTTGTTCTTAAAAAATCCCAAATGTCTAGCACAGAGCTACTATATACTAGGCACTCAATAAATATTTGTTGAATGAAGCCACTTACAAAACTAAATTTATTACAATGGCTTTGCTCGATCTCAGTATAAGGTCTTGTCCTCTCTGATATCATCTCCAGCTATTTCCCCAGATGCACCCTTCACTCCAGGGAATTAAACTACTTGCAGTTCCCTACCCATACTTAGTCATACTGCCAAGCCTGTACCCATTTGTTTCCTCTGCTATTATAGTATGCCATTCATCTCCATCTAGCTTACTTCTACCAATCCTGCAAGTCTTACGTAAAGTATAACCATCTAAGGAAGTTTTTCCCTAACACCCCACTAAGATCTACAGGTTTCTACTCCTAATTCTACTATAATTATTCTACTATAAGCATACTGTAATCATTTTAAACTGATTTTTCTTGCCCCTAAACCCATAAATTGCCCAAGAAATTAATCTTTTGAGTGTTTTATTTTTATATACTGCCAAGCGTAGTACCTGGGGAAAAAGTAAGTGCTCAACAAATATTTTCTGGCTGAAGGTGAATATGAAGTATCATTAAGAACTAGGGATTGGGCGCCTGGGTGGCTCAGTGGGTTAAGCCTCTGCCTTCAGCTCAGGTCGTGATCCCAGGGTCCTGGGATGGAGCCCCGCATCAGATTCTCTGCTCAGCTCCCCCTCTCTCTGCCTGCCTCTCTGCCTACTTGTGATTTCAGTCTGTCAAATAAATAAATAAAATCTTAAAAAAAGAAAAAGAACTAGGGATATTTAGCTTAGAAAGAAGTCTTAAGGAAAGCAGGACCTCCTCTCAAGTGTATCAAGGCTCTCTAAAGAAAGAAGTTAGCATCACAATGGAGGGGCTTTTCTCAGTGTTTTATAACTAATTGTTTTCTGAGCTTGCAGAATAAGATACTGGGAATGTTAAAAAAAAAAAAAAAAGCTTCTTCTTGCAACAACTGCTGATGTGTACAGTTCCTTATAACAATTACTAAATCCTGCTGTTGGTGGTTGTTAACAGTTTGATGCGTATCTGTACTTGTTAACAGAAAAAGGCTTGGAATCCAGCTGCCTGGGTTCAAATACCAACTCAGCCTCTTAATAGCGGTATGACCCTGGGCAATTCAGTGCCTCAGTTTCCACATCTATAAAATGGGGATAATAAAAGTACCTACTTCCTAGGGTGGTTGTGAGGGTTAAACATGAATGATCATATGTGAAATAATTAAAATAATATGTACTATTTATTATTTTCATTAAATCTACTAACCCAAAGCAGGCCAATGGGTGTTAAGTGTTAGAAGGCAAATTCTGATTCAATTTAAAAACGATTTTCTGACAATGTAAGTTTTCTAACAGTAGAATTAGCTGTCTTACAACAGTAAACATCATGCCACCAGAGACTAAACCATCCAACCAAACTATAGCAACCTATTCTGGAATGCAGTAGAGATTATTTTTAATACTAAGGTATTCTGAATCCATGGGTTCCCTAGCACCACACTATGATATCAAATGTGAATTTGTACATAACGTCTTCATTAGGAATCTCAAATCCCTTATACTCTTAAACTTTCTTCCCTTTTCAAAGGTAGAGAACTAACTAATGATCCAAGGAGGCAAAAGAGTACATTATCATTAACTGTTTCTTAAGTATTGCTTCCAGCTAGATAACAGCCATAACTAATCAGCTGAAAAGGATACTACTGAAGTCTGGCTAGAACCATAAGAATTAGAATATAAGCAACAACGTGCTCTCTGCCAACATTACTCTCTAGCTGACACCCTTCTTGGGTTTCATGGTTTAGGTAACACATATGAGAGGATCATAATATTGCTACTCAGTCTACCACATGCCTAGGTAGGGGGATTCTGGAGAAAAGGAAACTTGAAAAACATGAAAAAGCATAAGGAAAGTTATAAATTCTCATTTACTTTGCAAGAACGTGCATGACCCCCAAAAGAAAAGGTGAACGACAATTCACGAAGACCTGCCTCTAAGGTTTGGTCTGGAAACAAGCACTATTTTTCCCCCAACTTTTCATATTATCTAGCACCCCCAGCCCACTTCCCAGAATATATATCTAACCACAAACACATAGGAACTGTATATAAAAAGAGACTTGTACTTTTTTTCCCTGACAAAGTCATTATAGGGGATTGTATTCCTTGATACATTTTTGTTCCTTCTAACAGTACTTTGGGTTGTATAAATCCAAAATTTAGAAAAAAAATTGATACAGAGATTGAACTAAATCACTCAAGCAGAAAGGTCATACTGAAAGCTCTCTAATGACATTAATGCAAGAACTGGAACTCAACAATGACATTTCTAAAAAAAATTGTAGGTTTTATTGCATTTTTCTTGACAATCCTTTAAATGCAAACCATATAGAAAACTAAAAGAATACTTCTCTCCTAAAAGCATGGAGGCAAGTTGCAGCTCTAAAAGGACAATTTTATTAATTGTACATTTCTAAAAACTATCACCATATTCTTCTCCCTTCTGTTATGTACTAATTCAAATTTGCTCCTTAGAAAACACTATTTGGAGTTTTCCTCTGAAATTCTTAAGTGGTTAAATTCTTAAGTGGTGAAATTATAAGGTGGCTTTACCACACACCAAATCCATATAATAGCCTATTTCTGGTCTTACAGACTGTCCATTGGACATTCTTGTCAGGCTGAATGTGTGGGACTTGTCCTTCTAAAAAGTAAAGCAACTGGTATAACTTCCTAGAGCAATTACACATGAAAACTCTAAAACCCTCTTTGCCAGGTAGACTTTTCAAATGCTTTCTCCCTTTCTCTTCTAGGAAGGAAGGAAGAAAGGAAGGAAGAAAGGGGAAAGAAGGAAGAAAGAAAAAGAAAGGAAGGATACTCTTTGTACCTAAGTAAATAAAGGACAAAATAATCATAGTGGACAGAAATGTCCTTCATATTAACTTATTAAATACTGTATAAAAATCTTTTGATGAACATTAATTCAGTGAGCATATAAGTATCCTTTTCCCAGTTCTAATCTTTTGAGCTTATTTTATAACCTTTATAAATATATTCACCTCAACCCTTTCTCAAATCTTTCACTTCCTATGCCATATAAAAATAAAAGGGCAAAGGGGCGCCTGGGTGGCTCAGTGGATTAAAGCCTCTGCCTTCAGCTCAGGTCATGATCTCAGGGTCCTGGGATCAAGCCCCACATAGGGCTCTCTGCTCAGCACAGAGCCTGCTTCCCTTCCTCTCTCTCTGCCTGCCTCTCTGCCTACTTGTGATCTCTACCTGTCAAATAAATAAATAAAATCTTTAAACAAAAAATAAATTAAAAAAAAATAAAAAGGCATGGAAGTCTTAGCTTATAGACTGTTCTGAGAATTCCAAATTAAGGCCACTAGTAGACAAGTTCTCAAACTTTATTTAGTCTTTGTACCAGGAACATTTGTCCTGGTGAGCCCCACTATCAGGGGCATGCCTGTCAGCTTCCCTCTAGGTCATTGTCCTAATTACCTATTATCTCTTGTATTCCATTAAATATCCCAGAGAAACAGGTATTGAAAGTATGAGAGGATTGGTCTGCCCTATGGCAAATCACAGTTCAGTGTCGTGTGTGTGTGTGTGTGTGTGTGTGTGTGTGTGTGTGTGTGTGTGTTTAAACAGAGAATGTAGTGTCTGTAAGAAATTTCTGGTATCTGAATGAGAATTTCAAGAATCCCAGGAGTTTGTCTACCTTATGAGGACAGTATTTATACTAATCCTATCTCTCCCAAAACTTCAAAAATCAAGAACTCGCCCTGTTTCTGAGTTAGTTATTTGATGTGCCTATTATACTGGACTAAACTGTGATTCCTGGTCTCCACAATCTGTCTTCATAGAGAGGACAAGAGAGGACAGAAACTTCCTTCACCTCCTCATTTCCCTTTCATGTCTTACATGGTAGATGGTTAATGGTCTCACATTTCTCCTATCCCAGGAAGCACACCTCTTTGTTATATGCCTTTACTGCTTCTCCCATGCAAAGGTGGAGTGTCTCTTTCTACTCTTTTGAATATGGCCTTGCCTGAACCTACTTTCATGGAAAATGCCAGAAGTGGTAAGAGAATTTAGATATCTAGATCTCAAGAGGCCTGCATCTCCTGCCTTTGCCCTCTTGGAATATTGCCTAAAACTTCCAGGTAAGGAAGCCAATCTAGTCTCCTGAAGAAACAGAGGTTCTGTCTGAACCTTTAGCGGAATGCAGCAAGATGTCTTTTCCCCACCTTCCAAAGGTCATGGTGTGTTCAAAGAGGAAGGGGTAAACCATCATGACTAGTATTTAGTGACAATTTTGTGATTTGTTTATTCTATCTACCTAGAAACTGCCTCAAACCAAAAAAACAATGATTTTGTAAGCATTGAAGTGCTGTTTTGTTATAGTTGACTCGAAAAAGAAAGATAACGATGTGGTCTAGTGGTTTCCACATGTATTTGAATGTCAGCAACTCTGAGCTGTAATCTCATCCAACTGTCTTTCTGGCTGACTCCGATTACTTAAGAAAAATTACGCAACTTCTTACTGTCTCATTTTTCCTACCTATAAAATGGGAGAAATTGCCCTTACCTCATAGAATTTTTTTAGAAGTAATTGTTATTTATAAACACCCTGGAAATACATACTGGGATGATCCTCAAGACACACACACATATACACTCAGACATACATTTTTTTTTACATACATTTTTTGACACCCACATTTTTTTTTATTTTGTTAAATATCTTAGGGAAAAATTAAGATGGGAGCAGTGAGGTTTATGATTTTTCTTTTCCCATTTTACAGCACCTCACTCCCAATTCAGCGGCATGGAGAATCTTTCATTTGTTGTTAGCTCCTGTGCTGGGCAGTGATTCAAATTCCAGAGGTTAGTGGCAGCATCTCAGAGAGATTCTCAGATTTTCAAAGCTCCATTTTCTTTTAATTAGCTCCCTCTCTGCCTCAGGCAACAAGTTCAGGGAATCAATAGGTTAGACTGAGTACAGACTTTGTAGGTATCAGGAGCTACGGTATGTTGGGACTTGTCAGACCCCGGATTCAGGTTTCAGGAGGTAAGAATCACTGGTCCAAGAGCACGGAGAGATTTCAAACAGAAGCAGCTCACCAGCTTCACAGAGACTGCCTGCCCACGATTCCCAGGCAGGGACTGCCATTACTTCCAACCACACTTGGCCTTGAACAAGTCACCGAAGCTCCAGGGCTTGCCCTAGAGGCCTGCAGACCTCGCCTGACACTGGCTAAGAGTTAATATCGCACTTGAGAGAAGCTGAAAGCCTGAATTCAACTGAGGTTTCCAAGTCTGCACACTATGTGTCCGCCACTCTTATTATTTCTCCTGTCATAAGTCTTTCTCCATACCCAGAAGATATTTTGAGTAACCCTGGCTATATTCCTACTCTGTTCAAATTCTTAATTTCTGGTATTACTATTCTTCACTTATTGTAAACATGAGCTGCACAGAGGCTGACAACAGCTTTGCTAAGTGAGGCACAGTGGATTTGATTCTAGGGTTCAAACCTCCATTCAATAGTTGCTTTTGCTCTAGGTGTTGCAATAATTGTTCTGGCACAGACATACAAAGTCAAGGGCAAAACATTTGGGATTCTTTGTGAGCATTCATTATTTATGCTGGAAATGGAACTCCAAAATTCCTTTCAAAAAAATCAGATTAAGTGACATGAAAAAAATAAAAAAGACAAAGCCTTAGTAATAAATCAGTCAGTAGCCAGTATTAAGTGACAGTAAATACCATTAGGACTTGTTCTGTTTGAAGCTGTAAGCAGTGTGATCCTGAGTGTTTATCTAAAAGAATCACAAGGTATCTGAAAACTTGAGAAACAGGTAAACAAATTTTTAAATTATATGTTAGTTATATTTCCAAAAAATGCTCAAAATATTTAAGGGTACAATACCTCTAAATTTCAAGCAATAGTGAAAATTTTAATCTGGAAAACTACAATGGATATATACCCAAATGTCCAAAATGTCTGGAAATACAGGGAAAGTACTGTACTTAATGGTTTGTTTTTATTTGCTTCTTTTTTTTTTTTCCTTTTAGATTAACACTTGAACTCACTGCTTTAAATTTCAAAATGCTTCACTTGAAAATATGTCTGGAGGTTGAAGAAAAACATTGAATCTATTATATGAAAATGTGACAAACATACTGTGTAACAATGACTTTTTCAGATTCCCTGTATAATGATAAAAGATCCAGTGTTGTTCATGCAAAAAAAAAAAAAAAAAGAAAGAAAGAAAGAAAAAGAAAGGGCTTAACTAGAATCAATTGATTAATTTAAGAAAGCTGGAGAAAGCTGAGTGTGTGGAGACAAGCAGGGGAGACGGCCTTAAGAGATAAACAGGAAGCAAGACAGTTAAGTTACTATAGAGCAGGAGACTCTTACTCTCAGGGTTGTGAGTTCGAGCCCCCTGTTGGGTGTAGAGATTACTTAAAAAATAAAATCTTAAAAAATAAATTACTGTATGGAGCCCAAGAGATAAGTTTGGGGATAGGGAGTCTGTTCATTCTATGGGTATAGTGGGCCTGGGCATTTTATCAGGTCTCACCAGGTCTGAGACAAACATCCTTTTAGGCTAACTACCTCCCTTTGCTTTAAATTCTTGCTCTTGGGGAAACCTTCACGACTGCTAATTCCCGCTTTCCATATATCTCAAGCCTGGGGAAGAGAGTACTTTGGTTCCAATTTGGGCTTGAGGCACAAAAAGGATTTATGTCTCTCAGACCTTGTTCTGGTTTCAACTTTCCTTCCTAAGATATGTGAGAGCAAAGTAATCACAGCTGATATTTGGAATTTTAAAGCAGAGTCCCATTAATTGCAGGGCAGAGATCAAAATATTAAACATGTAAATCCTCCTCTACCTTTCTTCCCCTCAGCCATACACATTAGGCACCTTTTAAACTTTGGGATGAGGAGAAAATGAGCCAGCAATGTCCATGCTCAGTCTTGGATATAAGGAAAGTTAGCTACCCCAAGCCAAATGGCTCTCCGACCCTTTTTGGCCACCAGACAGCTGTTGCTGAACCATGACAGCTTTTCGATGGAGAGTTAACATATAAAACCCATGGCAGGTCTGACCCTGAGGTCTCTGTAACGGTGGAGAGATGCCAGCCAGGAAGGTCTCACTTAGTGGCTTGACAGGGGTCTGTAATCTCTACTTCCTGAGAGCAAATATGAAGCATGGGTCAGCCATACTGAGATATACTCTGACCCTTTACTTTTGAACTATTGTTACTTTCTTCACATTAATCCAAAAAATCCCTTGACATTTATTTCCCCCCCAATACATGGCATAAATATTCAAAGCAATAAGGCATACCTACCCAGATGATCAGCACTTGCTAAAGTCATTTTATTTTATAATATGTGGGGAGCAAATCAAGCAGACCCGTCAATACAAGTGACCAACTCATTTCAGTTCCTTATAAAGGATATCAGACACCATTCTGTTGTGGATTTAGTTAATGGCATCACTCCACAGTACTTTCTGAGGGTACTAACAAACTAGGTTCTGGACCCGCAAAACTGATGATTAGATTCTATAATCTGAACAAGTCACATATGCACATAACTCTTTTTTTTTTTTCTTTTGATGTCTGAAATTTCGGGTACACTTGTTCAGATTCTATCTTTACAAAGTTATATATCTATGCACACTTTTAGCGTTAAGATTTAGATCAAACCCCAAAAAGGATAAAGGCATCACTCAAATTCCATGTGTTTCCAAAGAAATCAAAAGAAATTAAAAATTTTAAGTAAATTAAATACATTTAAAGGAGACCTTGCTGTAACATCTGGCGTCTCATAGCTTTTTTTTCTGGGCACTTTTCTATCTTATTTACTTAATTTTCTCTTAAATTAGTAGGTGAATCTGACCGACCTGGAAAGAGAAGCTCTAATAGCAGTGTCAAGGGCCAAAGACTGAACAAGCTTTCCTACCTCACCCCTGTGTCTCAACAGGGCTGTACCAAATGTCTAATTTTAGTATTTGGCTCCACACCAAACACCTGGAAATGGCATTCAGCCAGAGATGAGCACAAAGCTAAACAGTGGGTGACAAGTGCATCTGTCTCCTCTTATTTTCCCCTTCTCAGCTATTAGGTAAATAAGACAGTTATTAGGTAAATAAGGTAGTTATTAAATGATGACTTCTGCAAAGCCTACAATTTTAGTTTTCACATCTCATCTTACCAACATTTACAAGCTCCTCAGCAAGCAACCCTCTGGTAATATCTGTTACAAAATCCAGTTTGACTTCCTACTCAATACTATCTCTGAGGATGAATTTCAACCCATTTTCTCCTCAGACCAGAAGGTACACAAGAAGCACGTCAGGTGTCGCATTTGTTGAAATGGAAAATTTGAAAGTGATGAGCTTTCAATTGCTGGTTTCCTTGCGAGCATGTTCCTAGGCCCCTCCACACATGTCCATGTCAGAGCACTCAGGACTCCTGACTCCATTTCTTCACCCACAGAAACCACATTTCCTCTCACTCCTTCTCACTTCACCAATCCACAAACCCTTTAACTACCCCTGAAATATGGAGATATTTCCCGACATCTCCACAAATATAACAGAAAGCTTTTGTGGTCTCATGTAACCAAACTTATAACCATATGCACGCCTCGTGTGACCAAGAAAATCACTCATCTCTCTGGAGTGTCCAGTTCAGGATTCTCCGTAATAGGCCACGGCACATGGAATTTGAAGTCGAAATGCCGGTGCAAGGATTTCAGGGGAAGCAGGCACATACACAAAAGCAATGAAAGCAACGCCAGGTTTTATTTAGTGCTATATCTTTTCAAGTACATAGCTTGTTTACTCATTTTTAAAGACTCTAAATTTTGCTTGCTCTCTGAAGGGAACATGTGGCTATTTCCCTCCGGTCTCAGAAGAGCTCTGCACAAACATGATTTAAAACAAAATTTAGTAATGTAATTATGAGTTCATAAACCATATATATTCTTAATGAATCCTACATAAATACATGAAGTAGCAATAAGCAGTTTTATCCCTGATTATTATTAATAACAACCTGCAGCTTGAAAGTACTTTTGCATACTTTATTAATACCTCCTATGCACCTTCTTGGTCTCACTTGTCCTACTCCAGACACCAAACTGGTCACCTGGTCTGTGAAGGATCTGGTCAGAGTCCCAAAGATGTATGTAGACAGCACTTTGCCTCAGAACCCCATCTCTTGTTTCCCACTTGGGGCTTTCCTGTTGACACCTCAAGCTGGAGACAGGGAAGGGAACTACTGTTTACTCACACATGTACAACCTGGAGTAGGGGGGAAGTAACACCCTGCATTAGCTTCCTGGGTTAGACTGGGCGCCTTAAACAGTGGAAATGTATTTTCTCACAGTTCTAGAGGCTGGAGGTCTGAGATTAAGGTGTGGGTGGATCTGGTTTTTTCTGAGGCCTCTTTCCTTGGCTTCCAGAGAGCTGCCTTCTCACTGTGTCCTCACATGGTCTTTCCACTGTGCACAGTCACCCCGGGTGTATCTCTGTGCAAACTTCATCTTCTCACAAGCACACAGATCAGACTGGATTAGAGCCCACTCTAAGGGCCTCACTGCAACTTAATCGCCTTCTTAAAGGCCCTATCTCCAAACACACTCATTGTCACAGGTCCTGGGGGTTAGACCTTCAACATATAAATCTGGGGGGAAAACAAAATTCAGCCTCTAATACACCCCCTGGGAAACCAATGATGAATTAATTCTTCTCTCATTCTTCCCCCACATAGATGGTCCTAATCCACATTTCATGTGAAGGTTCTCAAATACTACTTGGTGATCAAGCAAGCAGGCGCTTCTATCAATGGCCCACTAGCAACTCATCTTTGTGTTGACTCTACCTCCTCTTTGGACTGGGTTTCCCTGTCCCTCAGTTTCCAGTTCCCAGGATCACAAATTCCAAAACATTTGGACTCAGGCTCTGCTTCCTGGGGAGCGTAGACACATAACAACAACCATGCCAATTACATCTTCCTCTTATTGCTTCACAAATAAAGAAATAGGAGAGTCAGAGAAGATAAATGACTTGCCAAGGGTCACACAGATAGCAAGCTCCAAAGTCAGAACTTTGATTCAAATCTTTAGCTACCCAATCCTGCATTATTTCTCTGGTGTCATAATATCTCCTAGCAATATCTATGCATAATCAGATAAAATTTAAGCCATTTTCCCTACCAATTTTTAACACTGTTGAAACGGACTAGAGATAAGAGTACATAATCCATCTCCCTATTTGTTGAATGCTATTCTTTACCTCTTTCCCCGAACCTAGAGTTTGATATTTCTTTTTCAAAGCTTGCCTGTATCTGAAATTATTCTTTTTTTTTTCAATAAAAATGATATAAGTTACAATCTTTATTGGTATTATCACAAACTATATTTTCCCAAGCAAACCACATCTCACAGTCAAATTAGGGAGGCTCTTATATCTTAATCAAAGCTTAACAGTTTAATCGTTCATTAAACATGAGAGTAATTTAGTGTCCTACTATGCAATCATTATTGTTTCCTGAAAATCTGATGTGATGAGGTACAATAATGCATACTGAAATATTGCCTGTGGAAGGTTATTTATTATTTCTTCTAGCTAAAAACATTCATAACTGAAATTTATTGGTCCATACTCCCTTCATTATAAATATTTTATGTTCTGCCTCAGGGATCCATGTCTTAGCATTTAAATGTCTCAATCTTGTGTCAGTAACAGGAAGAACAAGTTCACTGGGTGGAATTTTTGCCCTTTACTTCAGAATGTTACAATAATAATAGGCTATAAATATGTTATAATTATGCCTTTGATCACTGCTGTAGTTTTCTAGTCTGAATGAATTAAATTCAAAACTAAAGCTGAGCTGCTCAACAAAAATGCCAGTGGTTCTCTTAAACTAAGATTTTACCAAAAGCCCTATTAATACAAGGAAAATATTTAGAGTGGAAGGACAGGAAACCATTTTTCCTATTACTCCTACCTGAATGAGGACTAGCACTCATGCTTATCACCACCTTTACGCATCAATAGGCGTCTGCATTTATTTAAAGCTTTATATTGTTAGGTGATCCCAATCACAACAACCTCTGAAGTACTAAGCACTTCTTAAAAAAAAAAAAAAAAAAAAAAAAAAAACTCCATTGTTCAAATGAGAAAACTGAGATTCAGGTAAGTAGATATGTATAATTTTCTTCTTTGATTTTTGAAATTTTAATCATGACATACAGTAAAATTGCACAACAGTGTGAATCTTACCTCTGTTTTCTGCAAAGGTGGGAGGTGAGGGTGGAGGGGGCCACGTCTGAGAGGAGAGGACACGTGCAGGTGACAAAACAGCAAATGACAAGTAATCCTGTTTGGGGGACTTGGGATGTGAGACAGAAGGCATATCCTGCATCTCTTAAATTCTCCCAGATCTATCTCCCTGCATAATGCCTGCAGAACAGATTACTGGTAGATTAACTGGGAAGGGGCTAGAATTGCTCTGGCTTTCCTGGAAGTCCCAGGCAGCTATGGGACCAACAGTTGCCCTCACTGATAAAATAAGGCTTTTTACCTCACATTTGTTAATAGATTTATCCTATCACACTTGTTAACTGGAGGACCTTTCCAAGATCTTTATTTCCCTTGTTCTCTTCCAAATAAATTCTGGACATCAACTTTTAAGACCCGCCCAACACATGAGAGCACACAGAAGGAAGAAAAGCTGAACTTCGTCTCAGAGATGACTGAAAGGAAAATTGTACCCTACTGTTAAATTATTAAATTATCCAGACAGGAAATACATGAAGAAAAAACTATCCCCTCTTAGTATATTTAAACAGGTGACAGGGAAAATTCCAGAAGAAGTATCCCGTAATTTGAAGAAAGGTGATTTTTGACAGTCTGGATCCAGGGTTTCTTGGGCACTGAATATTTCTTTACAATCCTGTGAGTCTACATGTCCTCAAATATATTCCTTGAGACAATGGTTCCTCTAGATGTAAATAAGTTTATACAAAAAGGGTATGCTGTGATCCCAGTGTCAAATGCCGATTCCCTGAAACACTGTGTTGACAAAGCAAGGTTGAGTTTCTTGCTTACTGGGGTAAGAAAAACAGCTATTTCGACATTCTTAGGAGCATCTCAAAGTGGGAAGAAAAAAGTGGAGATATAAGATTTGGGGGATCTGGTTAAAGTGGGGGGTCTGACTAGGATTGCAGAAGGTTCGTGATATAATAGGACTGGTTAACACAGCATGGATTTGGTTTCAAAGAGAATCTTGAAGAGTAAGCTCTCCTTTGATGCTATATTATCCTGAGAAAGGGTATTTACTCTGATGAGGATACATGGAGTATTTTGACAAATGGATTTTCTAGAAGTTCCTAAAATGAACAACAAAGTTATTTGCAACTTTAACTTACTGACCAAGTTTCCTAAAGAGTAAAACCATTTAACGAAAATGGTCATAGTATAGTCCTGTTAAGAGTACAGACAATAAACTGAGGTATAAGTGGTTTTGGTTCTCGACATAAATTTGGGAATCCCCGGGTTAAGCAAAGTTAAGCAAATATATTTATAGTGGTACTTTTCAGGTTCTTTATTATGTGAATGCACATGTAAGTTTCAAGGAAGGAGTATATGATAAACATTTTTATTTTATTCTGAAAATAAAATCTGCCAGGACGAGTATCTCATGAATTATAGTTGCAGAAAGAGTGACCAAGACTTCAGGGTAGTCATTTAAAAAATGTAAATAAAAAACCGAAATAGAGGGTAATAATAAATAATCTCAATGTGGCATGTCCCCACACACAGCCATGAATGTCTTAAGCAACCAATACGAAGGCACCCAGAGCTGAAATCCATTCCTGAGTTAAGCACAACCAGAATGCATTCAGTGATTGAAATGAGGGCTCACAGCCCCAGTGGCTTGAAGAAGAAAGTGAAGCAGATGACACACAAAAAGGGGAATCCTTCCAGTGGAGATATATTGCTTAGCTAATAAAATGAGTCACGGATCTTTCTTGTGTCTTCAATTTAGCCTACAGTGTCAATATAGAATTGTTACATAGAGATAACGCTCTTATTAGATGCTACTCTTCTAGGAGGTGAGAGACACTGCTTACAACAAGTAAACAACACTTAAAATAGGATTTTATCTTCATGTACATATAATTTAAATGGTCACACAGAGCTTTGGTATTTTCTAGTAATCCACAGAAATGTCTAGCTACTACCAATAACGGGACATCTACTTACTCTGAGATCATTAAGCACCATGACAAGATGACATTCTTCAACAGAGAGTGAAAGGAGTCAGTCAGTCACTGTCTTGACATGAGCATTTCCACCTTTTGAAACAAACAACTAAATGGGGACCTCTGGAGAAACAGTAGAGGGAGTAAAGCCAATTTAAAATATCGGCTAAAAAAAAATTAAACTGATTAAATATTAACTTAGGGGGGAAAATAAAGATAGGCTTGATTTTTTATGCCAGGAAATACTGACTCAATTCCAGGAGATAGTAAGAGGATTCCAGGAGTTCACATAAATGTAATTCTAACTGTGCAATTGCAAATGAAGCCACAAGAGAAGTCTAGATATTCTATAGAAACCAATGTGGTTGCTGAGCTCAAATTCTGAAGGGATATGTATGTATGTATATATATATATATATATATATATATATATATATATATATCCCAAACCTCACTGGCCCATCTCATGGCTGGTCTGAATGTGGTTATGTATGCAATCCTGCAACAGCCAACAAATCATGGAAAAGTACTGCAGATCTTTACAGAAGTCTCATGAGACACGCTATATGAAAATTACATACACCTTCTCTTTACTCTTCATTCATTTTTATGGCAGGAACTTCCATAATACTAGCCATCTTTCTGGATTCTTCCCCTTAACTGTTCCCTAAAACTCTTCCACTTTTTAGTCCAAACTGAATGCCTACAACCACTTCTTTCTGTAGGGCTTTTTCTGTTAAAAATCAATTTGGTCTTTCTTTGTTCTAAGGACCCAAATCCAATGCCAAAAGCCTACCCCTAAAGATGCACAAATAGTAACGAATTCTTCCTTCTTAGAGCTACAGGGAAGTGGAGGCTGACCAAAGTCTCTAAACTTGTGTCTTTCTTTATTTTTTTAAGATTTTATTTTATTTATTTGATAGAGAGAGAAACAGCGAGAAAGGGAACACAAGCAGGGGGGCAGTGGGAGAGGGAAAAGCAGGCTTCCTGCAGAGCAGGGAGCCTAATGTGGGACTCGATCCCAGGACCCTGGGATCACGACCGAGCTGAAGGCAGATGCCCAACTGACTGAGCCACCCAAGCGCCCAATATCTTTGTCTTCTCAACATGTTCAAAAGATGAAATGGAAGAAACATAGCTAAGAACTCCTATCAGAGAGTGGCACAGAATTGACAGATTCTGGAAGTCTATGGCACCAAATAAACTGTGGTTTACCAATCAATCAATCAAGCTTTTATGCTTTGATCAGAGCAAGTAGAAGGTAAGGAAGAAAATGTGTTCCATGGGAGGCCACTAAAGACAGATCAAAAAAGAGAAGGCAGAATTTCCTTTGGATTGATAAAAGACAAAACATATCCATACCTTAAAAAGGGAATTCATTGGAGTTCTAATGCCGGAAAGATGATAGGTAAGCTTCTCGTCTTGAGTTATTTCTAAAGGTCGCTCAGGAACTTGCAAACTAGATCATTAAACCCAACACTGCCACTGAACTTTGAGGGACTGTCAAGAACAATAAAGAGGAATAAAACTGGAGATAGGCAAATACCAGCCAAGTTTGCAAACTGGGATGAAAGCAGATTTGAAAAGTTAGAAATAAGAGTTACACTGATTTCAGCCAAAATTTTAGAATTTTTAAATATAAGTGTATGTTCAGGAAACCTAAAGGAGCAATGATCAGTAGGAGCCAATAAATCGAAGTCCTCTAATTTCTTTCTGTACAGTCGGGGTCCTGGCGTGGAACATGCACAAGCAGAGGGAAACTCAGGAGGACGTATAAAGGGGACTCCAAGAGCACAGGCTATGGTTAAGGGAAGTTTGCAGGGATAGTGAAGCGATTGTGGAAGACTAGTACTACCCGAGGCAGGGCTGGCTACACAATTTGCAGGGCCAAGAGCAAAATGAAAATGCAGAGCCCTTTACTCATAATTTATTAAGAATTTCAAGGCTTTTCAAAAGAGCATTAAGCCAAGCATAGGGCCCTGTTGACCACACAGGCTGCAAACCCACTGAAACCATCTCTGACCCTTAGGTTTCAAGCAGAAAGGAGGGAAACATGTAGGAGAATCTGAACAGAGTTGTAGCTGTATCTTTAGCCGAAGGGGAGCTGTAGGTAGAAAAGACTAACTGTGGCTGCAAAGAGAGGGATCTGGAAAAATACTTACCTTAATCTCATTCTTTTCCTGCCCTTCTACAACTTCTGCCAGTGCAGGACAATGGAAGCTAGTTAACTAATTAATACAATGCATGGAGGACAGCCTCCTGGGGCGCAAAGTAGGTGCAGAGTGAGTTGGAAGAGTCAGGGCGAATATCCTGCACACCTTTATGAAGTTACTAATGCCATTAAATTGCTAAAACCTGGTACCCCTTGTCTATAAGGACTTTAGGAAAGTGTTTGACTCAAGTCCTCAGGGACAATATGGAGAACTACGGCCTGGAGCAAAGATAATTATATGGATTAATAACAGGTTAAACAAATATAACTAAAATATACTAAAAGTTAGATAAATGAAAACCTGAAGGGAGTTGTACGTGTAGCACAGTTCCTTCCTTTCTTCCATCCTATCCAGTTCAGCACTTTTACTACTGACGGGCAAATATAGAAGAACTGCTGATCAAAGCCTAGTTTACAGACTGCTGAGTGGGACAGTGACTAAGCAGGATGAAAGGATTAGAATCCAGAAAGATCTTGACTGGCTGTAGCGATGGGATAAAAAAAGACTTGGCCAGCTGGAGGAACTAAATAAATCTAATAGTAGTAAATCTTGGGTTTTGCTCAAGTTCAAAAAGCCAGTGACATCACGGGTTTGGGACACAAGAGGCAGTATGGTTGAGTCAGGAGTGGGACGGGTTCTCCACAAAAGCAGATCAGGTTTCAGGCCCCGTTAACTGAACAAAGGAGGTGATAATCCAAGCCTGTAATTGTGTTTATGAAGCCACACCAGGAAGTTTGGGTTTATTTTGTAGGTCATATATGACTTGTGACGTACTCTGAGAAAAGTAACTAGGATCGGAGTCAAGATTTAAAAACTAAGATCAACCACAAAAACTGATCTGGCTTTAATAACGGATGTGAATGTAAGTTGAATACGACAATACTAAAATTGCTTGATCAGCAAAGAAGAGCAAAAAACATAGATGTCATCAAAGATATGTGTGAGAGCATGGAGCAACTCTTGCCTCCTTAGTTCTTCCTCCTGAATTTGCAGAGGCTAAGACTCTACTGAAGAGAGGACCCTAGAACCAACGCCTCACTCCCTTTTGGAAGGGAAGGGAGCATGTTTCCACAAGCATCTACTTTATTACCATATAAAGAAATTCTCATTAGGCCACAGTTACATACTTCTGAATTCTCTTTTTTATTGTGTCACTATGCCTACTTGAAGAAAAAGCCATGCACTAACACAGAACAGAAATCATTCCTTAGTAGTAATAATCACAGAGACTGAGCGCCAATAACAAGAGACCACTCAGGAGAGTAATGGTATCCAAATTATATCCAAAGATATTAAAGACGGCCATATGGTAGAATAATTACCATTATTACTGCTTACTAGCTCAAAGCATCAAACAAGATCTTTTTTCTTTTCATCACAGAAACATGTTTTTAATGGCCAAATTTTCTGAGGGCAAAATGGACTGCCATGGAAAGCAGAAGCTTCCCCGTAACTAAAAGTAACATAGCGTGTATGTGTTATTTTAGCAGATGTGTTATTTCGGCAGTTCCAGTATTAGATGGGTGTTTAAAGTGATTTTTTTAAAATCACTTCTGTGGTTCATTCTTTCTTGCATTCCATAACTATTGAGAACTAGCCACATACACACATGGTCCTAAGGACTGAGGATACACCAATAAACAGAAACAAGCCATTTCCTCATGGAGATTAAATTCTGATGGGATAGGTAGAAAATAAACAAATCGCTACTGAGAAGTCCTAGAGTGGTAAATGTTGTGAAAATAAGTAAAGCAGGGGAAGGACCTCAAGCAATGGAATAAAAGACAACGTACCGACAGGAAGTCAGGAAAGACCTTTCAATTGGCCATCTTTTTATCTAGTAACTTCTCTAAATCTTCAATCCTGGTCTCTTCCTAAGGTTCTTATCATTTTTCTTTCTTATGTTAATTAGCCTCCAACTGATTTAGTCTTCATCTCCTAAATGGAGAATAACTTTAACTTTTTTTAAAAAAGACTGAGAGTGGGGCGCCTGGGTGGCTCAGTGTGTTAAGCCTCTGCCTTTGGCTCAGGTCATGATCTCAGGGTCAGGATCAAGCCCCAAGTGGGGCTCTCTGCTCAGCGGGGAGCCTGCTTCCCCCATCTCTCTGCCTGCCTCTCTGCCTACTTGTGATCTCTCTCTCTCTCTGTCAAATAAATAAATAAAATCTTAAAAAAAAAAAAAAAAGACTGAGAGTGAGCAAGCATGCACACATGCTGGGGAGAGAGAGAGAGAGACAAAGAGAGTATGAATGCACAAGCAGGGGGAGCAGCAGAGGGAGAGGGAGAAGCAGGCTCCCCACTGAAGCAGGGCTTGATCCCAGGGCCCTAGGATAATGACCTGAGCCAAGGGCGGACCCTTAACCAACTGAGCCACCCCGGTACCCCTAACTTTAACATTTAAACCCAGAAAAACTTAGTAATATTTATTATAATTTACAGGCAGAGGATGTGCCCAATACTTACAATGTAAGGATCTTCATACATCTTGTACACAGTATACTTCTCTTTCCCCATCAAGTAATACTTTGTAATATTTGGGGTCAGGCCTGTTTTAATAATCTCAAATTGTTATTTCTTTGAAGAGGGGGCATAAACATTTATCTATGTCTCTTGCCCATCTCAAGAAAGTTTTCTCTCTCCTTCATCTATGTCATTCTCTTTATTTTACGAATAAACAAAAATCCTGATATTTAATTGGAAATTTTTATTTCATGACATAGAAGGAATTAAGATACTCTGATGCCAACATTTAATCAAATCTACTATTGGACAAAGATAAAAAGAAAAAAAAAAAAGCAGTGTTAGTCGCCCAGCTTTAAAGCTAAGAGAAAGACAAAACAATCAGATTATAGACCCAAATTAGATACACACATAAAAATAACCCATGGCCTTAATTTTTTTTTATTTTTCTTTCTGCTTTTCTTCCTTTCCGTCTTTCCTTCCTTCCTTCCTCCCTTCTGTTTTAACTACTACTTCTATATAGCTGAAGTATAGGGACGTATTTGGAGAGTCAGAGGGTTAAAAAGACCACTAGGATATTTAAAAAAAAAAAAAACAAAAAAACAAGTTTCTGTTCACATGATATGCTAACAATTTGTTGTAACTTTCTAATCATAGATTCATAGAGTTATACATTGTAATGAGGTAAAAATCACCTTCGAGACCATTAATTTTCCTAATACCCATGCCACCAATATTACCTTGCAGAAACAGTCTTAGCAAGTTAAAGTTAATTGTGCAAGATCATATGCTCATTTCTATAATCAAATAATTAAATGAATGATATTCAGTTCAAGATGGGAGAAAGACACAATTCCCCATTTTCCTCTTGTTCCTGGTCATGCTAAAGTTACATAGAAAAAAATTAAATAAAAATTAGCAGTACTGGAAAAAAAAAGAGAGAGAGAGGTTCTGATGATAGTTTGAGAAAAGACTAGAAGAGACAAAGCAGACAGGATCTGTTCACAGCAGGGAAACCATGGCTTCAAATATCCTTTTCTTTTTCTTTTTTTTTAATTTAAATTTATTAGCCAACTTAAAGTACACCATTAGTTTCAGATGTAATGTTCAATAATTTATCTCCAATATTCTAAGTAGAAGGGACAGGTCTGATTTTCCAAGGGATTCTCAAAGGTTCTCCATGCTCAGAGTTACAAAGAGCACGACAAGACTGTACACAAACACCAGCGTAATTATAGAATCACACTGGACAAGGCGAGACAACTAACTCTTACTCTTCTTCCTTAGGAAAACAGAGCAAATAGTGACGAGACCTGAAGATAAAACCTAAGAGCTCTTCACACATCCATCCAGTCACATGCCTGAAATCTCCTACCACTTCTTCCTGACATGGATGAAATTCCATACTTGGGCTTCCCAAGCAGTAGCTACAGATCTAGATAACCCAACCCAGTTACAGAGGAGTTAAAGCTCTATGGGACAAATTCTAACCAGTGACAGAGGCATGCAGGAGGGTACAAGGCAAGAAAAAAGTCCTCTTTTCCTCACTCCTTGGGATGGACTTGAGTCTGAGTTTCTCTTTACCCCCCTATAAAAATGTCATAATGGAACAAGGAAGCACATCGGCCTGCACATCAGCCTTACAGACTACGCTGTTTTTGAAGGAACTTGATCCAAGGTAGATGTTTGTCATATAAGGTTACATGAAAACGTTAGTTACAAGATAATATGAGGGATTCTGCGGCGCTGCAGCTACAGAATGGCTGGCTTTGGCAGGAAACACAGGCCCGGCGGGGAGGGGCAGCAGTGTGGGAAAACAGTTGATGGGAAGAAAAGTAAATCCTGTGAAGCTGATGTCTCCAGTGACCTTCGAAAAGTAGAAAATCATTATAAGCTTTTTCTGCCTGAAGATTTCTATAGCTTCTGGAAGTTCTGTGAAGAACTTGATCCTGAAAACCCAGCTGATTCACTTTCTACAAGCCTTGGACTTCGATTAGTGGGTCCTCATGATATCCTTGCCGGAAAACATAAAATGAAGAAAAAATCAGCAAGCCTGAATTTTAACCTTCACTGGAGATTTTACCATGATCCTCCTGAGTTCCAGACCATTGTTACTGGAGATAATAAAATTCAATTCCACATGGGGTATTTCAGGGATTCCCCTGATGAACTTCCTGTATATGTTGGTACAAATGAAGCAAAGAAAAACTGCACAATTGTTCAAAATGGAGATAATGTGTTTGCCACAGTCAAACCGTTTCTGATGAAAAAGCTTAAGGAAGTAACAGATAAAAAGAAAACTAGAATCTTGAAAAACATATATGAAAAACTCACAGAAGCAGCCAGAGAACTTGGGTACTCACTGGAACAGAGAACCATGAAGATGAAACAAAGAGATAAGAAAGTCATGACAAAGACCTTTCATGGTGTAGTCTTGGTTGTCCCAGTAGATAAAATGATGTTGGATACAGAGAGCTCCCTGAAACAGATGCCAACCTCAAGAGAATTTGCAAGACAACTTTGAGGCGCCAAGTGATGAGGACAGACTGACTAAAAGCTTTTGCTCCCATTCAGGAAATGACTTTTGTGCAGTTTGCTAATGATCAATGTGATTATGGTATGGGGCTTGAGCTGGGAATGGATCTCTTTTGTTATGGCTCACACTATTTTCATAAAGTTGCTGGCCAACTGTTACCTCTTGCATATAATCTGTTGAAGAGGAATCTCTTTGCAGAAATTATTGAAGATCATTTAGCAAATAGAAGTAAAGAAAACATAGACCAACTTTCAGCATGAATGAGAGTTGGCTTTCTTTCAGTGTATATTTTAAAGCATTGGTATAAACTTGTGATTTTTGTTTTGTTTTGTTTTTAAGAATACAGAAAATAAATTGATGGAAATATTTACTAAAAAAAAGATAATATTGGGACTCCTGGGTGGCTCAGTTGGTTAAGCTGCTGCCTTCAACTTGGGTCATGATCCCAGGGTCCTGGGATCAGGAGTCCCACATCGGGCTCCTTGCTCAGCGGGGAGCCTGCTTCTCTCTCTGCCTCTGCCTGCCACTCTGCCTGCTTGTGTTCCCTCTCTCTCTCTGACAAATAAATAAATAAATAAAATCTTTAAAAAAAAAAGATAATATGAGGAATGACAAATTAAATGTAACAAAATGTATGAGTATACACATATTGAAAAACAGTTTGTAAAGATCTAAAGAGAGGTCTCAGTGGATATACATCTAATTCTTAAGAATAAGTAGGAGTAGATTTTGATTATTTATTTATACTTCTCTATTTAAAAGTTCTTTAGGTCATCTACTATATTTGTGATTTTAAAGAATACTAAAAAAGAAAAATATTATAAAATAAGCTCATATGATGGTATACTATTTTAAATTGAACATGGTGCAGATTTTTATATTATTGATAAGGAATTTTAGGGATCAGAAACAAAAATAGTTGAAAAATGGCTATTATTAAAAAATAAGGTAAATAAAATAAATGTTCACATCTTTTTCTATCGCTTAACATTCACAGGTCCTAAATTGATATGTTTCTGTACTTAAAATAGGGACTAAAATACAAAGCAATGTCTTTCAAAGTTGTATTTATACAACACAAAAGAAAATGCAAATCTGTCAGTTAACAGATTTTTTTAAATCAATGTGAATAAACAAACAAGTAGATGAAAACTCTTCTTAAAAACTTAACTGAGAGAGTATTTATTTTAGTTGTGCTCTGAATAACAGTATATCACTTGTGCTCTGAAGACAAAGCCAAGCTCTCTATCTTTGCAAAAAAACTAATCTCCTTAAGAAAAAAAATGAAATTGATCTCTTTCCTCTAATTTTATTAGATTAAAATTTTAATTTCCTATAATTAAAATTTAGGCACATAAAAACTACAGTGATAGCCTAATGAATATAATACTTCTTTAGCTGTCCATACATATGTGCTTTCAAGATGCACTATGGGGCCTCTTTAAGATACCATCATAAATTGGTTTAAAAATATTTTTCTTCATTTTAAGTTGAAAGTGGGAAAATCTCCCATAGAGAAAGGGTAACATGTCTATCAAATAACAGAGTACTAACAGAAGGTACTTATATAAGTTATACTAAATGGACTTTATTCTAATATTTATTCTTAATTCTTTATTCTATTTATTCTATTATTCAGTTATTACCTTTAAAATGCAATATACATTGGGGCACCTGGGTGGCTCAGCTGGTTAAGCATCCGCCTTTGGCTCAGGTCATGATTTCAGGGTCCTGGCATGGAGCCCCATGTGGGGTTTCCCGATCAGCAGGGAGTCTGCTTCTCCATTTGCCCCTCGCCTCCTCATGCTCTCTCTCACGTGCTCTCTCTCTCAAATAAATAAAATCTTAAAAATAAAGAAATTAAAAATTAAAAAAATAAAATAAAGTGCAATACACTAATAAACCACTTTGTTTTCATAAAATAAAAATTTCAGGTATGCATTACTGAATAACTTCCATTTGATTTCTTAGCAGTAAGAATAAACAATTGATTTTAGGTAAGTTGCTAAACCAATATAAACACACTTTTGTTTGTAGTGAAAGTAAGAGACTTTGAAGACCCTAGAGAAGGAAAGTGATCACTCATACACTGCTGGTGGGAATGTAAAATAGTACAGAATGGAAAACAGTCTAGCCATTTCATGAAGCACTAAATTTGCAACCATCAAAAACCCAGCAATCACAATTCTACGCTTACCAGAGACACAAAAACCTAGGTTCTTGCCAAAACCGGTACAGGAATCTTCACAGCAGCATGTTTTGTAATTGCCCAAAACAGGAGGCAACCCCATCCTTTTACAGGGGGGATGATTAAACTGACAGTGGCAACCCATACCATAAATACAATTTAGCAAATAAAAAGGAGACAGAGTATTAACACATTTGTACCACTGGGAAACTCACTTCCCAATGCAGAACACAGGCGGTCAGGGTTTATAAAGCGGGCGCTCTGAATGAATTTCCAGAGAATGATTTTGAAGGAAAAATTCAATTCCCCAAAGATACATACTGTACAATTTCCTTTTACAGAAAATTCTTGAAATGGCAGAATTCTGGAAATGGGGACTAGCTTAGTAATCGCCAGGCACTGGCAGAATGGGTCAGGAGGGAGGTGAGTGATGAAAAGGCAATTAGAAGGATCCCTGCACTGAGGAAATGAGCTATAATATGAAGGTCCAGATCTTGGCTATGACGCTGTATTACAATTTTCCAGGACGTTATCCATGGGGGAAAGTGGGTAAATGGTACACAGGAATACTTCTATACAATTTTTGCAAATGCATAAGAATCCACAATGTAATGACAACAGTGGTTTAATTAAAAGGAAACGAGAGAGAGAGAGAGAGAGAGAGAGAGAGTTGAGCCTCTCATATTGAACAGGACCTAAGTATTCATCCAGTCACTGCGTGGAAATCTTGGCGGTAAATCAGTCCCCACCAAGGTCTTCCCTTAAGAAAGTCATCTCTCCCCCAATGGAGACGTTCCCCAAATGCTGCGAGTACAGGAGGTGGCTCAGGAGAACCAAGACAGCAACGAAGAAATTCTCAAGCAGGGATGGAAATGCATACAGAAAGCAGAGCCAAAACCAAAGAGGTATCCCAGATGCAACGGTGATCCCCTTAGTGGCATACTGATAAAACGAAGAGCATGCCGTGGACTGGATGCGCCCAGCAACGCAGACTGACAGCAGGCCAAACCCGAAGTGTTGGAAAGCACGCACACTGTAGGATCCCTTGAATGAGGACACCCACTCTACACTTCCGCGGAGCCTGTTCGCTCTGCGGTTTTGCACCTCCCGTCCGCCAGGTGGAGCCCGTGCCAGCACAGGAGTCTCACTGGTCCAAACGTCACGTGCTGGGCCAAGGTCAGCTCTAGCTGAGGAGGGCCTTTGGGTCCCCGACCACACACCACCTCCCTTCTTTGCTACTCTAGCCCCAGCGCTGTGCACAAACCCACCGGGCACCCTTGCCCGTCCGCTGCCTCTCTTTCAGGTGCACTTCTGCCCTTCCCCTGACTCCTCTTCCTACCTGCCCTGAGGAAAAGCGGGAACTAGGCCATCCGCCATGGCCCCATTCACTGCGGCCTCACCGTGGGGCTGCGAAGTCCCGCAGCGTCTGCACCACCAGTCTGCGGCCGTCCTGGGCGACTCGGTCCAGTGGGCTGTACACAAGGGCCCGGTGCTCCGACAGCACGCGCACCATCTGCTCGCATCCAGACGGCCGAAGGCCGAGGGTGATCTGGGAGTCGAGTAGGAGGTACGGCCGAAGGATGGCCCGTAGGGCCGTAGGCACAAGGGCACTCACCACAGCCAGGTCCAGCAGCTCTGCTCCGCCCGTCACCTGGTGCTTTTTGTCCTCCTCTCGCAGGCAGGCGCACCCAGTACGCAGAGGACGTCTGCAGGAGCGGTGGTGGGGCGAGCACGCCCGGACGTGGGTGTCACGGGCTCCTGCCTCTGGGGCTTTTCCAGGATGGCCGGGACTTCCGGAGGAGCTACCAGGAGGATCTGGAGAGCCTGTGATCGAGGCCAGTCTCCCCTACCTGGGCTGAAGCCCGCACGCGCAGCTTCGTTGTGCAGCACCTACATTTCGGCTTCTCGCAGGCGAGGCCACACCGGCGGTGAGAAGGTGCGCCCTAGGACGCGAGCGCACCACCGCCTCTCCTAGCTGCTGCTCGCTCATTTGGCTGATGCCTGGGGCGTGGACCTCCCCTGCAGAGCCCCCTGGAGCTGATGGATCAGGAACGGCCCCGCCCACAGACATCCAGGCCCGGCAGGCTGGAGGCAGCCCCAGGACAGCAGATGTGAGTCGGGCAAACAGGCCTTGACCTGAGTCTCACACAGCCTCGTGCCTCTGTGCCTCGGGGCAACCTTCTGTGCCCTTTCCCCAGATGCTGCCTCAGTTTCCATTCTACTACCAGTGCCCCTGTGTGACCTCCCAGCCATCTTTACAGAGTGGGCAATTCTCCAGTGACCCTTCCATGTGTGAAGTCTGATATACTGGAGGAGCTAGCTTGATGATTGACCTTGAACCGTGTCCCACAGAGCCTTTACCTACACCCAGAGCTGAGGGTCTCCTTACACTCCTCTCCCGGCAAAGGCGAACGAAGAGACAACCAGAGCACACCCAGAGGCAAGGACCGGAGAGGCAGACCTAGACCTAGGTAGGCTACGTCCCAGGATCATCGGTTAGCTGGATGGACTGGCCAGCTGCTCTCACTCTCACTCAGACCTGCCCTCAGCAACCCTGCCTTGGCGAGGGCTTTTTAGGCTTCTTAGGCTTCTTACTCTCACCAGGGAATAGCCTCATACATTCTTCTTTGCCAGAGCCTCTGCCCCATTTCTTGGTGAAAGGACAAAAGCCAAATCACCACCCCATTCTCCTCTTAGCATTTGTGCAGAAATGAACTCTAAATGAAGAAATACACACACACACACACAAGGTTAAGCCTTACCTGAATATGACTTCAATCAGTATTCTCCATATTCCCCCCCAAAAGAAGTAAAAATGTTGATCCTTAAAACTTTCCCAAACATTACTAGTAAGACTTCATTATCACCATTAGTTTTCACATACATTTATAGAACTTAATCTCCAAAGCTTTTGCCATAAGTTGTCTTGCATATTCTTTAATTAAATTCATCTGTGCTTCAACATAACATTTATTCTTAAAAAAAAAGAAAAGCATTTCATTCACTAGCACAAGATTGGTTTTTTTTTTTTCCTGTTTGAAACATAATCTCTGCTCTCAAAATCATCAAATGCCTAGCACAAATTTTAAAAATAGACTTTCTTTTTAGAGAAACTTTAGAATCACAGCAAAACTGAGAGGAAAGTAAAGAGTTCCCATACACAGTCTCCCACACTACCAGCATCCCACACCAAGATGGTACATTTCTTACCTTTTATGAAACTACATTGACACATCATTATCACTCAAAGTCCATTTTTTATATTCAGGTCCACTTTTGGGGTTGTATATCTATGGGTTTTGATTATAATGACATATATTCACCATTTTAGTATCATACAAAATAGTAACACTGCCCTAAAATTCCTCTGCTCCTTACCTACCTCCCTCCCCTGCCCAACCCCTGGCAACCACCTATATATAACTGTCTTCACGGTTTTGCCTCCTGTAGAGCATTGTAAAATAGAATAGTACAGTAAGTAGCATTTGCAGATGCTACTTACTTAGCATTTAAGTAAGATGCTTTTTCACTTAGAAATATGCACTTAAGGGTGTTTCATGTCTTTTCATGGCTTGATACCTTATTTCTTTTTAGTGTTGAATACTATTTCATTGTTTGGGTATATCACTTTTTATCTATTCACCTCCTGAAGGACATCTTAATTGCTTCCAAGTTTGGTCAATTTAAATAAAGCAGCTTTAAATATACATGTGCAGGTTTTTGTGTGGATATAAGTTTTCAACTCCTTTGGGTAAGTTCCAAAGAATGTGGTTGCTAGATCAAATGGTAAGAGTACGTTTAGGTTTGTAAGAAACTGCCAAACTGTCTTCCAAAGTGGTTGTACCATTTTGCATTCCCAACAGCAATGAATGAGAGTTCCTGTCACTCCACATCCTTGCCATCATTTGGTGTGTCAGCGTTTTGGTATTCTGATAGGTATGTAGTAGTATTTTGTTGTTTCAATCTGCAGTTCCCTAATGACATATGACATTAAGCATCTTTTCATATGCTTATTTGTCATCCGTATCTCTTCTTTGGTGAGGTATCTGTTCTGATCTTTTGTTCATTGTTAATCGTTTGTTTTCTTATTGTTGACTCTTAATGGTTCCCTATATATTTTGGGTGGCAGTATTTTATGAGATATGTCTTTCAAAGACATTTTTTCCCAGCCTGTGGTTTGTCTTATTCTGAGAGTGTCTTTTGCACAGCAGAAGTTTTAATGAAGTTTAATTTTAATGACGTCCAAGTTATCAGTTGTTTCTTTCCATAATCATGCCTTTTGTGTTGTATCTAAAAAGTTTCCACCAAATCCAAAGTTATCTAGATTCTCTCCTGTGTTATTTTCTAGGGAATTTTTTTCTTTTTTTCATTTTTGGTTTTTGGGGTTTTTTGTTGTTGTTTTTGTTTGTTTGTTTTGTTTTATTTTTGGTTGGTTGGTTTAGTTTTGCATTTTACATTTAGGTCTGTGAGTAAATATTTGAGTTATTATTTGTGAAGGATGTAAAGGCTGTGTCTGGATTCATTTTTTTCTCATGTGTATGTCTGGTTGTTCTAGGACCATTTGTTACCTGAAGTTGGATTAGCATCAGTCCTCTAACTTTATTCTTTTCCTTCAACATTGTATTGGTGATCCTGGGACTTTCCCCTGTCCATATAAAGTTTAGAATCATTTTGTCAATATCCATAAAATGCTTTCTGGGATTTTCATTGGGATTGCACTGAATCTATAGATCAAGTTCGGAAAATTAACACCTTGACACTATTGAGTCTTTTTATCCATATCTCTCCCTTTATTTAGTTCTTTGTTTTCTTTCACCAGGATTTTGTAGTTTTCCTTGTATAGGTAATACCGTCTTGTTTATGTTTTGTTAGATTTATACCTATTTCATTTTGGTGTATACTAATTAAATGGTATTGTGTTTTTTGTTTCACATTCCAGTTATTCATTGCTGGATATAGGAAAGCAGCTGACTTTTGTATGTTTATCTTGTAAACATGTAAAACCTCATTATAATCACTATTGCTTCCAAGAGTATTTTTGTTGATTCTCTCAATGTAGATTTTCTATAGACAATCATATCATCTGCTAACAAGTACAGTTTTATTTCTTCATTCCCAACTCTATACCCTCTATTTCCTTTTCTTGTTTTATTACATTAGCTGGTCTTCCAGTATAATGTTAAGAAGAAGTGGTGAGAGAGGACATCCTTGACTTCTTCCCAATCTTAATAAGAAAACTTACAGTTGCTCATCATTAAGCAAGATGTTAGTTGTAGGTTTTTGTATACGTTTTTTAATCAAGTTGAGGACATTCCCCTTGATTTCTGGTTCTCAAGTTTTTAATCACAAATTGAGGTTGGACTTTATCAAAGGCATTTCTGCATCAATTGATATAAACATGTGACTTTTCTTCTGTAGCTTGCTGATATGATGGATTACATTAATTTGATTTTTGGATGTTGAACCAGCTTTGCAAATCTGGAATAAATGCCACTTGGTCATGGTATATAATTATTTTTATATATTGTTGGATTTGATTTGCTTATTTTTTTTTCTTGAGGATTATTGCATCTATGTTTTTGAAAGATATTGGTCTACAACTTTCTTTTCTTGTAATGTCTTTACCTGCTTCAGGTATAAGGGTAATACTGAATTCAGAATGGGTTAAGAAGTATTCCCTTTGTTTCTGTCTTCCAGAAGAAATTATAGATAATTGATTTTTTTTTTTTTCCTTAAATGTTTGGTGGGATTAACCAGTGAATCCATTTGGGCCTGGTGCTTTCTGTTTTGGAACATTATTAATTATTGATTCAATTCCTTTAATACACACACACACACACACACACACACACACACATATACATATATATATGCCTATTCAGATTGTCTATTTCTTCTTTATAAGCTTTGGCAGGTAGTGTCTTTCAAGGAATTTGACCATTTTACCTAGATTAACAAATGTGTGGGCATAGAGTGGTTCATAATGTTCCTTAATTATTATTCTTCTAATGTCCAGAAGATCTGTAGTAATATCCCCTCTTTCATTTTCGATATTAGTAATTTGTGTAATCTCTCTTCTTCTCTTAGTTTTCCTGGCTATTACTGATCTTTCAGAGAACCTCTGTTTGGTTCTTTGGTTTCATTGATTTGCTCAATGGATTTTCCTGTTTTCAATTTCTTTGATTTATGCTCTAATTTTTATTATTTCTTTTCTTCTGCTTACTGGAGATATAATTTCCTTTTCTTTTTCTTAGTCTCTAAGCTGGAAGCTTGGATTACTGATTTTTAGATATTCTTTCTTTCCTAATATTTATAATCAATGCTATGAATCTCCCTTTAAGCACTATTTTCACTGTGTTCAACAATTTTTGATAATTTATATTTTTATTTTCATTTAGTTAAAATATTTTTAAATTTTTCTTGAGATTTCTTCTTTGACATATATGTTATTTAGAAATGTGGTGTTTAATCTCCAAGTATTTGGGGATTTTGCTACTATCTTTCTGTTATTGATTTCTAGAGTAATTCTGTTATAGTCTGAGAGCAGACATTGTATGATGTCTACCAAATTTGTTAAGGTATACTTTATGGCCCAGAATGTGGTCTATCTTGGTGTAAGTTCCATGTGAGCTTGAAAAGACTTTGTTCTGTTCTTGGATGAAGTATTCTATAGATGTCATTTATTTTAAAATTATTTAAATTTTTTAAAAGATTTTATTTATTTATTTGAGAGAGAGAGAAAGCGAGTGAGACAGAGAGCACAGGCCAAGGGAGAGGCAGAGGAAGAGAAGCAGACACCCTACTGAACAGGGAGCTGCACGTGGGGCTCAATCCCAAGACCCTGGGATCATGACCTGAGCCGAAGGTAGAGGCACAACTGACTGAGCAACCCAAACGCCTATAGATGTCATTTATATTCAGTTATTTGATAGTGCTATGGAGTTGAACTATGTCCTTACTGATTTTTTGCCTGCTGGATCCATTACTGAAAAAAGGTGTTGAGGTCTCCAACTATAATGGTGAATTCATCTGTTTCTCCTTGAGTTCGATCAGGTTTGTCTCATGTATTTTGATGTTCTCTTGTTAGGTGCATATATAGAAAGGGTTGTTAGATCTTCTTAGAGAATTGGCCCTTTATCATTATGTAATATCTATCTTTATTCCTGATAATTTTCCTTGCTTTGATATCAGCTTTCTTTAGAGTTGGCATGATATATATTTCTCCATTCCTTTACTTTTAATCTACATGTGTCTTTATATATAAAGTGGGTTTCTTGTACATAACATATAGTTGTGTCTTTTGATCCATTCTGATAATATGTCTTTTAATTGGTGTATTTAAGCCATTAATATTTAATGTGGTTATTTATATAATCTAATACTACCATATTTGTAACTGTTTTCTATTTTTTTTCCTGTTCTTTTGATCTGTTCTCTTTTCCTGGTTTTTGTGACTTTAATTGCAATTTTGTGGCTTCTATTTTTTTTTTTTACCTTTCTTAGCATATTGATATCACTTCTGGTTTTTATTTTATATTTTTTTAACTGGTTGCTCTGGTGTTCTCAGGATATGTCACAATTTATCCAAGTTAACTTTCAGATAATACTATATTGCTTCTTGTGTAATATAGGGTTGACAGTACATATCAAACACATTGTTGCTATTATTTTTCTTTAAGATTTTATTTATTTGTCAGAGGGAGAGAGAGAGCACAAGGAGGGAGAGCAGCAGGTAGAGGGAAAAGCAGGCCCCCTACTGAGCAAGAAGTCCCATGTAGGACTCGATCCCAGGACCCTGGGATCAAGACCTGAGCTAAAGGCAGATGCCTAACTGACTGAGCCACCCAGGGATCCCTGTTGCTATTATTATTTTGAACACATTTTTATCTGTTCGGTCAACTATGCATAAAACAACAAAAAGTTTTTATTTTACTTTCACTTATTCCTTCTCCTATGCTCTTCTTTATATAGATTGTATTTCTGATGTATCATTTTCCTTATCTCTGGAAAACTTCCTAAATATTTCTGCAAAGTACACTAGCAATAAATTTCCTCAATTTTTGTTTGTTTGAGAAAGTGTGTCTCCTTTGCCTTGAAGGATAATTTTATAAGATACAGAATTCTAGGTTAGTTCTTGGTTTTGTGTTTGTTTTCCTCCCAACACTTCATATATTACACTTCACTCTTTTCTTGTTTGCATGATCTCTGAAGAGAAATTTGATGTAATTCTTTTCCTCACTCTTCCATAGGTAAGGTGTTGTCTCTGGCTTTTTTCAAGACTTTTTTCATTATCTGTTAGCTTCTGCAGTTTAAATAAGATGTGCCTAGCTATAGCTTTTTGTTTGTTTGTTTGTTTTTATTTTTGTTTTTGTAATTTATTTTGCTTGATGTTCTCTGTGCTTACTCAATCTGTGGTTTAGAGTCTAACATTAGTTTGAGGAAATTCTGTCTTTATCACTCCAAATATTTCTTTTGTTTCTTTCTGTTCCTCTGGTATTCCCATTATGCCTATATTAAACTTTCTGCAATTGTCCACAGTTCTTGGATATTCTACTACAGGTTTTTTTTTTCAGCCTTTTTTCTCTTTTATTTTAGTTCTGGAATTTCTGTTGACATATCCTCAAGCTCACTGATTCTTCCCTCAGCCATGTCAGTCTACTAATGAGCCCATCAAAGTCATTCTTCATTTTGGTTACAGTATTTATTCTTACAATTCTTTTTTATTCTTTCTTGGAATTTTCATCTCTCTGCTTACATTACCCATCTGTTCTTACATGTTGTCTGTTTTTTCCTTTGGAGTCCTTAGCATATTAATCACAGTTATTTTAAATTCCTGGTCTAAGAATTCCAACATCCCTGCCAAATATCTGAGTCTAGTTCTGATGCTGGCTCTGTCTTTGCATTTTTTCCCTTTTAGTATACATTGTAATTTTTTGTTGAAAGCTGGACATAGCTTATTTTAAAAGAAACTGTGATAAAATAGCCTGAGATACATTGGGAGGGTGGGGGAGAGGGGAAGCTATTCTATAGTCCTATGACTGATCTTTTAGTGAGCCTGAGCCCCTGGACTGTGACCTTCATACATTCTTTTCAGTTTTCTGCCACCTTAGATGGGATAGAAGGACTAGAGGGAGCTGGAATTGAATATTTCCCTTCGGCCACGTGGTTGGGCTCTGAAAAACACCCAGTAGATCAGAATCTGGTAAAGCAGTTTCTCTTGAAGGCAGGCCTCATTAAGGACAGAGTGATCTGGACATATTTCAGTATTATGACTTTCCCCTTCTCCTTGCCAGAACCATGAGAGGATTTTTTTCTCATCTTCACTGTGACATCCTGGTAGGGCTCCAGGAGGTAAAAACTCAAAAAAGTGTGGGGACTCCCCGAAGACAGGGCTCTCCTAGAGTTTTTAGCTTTTAGTTTTGTCCATATTGAGCATCTAGCAATATATCAATTATAGTTTAGGTTTTCCTAACCTAGCACTGGTTTCTACAGAGGTTCCTGCTATGGGCTTGTGCTCCAATAAGTGATGATTCTTTGTGTTTGCCTGTTTTTCCAATTCTGGGGATGGTGGTTTGTCCTGTGGCCTCAATTCCCTGACAAATCTAACACAATTTGTTGATTTTCAGGTTGCTGAGTTTCTTGCTTGTTAGAATGGAGTGATGACTTCCAAACTCCCTTCTTATATGCTGGACCAAGAATCAGAAGTCTGGTCTAGCACATTTTAATATGTCTCAGAGAACTGAAGCATATTGCAGTGTAAGCTAGAGTCCTCACTAAACAGTCTCTCACAATTTTCTTGTGTAATGTTTTATTCTCTAGCACTGTCTCCTTTCATAATTAATAAATTCTTTCATCATTTGGTTAAAAAATTGGTATACTTCCCTATCAACTCTCCTTGGTTAGAATTTTACTAGGGATTATCCTTGCTAGAAATGCTACCCCCTGTATGATGAGACAAAATATAGATTTACACCAGCCTGCTCTCAATCTCTGTCTTTGCATTCTTCCCCCAGCTTAAGCATGATTATCATCTTGGGTTAGAAACCCTTCTGTCAGGATACTTGCTGCAGGATGGCAATGTAAACAAGATAGAGTGAACAACATCACACATTCAGCTTTATTACATGTACGGGAAATTAAGAGCAATATTTCCATCACATTTCCTCAATAATCAATGTCAGGGAGTTTCAATAATGAAAGAGGGAGATTAACACACTGCCATATAGAGTGTTTTCAGGGATATTGCTTGAAAATAAATATGGTTGAATAATTTCTCACTCTTAAGTTTATGCTGGGCCCACTTATGTCTCATTTGTCATAATTCTCTGTAGCAAGTTCCTTTGAAAAAGTCTCCATCCTTTTCCCATACTTTGTTAGACTCTCCTTATGCTTTCATAGACCATAAACTCACTAATGCATACAAGAGGCTGGGACCAAGTCTCATCTTAGTATGTCTGTGTCACAGTGCACCCATCAATCCACCATGCACAGAAAGAAGACTGCAGCCCTACAACCTCTTTACTTGGGTTTTATGCATGCTGCTTAATTTCACTGCATCTGTCAAGCCATTCTTTATTGGAGAGTCTAACAGCCTTTGAGTGCACGGTGCTCTATCACTTACGTAGGGGTTATATTGATCTTTCTGGTGTGTGTTCTAAAGTGGCTGGCATCAAAAGCCAGTGAAGCAGCCGGTTTGAGCAGTATGGGTCATTTACAAACTTC
Source organism: Martes martes (assembly GCF_963455335.1). Classification (NCBI taxonomy): domain Eukaryota; kingdom Metazoa; phylum Chordata; class Mammalia; order Carnivora; family Mustelidae; genus Martes; species Martes martes. Next base: position 173,082,947 of record NC_137890.1, on the reverse strand, counting down.
AGGATGAGATGCCGCAGGATGCCAGGGAAAATGTTTTTGTTTTTCCAGAGGGAACCATAGTTCATGAAATGTGGTTAACGTACCATATTTGTATACCCTTAAAATCATTTTATAACCACAGTGAGTGCCTCTAAACATTAAATATATTTTATAAGTAGTTGGTTAACTAGCTGTTGTGTGCTTTAAATAGTAAATAAAATGGAAAGGCACTAAACAGTGACTATATTTCATAGAGTAAGATGCTTTTCCAGCCACTCAATAATTCTCAATGTTAAGAAAAATTGATTTTCTAACTGCTGAGTGCCTCTAAAAATTAGCATCTTATCTTCCTAAGGGGATGCTTTTCAGTTAGCCTCCTTTCTCCCAGCTTTTGACTTAATGATCTTGAAGGTTCTTTTCTTGCTAAAAAAAAAAATTCTATAGGTTCTATTGGGCTATAATTTCATTTGGGCATATATGTAGTTGACTGGGCAAAATATAAAACAAGAAACAATTCCATCTTACCTTTTTGAATGTTCGTTTCAAAAGAAGTAGTTCTTCACCCACTGACTGATCTTAACTCCCACCACCTCCCTCCCACCAAGAACAAGACTATATGGAGAGACCTAGGACAATGACATAGAACTTGAAAGAACTAATTTCTGGGTACATACCTTCACACAGTGCATCTGAGCAATGGATGCTTTTTTGCATTTGTGAACGCCTAATAAGGGAAAGGAATAACTTAAGAAGTGGTAATAGTCACATATCTTCATGGCTAATTAAGTAATTCTCTCAGTTCTTTGTAAATTCTGTCTGGCCTTTAAGAAAATCAAATTGCCAATGCTGAGACCTTCCAAACAGATATAATAATGGCTCATAGCATCGCAAAAGTTGACAACTGAAATAAGCAGATACCCCACAATTTCAGAAAACAACATTAAAAGAAGATTCAACTCTTAGTATTGTCTAAAACACAACCAGCTGGGTGATGCTTGGGATGTCACAGAGCCTCCCTCAGTAATCTATCATAACTTCATCAGTGTAACCTTATCAGCAAAATGCATGGTTTAAGCTAGATTCTAGAATTTGCCTGATGGATAATCCCTACTTCCTTTTAGATCTGATTGTAAGACCTTTTTTCTAGACCCTTACCACATTCTGAGGAACCATGTGTCTCAAAGGTGCTTACCAGTTCCACAGCAGTAGGTGACTGGCATGTCAAAACCTGAGGAAGAGCAAAAAGCATCAAACTTCCTGGAACATGTACTTAAACTTAGAAAGAATGCAAAGAGTAAATAAAATTCTTCTCAGATATACTCTCAAAATTCCCAGTAACGTGACTGGGAACTATACATGATCAGATGAGGACAGATTGCTGGTTTGGAGCCAAACCCAGCCATGAGCTGGCACTTAGTTATCTATGTTAGACTGATGTGGCGTTGGTGTCATAGGTTTGAGCAAAGATGTGGCAAAGAGCAAAACACCCCCAGAAGACTATAAGCTGTCTGGGGTGAGGTTATTGCTTAAATCACCATTTTTTCTATAGCATGTAGTCAATAGTATTTGCTCAGTAAACATTTGTGGAACTAAACTGAATCCCTTAAGCAGATGCAGCATGGAAAATCCCAAAAGACTCAAGATAGCTCTTATTATAAGCCCTCTATTCAATAGTGTTACAAGAAAAACATCATGATAATTATAATTGCCCAAAGAATGAATCATTTTGCTGATTGAATTTAATCCAGAAACAGCTTTTCCAGCCAAAAGGCAGAATAAAGTCTCACCCATCCTCCCCTATACGCACATCCCAAAATACAGAAAAGAGAAACTGAGAACATAGATCTGAAATTTGTAGCATAAAGTGTCACCTTACTACTGAAGTAAGCAATTGTAATTAACCTTCATTGATGGTGTGTTATAGGCCCTCCACTGTTCTAAGAGCTCTGTATGTATTATCTAACTTAAATCGTGCTCCAGACCTATTAGGTAGACATTATTATTACCACTTTCTAGGTCAGGAAAAACAAGCACTGATGTTTTTGAAAAACTTCACAGTTTGGACAATTTAGAAGACACATAACTGAATCTGTATCAATAGTCATTAGAGATAGCTCTGCATTTAAAATTTGAACTTCTAGTGACCAACCATATACAAATAAGAATATGCTTTTTTTTTTCAGTGTTCCAAGATTCATTTTTTATGCACTATACCCAGTGCTCCATGCAATATGTGCCCTCCTTAATACCCACCACCAGGTGCACCTAATCCCCAATCCCCTCCCCTCCAAAACCCTCAATTTGTTACTCGGTGTTGACAGTCTCTCATGGTTCATCTCCACCTCCAGTTTCCTCTAATGCACTTTTCCTTTCCTTCTCCTAATGTCCTCCATGTTATTCCTTATGCTCCATAAGTAAATGAAACCATATGATAATTGACTCTCTTTGCTTGACTTATTTCACTCAGCATAATCTCCTCCAGTCCCGTCCACGTTGATACAAAAGTTGGGTATTCATCCTTTCTGATGGAGACATAATACTCCATTGTATGTGTGGATCATATCTTCTTTATCCATTCGTCTGTTGAAGGGTATCTTGGTTCTTTACACAGTTTGGCAACTGTGGCCATTGCTGCTATGAACATTGGGGTACAGATGGCCCTTCTTTTCACTGCATCTGTATCTTAGGGGTAAATACCCAGTAGTGTAATTGCAGGGTCATAAGGTAGCTCTATTTTTAATTTCTTAAGGAGTCTCCACACTGTTTTCCAAATTGGCTGCACCAACTTGCATTCCCACCAACAGTGTAAGAGGGTTCCCCTTTCTCCACATCCTCTCCAACATGGTGTTTATTGTCTTGTTAATTTTGGCCATTCTAACTGGTATAAGGTGGTATCTCAATGTGGTTTCCATGTGAATTTCCCTGATGGTTAACGATGATGAACATTTTTTCATGTGTCTGTTAGCCATTTGTATGTCTTCATTGGAGAAGTGTCTGTTCATGTCTTCTGCCCATTTTTTGACGTGATTATCTGTTTTGTGTGTGTTGTGTTTGAGGAGCTCTTTATAGATCTTGGATATCATCCCATTGTCTGTATTGTCATTTGCAAATATCTTCTCCCATTCCATGGGTTGCCTCTTTGTTTTGTTGACTATTTCCTTTGCTGTGCAGAAGCTTTTGACCTTGATGAAGTCCCAAAAGTTAATTTTTGCTTTTGTTTCCTTTGCCTTTGGAGACATGTCTTGAAAGAAGTTGCTGTCTATACTTCCCAGAGCAATCTGTACTTTCAATGCCATCCTCATCAAAATTCCACCAGGATTTTTCAAAGTGCTGGGACAGACACCCCTAAAGTTTGTATGGAACCAAAAAAGACCCCAAATTGGTAAGCAAATGTTGAAAAAAAAAAACAAAGCTGGGGGCATCACGTTGCCTGATTTCAACCTTTAGTACAAATCTGTGATCACCAAGACAGCATGGTAGTGGCACAAAAACAGACACATAGGCCAGTGAAACATAGTAGAGAGCCCCGATATGGACCCACAACTCTATGGCCAAATAATCTTCAACAAAGTAGAAAAAAAAATATCCAGTGGAAAAAAGACAGTCTCTTCAATAAATGGTGCTGGGAAAATTGGGCTGCTATGTATAGAAGAATGAAACTTGACCATTCTCTTACACCATATACAAAGGTAACTCGAAATGGATAAAAGACCTCAAGGTGAGGCAGGAATCTATCAAAATCCTAGAGGAAAATATAGGCAGTAACCTCTTCAACATCGACCAAATAAGAATATTCTTTAATTAACGTATAACCTTATGATGTGAGAAGGCATCATAGAAAAGAACAATATGATACACAGGAAATGAATCAGCAAACCAGAAGTCAGAAATGATGTGGCTAGAAAAAGGAGCAATCACCATAGCCACAACTGGAGAAAGATTTTATCTGTCCTATTGGGTATGATCTCAGTGAGTACAATCCCAGGAACAGGGTATGTATATATTCATAACTTTCAATGCATTAGAAAAAGAAAGAAGCTAGCATTTAGGTTACAAAAGGGCATATTTTTTCCATGGCTGGCCCTAGGCAAAATTATTGACTATGACAGAGTAATAAGTTTATGTTTTAGATCTGAATACAAATTGTGGTTCTGGTACTAACTGGCCACATGACCTAGAACAAGGTCACTAAATCTCTCTGAGGCTCAGTTTCCCTCAGATAATAAAATGAAGGACATGGGCTAAACAAATGCAAATTCTCTAACCCCAAAAGTCCATGTCTTAGATGGTCGGTTTATCTCTACCGATTTCTGACCTATCTCTGACCCCATGCTTCTGCTCCTTCTTTACAGTCTCCTTACAGTTCTCTTCTCATGAAATGTGTATCAGTCAGAATTCTAGCAGGAAACATATGGCACGTTCAAAGATAACCCAAAAAGATTTAGTAAAGGAACGAGGAGCAAAAGTATAAGGAAGGTGTACAGATGATGGTGGTGCTGTTCTTTGGATGAAAGAGTAGTTATCAGGATTGAAAAGGAGAAAGATATATAAAGAGGGCCACTTTGAGAAAAGCTTTGACTTTGGAATCAAGGAAATAGATAATCAAAACTCATACATCATCCATCTGGTATCCTACTGGGGCTCTACCTTACACAAATCCCACTGGACACCAGAAAAAAGGAAGCTTGTTGATGTGGTTCATATAGGGCACAGAACAGGGTGCAGAGTATAGAAAATAGACCTGGAGGACATATGGGCGATATCCAACAGACTCGTTATAAAGGAAGGCTCTGCTGTTGATCCATCTATTATGTTTTAGGGTAAATTATGTCAATAGGTTGATGATGTCTCATATACCTTTTTCCTTTCTTAACAATATATAATGCATATACATAAAAATAAACAAAAGAAGCCAACGATGTCACAGAGAATAAAAGCCTTTTTAGTAAAAATTCAGTCTTCCTCCTACACCTAACCCCAAATACCCAGCCTGTCCTCCTCTCTCCCACACTTCTGATCTGATTACATTAGTTCCTTTGTGAAAAGTAGAAAAACCCTTTGGGATGAGATCCAGAGCAATGCAACTCCAAGTTAGAACTTAACTAGCTAGCCCTGGCAGGATTTCTCTTATGCCCCCTCAACCAACCCTTGTGTACAGCTCAAAACCTGCATAGATCTTCATGGCTGTCCTAACAGAGGGTCATATCTCCTTCCTGAAGAGGAAACATGGCTAATTAATATATTTTAACTCTTCCTTTTAAATATGGACTATAAACCCCTATACATAAGATTTGGGGAAAACAGTTGTATAAACAAAAGGAGCAAACATGACTTTTGGGCCTCCAGTGTTATGGGCTAGTGCCGTCCACTTCACCTTGTAAAAGACCAACCACGATTACTATTTTACTCAGTGTTTAGTCAGCAAACGTTTGTTAAAACATACAGTGTGTCAGGTAGTGATCTAGGCTCTGGGGGTAAATCAGTGAAGAAGTCCTCTATAAACATTGTTAGTGGAGAGACTAACAAATAAATATAGTGAAATGCTGATAAGGGCTATGGAGAAATTTAAAGTAGGCTAAGTGGTTTGGGGGAAGAGGGGGGAAAGAGTATGGTTATAAGAAATGATCATGGATGGGGCACCTGGGTGGCTCAGTGGGTTAAAGCCTCTGCCTTCAGCTCAGGTCATGATCCCCAGGTCCTGGGATCGAGCCCCACATCAGGCTCTCTGCTCAGCAGGGAGCCTGCTTCTCCCTCTCTCTCTGCCTGCCTCTCTGCCTACTTGTGATCTCTGTCTGTCAAATAAATAAATAAAATCTCTAAAAAAAAGAAAAGAAAAAAGAAATGATCATGGATGGCATTATGGAAATTATATTTAGCACAGAACTGGAGGAGGAGAAGGACCAAGCCCTGCAAGGATTTGGGGAGAAAGTGTGAAATACTAAAGTTCCAAGGTAGATGTGTGCTATCATATTCAATGAGTAGCAAGGAGCAAGGCTTGAGTTGGGGAGTGGGCGCTAGACAGCTCAAAGGAAACTAGAGTGATAGCCCTTGGCTTGTGGTCCATAGTAAGGTCTTTGATTTTTATTGCAAATGAAATGAAATACCTGGGAAAATTATATAGTATCATTTAGACTTTAAAAGGACCATTCTGCGGCTGGGTTGAAAACAGGAAGGAGGCAGTATAGAAGAGGGGAAACAAGTAAGGAGATGGTTGCAAATCCAAGCTCCCTTTCAAGGTTTGGGCAAGGATAATTGTGATGGAAGTGATGAGAAAAGATTGACTTGAGAGATTTGAGGGTTAAAGCCTCAGGGTTTGCTGATGGATTGAATGCTATAAGGAGAAGGAAGGAGGCAAGAATGACTAAGTTTTTTGCTTGAGCAACCAGCACATTGACTAAGTGATTACCGTATAATCTTAGTTTTGTTTCCTCACAGTAAATCTGTTTAACTTTCAGGGTACTTACGGCACCACACAACTTATCAGCAGACTCACAAAATAAAAATCATTCTTAGCGAATTGTATTTACCTACCACTTCCTAAAATGTGTTGGGGACATTTATAATATTAAAACCTAAATAAAGCCAAATCATTGGAGTAGAAATAAAAACATAAGTAGAACCAGAAGACATAAACACCTAGGAAGTAGTCTCTATTTTTGTCTCTCACTGAAAGAACAAGCAAAATTACTTGAATTACATGACTTAAAATAAAGAAATGTGTTTCTTTAGATGCTCCACCCAAACTTTAATAGTTTTTAAGCCCCACCTCACAAATCCAGAATTAACACAATTTGCTGAAGAAATCCAGCACCTGCCCAAAGGCACATCAGGGACATATGCTCCAGAGCAGAGAAAAAAGTCATTTTCCAGACTTGGATCCTTAACGAATTCTTAGTTATCCACTTCTCCACCCTCAAAGTTGGCTTTTCTCCTGCCAATCCCCTTTACTACTCAGGTGCAGAGTCAGATTCCTAGGTAAAATGCCCCTCCCTTTTTTCCCTAAGCCCTTCCTGATGGACAGATTTAAGTTTTTTCTCCCAACCCTTTCGCACTCAAATTAATGCACTTTCTGAGCTGAGAGTCCTTTGCATTTTGTCTGACCCCTTTCTGCTTTCCAGGGACCCTTAGCATGTTCCTTCTATGGTGTAGAAGGAACAGGCATGTATGTTCTCCCTACTTAAAGGAATGTGTGAGAGTCATTTCCTTTCAGCCATTGCCTGGACACCTAATGTTTTTATAATGAATAAACAAACTGCCAGTTTCAGCGAGATTTCCGCACTCCTCCTAAGCATCCTCAGAATTTAAAGTCACCAGCACTAAGTTTATTCCCCTTTTGAGACACGCTCAAATATGAGTTTCCTATTTGAGCATTGAAACAAGCTGACATCCTTTGCCTTGAGTCCTTAATCATTTTAGCATAGGCTTTGATGGAGCTTTAGGAGTTTCTCCTAGGAGAGGCTCAGAAAACACTGTATAATTTCATCAATCCTATAAGATTTCAGAAACTAGAATTAGAAGGATGGAAATACCCAAGGGTCCAGTAACCATGCCCAATTCTCACACATGTGGTCTAAAACTCTGGATCTGGTGAGAGAGTTGCAAACAATTTTAATGAGGGAAACAAGCTAAGTCTTTTAGCCTGCATGGTTTATCACTGTACTCTTAGTGATGAAACCTAATAAATTTTTATATTAAGGTAGTGAGGGGGAACCTGGGTGACTCTGTTGGTTAAGCATCTACTTTGGCTCAGGTCTTGATCTCAGCATTTTGGGATCAAGTCCAGCATCCAGATCCCTGGTCAGTCCCTGCTTCTCCTTCCCCCACTCTGCCTCTTTCCCTCTCCCTCTGCTCACTCTCTCCCTTAACTAAATAAATAAAGTCTTTAAAAAAAGAAAAAAAGTAGTGAGGAGAAGCAGAGTCCCTAGATCTGGTGTTTGGTATTTTTTGTTGTCGTTGTTTGTTTGTTTGTTTGTTTAAAGATTTTATTTTATTTTTTTATTTGACACAGAGAGAGAATGATCACCTAGGCAGAGGCAGGCAGAGAGAGAGGAGGGGGAAGCAGGCTCCCTGCTGAGCAGAGAGCCCAATGTGGGGCTCCATTCCAGGACCCTGAAATCATGACCTGAGCTGAAGGCAGACGTTTAACCAACTGATTGAGACACCCAAGCATCCCCAGATCTGGTGTTTGGAATTAATACCAGAACCAGAAGGACCAAGAGAAGCAAGGCCACCAGACATACCCATACCTGAAATAAAAGTCAGAAAATTGAAACAGTAATCTCTTGCCACCCTTCCCATATACAAACTCTGACCTGTTTGTGGGAATAAGGGTACACCTAACATCGTCCTCCAACTGAGCCACATACACTGGGATAGGAATATTTTTTATAGTATTCTCCAGAGCTGTCCTCTAAAATCTACACATCATTTTGATAGATCTTTCCCTTAACAATAACTTTTATTGATTCACTTATTATATTGCAGGGACCATATGATTTCTTTACTCATAGGTCATGGTAATTTTAGGGAGTGCCTTTGTTTCCCTTAAGCTGCACATTCCTTATCTGCGGTCGACTTTCCTTCACATGACTCTAAACCTCCGTTTATCCACAATGTCCTTCAGATGTTCAGGAGTGACAACAATTGCTGATTGGTGAAGTTCAGAATATGTTAGAACCTAATGAAAATGACTTGAAGACAGCATAGCCTGGAGTTAAGAGTCCTAATTTCACCTCCTAGTCATATTTAATAATTGTGATAGATTCCCTATTACCTCCCAAATAGTTAAATTAGATACTATCCCCATTCTGAACCTCAGACTGGATTAGAAAAATTGACTGTGTTCCATAAGATGTCCCAGTATAGTTGCAAAGGGCAGGCTACGGTCCCTACTCAACAGCTTTTCTGACTGGGAGACACCATGGGTGGGGCTGAAAGCCTTCTGAGAACCTAAAGATTGTGGGTGTGACAGAGACACTCCTCCCCCCAGCTCTCTGGTGTTTGAGCTGTCAAACGATGATTCCTGAAGATTCCAATTATGCTTCTCATTCGAGGACAGAAACTGTGCTTTATTCTTCTTTGTAACCTTATACCCAGCACAGGGCCTGACATGCAGAAGATGCTCAGCCATGCTTTGGGAGAAAAGGGAGGGAGTGGAAGAGGGAAGGATGCATGTTGAAACACAGAACTAGACCAAAGAATATGTTCCTGAATAAATATTGCCCTGTGCTATCTTTTCTGTTTTTAATCTCAAAGTAATTTTTAAATAAGACTTTTATTTTTTAACATTTTATCCTTTTAATTTTTTTTTCTCTAATGGGAATAAACTCTGAGAACAAAGATTTTTCTTTTTCTTTTCTTTTTCATGTGTACTTCATGGCAGAAAGCACAGGGTTAGCAGAGGATTTAAAATATTTATGATTTGGTGATTTATTTGCAACCAGTACTTCCCATACTGAGTTCAAATTTAAAGTAAAATTTCAGTATAATATATTTTCTAAGTTTCTAAATCCATATCTGGAAGCTTTTTTTGCTTTTTAGAAACTGTCCCTAGATTCTGAAGAATCATGTATTTATATATTTTTCTATTTTGTAACAATTATTTTACATAGATTTCATGTGATTTTAATTACTTTTCAAGCACTTTATCATAATACCACCTAAATCATAAACTTAAAATTCAAGTACATGCTCAAATACAGTATTCCAAAGCAGTTTCTATTTTCTCCTAGGATCCACTATTACACTTTTATTTATTAGCAAAAGGATAAGTTATTTTGAGTAAGCTCCCTAATTAAAAAGTTTAAAAGTATACACACACACCCTAAAGAGCCTACAGCTTTAGTATAATCTCCCAAAATTATAGATCTACAGATTGGAATTGTTTTAATTCATTTATTATAAATTCAAGGAACAAGACTATTCTTGATTTCCTTGCTGTATGGTCCTAGATGAAATCATTATTAATAATAAGCAGGACAAGTCAACACTCCTTCCTTATTAACACACAGAGATCTAGATAACAGCCAAGATCAAACCAGAATTCCTTACATATTGAGAGAAGTGGAGAGAAACCAACAGGGGTTTGTTCTACAAAAAAAGTTGTTTTTTTTTTTTGTAAAAAAAAAAGTTTGTTTTTTTTTTTTTCCAATTGAGATTTGGTTAAATTCTAAATTCAGTAAATTAGCATGATTGGTTTGAAGTTGCTCATTATGAAAAGTCACTTTTCAACACTGATAGGTTGTGTTCTTGAACCAAAAGAGCCAACAAATATTTCCTAAGGGTTTGCTATCTACATGGCCCTGTTAGGTGTTGGTGACGGCTACAAAAGACTGTGCAATATGATTGACTATTTTTACATAAAACTTATAATCACCTTAGAAAGGAAAAAATTATTTAGTGGTGAAAAAGTTACAATACTAACTTAGTATTCTGAAAATCAATTCGTGTTTACCATATTCTGATTCTTTTTTTAAAACCTTCAAGAAGCATCATGTGTCTTCTAGAAAAGATGATACTGAAAACAATGTTTAATGTCTGGCAGAAAAAATAGGCCTAAATAAATATTTAAGTTACACAACTCAAGCAATTGCTAAAAATACATTTTCTAGGCAGAATAAACAATGGAAATTATATGTATTAAAACTCAGATGATTAGAAAAGCAACTGAAGGAGCTAAATAAAAAAAAGTTCAGTGTAATACTTGTGGAGGAACACGGCCTTGGTACAAAGAGAAGAGTCCAGAACCAGAAGGGCTTCGATCAGAGCCTCCTTTCTCTCTGGACCCTGCAGAGTACAAAAACCTCACGGGTGCATCTTTAATCGTTTCTTCACATAACACAGAAGCACAAGCAGCTTTGAAATATCAGCTAAAGAATAGGACCTTAGATATCAAATGGAGGTACACATAAAGAGGTCCCTTCTCACTTAATTAAGTAGAAAATGAACTACTGTGCCACCAGAAAAGCTACAGGGACAGGAGAGGCCCCAGAGTATACCATTCACTATGTGTGCAATAATTTGTGTACTAGGGTAGTAACATGCATGGATGTCTGCCTCGCAGATTATTCAACTAGAAAGCCTATTTTAAAGAAAAGAGGGGGGAAAAACTGGGGAGAACAAGAAGTACTAATAGAGCATATTTTCCTATGAAATTATTATTGTAAGTGAAAAGATGTATACTTTTATTAGCAAGGTCACATTCACCTTCGGGAAACAATCACATTTAGGGAGTTGAGTATGGAACACCTTGTGTCTGGAGTAGACAGGGAAAAATGTAGGGCAGGTAATTATCAACTGTGACGCACTTACCTCCTGTCAGGAAATGTTGGAAAATATTTTCTTATTAAATAAACAGGCAAATAAAACAAAGATGAGGGTTCAATAGAATTCAATTTAGGAAACAGAAATAGTACAGAAAACTATAAAGATCAACAGAAATATTATTGCCACTACAGAGCAAATGATTTGCGAGATAAATGGTGATAGGTAGCAGAAGCAAAAAAGTTTAAGCTTTGGACTTTAATCCATGGATGATGGAGGGTTCATTAACCTTTCTTGCAGGGCCAGGAAGACTAAAGAATGTGGCCAGTTAGAGAATCTGAATAAAACTGTTTTTCAGAAAGCTTTATTTGTCAATGTACAAAGCTCAAGTCAAAGGAACAAAAAGCCAGAATCCAACAAACCAATTAAGAAACTGCTATGACAAGCCACTATGATGTTATTAGGGGGCACAAAATTAATAAACATAACATCAAGAACAAATACAGAAGTTCTGTGGGCATGGAAAGAAACTCTTCTTTTTGTGGGAAATATGATAATTCTGTTTTAGAAACACTGAGTTGGAGGTATAGGAGGGATCCCACGTAAAGATTTATAACAAGAAATTGAAATTTCAGGTCCAGAACTCAGGATAGCTGTGATGGTTGGGGGTATAGATTTGTGTCATCTACACAGAGGTGGTTGAACCATAAAGGGGAAGTGTCTTCAGAAGAAAACAAAGAGGAGCAGAGGGTCCAGACTGACGGCCTGCATTAGGAGGACAAAGGAAGGAAGAGTTTAAAAAGGAAAGAAAAAGAACAGCCTAATAAATAGGAGCGGAAGCAGGACAGACGCCAAGGGAGAAGGAAATTTCAGTTGTTGTGGAATGAAGCAGAGAGGGCAAAGAGAATGAGGTTTGAGAAAATCTATGATGCTAGTGGTGAAAGCAAGACCACCAGGAGCTAAATAATAATGGTTTCAAGGAATGGGAGAGTAAATTACTGAAGAATCTCAAGAGTGAAAACCAAAAGAAACTTAGTAGATCAACATCTAAAATCCAAATGCACTATACAGGTTGCTGCCAAATTGACCCCCTTAAGTGCAGCTTTGCATGCCATTTTCAGAGATCCAAAGCAAACAGTGGCTTTTCACCACTGATAGGATTCAGTCTGTATCTCTGTATCTCAGCATCCAAGATCCTTACTGTTGGCACCTTGCCTGTTTCTTCTCTTCTACACTCATAAGTCTACTCCAGTCAAACTGGGCATTGTGGCCAGCTTAAATGCCATGTTCGTGGTCTCAGCAGCTTTGCCATTCCATGTCTCCTAACCTCTATAGGGCACCTTAAGCCTAATATTTAATAATTCCTCCTTTCTCCATATAATGTTCTTCTAGGAAGCCATTCCTTCTTGCACTGGCTCTGGGAAAGCCACTTCTGGTATCATTCATTTGGTACCTAATATTACAAGGGAAAAAAGGCTGATAGTATTAATATCTGTGTGCTCTGCTGGTTAAATAAGGTACCTCTCCTGAATTCATTCTTTTATCCAATGTTGGTTTCTATACCCAGACTTCAGAACTTTGCTGAATAAAGTTGCATAATTGATTCACTTTAACGTCTCCTACCAAGGCAATGCTCTTAATGCACTGAGCAGGCTTTGTACCTCTTCCTTAAGTCAGTCCCATCCTCCCCAACTTTTTAAAATTAACTACTTTTTCTTTACCACTCTTCCCCCCATCCCCCTCCTGAGCTTTTTTACTTAATCAGCATGAATGCATTGCTTTGGTGGGGATTCCTTCCACTTCCCCTTCTGCCCCCAACATTCATATTCGCAGCAATCTTTAAGAGCTTTCTTTTCTCCTAATAACTTCTCCTATGCTCTAGGTCTCCTCTTTACTAGTTATCCTTTCCTGACCAACTCTCGATCCCTCTCATACCTTCACCCTCCCCCCTTGCTCACAAACAAGTTTCTTGAAAGAATAATCTGTTTTCTCTCCCTGTCTCTCTTCACTTTCTCTCCTACATTCAGTTCTCAGTCTGCTATCATCTGGCTTCTGTGCCACAGCCCTCTGAATCCCCTCCTCAGTGTCAGTAGCACCTTATCATAATCAGATTTGGTGGCCATGTTAATATCTGGGTGACATGTAACAGTTGACCACATCTTGGCTCCTCTTCAAGAGGCCCCCTATAATCCTGCAACCTGACTTTTTCTTGCATTTTCTATCTCCAGCATTGTTCTTTCATTTGTGCTCTCTCTTAGCCTCCTTTTTAGGCTGTCCCACCTGTGCCAATCTCTGAACTCTGGTTTTCAATCCTGGATGACAAATAGAATCACTGGAGGTGGGTCTCCAGCATTGTTTTTTTGTTTTTTTTGTTTGTTTGTTTGTTTTTTTTAAGATTTTATTTAGTTATTTGGCAGACAGAGATCACAAGTAGGCAGAGAGGCAGACAGAGAGAGGGGGGAAAGCAGGCTCCCCGCTCAGCAGAGAGCCTGATGAGGGGCTTGATCCCAGGACCCTGGGATCATGACCTGAGCCGAAGGCAGAGGCTTTAACCACTGAGCCACCCAGGTGCCCTGAGTGTTCGTTCTTTTAAGAAAAATTACACAACTTGTATAATTCCAGGGGGTGGAATTATTATACAATAATTATACTTTCTCATTCCCCTTACCTCATCTTATGTGTAACTATATCTTCACTAATCTTTTTATTTTTTCCCCACAATCTCAGAAAATGTTGGATTTCTTTTCCAATTCAGGTCTGAAGAATCCTTCTGTGTCTTTAATCACATTGGCCCCTTCTAGAATGTGCTTTGTCTGGAAAACTCTGATTGGTCCCTTAAAATCCTTCTGATATAGGATTAGTACTTTCTTCCTTTGTACTACCTCTGTCTAAATACAGGCTTTTTTATCTTTGCCCTTGTCATAATGGCCTGTAATTTGGGTTTACAGGTTTTTCCCAGGAGGTTTTGAGCTCCTCTAGGATGAAGATCAAATTTTATTAATCAATCATAGGCTGGGTGCAATGCTAAAGTATAGATACTTGATATTGGTGAAGTTGAATTTGTGGAAGCAGACTTTCATTCAGTTCACCTTTACAATCAAATCTTCCAAACTTTCATACCCTCACCATTAACTTCAACATTAACTTTGGAATCAAGAACTCTAAGTTCAAATCTTTGTTGACCCTTGTTTTTGTTTTGTTTAACGGTGAAATTGAGATTACATTCTTGTTTGTAAAATTTAGACCTACTTACTGTGTTGTCTATGAAATTGAATAGTGGTACTCAGTAATTGCTGATAACACAGTGGTCAGCATAATTCTGGTGTAGTCTTGTTTGTTTTATTTTTGGTTTTATTTTTTAGGGTGGGTTGTTTGTTTACCACTTACTATAGGATTCTACTAGTCAATTGTAGTACTGAAAATGCACCTCTCTGTTAAGTCTTCAGGCACGTTGAGTAAATCTAAATTTTTCTTGTTTGGCATTTCTATCACAAACTCTTAAATCCCTCTTTTCACCTTTCATACTTTTTTGACCACTTCCCAAAGTGATGAGGGGGCTGAATAATCCTTTCTGCAGATAACAAAATCTTGTTTCTGGACCACAAGTCATTTCTCATTACTTGAACTCTCACCCTCATGGATTTTAATGTCCTCTAATCCAGAGCCATCTTCTACTCCTCTCTTTTCGTTCAAGTCCTTCCCTTGTGCTCTCTGGAATTCCTGATAACTCATCAACTTAATCTCCAGGATTCTCAAATTCTTTAAATGTTTCCTTCACTTTGCTACTCAAACTAAATCCTGATTGCCCTTGCAGATATGGTAGTCCCTGTAGCCTCCCAAAAGGCTTTTTTTCCCCCTCCTCCATTCCATAAATCTAGAGGGTGGGGTATTCTTCTTTGTTTCTTGCCAGTACTTTCAACCCCGAACTACCTTTTTTTCCTTCAAAACAAAACAAAAATTCCAGCTTCTTTGAAGTTCATGTCATATGACAGCCTCCTGTCATAGCCTCCTTCCTATTCCAGTCTTATGTAGACACCAAGGTCATTCCTCCTCATTCAGTGAAAATTTAGTAAGTAGCTCACTGAATGTCCACCACTACTCTTCAGTCATCCTTGCTGATTTTAAGATCCATCTAACTCACACTGTGGAGAATCCTCTCAATGTCTTGGCTTTCTGAATCCTGACCTCCTCATGCCTAGTGATCTTGTTCTTACCTCCTTCAGCCACCCACTCCTAGGTCATATCCTAGGTCTTGTTATGACCATCAACCACAGATCTCAAAAACCTCCATTTGAAATACCCCAGGTGGTTTTCAGCTCTATTTTCAGTTAATTCCTTTCATATACCATACAGAGATTCTTCAGTTCCATGGCGGGGAGGGTGATCTTATCAACTTTTTTAAAAATTTAAGTTCAATTCGCCAACATATAGTACATCATTAGTTTTTGATATCCTGTTCGGTGATTGATCAGTTGCGTATAACACCCAGTGCTCATCACATCATGTGTTCTCCTTAATGCCCATCACCCAGTTACTCCAACACCCACCCACCTCCCTTTCCACAACCCTGAGTTTGTTTCCTGGAGCCAAGACTCTCTTATGTTTAGTCTCCCTCTCTGATTTCTTACCATTCAGTTTTACTTCCCTCCCCCTATCATCCTCTGCGCTATTTCTTATATTCTACATGTGAGTGAAACCATATGATAATTGTCTTTCTCTGACTGACTTATCTCACTTCGCATAATCCCCTCCAGTTCCATCCATGCAAACGGTGGATATTCATCC
Source organism: Martes martes (assembly GCF_963455335.1). NCBI lineage: Eukaryota > Metazoa > Chordata > Mammalia > Carnivora > Mustelidae > Martes > Martes martes. The sequence goes on along the minus strand of NC_137890.1, from coordinate 173,066,921 downwards.
TTTCTGAAAACTAAGTAATATTCCATTGTATATATGAGCCACATCTTCTTTATCCATTCATCTGTTGAAGGACTGCAGTTTGGCTGTTTGTCGGCATTGCTGCCATGAACATTGGGGTACAAATGCCCCTTCTTTTCACTAGAGCTGTATCTTTGTGGTAAATACCCAGTAGTACAATTGCTGGGTCATAGGGTAGCTCTGTTTCTAACTTTTCGAGGAAAGTCCAGACTGTTTTCCAGAGTGGCTGCACTAGCTTACATTCCCACAAACCATGTAAGAGGGTTCCCCTTTCTCCACATCCTCGCCAAAATCTGTTGTACCCTGTCTTATTAATTGTAGCCATTCTAACTGGTATGAGGTGGTATATCATTGTGGTTTTGATGTGTATTTCCCAGAAGACAAGTGATGTGGAGCATTTTTTCATGTGTCTGTTGGCCATTTGTATGTCTTCTTTGGAGAAATGTCTGTTCAGGTCTTCTGCCCATTTCTTGACTGGGTTATTTGTTTTTTGCGTGTCAAGTTTGAAAAGTTCTTTATAGATCTTGGATGCCAGCCCTTTATCTGTTATGTCATTTGCAAATATCTTCTCCCATTCGGTAGATTTCCTTTTAGTTTTGTTGATGATCCTATCAACGTTTGCCTATCTTTCATCTTCTTCACATCCTCTCTTCTCTCCTTACCCAGAATAAAAGATATGGGCCATGATTATAATCACTCTTCACACAATCCCTTGACAACCCTGGCTAAATCCAACTTTTGCCTATTCTGTGTTTCACTCTGAAAAGCTGGACATGACCTGACAAAACATAACCTGTCTCACTTAAAGTGTATGACTACCACCCACAGTGCATCCATGCTGCTCCTAGCAATCCTTTATAATAGGATTACCAGTCCCAATTCAGTTTACCATCCCATTTAACAAAATTATTATTTCATCATTTATCCTTTCTTCTTGGTATCTCTAACTTCATCACTTCAGGTGATGCCCTTACTACATATTTCCCAGCTAAAGTAGCAGCAACCAGAAAAGAATATCCACATGTTCCCACCACCCAATGTATACTTCACTGTCTCTACCAGGTACTTTGCCTTCCTTCCTGTTGCAATGGATGTACTTATATCTAATGACAACCCATTATCTCATACCTGTTAGAATGGCTATTATCAAAAAGACAAGTGATAATGGTGTTGGAGAGCATGCGGAGAAAAGGAACACTTGTACACTGTTGGTGAGAATGTAAATTAGCATAGCCATTATAGAAAACAGTATGTAAATTACTCAAAATGTTACAAATAGAACTACCATATGATCCAGCAATTCTACTTCTGGGTTTGTTTCCAAAGGAAATAAAAGTAGTTAATTCAGAGATATATGTACCCTTTGTTCATTGCAGCATTATTCCTAATAGCCAAGATATGGAAACCATTTAAGTGTCTGTCTACAGATGAATGAGTAAAGAAAATGTTACACACACACACACACACAGAAACACACAAACACAAACACACACACACACAAGAATATCATCAGCTGTTAAAAAAGGAAGGAAATCTTGACATTTTTGATACCCTGGATGAACCTGGAGGACATTATGCTAAGTGAAATAAACCAGACACAAAAGACAAATACTGCAGGATCCCACTTATATATGGAATCTAAAATAGTTGAACTCATACAAACAGAGTAGAATGGTGGTTTCTGGGAGTTAGGGGAAATGGGAGATGTTGGTCAAAGGGTACAAAGTTTTGATTGTGCAAGATGAATAAATTTTACAGACCTTGTATACAGAATGGTAACTATAGTTAATAATTCAATATTATTAATAATACTATATTGTATGTTTGACATTTGCCAAGAGAGTAGATCTTAAGTGTACTAACTACACACAGAACAGCAGTAACTATGTGAGGTGATAGATATGTTAACCAATTTGATTGTGGTGATCATTTCAGTGTATACATATGTCAAAACATCAAGTTGTATATCTGAACTACATGCAATTTCTATTTGTCAATTATACTCCAATAAAGCTGAAAAAAAGATAAAGTCAATTCCTCCACACAACCTTGCCAAGGTGTATGCACTAGACCCCATTCCCACTCACCCTACTCAAGGGCATTTTTTTAATAAATGTCCGCCTCTCTTGAATCATCACTTATCCCTTATGTAATGAGGTAATCTATATACTAACATGCTCTAACTCCCATCTTAAAACAAACAAATCAAAACAAACTTTCCTTGATTTTCCCTCCCCATTTTAGATCCCATCTTCTATTTCTCCCTTCACTTTTTCATGTCTGCTATTTTACACAAAATTGATAAAAATTTTGTCTTTATTAATATCACCACTTCTTGCCCTCCCAGTCTCTCCTGAAAGTGCTCCAAGCAGTCTTTCGACCCCAGCTCTGTGGAAGCAGCTCTTGTCAACATCCTGTTTCACCATGTTGCCAAATCCAATGGACAAACTTACTTGCCTTCATAGCAGCATTTAACATGAATGAACACTGCTTCCTTCTCAACACATTTTATATTGTCAGCATCTAAGATAACTATTTCCATCCTGCACCCATATCAATGTCCTCCTAACTTCTGGGTTTTTCCTGATACCCTCAACAGAGCAGCCAAATTGATTTGGTTAAAACAGATCAGATTATTTCACTGTTTTGCTCAACAAAACTCCATGGCATCCTATAGTCACTTGGGGGGAAAAAAGTCCTTTCAGTGATTTCTGAGGCACTACCCTGACTTGATTATTGCCAACTAACTGAGTCACCACTCCCCTCTTCAGTCACTCTGCTCCAGCCACATAGACTCCTTTCTGTCTTTGAATATGCCAGGCACACTCTTGCCTCAGGACCTTTGTACTTGCTGGTCTCTCTACCGGAAAAGATACCCTCTGAACATCAGAGTGACTGGCTCCCTATTTCATTTAGGTTTTTCCCAAATGTCACATTCTTAGAAATGGACTTCTTAGTGGCTGCATGCTCTTCCCCTCCTTGGCAATCACTATTAATCCACTAACTTGCTGTGTTTTTCTCTATAGAGCTAAGTGCCACTGGAGAGGCACATATTATTTATTTGTTTGTTTACTTATTTGTTTATTGTTTCTCTTCCCCACATAAAATTAAAGCCACATGAGAACAGGAACAATATCTGGTTTTTTTTTTCTTTTCACTGCTGTATCACCAGCAGCTAGCAGTATTTATTGTGCAATAAATATTTGTTGAATGACTAAATAAAACTGTTCTTTTGATGTCTAAATTCCTGTGATCAGCATCTGCATATGCTTTCCTAAGATCATTAAACATCTTTACCCATAACTTAAACCAAATCCCTAGCACAGTAAATTGAGAATTTAGGCAAATAGGTTGGCCATAACCCTCTATTGAGTGTGTTTCCTCTGTCCTAGAACTAAATTTATTGACTCACTCTTAAAACTCTCTCCATTTCCCACAAAATGCACCGTGGTTGAAGTCCAAAATCAATAAAAATAAGAATGCTTAGAGCAGGAAAGAAAAAAAAAAAAACAGATGATAAAAGAAGAAAAAAATTAAAGGAACTCATACACATCTTAGAACTGTATTTGGGAAACAAAATCATGCAGAAGAATTTTAGAAGAAGAATACTTCCACAATGCTGTGTCCTCCCTCTTCCTCCCCTTTCTCTGTAATAGAGTCTAATATAATTCTTGCTTAGGCTGGACTGTCCCCTGTCATGCAGAACAAAGGACAAGCCTTTGGCCTCAGCTTCTAGTCATCTGAGCCTAGATAAAGGCAAACAGGATAGGCCCAAGGCAAAACTGTCAAGTGAAAACACTTGGACTGTGTCTAGAAATTCCCCTTTCTCTGCTATCTCCCAACTTGTAGATACCACCTTTGACCTCAAGTGCCCAGTAAACTCTTACTTCTAAAATCTTCCCTCTGTCAAAAAATAAAAACAATGACTTACAATATTTACATTTGCAGCTAGGTTGTCATTTCTCTTTTACTCCATTTAAGTAGTAAAGGTAATGCAAATTTTGAATTTTCCTAATAACTGATCTGCTCTTCCACTGGATAGCAAGGAAAAATATTAGACTTAATCCAGTCCGGGAAGCTCAAGTGAACCCAGTACCTTCAATAAGTATTTGCACATAAATACTTAGCATTTCTAGGTAAAATGCCCAGTATCATAATTTCCTCCCTTTTGGTGTGTAGTTGTATATGACCCCATGCCAGAAGAGGGGAGGAGATGCCTGATCTCTTCTGCATTTTCTTCTGCATTTTCACAAGTTCTGACCTCAGAGTAATTCATTTGTTCTGTTTCTTGGATTGGTGATTGTTCAGTTTCAAAAACCTGTCTGCCTCCTCTTGGTAGGAGTGACAGGTGGTAGCCACTACTCAGCTCTCTGTCTCAACTTTCCAGCCTGCTGGAAGGTTTATTCTAAGATTTGCCCTCTGCCGATTCATCAGCCCTCCTGGAAGCTCTGTGGTTTCTCAGTTGAGAATGTAGGAACTTCTGAACATAGGAAATGAAGAAGTAGAAATGCTGTCTCAGGCTCCATTTCAGCTCCCTAGCTCCTGGGCCATGCTGGGTATGAGGATTCTCCTAGATATTGGCAAGTTCCCCCCATACTCGGGAGGCATGACACTGACACAATGATGTAAATCTCCCCCACCCATCTTGATGTTTCTATGACACACTAGGTTGAAAATGTGAGCCCCAAAGTGGGGGGAAATCAAGGACTCTATCTGGCATCTGCTTCCTTACTCTGTGGTCTCTTCTCACACCCACATTCCAAGGGCTGCCATCATTCTCATCCAATCAGACACAATATACCCTTTCAATAATAAGTAATTTGTGCCACTGCCTTTCCTCTTCTGAAGTGAAAATCATAGATAATATAACTCTCTTACATAACTTCAAAAAAATCAATATTATATCCTAACTATAATAAAAAGAGAAATAAAGCAAAAGTAATTTATTCTTTATGTAGTTCAAAATGTCAACAAGTATTTAGTCATAATTACAAGGAAGGACCTACTGAATCAGTCCATTGGTCAGTCTCTATGTGCAGAATCACCTGCCTGTGATTATTTTAAATTCTGTGGTGGAGACTCCAACTCCATGAGAACTTTGTTGATAATATTCTGAAACATTGACCAAGTCATAGTAAAGTTGCAAGTGAAAAAAAACTGTGATTTTCCTACAACTTATTCTATAGGTTATAACACTTGCAGAAAGTTCAGTATGTATTAAAATAGGGCAAAAATTATTTTCTGTCTTTAATGTCAGTTAAGTTAATGTCTTTAATGGAGTTAAGTTCCAGACTCCAGATGACTTTAAGCAACTTTTCTACCCACACGAATGTCTGTCTGTGGCTTAGGATACTGCTTTATTTCAAAGAATTGGGCCACTAACTCAAGCTGTCTAGATTCCCTGTACTCTACTCATTATATGTAAAATGCTGCCTCCGAGCATTGTGTGACAACAATAACAAAAGAGCCCCACAGTTTTCCAAAATGCCCCCTCAGGGGTGATGTTCTACCTCGTAAGAATTACTTCTCTGCATCATTTCCTCCTTCCTCACTTAAGGAGCAAACCTCATGTGGCAGTGATCATTGTGGAGGGGGTATCTGCTTCTGTCTCACCGTAAAAGGAACCACCAGTGATTTTCAGGTTGGCTTTTGATGTGAAAGCCCACTGGATACCTCCAGGCAGAGATTTTTGAGGATGAAAATCATTGATTTGATAATGCCAAAAGATCATCTTTATTATACATTGAACCTCATTCTAATTGTTAAATTACCCAGATATTAGCACCTTGAACCTTCTTACTGTAATTTATTAATTTGATGTTTTCCAAATTGCAAAAGCAATACATGACTCTGGTAACAAGCTAAACAATATAAAGATAGTTTCTCTGTTCTCTTATTTAATTTCCTCTCCTATATATAGACACATGTACCCACTTACATACGTGTACTAGTCCCATACACACATACACCACACATACACAGGGCTTGATTTTTCTTTTTTTTAAATCAAAATAGCATCATCTTCTACATGTTACCCTGTGTTTTTTTTTTTCACTTATGACCACCCCAAAAGCTATAGAAATTAACTTTTTCTAATAGGTAATACATCTACACAAAATAGTATATACTCACATGCACTTACATATAAAATGATCTATGAATAGGATTTAGCCTGCCACTTTCCAAGCCAGTCTTTTTCTTCGTCCTTCATCCACTTCCCCCCATTCATCTCTACCTGTGTACTCTCCATCCTCCTTTAAGCTACATCTTCCCTTCCTTTTCTTTTTTCCTTCTAAAGTGACCATTATGTAACAGAGGGAGTCACTAGTAGCAGTTCTACAATGATTATGCTTTTTATCCTACCGAATCTTTTTCCTTGTGATTTTAATCAGCATTTTTGCTCTGTGCTTTATGATATTTCTCACCCTTGATCTTCAAGGTCACAAATTTAGATTTCAATGCTCTTCAGATACTGCACTGAGCTATATATATATTATATATTTTTAAGTTGCCAATCTTTTTTTAAAGTAGAAAGCCTTCATTATACTGTATTAATCTCCCTAAATGCTATTGTGTGCTTTACAATTTTTCAAGTTGCTATTTGTCCTTTCTATCATTTTTTCCCATGAGTTTACATCAAGACACCTATTCTAAATTTCTCTCATTCTTCTCACCCCTGGAATCTGGGTCCCCACAGGCATTTTCTTATGTCCATGTGTCTGCTCACAGGGGCTCAAGCAAGCTTTGGAGAACTTTCAGATGCTTTAATCCTATACATTGTCTAAAGCACAGTTGTTGCTGCCCTCATGGGCCCACAGTGTAGCCAAAAAAGGTTGCTGATCATATACTGAGATACTAAGAAGAAGATGCGCAGCTTCCCAGTATCTCCATGCCCTCCTGGCCCCAGGGAGAATGTGAACTCTGTCACTTGTTTAGCTGCTCCCCAATTCCATGACTTCTCAGGAGACCACACTCACTCAAACAAGTTGATATCGATTTCATCTTAGGGGTTCTCAGAACCTGCAACCCAGTTCCTCCTCAGGATCCCATATATTCTTGCAGGCCAATATCCAGGCCCCCATCCAGCCTCTAGCTGTGCAAGTACACCATTCGTTCCCCTTGTCATAACACTGATGCACTGCAGCCTCACTTGCACTGTGAAGACCACCTCTGCAGACCCAGAGGCCTCACCATTAGTTTGGCTCAGAAGAGGAGAATGGGGATGGTGAGATACGCCATGTTTCAAGAAAAGCGTGCCATTTTCCAAGAATTTCCCAAGGTTGTCTCTTCTGATCAGAAGAATTAGGAAGCCTTTGAGAGGAAGATAGGTCATATTTATCTTCTCAATCCTCTTTGAACTCAGTTTCTTCATTTTTGGAGTAGAGATAATACTACCTATTATGTAAATTATAGAGAATGGCATTTGTGATAAGGTTAAATGAATTAGTATATGTTATATCCCTGGCATGGTGCTTGGCCCATGGTTGTCAGTCAGTAATAATTTATGTCCTTTCTACTTTGAGTGCCTAATACAATGCCTGGTACACAGTGAGCACTCCAAAATAGTCATGGGCTGATGGATTGTTACTATTAAACCCAAAGTAAAACTTGAACAAAGGTGATCTTTAAAATAGTATGATAGTAAAAAAAAAAAAAAAAAAGTGTTCTTTTATCTACATTCATGAATTCAGTGTTTTTCATTATCCATAATGCCATAATAATAGCATATTAGAGGTTACATAAATGGCATCAGATGCTGGTATTTTTCTAATTCATTCTGGAGTCAAAACTTCAAAATATAGTGTTGTAATCATGTTGGAACCATCTTAATATTACCACAGATACAAAAGTACAAAATCGTAGCTGTGAAATGGATGAAACCACCATGTAAAATTCCACATGTGCTTCAGTATTCCATGAAATTTCTTCAAAATAAAGAAAGCAACCCAACAGAATATTTTGGAAACAGGAATATGTAATACATTTCAAGATTTTCATTGTACGTTAGCATGCCCATCTTATAGAGTGTCCAATTAATCAGGGAAATAGTTACTCTTCATGACAACAAGTTGCCTACTTATTCACTGTGGGGAGACAACATAATAATACAAAATGTGGCTTAAGTTTTATTTTCCCTAGAATGAGAAGAGAAAAAATTGCTCTAGAGGTTCTTTGGGTCTATGTACTGTTAACTTATTATGTCCTGACATTGTTTTATCTCAATTTTATCTTTATTAATAGGGGTTCTACAAAATTAGCCATGTCACTATTCAGAGTATAAAGAGGGTGGTACCAGTGCATTGGAGTGAACAGCTATGTCTTGTAGAAGCAGGAGGGAAAACAGAAGGAAGGGAGAAGCCCAAAAACAACAACTACCCAGTATGATTGACCAATGCTCCTCTGAAGAGGGACAGGCAAGGATCAGTTTAGATAACTCCCAGTAGGATGATTCCCATTTTCTGTCCCAACACAACTGCCTCTTTAATTTGCCTATTCTTCCAAATAAGTTCTTTCATTCAGCAGTTATATTAATGTATACCTATTATGTGCCATGTACTATTCTATGCTGTAGGGATTGGATTAAAAAATGCATCATTCTTTTGAGTCTTCAAGTGTTTTAAAAAGAGGCAGAAAGCAACAACAAAAAAATATGGCACAGAGACACCTGGGTGGCTCAGTCAGTTAAGCCTCTTAATTTAGCCTCAGGTCATGATCTCTGGATTGTAAGATCGAGCCCTGCATCACGCTCTACACTGGCTGTGGAACTTGCTTAAGATTCTCTCTCTTCCTCTCCTTCTGCCCCTCCTGGCTCACACACACTCTCTCTCTCCAAATAAATAAATAAACAAATAAATAAATAAAATGCATATATCACTATAAGAATACTTCTATGAATGAATAGAAAAGTTCAGTGGAAACATAACAGAAGGACTGTTTAAGGGCCAGGGCATATTATGGACCCAATAAATATTGAACAAAAGCATAAATGAGTGAGTAAATGAATTGAAGATCTTCAATGTCAGGGAAGATTTCACAGAAACCAATAACATTTGAACGGAAAAGCGAGAATTTTATGGGAATGTGGAAGAAGAAGAGGGACCTAAGAGGGGAAAGCAGGTTCAAATTCAGAGGATAGAGAGCATGGCAAGTTCAGGGAACCACACATCATTTAGATGGCTGGAAGTTAAAGACCCAAACTACTGGAAGAGCCTGGGGCCAAGGAATTTAGGCTGGATAGTTGGCAAATGACATCATCAAGATCCTTGAGAGTCTTATGAGGGATTATAGATTTTGTTCTGTAGGTGAGAGGTTATTGAAGAATGTTGAACTGTGGAGTAAAATGCCAAATTTACCTTTGATGAAGAGTACTTCCTGTTGCTCTATGGAGGAAAACTTTGAAAAGGAAGAGAAAAAAAGCGAAACAATAAATGCCCACATCATAGTCTCAGGGGAAGACCATCAGAGTCTACACCTGGGTTGTGAAAATCAGGATGAAAGATCTTAGAATATTCATGAGGAAGAATTAACAGGTCTGATGGGGTATGGAGAGTGATAAATAGGGAGAGAGGAAAAACCTAGACTCACCTTAAATGCCAATATTTAAGCAGTACATGAATCAAGACTAACAGAAAATGCATCTTAAAGAGAAGGGGTTGCAGAGCTAAGAATGGATTGGAGTGGAGCCAAAAAGGGCTGAGAGACTAGAAGATTGCTAACGGGGTGTTTTCTGTAAATACAGAGTCTTCCCTAGACAAGCACTGCAGCTCTGTGAGTGAGTGCAAGCTTCCCAGAGGTAGCAGGCGAAGTCTTCCAAGCTAGACTGGAATCCGAGCTGCATTGTACCGTCACAGAGCCTAGAACTCTCTCTCTCTTCTTCCCCCTTCCCTAAGGTCTCCGTAGCTATACAGAGAAGTGAGTTTCTTTTGAGGCCCTCTTAGCCCAGACTCATCTACCATTTTTCCTTAAAGTCTGTGGAATACATTCGATGTACTGTCCCCATTGGCTTTAGTGACTTGGTTCATGAAAACTACTCGCATTGGAAAATTCATGACTGGGAAGCTAAAGACCTTTAGGAAGAATTAAAGGCAGGCCACAAGGTCATAAAGGAAGTTATGAAAACTGTTAGTGTTGGTTTTTTTTTAACTATAATTAAAATAAAACAGTATGAAAGGGCATTTACGTTCCATATACTATCTAACAATTATTGAGGACTTCCTCTGAGCCTAGCACTGCACATTATCATCTCATTTAAGCTTCACAGCAGCCCTACAGGTAAGATGCTATTATTATTCTTGGTTATTCATAATAATAATAATAATAATAATAAGCAGTACTATACAGTTAATTTGCATTTGCATTTCATTCTTCATGATCAACATTTAAGAATTTACTTTTTCTTCCCTGCAATTTCAACCAGACAATCACTGGTTAACTTTTCTTATTGTAATATGAAAGCTAAAATTTACTCTATATTTAATCCTTCAATTAAATGTTAAATATTTTTCTGATTTTATGATTTATAGTTATTTAGTCTCACCTCCTCCATTTCACCACAGTCCCAGACAGAGTAACTTTGATGCTTGTGATGGAAGAAGCTTAGCTGAGTTGCTAATTTTTTCTAACTCTCTCTTAATGCATCAGGAGGCATAAAATGTTGATTTTATCCAAGATAAAGTCACTCCATGGCAAACATCATCAGTTCCCTTGACACACCATGTGAAACTGAAGTTGGAAGATCTCTAATGTAGGATTTGTCATTTCTTATGTCCCCTGAGTTCATCCTAAACAGTTCTATTCCTGTTCTATAGCTCACTTTGTCTCCATTTTCTATAATGATACCTAGTTCTCTTTCTAATTCTTGCCAAGAGAAATTACTGGAAATCCAGGCTTATGTTAGGACTTAAATATGCCCAAATATGGTGAAGTTAAACTGAAGTAAACTAGCATAAAATAGAATTTCATGCCAATAAAGTGAGATGTTGGTGAGCGATTACTATATTTCTATGTTACTTGAAAAAAAAAAAGTCCAGATATTTATATTCTTTTTGTTTTGCTTGGGTAACCTCTATGTCCCTTTCTTCTAGTAATAGGACTAATACCTCTTCTGCTTCCCCACCATGAGGTTTGAGTGGAAATGACTCAAGTCCACAGCTTCAGGAGTGGGTGGATCATAAAAATGAAATTTTGGCCAAGTTGTACCTCAGGGGCAATAGTAGAGTATAGTTGACCTATTAAAATTAACTTGCCAAATTCAATTGGTTATTCAGAGCACTCCATGGCCTTTGCCTTGGTAATTACTCAGGTATAGGTACACAGCATAAAAGGACCCAATGGTAGCCATTCCAGAAATTTTAACTGAAGTGACAAGGACAGAGGCACTTTTATTCTTATGATGTTTCTAAACTGGATACAGAATATTTGCCATCTTTGCCAGCATTTAAATATTGCCTGTCTGGGAGTTTAGAAAACACAGAAGCAGCACATTTGGGAGCTGAAATGAGGCAGGTTCCTGACAACAGTGTTGATCATCTGGATCAAGGCTTACCTAGAGGCAAATACCCCCAAAATTTATACTTATAAGAATTAATAAATTCATTTTGTATTTAAGCTCTTTTGAATTCCTGTCACTTACAACCAGGAGTCCTAAAATGCCAAATAAGGCAATAATTCTATAAGCTACATTTCAGGCTACCTATTCCCAACCCTAAATTCCTATAACTCTGGGTTGGTAGGGAATCAGGAGACGTGTATCTTATTCTAGCCGTGGTTTATAACTGGTATTATTGCATCCTTCCAAAATAAGTGAAATAAATTAGGTAAATTATTTGTGAACATCTCTGAACATGAAAAATTAGTGCTTTATTGGTATTAAAAAACACTTTGGAATCTATGTAGTCAGCATAATGCATTATGGTTGCTAGACCACTCAAGTCTGGCAATTTCATTTTAATAGATCCATTCTGCCCCACTATTGTTTCTAGGCTACAATTTGGCCAAATTTCACTTTAAAGGGCATTTTATGGCAAAGATCCAAGCTCTTTCACAGCAAAAGCTGAATGCTAATGGAATTGTTGTGATTTAAAACTGTGAAACACAATCTATTTTTCAATGGAGGAAACAAAAACCATAACCACAAATATTTCCAGTTTCTTAACTCAACCTTGAAGGATATTTTTGCATTTTTATTCATTATTTAATGATGAGGAATACTGTAAAAGAGTATCAGATAGTGTCAGAGCATCAGGTTAAGAGACCTGAGTTTAAGTTTTGGCAATGCTATCTACTAGCTGGGTGATCTAGAGCAATTTACTTAACAACTTTTAGCACCAGTATTATATTGTACCATGGATATTAAATGAGAAGATACTTATAAAAATGTTTTGATGTGAGACAGGCACATAGAAAGCATTCAATAAATGGCTGTTGTTGCTTTTATTATTATTGGTACTAATGTTAGGAAAGGTAGTATTACTACTAGTAAAGTACTAATCTCTCACTTTGGTTTCAGTGATGGAGTTTTTGCTTGCATTTCTTTCTTTCCTCTGTCCATCCACCCATCCCTTCTTCTCTCCCTCCCTCTCTTCCTTCCATTTTTCCCTTCCTTCCTTCCTCTAGCCTTTTCCCCTTCATTTCTTCTTTATTTTTCTTCCTTTATTCCTTTCTTATCAGTTGAAATAACAGAAGTGAAACGCTATAGAGGAAATCTTAGGTCTAATAGAAAAAGGTGACACCTGTTTCACAGAGAATAAAGACGAGACAAATTTTAAATACCAAAGGATTCTTCAGAAATAGAATTATATAAAATTACTCACACATCTAAGAATCAAAGTAAATTTTCCAACTCACAATCATTGACTCGTAGGCTACAAATCTTCAGAATTTCATAAGAAAATGAATATTAGTTTTTAGGATGCACCTTGAATTTTGGAAATAAAAGTAGTGAAGTTGCCTCACAGTGTGGAAAAGAAAGGACGATAGTATTTCCTGATCAGAAAACAAAGACTTTTGTTAGATAATGAAGAATTTCACCCTCTAAGATTATCTCTAACTTTCATTGCATACTTAATGGATATTATAACTTTAAAAATTATTTTATGGCATCATCCTACAAAAATAACATTAGAAAAGCCTCAGGATTCTCATAAAACCAAACAAGTTTGCGACAGAAGGGAGGTGAGAATTATTCTGGTTGTATAAAAAACAGACACCAAAGGGCCAAATTACAGGAAGGGAGATAATTTAGGAATTTTATGGGGTCACTCATGCAAGACATGACGATGGCTTGGACCAGGATCCTAGCAGTGAAGAGTATGAAAAGTGGTTGGATTTAAGATACAGTTTGGAGGTGGGTGCCTGGGTGGCTCAGTTAAGCACCTGCCTTCAGCTCAGGTCATGATCCTGGACTCTACTTCTCCCTCTGATCCTCTCCTCTCTCATGTTCTCTCTCTCTCTCTCTCTCTCTCTAAAATAAATAAAATCTTAAAAAAAAAAAAGATATTGTTTTGGGGTGAGGTGATTTACTGAAGGATTAGGTATGGGGTATGAGGTAGAGAGAGAAGTAGAGGATAACACTTAGGGGCTGAATGATGAGAAGAACTGTGATGGTGATGTCACCTATTGAAATTGGAAAACTTTATGTTGCAAGTTAAGTAGATATTTGCTAAGCAGTCTGGAGAAAAATGGTATTCCAAACAAAAACAACATCATGTGCCAAGGCATAAAGGTTTTAAAAAGCCTGGCAGATCCATGGAAAGAAAATGGGTTGGTTATATTGTTAGAGAAATAGAAGACATGGGTAGTACCCAATAGGATAGGACAGGTTGTCATGCGGCTAAAGATATTGCCACGAATTAGTTTCCTGAGATTGAATTTGATCCTCTAGGTTGGTGAGGGATTATGAGTCTTGAAATGGTTTAAAACAACTAGCCTTCTATAAAATAAATCAAAGAAATTAAAAATAAAGAAGCTGTGGCAAAATAATTTGTTATGCTTATTGAATTCATTTATACATAGATCTCAAAGCTAAAAAATGGGTAAAGTCAAATTTATAAAACAGAATATGAAAATGATACAAATACGATAAATGAAAAAAATATGACCAGCAAGAGTCAAATCGAATGACTTTGAAGGGCAAAAGTGAATTATAATATGTAACACTTGCTCACTAGTTTTTCTGAAGCATTTCTAGGGACTCAATCCTCACAAAACACGTTGAGGTATCCGTTATTATCCTTGCAGTATAATACAGTAGGGCAAACCAAAACATGGAGAGCTGAAGAAATCTGCTCAAATTTATACACAACTTTGAGTGGCAGAGTAGAATTTTAATGTGGCATTTGATTTCAGAATTTACAACTTTTAACTATTATTCAAAGGGATAGTCTCTGAGAAGGATTAAGATCTTTTACAACAAGGATTCAATTTATACTGAGTGAAACTGAAGCATGATCTTAAAAGACCTTCTTAATGCTTTCTTTATGAAGCCATGTTTATCTGAAGTTCAATAACTACTACAGTTTTGGGGACGCCTGAGTAGCTCAGTGGGTTAAGCCTCTGCCTTCAGCACAGGTCATGATCTCAGGGTCCTGGGATTGAGCCCTGCATTGGGCTCTTTGCTTCCCCCTCCCCCTCTGCCTGCCTCTCTGCCTACTTGTGATCTCTCTCTCTGTCAAATAAATAAATAAAATCTTTAAAATAAAATAAAATTAAAAATTAAAAAATAAAATAAAAAATTAAAAATAAAAAACTAGTTTTAATCTGGTTTCTGTTTTTTTATATTGAATTCCTTTTAGTTACAATTAAATCAAATACATTTCCCTTAAATATTCCATTATTATAAAGTTACTTTGACAAATCTCCTTTCTCTCACTATATCTCATTTCTCTCTATATATGTGAGGTATACCTGCAATTTGGTACATTTGTGTTTGGGTATGTATAGTGATTTGTTGCTCTTTTTCTTCATATTTGTCTGTATTGATTGATTTTAAATAATGGAATTTGTATCATTTCAATAAATTATAAATTCATTATTATAATAAAAGAAAAAATGGTTGAGTGGGGATGGGAATGAGAAGATCATATCTTTCATGATATTCATTTATTCTATTCTTAAAACTGTTAAAAAAAAAAAAAAAAACTTGTCATCTCCAACCCAGAACAAATCTTTTTTTCTAGGTTATACATATTAATCCCATATGTAAAAATAATAACTGTCCAGTTTTATCTTCACTACTTGTAAAAATTTAAGTACTTCATCATTCACTAGTGGGGCACACATAGATATTGAGACAATAATGGAAAACACTTTATACAAATAGTGAACTAGGGAATGAATTTGCTATAGTCTTGTGGTTACTGAATTATTTAAAGAAGTACAGTTAAGTCCCTTGAGTAAAAATCTGGTCACTTGTGTAATCAAGAGAAAAGAATAATGGTCTGTAATGAGAGATAATGGTGCAGAAAAAATAATACTGAGAATTAGGGATCTGAAGTCTAGTCCTAATTCTGTAACTAGACTTACAATGATGTGGCCAAACTATTTTTTCTGGGATTTTGTGTTCCTACAAATTAAATGGTGAAACCAAATACTCTCAATTTTTGATCTAAAACTTCGGATTAAGCCTTGGAGATAGAGTATGTGCATTTACTTCTGCTTTTTCCCCAAAATGAACAATATGAAATAGGCCTATATCTTCACATGATACAGGAGAAGAAAGTGTAGCAAACAACAGAAGTCAAAATTTTGGAAAGTGTATGGATGAATGGTAACTGACTTAACAAAATACAAGGAGTGGTCAGGCAAGGTGAACAAGAAGTAAGCTGATACCCCTTGCAGAATGTTGGAAAGGTTTAGGAACTTCCCACTTCAGGTACTTCTCAAACTACAGGGTACACTGAAAAATAGGATTGGTTAAAATTTGTAAATAGTTACATCTCCGGATCCTCTCCCTTTATTTATATTCTCAGGCTACTAACCCATTTTTAGTCCAGCAGTAGACTTGAGAATTTCTTTCTGGAAATGTTGCCCAAGACAGTATCTGTATTCAATGAATCAGACACTGAGGGTGGAAGTAAAGTGACAAAAATATTAAATAAGAGTTCTACATACTGAATGATCAGGTTCTCAATACCCCTTCTACTCTAAATGTAGGGCTTTCAGCTTTTTAAGAGCTTACTATTTTTTTAAAGATTTTATTTATTTGAGAGAGAGAGAGAGAACAAGCAGGGGGAGAAGAAGCAGACTCCCCAGTGAGCAGGGTTCCTAATGTGGGGCTCAATCCCAGGAGCCCAGGATCATGACCTGAGCCAAATGCAGATGCTTAACTGACTGAGCCACCCAGGCACCCCAGAGCTTACTTTAAATAAACCTTATGAAATTACCAATTCTCAACCATTTCTAACCTACAAAAATAGCAATTTCATATGATTCAACTTTACACACACACAAAAAAATCAAAGGATCATTAAACATTTGAGAAAAGTCTCAAAAAAGTCCAAAACAAAAAGAAGAAACAGACAAAAGAAAATCAAAACAAAACATATAGAAATAATTATTAGCTATTACATCGAGGAAATGAGAATAAGACATATAATTTTTTTAAAAGCAAAACCAGAGATCATGAAGGAAATATTGAAAATTTAAAAAAATGTAATAGCATAAATTCAAATTTTCATGAAAATAAAGTTGGGGGAAAAGTGAGACAATTGTATAGAAAGTCTAGGAGATATAATTTTCAAAACTTGGAATTTTGATGAGAGAGAATGAATTAAAACTGTACAATATTTCCCAGAACTAAATAATGTCAGTTCCCAGATTGAAATGACTTTCAAGATTCCATACAATGATTTAGAAAAGACTTATACTAAGGGATTCTTGTATAATGTCAGAAAATTATGGATGAAGAGAAAATCATAAAAACTTTTGGAGACAGAAAAGAAAAAAATCAGACTATATGAACATAAAACTTATTAACAGCAACATTGAAAATTAGAAGGTAATAACACAGTTTCTTCAATGTTTTGAGAAAAAAAAATTTCCAATCTATAACTCTCTACTCACAGCAACTATTAATCAAGGATGAGTGTAGAATAAAAGCATTTTTTAGACACGGACTCAAGACATTTATCTCTTATGAATAATTCTTAGGAAGTTTTTGGATGGTATTTTCCACCAAAATGAGGGTGACAACCAAGAAAAAGGTGAAGGAATGTATGAGAGTGTTGGAAGCCTTGGGGTGCTACCATCACTGAAGGCCTGGAGATGAAAAGTCCAGACTGTAACTGGATAAAACAAGAGTCTAAAAGGCATAAATTAAAGAATAAAATGATACTTAATTTTTTTAGTATGTTAAGTGGAGAATTTTAGCTTTGTTAGAAAACTAAGAGATAAATTAATGGTTGGTATATAAAAAGTAAACAAACAGGAGTGCCTGGGTGACTCAGTCATTAAGTGTCTGCCTTCAGCTCAGGTCATGATCCTGGAGTCCTGGGATCCAGCCTCGCATCAGGCTCCCTGTTCAGCGGGAAGCCTGCTTCTTCCTCTCCCACTCCCCCTGCTTGTTTTCCCTCTCTTGCTGTGTGTCTCTTTCTCAAATAAATAAAATCTTTAAAAAAGAAAAAAAAAGTAAACAAACACAAAGGCAAATATAAACTTCAAGAAAAATAAAAAGTTCTATAAGAAAATGCAATTATCACTGTATTGTTCATCTCTAAATTATATTTACATAATAATAATTTTGATAATGTGAGCTCCAAGTATTTATGTAACTCCAAATGGTGAAATATCTCAAAGAACAGGAAAAAGTGAAGAAGGTGTAAATATGTGTTGGATGGAGTGATGGGATAGGGGTGCACAGAGCTAAATTCTTGTCTCTTGTAACAGGAAGTTCATAGATAGTGTCTAAAATTTAAAAATCAAGACTAGTAATAAAGCATGTTGCTTGGAAATATAGAATTAAATACCAGAATATATAGCTAAAAATGTTGCTGATAGTTGCCTTAGAGTACAGGGAAATAGAATAGGAATGGATATGTCAGGGTTCTGCTCTTTTTATTATTAACTCAGTAGTTTATAATATGACTTTTGAAACATACACACACTTATAAGATCTCTTCCAGCATGTGTATTTTACTTAAATATTCATATATCCATATAAGCAATAGCACATCTGAAAATGTGCCAGAAGAATGTGATCTTTGGAGGCAAAAAAACACAAAAAACAAAAAACCTGAAACATTCTTATGATATATCTTTAAAGCAAGAAAAGAAACATAGAATGATCAAATAGAAGTTAGATCAGCAAGCATCTAGCCTTTTTTTTTTTTAATATTCACCAGATAAATTCTGTGTCACTAGGAAATCCTGATACTAGTTCTAGAACTATAATAGCAGCAATCTCAACTTGTCCCTCATTTCCCCAGTAATCCACTTTGCTGAAATTTAACTGAGGTTGGAATCTGCCATCCGTTCTAAAATGATGACTTAATTTATACTTATTATAGGACCATTGCCTTATTCACCGATAATCCAAGTTGCAAGTGACAATTTGATAATAGATTATTTGGATATTTTGTCCTCTGATACCCTTCCCCATGGTACCACCTCATACGACCTCCTTTGGTCTAAGTGGGCTTTCACTGATGAGCTCATAAGGAATGCTACTATTTAATGACACTTAGGTTCTCAAAATACTTTTCTCTGTTAGAAGAACACCATACGCACATGTGCAGTTGCACACATGCACATCTTAGAAATAATATGTCAAAATGACAGTAAATCATAATGGAACGCATGGGCTCTATATCTTTTTGTTTTGTCTCTATCACCAACAGGTTACTTATGTCATTAATGCTTATAAAACTGTCTAATCCTTTAAGCCCAATTAAATTATTTGTTATAATTATTTCCTACATGAGTGATTTTTGTACATTATTTAATACTACCAAACACAAAATTACTCTTGTTACTTTTAAATTAATTCATAGACAACTTCATCAAGTTTTCTCTTGCTCTTTTATTTAATTAGGAAACATTAAAAATGTGCATCCTGAAAGGTTTTTTTTTTAAGATTTTATTTATTTATTTGACAGAGAGAGAGATCACAAGTAGGCAGAGAGGCAAGCAGAGGGGGAGGGGGAAGCAAAGAGCCCAATGCAGGGCTCAATCCCAGGACCCCGGGGATCATGACCTGAGCTAAAGGCAGAGGCTTAACACACTGAGCCACCCAGGCGCCCCCTAAAAGAGTTTTTTATTCATTTTTACCTCACACTTAAATGAGACCTTGGCAATATAATCATCACCTAGCAAATATTCAAAGTACACTGAAGGTTTGATCATTCTTTCACTAGCTATTGGTGTGGTTTAATCTGTATTAAAGATGAGACATTCTTACACTACTTGAATCATCACTATATAGTTATCTTAGAATATTTTGTGACCTTCAATGATAGTTCTTCCTTATAGGAATCATCCTCCTCCCAAAGGAGGTAAATTCAGAAGTTACTATTTCTTGCATCATATCAGTTTTTCTCTACATGGACCCAGTGTTATGAAAGTTTTCACAAAAAGAGCTACCAAACTGATATTTCCTATCTTTTGCAAATTCAGAATTCACTGAAACTTGGATTACCACAAAAAGAAATAATATCAAAATGTAGACACTAGAACAAGGTGTTCACAAGGGGATTAGATTGAGAATTGAGGGTCCAGCTGCTGGAATGTAAGAAAAACAGACAATAGATATGGATCATCAAAATATTCTGAAGGTTTAATGATTCCTCTACTAGCTCTCAATATACATTAATCTATGTTAAGACAGGGAAGTTCTAACACAACCTAAACTATTGTTATAAACTTTTAAAAGAATATTTTATGATTATGAAAGGCAAAGGGAAAAGAACTGTGTAGTCAGATAAATCAGTTATGGTAAGTGGAAATGCAAGAGCTGTGCTTCAGCAGATATTCAGGATCTTTGCTTAGAAAAGAACTAGAACAAGAGAAGATGTAAAGCAATAAAGGAAGAGGGTTTGTCAGGAGGCTTTTAGATGAAAAATAAGTTGGGGACAGATGGCTTACTTATTAAAAGTACATATGCTTAAGAGACTATGGGGCATAATATCTGAAATAAGAATTGACCTAAACCATCTCAGATTTATATACTTATTTAGCTTTAACACAAACACTAGAATATTAGCCTACTATAGTTCAGAAGCCAAACTGTCCCTTTATGTAGTATTTTTTTTTTCTTAAGTGTGTTAAGAGATCTTGCATCAAAATCCCATAATTCACTTGGTTTGGAATATTCCCTTTATGATTTACTTTGTAAATTGTAAGTGTTGGTTTGTTTTGTTTAATTTTGTTTAATATATTTTACTTATATTTCCCCTAAGGAGTGTACCCTATATTCTATGATACCAATAAAAATTGCTGGTATAGTCACTTCTTAAAGAAAGTGTTGACAGTTCTAATGAACTCTCATATGTCATTATCTTATGCAAGTTTCATTTTTGCGTATTTATCCTTAATAACTACAGAGGTAGAGATTATCAGAATTCCCATAACACATCTAATATGGCATAAGTTTCACTTTTGCATTGCCTATTAAATCATAAATTAGCAGGGTACAAAAATTAGACACATTACAATTTGAAAAAAGAAACCAAAATTGTTAAACTATTTTTTAATCACAGAGTAATATGTAATGATGCACTGGGACAAAATGAAAGGTAACTGCCTTAGGGGACTGAGAAAAATACACCACTACATTGCAAGCAAAGGCATAAATATAGACAGGCTGACGGGAAATAAAAGCCCACCTTCTACTTAGTAGCTCTGTCATGCTCTTAACTGAATTCTAGTAAGACCACAGCTCGTTGATTGCCAGAAGAGAAGAGCTACACACAGACCCATCATATAGTGAGGCACCATCTGTTGACAGAATGAATAAAAACCACAAATAGGACTGATTAAATCTGCATGAATTCCATACCCAAAGATGAGGGAGGAAGAAGCAGGGAATCAAGGTAAGGGCAGTTACACTCCCTCCTGTTTTCTATCTCTGGCACTCTCACATTTAATTCTAACAATTGTCTTCCAAATTAACTTTTTTCCTATCACCAGACTTACGGAATATCCAAGTGAAGAAAAATTAGATTTGTTTACTTTTTTGCAAGAAGAGTAAATACATTTTGAATGAGTCTTTAACCTGGAACATATCTCAAGATGTCTTCACTATCTCTTAGGACTCAAGAAGTCATTATTTCCCCCTTGTTAAAAAAAAAAAGAAAAGAAAATGAAGTATTTTAAGATTTTACCACCTGCAGCTAGAACTTTGTTTATAGCCTCTTTATTATTTAATTTTAGATTGCCTATATATCCTTAATGTGAAGTACAGGGAAAGATGCTTATAAAGGCAAAGAAATTAATGAAAGGATATTGGAGAAATAATTAACTGAGGATCAAACTACTTTTCAAAGATGCCAAGTAGAGTCATGAGTACAGCATAGGTAAGTTCGCCACAAATTCTATTCTATCAACATGAACAAGGGTAAGAAAAACCTTTTTGGTTTTGGTTTGGTTTGATTTGGTTCGTTAATGCAAATTGTCCCACTAACCTGCTGGTACTTTTGTTGTTACAGTAAAAGAACAGTGAAGTCTGTGCTTCCAAAGAGGCATTTTGCTTGCTGTTCTGTCCCTTTAAAGTCAGTAGCTTTTCTAAATTCTCTGGCCAACCCTAAATAAAAAATTCTGAAGGAGGTGCTCCTAACTCTTCAGAAATCCATTAGGCTATAGGACTGAGCTAATCCTGTAAGTGTTTTACTGCACAGCAGAAGTATGGTGGCTTTGGTGGATTATGTCTTAATGCCCTAGCGGAATTTCTCTGAGCTGAGTGGGGGTGAGGGAAATGTTCTCTGTGCCCTCCCCCTGAGAAGTTAACTGCTCTAAAGTCTAGAGAATATGATGATTTTTGTTTTCCTAAACAAACTCTTTCACCTCTTTCCGTTAGCTTATACATTACAGAAAAGCATGAGGGTGCACAGAGGTAAAAGTAACCTGATTTTATTCATTCATTCGTTCATTCATTCATTCACTTATTCAACTATTTTTTGAACCAATATAGGTGCTTCGCTGGGTGATAGAAAACACATGGAAGGAAGGAAGGGAGGAAGGAAGGGATGGAGGGAGGGAGAGGAAGGAAGGAGAGGAGGGAGGGAGAGAGGAGGAGCAAGGATGGGTGGGAGGGAGGGAAGGAAAGAAGGGAATGGAAGGAAAGAAAAGGAAAATAGAAAGAAAAGAGGGAAGAAGGGTGGGAGGAAGGAAAGAGGGAAGGGAGGGAGGAAGATGTGTTCTCTGCTGTCCTAAAGTCTATAACCCAGAGATGGAGGCAGACACTAAACATTGCACAAATATAGCCCAGTTCATTGTTTTTGAGTTGGATTAAGGTCTAAGAGAGAAAAGCACTCAGTGAGAAGAAAGTATATAACACAGAACCCGGGGCACCTGGGTGGCTCAGTCGGTTAAGCATCTGTGTTTGGCTCAGGTCTTGATCCCAGGGTCCTGGCACTGAGTCCCTGGTAGGGCACCCTGCTCAGCTCTGCTCCTTCCTCTGCCTCTCCCCCAACCCTGCTGGTGTGTGCGCTCGCGCTCGCTCTCTCTCATAAATAAATAAAGTCTTAAAAAACAAAAACACCAAGACCCTATCTGATACCATCTTTCGTTTTTATACAGTTTATAAAATGCCTTCACATGTGAAATCTCATTAAGTACAAAGGACAACGCTGTGAGGAAGGGAGAGTGGTTATTAACGTCATTGCCTAGATGAAGGGCCAGAGGCTCTAAGGCTAAGTGTTATTTCACCAGGTTGCACAAACACGGGAACACAGGGCCAAGAGCAGGCTCAGGTCTCTCCAAACTCCTTTCCTCCTATCACACTGCCTGTCATTTTCATGTGGCCGTTTTTGAAAATGAAACATTTGAGGAAGCTGTTGGTTTTGTTAGTTTTCCCATGCAAGAGTCTCCCCCAGAGAAAAAGTGCCTCTTAACATAGGTTTTTGTATTTAATCCGCTTGCCCAGAGTTACCCAGCTCTCTTCAACCTAAAAAAATAGTGGCAATTTGGCTATAAGAGTCTTCCTACTTCAAAATTTTTAAAAAGCTGCATAACTAATAGTGTAGTAAGAAATAGCACCTTCTTAGCTTTTCTACTCTTTTCTTCCCCCAAAATAGAAAAACATGAAAATAATCATATTGGTTAAGTATTATGAGTGGAATTGAAAATTTTCTTTGTGTCAAATTTAAGCTTGGAACAGGCAGGTTTATTTTATCCTTTTTAAATTGATATATTATAAAAGTCATAAATATATATCTGATTTTTTTTGGTAATAAATTAAAATGATGGAAAAAATGTGAGAAAACCTAGTTGTCTCACCTGGACCACTTTTTTTCACCACAGGTAAACACTGGTAACCTTCTTGAATAGGTTAACACTCTTTGGTGCAGATTACTCCAGAAATTTGTTTTATGTGTTAATTTTACTTTAAAATTTCTTGATATTATAAACAATCCCATAACAAATATCTTTTGTTCGTATTTTTGTGCATATACATAAGAACTACTGTACAATAGATGTCTAAGGGTAAAACTGCACATCAGTATTTTTACACATATCGAATACTAAAATTCCCCTCCCAAAAGTATGTACCATTTTATACTACTTCTTGCATGTGACTGTCATCCTTTTTTCCCCAGCTTTATTGAAGTATAAGGGGCAAATAAAAGTATAAGATATTTAAAGTGTATGATGTGATGATTTGATATACATATACACTGTGAAAGGATTCCCCCATCTAGTTAATTAACATAGCCATCCCATCACACATATACCTCGTTTTTTTTTTGTTTTTTTTTTTTTTTATTTGTTTGATAGACAGATCACAAGTAGGCAGAGAGGCAGGCAGAGAGAGAAGGGAGGAAGCAGGCTCCCTGCTGAGCAGAGAGCCCGATGTGGGGCTCGATCCCAGGACGCCGGGATCATGACCTGAGCTGAAGGCAGCGGATTTAACCCACTGAGCCACCCAGGCTCCCTACCTCGTTTTTTTGTGTGTGAGAACATTTAAGCAAATTTCGATTATACAATACAGTCAAATATACTCTCCATGTTATAAGAAGATCCTCAGACCTTATTAATCCTACAACTAAAAGTTTATACCCTTTTACCCAGCCTCTCCCTATTTTCCCCATTCTCCAGTCCATGGCGGCCACTTTTTTATGCTCTTTTTTTTAAATGAATTCTTTATTTTTTATTAACATATAACGTATTATTAGCCCCAGGGTACAGGTCTGTGAATCGCCAGGTTTACGCATTCACACACATTCACCATTGCACATACCCTCCCCAATGTCCATAACCCAACCACCCTCTCCCTACCCCGCTACCCCCAGCAACTCTCTGTTTTGAGAGATTAAGAGTCTTTTATGGTTTGTCTCCCTCCCGATCCCATCTTGTTTCATTTTTTCCTTCCCTACCCCTCAAACTCCCCACCTTACCTCTCAAATTCTTCATATCAGGGAGGTCATATGATAATTGTCTTTCTCTGATTGACTTATTTCATTCAGCATAATACCCTCTAGTTCCATCCATGTCGTTGCAAATGGCAAGATTTCATTTCTTTGGATGGCTGCATGGTATTCCATTGTGTATGTATGTGTGTGTGTATATATATATATATATATATATATATATATATATATATATCTCACCTCTTCTTTATCCTTTCATCTGTTGATGGACATCTAGGTTCTTTCCATAGTTTGGCTATTGTGAACATTGCTGCTATAAACATTCAGGTGCAAATGCCCCTTTGGATCACTACATTTGTATCTTTAGGGTAAATACCCAGTAGTGCGATTGCTAGGTCGTAGGGTAGCTCTATTTTCAACTTTCTAAGGAAACTCCATTCTGTTTTCCAGAGTGGTTGCACCAGCTTGCATTCCCGCCAACAGTGTAGGAGGGTTCCCCTTTCTCTACATCCTCGCCAGCATCTGTCATTTCCTGACTTGTTAATTTTAGCCATTCTAACTGGTGTGAGGTGGTATCTCATTGTGGTTTTGATTTGTATTTCCCTGATGCCGAGTGATGTGGATTTATGCTCTGTTTTTAAGTTCAACTTTTTTTTTTTATTTCCACATATAAGGAATACCATGCAATTTTGGTCTTGTCATATTTCATTTAGCACAGTGCCTTCCAGATTTATTGATGTTGTTGTAAGCAACAGAATTCCCTTCCTTGTTAAGGCAGAATAATATTCCATTGTGTGTGTGTGTGTGTGTGTGTGTGTGTGTGTGTATTTACATTGGGTGTATATGTGTGTGTGTGTATATCTACACATACATATGTTACATTTATGCATTCATTTTTTGATAGACATTTACGTAGCTTTCATGCCTTGGCTATTGTGAATAATGCTGTAATGAAAGTGAGGATGTCATCCTTTTTAATGTTTGTCATCTAATGGCAAAAAATTGTCATTTAATTTGCAGCCACCTGATTACTAGTGATATTAAGTGTTTCATCACATGATTCTTATTCCTGTATTTTTTCTTCTTTGTATCCTTTGCTACCTTTTCTACTTTTTGGTTGTTGTGGATGATTTTTGTTTCTCATGAATTTGAAAGGCCGCTTTATAAATTACAGATATGTATAACTTGCATGTGTATAAAGTGTATGTTGAAAATATTTTCTCCCTGTCAATTGTCAATTCATTATATCGTTTTTGCACCATAGCTATACTGTACATTTTTAGGCAGCTGTGTGGCTATTTCTTGGTTTTGTGTGGTTGCTTCTGGCTCTTTAACATTCATTCCACATATTTTAGGAAAACAGCTTGGTTGTCTCTTCCCCATTTGATCATTTGATGGCACCATTGATCAAGATGCCCTGCCCTCATATAACCTATGTGCTGAAATGAGACCTATTTTCTATTGGACAAAATCCATTTGCTTTGTACCAGGGAACAAGACTCTTTTTCTTCAATATGGCCATGAAACATCTGCATCATCATTAACCTTCCACAAGCTAGCGCCCATCTCTATGAAACTCTTCCATAGACCGACAAAAGACAATCAAATGTTCACACTTCCATAGAATCAGACAATTGCCAGAGAGTCTGCTAGATAACACCCAGTATTCTACTGAAAGGACACTCAGTAATCTTCTTCTTGCCCTTTTCAAGTCTTTCACAATAATAATCCTTGAGTCACTGCTTTCACCGTCTACACTGACCAATAGAGTTAGGTGGATTCTGTGATAATACATATTCATTATGAAAACAGTGAAATAAGTGATTCTTAATCTATTCTTCACAGATGCATTAATTCACACATTTTACAAATTCAGCCATGTGCAAGACAAATCAAAATTAGTTTTTATAATATCTTTTAACAAGCATAAATGGAAAGATTGTTTTATTTGTGTATAAAAATATGTACTTTAGACGAGTAAACTGATTTATTTTTTCTCTACTACTTTATTTTTAAAAAATGAAATAATTGCCATGATTACCTCAGAGAGTTATTGAAAAGATTACCTAAGATAACATATGTGACATGTTTCAATGTATAAATTACTTTACAAAAGCAAGTTATTTTCATTGCAATGAAGCCATATATACTAAAGAAGACAAGCAGGGGGCTGGGAGCCAAGAGGCTTGAATTCTAGTATTTTTTCTTTCATAAAATAATTGTTTAAATATGAGTAAGTACTAACACTTTCCTTATCTGTAAAATAAGAGAATTAAAATCTTTGATTCTTTCCAGCCCAAAATTAATTGCATTTTTTTAGCACATTAGTAGACAATAGAAAGGAAAAACACAAAGGTAATTTTTTAAAGGAAATCAACAAGCATTTATAAACTGCCTAGCCCTGCGTTCTAACAATGAATAGCACCTAGATCTTGTCCTAGAAGAGTTTACCCTATTCTTAAATCTGTGCCTAGTAATAAAGTACATTTGGGAAGAAGAAAGAGGATCAGAGTGGGTCAAGGCAAGGACAAGCTAGAACCTCCTGGCATCTCTGCATCTGTTCTTTCCCACATTTAAGTAACGACCTAAGGAGTTTAATGGTTGCTTCACTACTGACAGCCAAATTTCACATAAAATGTCTGTCTAGTAACCAATCTTAATCTGAGAAATATAGAAAAGATACTTTTAATTTAGCTAAGTTGACAGCGTGAAAGCACCATGATCATGTCAGTTTGGTGTCTATGTCCTCCTTTTAACCGTATTTACGTCCCAAGTAAGAAAATAGCAAAATCGTGCTTCCATCTAATATGATGCAACCATCAGTTTTACAACCAAAAACATGCTAAACCTTTCTCCAAAAGAGAATATAAAATCACGATGTCAAAATTTAGATGATGTCCATTCCTTTCTGAGTCACCTATTGATATCTCGTACTTTGTTTTTTAATTTTTTTTATTGTATTTATTTTTTTATTAACATATAATGTATTATTTGTTTCAGGGGTACAGGTCTGTGATTCATCAGTCTTACACAATACAGAGCACTTACCACAACACATACCCTCCCCAGTGTCCATCATCCAGCCACCCTATCCCCCCTGTCCCCCTCCCCTCCAGCAACCCTCAGTTTGTTTCCTATACTTAAGAGTCCCTTACAGTTTATCTCCCTCCCTGGTTTTGTCTTGTTTCATTTTTTGCTCTTTTCCCCTATGATTCTCTGCCTTATTTCTTAAATTCCACATATCAGTGAGATCATATGATTATAGTCTTCTCTGACTGACTTATTTCACTTAGCATAATATCCTCTAGTTCCATCCATATCATTGCAAATGGCAAGATTTCAATTTTTGACGGCTGCATAATATTCCTGTGTGTGTGTGCGTGCACACACGCATGTGCACATGTATGTACTACAATCTTCTTCAACCATTCATCGGTCAATGGACATCTGGGCTATTTCCATAGTTTGGCTATTGTGGACATTGCTGCTATAAACATTGGGGTGTAGGTGCCCCCTCAGATCACTATATTTGTATCTTTGAGGTAAATACCCAGTAGTGCAGTTGCTGAGTCTTAGGGTAGCTCTATTTTCAACTTTCTGAGGAACTTCCATGCTGTTTTCCAGAGTGGCTGCACCAGGCTGCGTTCCCACCAACAGTGTAGGAGGTCTTCCCTTTTCCTGCATACTCGTCAACATCTGTCGTTTCCTGATTTGTTAATTCTAGCTGTTCTGACTGGTTTGAGGTGGTATCTCATTGTGGCTTTGATTTGTATTTCCCTGATGCTTCCGGAATTTGAACACTTTCATGTGTCTTTTGGTCATTTGGATGTCTTCTTTGCCAAAATGTCTGTTTATGTCTTCTGCCCATTTCTTGATTGGATTATTTGTTCTCTGGGTGTTGAGTTTGATAAGTTCTTTATAGATTTTGGATACTAGCCCTTTATCTGATATGTCATTTGCAAATATCTTCTTCCATTCTGTCAGTTGTCTTTTGGTTTTGGTATCTTGTACTTCAAATTGATTAAATGATATATAGGGTTAAATCATATTAATATATCTTATTTGATAGGGAAATTAGAGGGGAGGTGGGTCTGGGCTATAAACAGTCTTGTTTGTATTATAAGTTGCTATATTTTTTCCTTAATTTTTATCATAGAATGTAAGTACTAAGGGGCTCTACAAGGAATCTCTTGAATTCCAGACATTCTCCTTAGCCACCTTATGTAGCCAGAGCCCAGTTTCCCTTTACAGTCATGATCAGTCACTCCAGCCAATAGGGGAAAAACCTGATTTTTTTGCTTTTTTTGTTCACTACATGGAAAGTCCAAGATAGAAAAGTGACATGTTCAACTTTTAATATAATGAAACCATTTCTCCATTCCCTGGTAAAAGCATTTCTCCCTTGGGAACAAAGATCTCTAGACCAACAAAGCCCAGAGTTGTGGAGATGGAGAAAGAATTCTGCTAGTGAATCATTTGAGTAAGAGTGAGAGGAGCTATTTCCCTTTCTACCCCTTAGTTCCAGAGCCAAGAATCCTGACTATGGAAGAAACAGCAATATTTGTCAGTGATTTAGAATATATACCACACCTTCAAAGACATTTCCACAGCCTCACAGTGTGCCACCAGCTGGTTTTTTGGTAAGAATGGTGTGTGAAATGTCATGGTTATAATTAATACATCCTGTAAGCACATGGATGGTGGTTTTCACTGAAGTACTGGAGAGAGGAAAGGTAAATCCATATCTAAAGAAGTGCATATTCCATTCCATAATGGAAGTAATACAGTGTAATCTACCTGCTACCATATGACTAGTTGATTTCCCTGAGGAATGATGCCATGTTAAAGCTCAATAATGGTTTCTGCTCTTGGCTGGTTGGACATTTAGCAGTGACAACAGCCAGATTAGCCTTGGTGAATGGAAGTTCATGTTGTGAATCCATGCATAGCATTCATCCAGCTGCTGTGTCACTGTGTTCATGAGCTCACTGGTCAATAATAGAGATGGCTAGAAAGAGGCTGACTGATATTTACGGAAGAAGTCATCTTGTACACCATCCTCTGCTAACGCTGCTCATTGGTGATTTTTCTCATTTGACACAACTATCTTCATACCTTGTACCCATTCAGAGAAATCTATCTATACATACGTTCCCCAGTCCTAATCTCCAGTTTTCAAAGTTCTTGCATTGTATTCCTTCCAAATCCATGACCATTCAGCTAAAATATTGGCCACTACTCAGGAAGCAATGTTGATCCACATCTCTGGCTATCTCTCCTTCTAGGCAAAATAAACAACCAGGAACACTGTTCAGCGCTCAGCCCACTGGGAGGATTTCTTTTCTCTACTGTCCTTTACAGTTCATCGCAGGACAAGGCAGTAGTGCTCCAGCTGGCCATTTTCAGGGAATTCTGGAATATTGTACAGAACCATCTATAAACTGGGCTTCACTTTTCTTTCTTTGTCAACTAGTCATTGAGAACTCCACATGAGATCATAGGTGTAAGTAGAGATGAAAGACAATGTAGCCAGTGTAGGGGCCATGGACATTTACCACTTACACATGCAATTTATTCATTCAAGACTTACTTGAGGCTGATATTTTATATATCACCTTTATTTTGTATCATGACGTGTGCCTCTATACACACTCAAGTTAGGGCTTGCTGGCTGAGTCACAAAACACATAGTTTAGTTTCTATGGTAACTTAGTGGCTCTTGTTCCTCCAAGTGGCTCAAATGTCCAGTGTCTACTAGGACTGAAATCAAACTAGAAGTTATTTCTCAAAAGAATAGCTATCTACAGACGGTGATATACCTTTCTCTCAAAATCCTAAAGGTCTGCACTATGATACATCTATATAGGCTTACTAAAGACCGTACCTGCCACAGACATTTCAGACACCACTGGATCTCCTGGTCAGATGGACCAAGTCACAGAATAGCTCACACAGTATCTTAGACCTGTGGCAAATACTTTTCTTGTTCTCTACACCATTCAAAACTGGCAACCTTTCAGGTTTCTTACTGAATGGGTTAAAGTAACATACCCAGATAAGCCCATCAGATATTGTACCTTTTTCTAATTGGTAGGAGATACTAAATATAGCAAATCTCCTTCACCTTGAGACAGTTATATGGATATGCTCCAGACCAGGGGATCCCTTGAAATTTCTCCAAGATGGCAGGGTTCTGAATTTTTGTGGGATTTCCCATGTTCTGGAACACATGTGTCTAACCAAGGGTCATAAATAGCTCATGCAAAACATCTTAAGTACTTCATACTTTCCGGTTCCCAACAGTATGATATTCTCAATGTAATGAATAGTGTTATGTCTCCTAGAATTGAAAGCTAATCAAAGTCTGAAAGTGAAATTATGAAAAAGAATTATAGAGTTGATAGAGCCCTAAGCTAGGACAGTAACAGTGTATTGTTGGCTGTGCCCACTGAATGCAAACTTCTTCTGATGGTAGCAAAATGTATCTTCAGAGAATATAGCATTGGCCTGACTGGTATCTCTGTGTGTGTGTGTGTGTGTGTGTGTGTGTGTGTATGCACTAGGGGATGTGTATGCTTACTCCAACAATAAAAACCACAACAGGAATAGTAGCTACCATTGGAGTCACCAGCTAACTAAATTTGTTATAATCCACAGTGATTCCTCTAGATATACCTATCCTCTGCATAAGACAAGTTGAATGGGGATATGGTAGGAATCACCACCTCTGTACCTTTCAAGTACCTGGTGGTGTCCCTAATCTCTGAAATCTTTCCAAGATTGCAATATTGCTTTTGGTTTACTATCTTTTTATGCAGAGCCATTGCAGTGGCTTCCACGTGGCCTCTCTTACCTTCATAGCCAATGTAAGCATTCCGAAAGTTGCTGAGTATATCCATTCCAACTGTATATTCTGAACCTGGGAAGAAAACTCACAGGGAGCATTTGAGAAAAGCCTTTTAAGCTTCTCAGTAAATGGGTTAGAATGCTGGGCTCATTGTATTGAGGACACTGTGGGTCCAAGTCAATACTCCGTCACTTACCTGACTTCCCTAAATCCCTATTCTGCATGTAGACCATTGGGTTTCCAAGGATTAATGTCATTTTAGAGACAGTATCTAGTAATCATGAACAATCTGATTATTTACCCTTCTCCAATGAATATTCATACCAGTAAGTATCCTTAGTTCCCTTTAGGGAAGACTAGGAGGGTGAATATCCTATAAATTTTTGGCTATGTAACAGTAGTTCTTCCTTTAGAGGATCTGATCTTCCCTTTGTTCAAGGTAATCTGAGTCTTAAATCAGCTCGAATCTGGAAATTGGTTGAAGGATTAATCATTCTTCCCTCTTGTGGTAACTCAAGTCAGACTTTTGTTCACAATACTTAGAGCTTTTCTACTTTATTAAGTAAAACTTTGGTAAACTTCCTTGATTTCAGTCCTAGGAACATTATCATCATCTAATCAATGCCAAAGATCTCTTGGTTAAGTCATCGTAATTACTACCTTAGCTCTGCTGCCCATTATGACCATCACATCCACATTGTCTTTGATGATTATGTTGCCACTTACCTGTTGCCATCTAGGAACTCCCATTATCTCCACTGAATTCCAGAAATTCAGTTTTATGGCAAGAATTCCCTTATTATTCCTGGCCTATAGACAATATCTAGCACAGAGCTCTTCTTGGATTCCAGAGCTCTTCTCATGAGTATGTGTTTTGCAGCTTTGGACAACCTTTTTTTTTTTTTTTAATTAAAATATAATGTATTATTAGCCCCAGGGGTACATGTCTGTGAATCGCCGGGTTTACACACTTCACAGCACTCACCATAGCACATACCTTCCCCAATATCCATAACCCCATCACCCTCTCCCTACCCCCCTCCCCCCAGCAACCCTCAGTTTGTTTTGTGAGACTAAGAGTCTCTTATGGTTTGTCTCCCTCCCGATCCCATCTTGTTTCATTTATTCTTTTCCTAACCCCCAAACCCCCCAACTTGAGCTTTGGACAACTTTGATAGAGGGAGTGTCCTCTTTACCTTCCCAAGTTGAGGAGTGTATGAGCAGGTCTTATATAATAAATTCATTTTACCTTTCTAATCTTCCTAAGCCTTTGGATATCTTTCTATACAAGTCATCAAGAAAGCTCTGGCATTACAATTTTATTTCTTGTAAATTAAATTTGGGTCTAGTTTTTAGTCAACCAATTAGCCAAATTGTTAGACTCCATCTTCACTGTTTAAGGTGTAACCATGAACCCAGAGTCTCTACACAGTGCACTCTTAGAAACAAATTCAGCTTGATTCACTAGTATTTCCTTCTACCCTAGTCCAATTTGCTTAGCTGAGAATTTAAAATTTCAAACACATCATTTTCTTTTTTTCCAAGTTTTCCAATGCATTTAAGAGCAAGTACTCCATCCCATTATGTACCTCATTTTCACTAAAATGTTCCATAGCAGAAACTTGATCACCATAAAGCCTTGTCTCCTATAGACACTTGATTATAGATGTCAAAAGTGAACATTTAAATAACTGTTTGTCAGTGGATTACTGGCATTCCTTTTACAGCAGTAAAAGCCCACAGTAACACTGATGCCTTTAAATCCAATAAGATCAGAGAACCAATTCCAGATACTCATCTTTAAGTTTCTGTTGCCCTGGAACCTTAAGGTTTTCATAACCAATGGCTTCAGCATTTAATGTGTAATTAGGGAAGCAGAACAACTTTATATTACAGATAAAAAATTTATTATGGTAATTACACCTTATACAATTGTGAAAGCAGCTGAGGAATAAAGGTCTGGAAAATACCAGAAAAAAATTTCACTGAATACCTCTGGAATGAGTGAACCAGCTAAGTTTTTAGGAAGCATGGTCACCGCTTCTGTGGACCATAAAGTAGGCTGGTACAAACGTCTGTGGAAAGCGTGTGGTCCTTTATGGTCGTTGTTTGTGTACTTTCACAGCAAAGCATCTGGTGGTGGGTCTGGCATAGCTCTTGATCAGAAGTACCAAGAGTTGGGAAGAACTTGATGCAAAAAGGGGGAAAGCAATAGCACAATGAAAAAAGTGCGTGCAAAGTTCCCAAGGTAGGAGAACAGTTTTTGGGTTATTTAAGACAGTGAAGAAGAGCAGTATGGTTGGAAATAGAGAAAAGAATAAAAGGTTAATTCAAGATGAGATTGGAAAGATAGAAATGAGTCAAATCATAGATAGTCTAAAAGATTTGTAAGTTATTGTAAGGATTCTAATAATGGGAAACCATTAAAGGGATTCTAAAATGTGATCATTATCACTATCATCATATTTACTTACTTAGTACCAGGGACTATGGTAAACATTTTATATAATTTTTCACCTAACATTTATTGAGCATCTGCTATGCTCTGGATAATATGCTCTGTACAGAGATTCAACAGTGAATGAGACTGTTGAACACAGATGTTCTTAAGTTTGTAATCTAGTTAAGTATTGCTGCTTTTAATCTTCACAGTAACCCTATGTGGTAGGAAAGTGAGGCATAGGAAGTATTAAGTTAATCCAACTTAATTAGGTTAACCTTAACTGAGGTTACCCAACTAGAAATTTATAGGATCAGTATTCGGACCATTCTCAGTCATATTTCCATGGCTACTTTTAAGCAGTAGTCTGTCTGTTAGGTAAACACTCAGATAAACCAAGGAATAAATCACCAGGATATGATTAATTTCTTAATCTCTTCATGGTCCTCAGATCTGTATTCCTGTGTCAGTGTGTTCATCTTCGGTTATGAATTTCACTTGAGCAAGGAAATGAGACAGCCTTGAGTATGCGAAGTGTCCTTTGCAGAATTCAGAACAATTACGCTTACCAGCTCTCTCGATTTTTTATGTGCGTGGTATGCACACAGAAGGTGCTTGGCTGTCCATCATGAGACTTGAAGTTTCACATTATATTGGACTGGGCATGCTCACTGGAATGACACATCCAATTTGGAGGCTTCTTCTCGGAATCACATCATTTTGTCATGTTCTTTTTCCTAAAACAGGAAGTGAAATCCTATGTACTTTTGTTTGTTTTGTTTGTTTCTGAAAGTTTTTCACCGAGTCTAAGAAAAAAGAGTTAATTTAATTCTGCATACGTTGAACCAGCATTGGGCAGATAAGAATCTAAATTTGATTGTCATAACTGTCAGGCCATTTAGAAACCAAATAACTCACATCCTGCTAATTGCTTTTATGTTCATTTATCCAAGAGACATGAGTCATCTCTCACAGAATCCCAATTATGAATGACTTACACCTTGTTGATGACAGAGCTCTGTGTTATTCTTATAGAAACT
Source organism: Martes martes (assembly GCF_963455335.1). Classification (NCBI taxonomy): domain Eukaryota; kingdom Metazoa; phylum Chordata; class Mammalia; order Carnivora; family Mustelidae; genus Martes; species Martes martes. The sequence continues at coordinate 173,032,058 of NC_137890.1, read as the reverse complement.
TTCCAAGGTGTATATCTTTCTAAATAATTTTAACTTTCTCTGATTTTAGTTTATCTGATAAACTTGCCTTTCTTTCTCAGAAATATGTGACCTAGGGGCTTAACCTTGCCTGCCTTTCTTTTCTGTAGCCAAAGGGTTGCTCAAAACCCAGGAAAACTGAGTTCCTAAACTTTTTGCTATAAAAAGTGTTGATGCTATGATGACAGATTAATCCAGGCACATGATTGCTGAAGATCTGTTTTAGAAGCGTGCAGTTTTAGTAGGGAATCCAAAAATACCATGAAAGACAATAGAGACATAAAAATCATGTAGTGCCTATTTGAGTCTATTGAAACAAGGGTCACCACATGCTAAAGCAATCAAGTATTAAGAGTCTAGATATACTTTTATTAATTGGGTATTAAATACTATGGGGAATTAGTCCAAGATTGATGAGGAAGAATCAATATAAATGTAACTCACAGAATATATTGTTTTCAATATTTTTCTTGCTATTTTATTTTATTTTTTTAGATTTTTTTTTCATTTTTTATTTCTTTTCAGCGTAACAGTATTTGTTGTTTTTGCACCACACCCAGTGCTCCATGCAATCCATGCCCTCCCTAACACCCACCATCAATATTTATTTGCACAAAATGTCTGCTGATTCAGATTCAAATGTTATCCACTCACACATGTACGTGAACGCACGTATGTGCATACTCCAGAATTCAGCAACAAAAATGTTTGATCCTTTGGTTTTTCTACATTTCATAGCACTGGAAATGACAACTTTAACCCCTACCATGCCAATATTTCTGTCCATCCTCATGCTCAAATCAATTCTAGCAAACAGAAGCTCAAAACCTGCAATATATGCTTGTTTATACTTGTTCAGGCCTATTTTTGACAAATATGTCTTGGTTTAAATTTCTTTTATACCATCAGCTGTCCATTCATATTAAGTTGTCAGAGAAACATAGGCACAAGGACAGCTTTCCAAGATTTAAGCTATAAGGACTAATCCTTGATTCTTCTAAAATAACTCTCAAAGACTTTCTATCCTACATATCTGGGAATTTCACATTAAGGAAAGATTGATGTATGATTAAAAACAAGGCTCATGTATTGATTCAGCACAGGGAGTGGTAGTACAAACTGTCTGGAACATTATTCCAAATGGGAGGATCTAGCAATAGGGATCAATCTTTCTGCTGAGTCAAATGTTGGCTTCTCTTCTGAGAATTCTGATATATGGGTATAAGTAAATGCTATATAAAGTGATAGTTTTTTAATGTGCAGATCTAGCTAGTAGGCACTAGTAAAACTATTAAGTTATTTTTCTTTAAATGAGCAACTTTTCTGGTCTTATTAACATTTATATTTATAAATTAGTATTTATAATTTATAAGGCACCCCAAGCTTTGATAAAATACAGGAGTTCTGTTTTCCGCAAGTGGAAATAAGAACATAGATAGATAACTTAAGGTTATATGGTTTGTTAAAGGCAGAACCAGTAGAAAACAATGCCTACCCTATTATTTTAAACTGACCACAGTAAATCATACCCTTTTGAAAAGAGTCATAAATAGGACTTCAACTCCAAGCCTGATATGATTTCTTTATCATATTAAGAGTTCTTAGGAGCTTAGTCAATTTCTCCCATTTAAGCCTCTCTATATTCTATGCAGTATAAGTTAATTTTTATTTGATGCTGCATTAGGACTCTCTGGAATTAAACAATCTCTACAGAGAAAATACTAAATTCTCTAAGTAAATTTTCAAATTATCTGAAATATTTGATTAATGGCTTTTATGGAAAGAGAATAATTTCTGTCTTTCTCTCTCTCTCTCCCCATCTCCCCCTCCCTTCCTTCCTTCCTTCCTGTCTTCCTTTTCTTTCTCCTCTTTCTATTTATCCTTCTCCTCCTCCTCTCTTCTTCCTTTTCAGCCTTATTGCTTATTAAGACAGGGGATCTCATTACCTTTATAAAAAGTGGTTGTCATATCAAACAAACTACCACATTATTATAAATTACTCTGTACACAGTAATATAGATTCCTTCCCTCACATCCCTACTCATACTCTCCCTGCTGTCTCATTCTTAACCAAGAAACAAGTATATCATGACACAGATAATAATTCTCCTACAATGCAGGGACTATCAATGTCAATCTAAGTCACTCTAGGCCATTATAAATTCTATATGGTAAAGAGGGCTTTATTATGATAAAAGACATAGGATACTGTGTTACTGGTGTATACATTTATACCAGAATCCATACTGCAACTCTGGTTAGAAGTTTAACTTCTGCATTTATAAGTAAATAAAAATCTTACTGCAGGATCCTTTTATCATAGTAAATTCACTTCTTAAAGCAAAAGTTTATTAAGAATATTTTAAAAACCAGTCTGTAGCTATGATCAGGAACCAGGAAGCATGGTAAAATAGACAACAATTGGTAAAGCAGGACTTCGTTACCTAGCATTGGGGCAGGATCAGACAGGCTAAGAATCTCTGGGCATCATGCTTCCTGGTTGTAAGAATACAAGCCAATCGTAGGAGCTCAGCGCTGGGCCCAGAGCAGGATGAGTGAGTGGGAGAGGTCAGGGCCAAGTTGGAAAACAAATGCAAGAGAAAAATACTTGATTTGTGACTCTTTCATGAAGCCACAGATACAAGGAGTTCTTAAATGCAATAAATTTTTATCACTATGTATGAAACAGCCTAGATTAATAATTTACATTAATTAAACATCTTTTGGCATTAACTGGAAATGTATTTGTGATGATTGGCATCAGAGTTCATTCTTTTCATAGATTAAAAAATTATAGAATTGGTATGACAAACTGTACAGATTATCTTTCATTGTTCCTGAAATATAAGGACAAATTATAGTGTATTATTATTATAGCCAGTAAAGGAACTTCACTCATAAGATGGCGACCACATTTCAGAATCTTATTGATAAGTTTTAACAAGGAAACACTTCTGAAAGTAGTTAAGTAAGCAAAGGCATAACCATATGCTCTAGATTTCCCTTACATTTAATGATACTATTGGTAGAACACCTAAGGTGAAGTGTAGAAAAATAAATTCATTCATTCATTCAGCCATAACTCCATCAAATAGGAGGTGTGGATTGGAGACACAGATTTGAGGTGATTAGGCAGTGCAGCTGTGGATCCTGGAAAAAAAATTGCACCATAGTTTCAACTCAGACAAATTTTAAAACCAATAGTGTTAATGCTACTAACAGTTTAAGTAAAGTGAAGATTGAGAATTGATCTTTGGATTTAGCAACATGAGGATTGTTAGCAGCTTTGATAGGAATAATCATTTCTTTCTAGTAGTGGGGGCAAAAGACTGGTTGGAGTAAGTTCAAGAGAGAGGGGGCGGAAGTTAGAGGCTGCAGATGTCTTCCACACTTCCAAGGACTTTGTCTAAAAAGGGAAGGAGAAAAATGGGACACTAGATGGGGTACATCAGGTCCTAAAAGAACTTTTAAAGGTGGGAGAATAACAGCTTGTTTGAATGCAGATAAAAAATATCCAGAACAGGGGAAAAATTGGTGATATAGGCAGGAGAGAGAACAACCACTGGGATGATATCCCTGAGGAGGCAACAGGGGACTGGCTCTAGGTCCTAAGTGGGACAGTTGGTCCCTGTTTGGAGACTAGACGGTAATAGCAGAGAAGACTTTCAATAATAGTTGTGAATAAATTTTAAAATGTTTAGTAGGTTCTTTCTCAGAATTTTATTATTTTTTAAAGATTTTATTTTTAACTAATCTCTATACCAAATGTAGGGCTTGAACTCAACCCTGAGATCAAGAGTCACATGCTCTACCAACTGAGCCAGCCAGGCACCCCAATTCTTTCTTGGGATTTTAATGTCTCACTGTCTTCTTGTATGTGTCTCTATATTCCAACTTGTTCTTTTGTAAAAGGGGCAATTTAAAATATAGTTCAGAATTAGTGTGAGCATCGAAAAGGAATGAACTTTCACCCTTTCAACTTTCATTAATGTTTATGGGACATGTACTTAGACTGTGTGAAAGGCAAATTGCTTTTCGTCTGATACTTCTGCAAACTATCCTCAAATTAAGACATCGTTAATGAAATATCCAATAACAGAAAGACACAGAGAATTAACTCTTTTCTGGGACGTTCTTCACAATAGTTCAGGGGATCCTGAAACAGGTAAGAAAAATAGGAAAATAATTTTCTCCCAAGATTATAATTCTTTATGCCTTTTTATCCAACAGACTGCGTGACTACGTGTAGATTGAGAATATGTTGTTAATAAGCATGTAGTGCATTATTACCAAAAAGTTAAGCATTGCACCACTACATGAGAGAAAAGATCTTGTATCTTTGAACTTTTCAATGAGGACTGTAGGATCATTTCCTCCCATGTGAATCGCTTTGACATTTACAGAGTTCATGGAAGCAAGAGAAAGGTAAGTCCCATTATTGTAAAAGGAAAATGCCATAACTCTCATGGAATGTTCCTGGATTTCTGCCATACAGAGGAAGGAACTTGCAGTGGATGGCAATAAGGAATAGGTGTCACTCATGTGATGAGTAGCTAACCAAGCCACTTAAGGTTTACAGTCATGAAGGCAATGAAGTGTCAGTCTCGGCACAGTTTGGGTTCCAATGCTAGTAGCCCTGACTACATTCTATCATCATCTATGCAATTCATGATCCAAAGGGATTAAGAGACTCAAGCCATTCCTTTGCTCACTCCCGAAAGAGTAAAACAGACATTGGTAAATATTTGTTTAAGAAAGATCCTTTCTGATAAGCAAACTGGATGCCTTTTCAGAGTAACCACAGAAATAGGATTAGAATTGTCTGGGTGGACTAGAGGAGGTGGTTAGAGAAGGGAAGTTGGGTGTTACCATGGAAGTCTGGAATCCTGCTCTACTGGTGGGTTAGCCTCTGCCACTTTGGAATCTTTTAATTGCCACAAAGCCCCATTTCTGGTTAAACACAATGGAACTCATTTTGAAAGGAGGAGAGAGAGGAGACAACGAACAGAGAAGTAGCTTTCCTATTCAGGGAAAATGGTAGGCAGCTAACACTTCAGAGCCTGGGAAAAGGTTTTACAATCTCTGGGACTTAAGGGTTAGCAGGGCCCCTGTACAGTGTCATAGGTTCTTCGAGAGAGTGAAAATACAGTATCTGAAACCTCAATAAGGCACGTGAAAAGACCCAATATATTTGGAATTACCAATTCTATAGCTCAGGCCACCACATTAAGAGAAGACGGAGAGAGGAGAGACTGTCTCAAGTTTCCTAGTTACGCATGGCATTTCTGGCTTAAAAAAAAAAAAATCAACGTTTTACCCCCTCCCCCCATTTTATTACAACCAACCATCTATCTATTTGTCAAAGCATTTCTAGCCTACAGTCCAGGCTAGCCAGATTGCGCTTAGTTGAGTGCCACTGGCTAAATTGAACACCCTGGCTTCCTTGTTCTTGAGTATGAAGGAGAATAGCAATCAGAGGTGCGATGCTCTAGTTCTTTTTAATCTGTTTTTAATTATAGCATAAACACAATACACACACCAATGGGGTGATTTCCATGGATTGTTCTGGCAGGTATCAGCTGGTTTCCAATTGAATGACTTATTTTCTTCCTTTCTTCCTTGCAACCCTTTTTTCTTTCCCTGAAGGAACACTTTATTTGAAAGGCCATTGTCCATATTATTAATTACTTTTTATAGGTATGAAAGAAGTTTTAAATTTAGAACAAGCAAGATAAGGCAAGGACTATCTCTTTTTGTAAAAATGATACAAAGATGGAGAAATAAGTAACGATTTTTATGCTTTTTTTCAAAAACGATTTTTGAAATAATTTACATGTTATGTTTTGGAAAATTTGTATTTCATAACGATGAGGAAAAATTAAACTGTAATATTAAACAAGTACAATAAGCAAATAACATGGGCTCAAATTCCATGATTTTTTATTTCATTATAGGTAGGAACTTCCCCCTTGTTCCTGTATTATTGTAATTATTATTAGTATATTACTATTATTATTACTTTAAATACATATATTTTAATTTATAAAATACTTTTATATTAATATTTTATTTTATCTTTATAAACATATACGTTCTCATTATTCCCACTTGATAAAGAAACAAGAAACTTGGAGATTAAATGACTTGCCAAAGGTCAGAGAGTTAATAATAAGTGGAAGAGTCAGAATGTGGATGTAAGACTTCTAGCTCCAAATTTAGTCATCTTTATGCTACAAACACTGTAAAATTCTCACTATTCTTCATTTTCATATTTTTCTCCAATTTCCATGCTCTTGTTATCATACATAAAAAGTAAATAGATGAATCCTGGGTTAATGTTTCATTAAGTCTACATTTATTAGCTATCTCCTTTATATATGCCTCTCATCAAATATTTCTGAAGTCTTTCAGGCAAAATTTAACTTATTCAGTTAGGATGTTTTATTCACTCTATCTCTACTCACTCTATCTAGACCTCGATTTCCAAATCTACAAAATGGGAATGATAACTGTAATTCTTAGAATTATTTCGATATGATTGAAACAAATATATCTTCACTCTTATGCTTTATTTTTCATTAGAAATTAATCACAAGCATTTACTAATTTAATTTCTTATTTTGTAAAGAGCTGACAAGATTATATTGCAAGTGTCATTAATAGTCTAGGCTCAGGGCATCTGGGTGGTTTAATCAGTTGAACATTTGACTCTTTATTTCAGCTCATGTCATGATCTCCTTGTTGGATCCAGCCGCCTCAGGCTCTGCTCTCAGTAGGCTTAAGATTCTCTCCCTCTCTTTCAGCCCCTCCCCTGGCTTGTACACCTGCTCGTTCTCTTTCTCTCAAATAAATAAATCTTAAAAAAAAAAAAATAGTCTAGGCTCTCGTCCAAATAACTTGGAGGTAAGTTTAGAAAGATTCATAGGGAAATATTTTTCAAAAATGAAAAGAAACAACACGAGAGAATAAAGGAATTCCTTGTTTTTCTACCATGTGACAATTAGGAAGGGTTAGCAAACATTTACATTTTTTAAGAATAATTACATTTTGGGATGTTGTGAAATTTCTAACTTAGCTTGACCTTTTGGTGTTTGAGTTTGTCTGCTTTTGGCATGAGATAATTTCCTGACTTAAAAGACATCAGGCAGTTCTTTCCAATGAACATTTTAATTATTCAAGTTGCATAAATGACTTGAAAACATATGGAATCAATTTCTAACACAATAGTCATTGGTTAAAAAATTGTGAGAAAAATGTTTTTGCTATAAATGAATTTAATTTTCTTGAACTTCAAATTTCACGGGCTTGAAGGCAGGCAGATTCCCAATAGACCTTAAGCAATTCAAATAGAGTTGACCATAATCTCAGTGCTAATATGAACTGTTTCTCATACTATTAGCTTATACTGTGATCAGTTTGTATCTACACAATATATTTATTTTATTTTATCATTGCCCTTTCCTTATCCTCTAAAACACATTCATATCAATTCATATCAATCTTGAAACTGATGCCAGAATTCTACAAGATAAATCATACATGCTACAATCCATAGAATATCAAAGAGCTAAAATATGTGATTTGTGCTGATGTTCATTTTGCATGGACTCTTAATGAAAAAGAAAATAGTTCGTTTGATAATTAAACCAAATTGTGATGGCCACGGTTTAATAACTCACCAGTATTTACTGTGCTCCAAACTTCTCCATTTTATGATTTTACTACTTGTCTTCTAAGTATAAATTCCAAGTCATTGGGAGCTATAACCCTGCTGTTTTCCCACTTATTTTTCTGTCATTTCACTTAATACCACTGAGCATCATGTGGATTGCGTGGGATTATTGCACTTGGTATGAAAAAGCTAGTGGGAGGACAGCAACAGTTATGTTGAAATCAAAGTCTGGCATAAATGCAAAACCATCTTCCAATTCTCTCCCATTTCCATTTTGGCCCTACTATCATATATTATTGCTAACACTGATTTTGTTATCACTCTGAGTGATTTAATTCTGCAACACATTAATTTTAAAAATCATTATATTTCAATTGGTTTATCCTTAGAACTTTAGTAGAAAATACATCATCAGATTTGAAATGGTGAGAGCAAAGCAAGGTTGACCATTATGTTAATCACTGGTCACCAAACTCTCCACTATAAAGATTCAGTCCATTGATTTCTCAGTGTGGATAGGAATATAAGTGTCCACAGGATTAAGACTCATTTTGTATTGTTCATTTGCATTTACAGTTGATTCTTATTGTTTTCAGATTCCATATTTATGAATTTGCCTCCCCACTAGAATTTATTTATAATCCAAAAATCAGGACTCACAGTGCTTTGTTATCACTTTTGGAAGTGCGTAGAGCAGGGACAAATGTGAGTTATCCAAAAAGCATATCCCCAGCTGAGGTGGAAAAAAGTGATATCCTGCCTTCTTATATCAGCTGTCGTTTTGTAAATATGCATCCTTTTCATGATCTATTTCGTGTCACATTTTCTACATTTTTGTGTTTTGCTGTGGTTTCATGTTTAAAATGACCGACCCACAAGCATAGTGATGAAGGGCCATCTACCGTTCCTAAATGCAAGATGGCTATGATGTGCCTCTGGAGAAAGTACATGTTTTATTTTTTTTTTTTAAGATTTTATTTATTATTTGACAGACGGAGATCACAAGTAGGCAGAGAGGCAGGCAGAGAGAGAGAGAAGGAAGCAGGCTCCCCACTGAGCAGAGAGCCCGATGTGGGGCTCGATCCCAGCACACTGGGATCATGACCTGAGCCGAAGGCAGAGGCTTTAACCCACTGAGCCACCCAGGTGCCCCCGAGAAAGTACATGTTTTAGATAAGCTTCATTCTAACCAGGGTTATAGCGCTGTTGGCTGTAAGTTCAATGTTAATGAATCAACAATAATATTAAACAAGATGTCTTTAAACAGAAACATACCAAAAAACAAGGGTATATATTAATTGGTTGATGAAAATGCAATGAAGCTTTTAGGAACCTAACCTTGTATTCTCCCTAGGAGCAATGGATTAGTATTCTTGGCCATGTTATTGGACGGAAATGCCACAAATAAGGAGAATTTATCATATGTAGGACATTTCATCATCTTGAAAAAGGGACACATGAGAGTTTAGAGGAAGATATTACTATATGTAAGTTTTTTAATGAGATGCTATGCCCATCATATCCTCCCTTTTAAAAAAAAATATGACTTTTAATTGCTTTGAAAAAAAAAAAAAGCAGTTCTTAGTTATTATTTTACCTGTTGGTAGGGTGTCACCTGCAGCTATTTCCTAATCTAAAGCTCAGCAGAGTGACTCGTTCAGAGTCCACTGGAAGCCAGCTGGTGGTCGTGGCACTTGAGTGCCCAGGAGTGCCCTGCAGTCTTCCGGATTGGCTACATCACTAATATGACAAGCACACTGCCACCTGCAGCGGGAAGAACATAAATGGGTCTAAATTCAAGCTTTACCCATTCGTGCTTATACAATCTAGAATGAGCTATATATACCTTTCTGAGTTTCTCTTTCTCTCTTCCTCTGTAAAATGAAGACAATAATACCGATTTACAAAGGAAATACTTTTTGTTACTAAAACCATTATCTAGAAACCCATAGCCGTGGAAGAACCTTGGGGGTGAGATGGGTGGGGAACCAAGCCGCTCAGCATTTGCCCCAGTTCTGTCTTTCTGGGAGGTTGTCTCTCTTTTACTACCACGGCTAACATTTGGGATCTTCTCATGCCTAACTTGTAATTCGTAGTAGTTAAATCAGAAATCTGCAGTGTGTAAACGAGGCTTCCCTTATGCTTTTGTCTTTTCCATCCTTGCGTCCTTTTTAAATTTTTTTTCCTTATTATTTAGTAAATCCCTTTAAAATCAGCAACCTAGGAAAAAACAAATTTCCCGTTGTGCTAATGAATTTAATTTGGGATTTCTGGCCAGGTAAAGAATAGAGCTGGAAATAGAAGGTAGACATAATATTGAGGGTAGCAATGTTAATGGGGCGACGCCCAAGAAACATTAGGGAACAAAGTTGAATTTTTTCATTAGGCATAATTTCCTACTGGTAAGAGTACCCAAGTGGTTGTCACAGGGACAGGATATAACAATAGATATAAAAGTGTTCAGTACAGTAATATGGCACATCCTTCTGAAACGTTTTGACAAGTTTAAACACATATGCTAAAGTTAGATATTTTAAAGTTTTTTTCATAAGAAACCAAATTGTACTAGAAAAAAGGAGAGTGATAAGATCATTTAAAAAGTGATACTGATTCCATCCATCGAGTTCAAGACAGAGAAAGTAATATAATCATATAACTTCTTAATGAAATCCGTGGCAAGGATAATTATCCCTGTTTTACCAGAGGCAAAGAGATGTGTGCACATTTCCAAATCATGGGTAGAGTTTAAATTAGGACTGAAAACTTTCAGTTCCCATACATAACCAATGCTAAATGAAACTTGTTGTGTGAATTAATGTTGTTGGTTGAATTCTACTGCTCCCTCAAATATGTCACATTTTGTAATTTTTAAGTCTCAGAGAAATCTGTTTGTGCTCTTTGCAAGACAATAAAGAAAAATACTTCTGTAAATAGTGTTAAATGACTCCTGCTGGCTGGTGGAATCAGGGAAAAGGGAATGTTAGCCACCAATTTATTTCCCGATTCAGAAAATGACTCACTGTGGAACTTCGTGAACGTTGCTTAACCTTTCAGCATTCCAGTTTGTACAGCTGAGAAACAGGGATAGTATTTGTCCCACCTTAGAATGGTAAATGCTCTAAAAGAAAAAAAAAAATTAATCTCATATCAAGGGACAGTAAAGCTGGTTTTTCATGTACTTGAGATATCACTGACACATTCACAAAACAGTTTCTGCCAAAGTTGTATGGTTAATGCTTCCAGATCACCTCCCTAAACACCACATTGTGCACTGAACTCTTTTTATCCTGCCCTGAATCAGAATGGTAATTGCCGTGGGGTGTGTTCAACATGACTGATGAGACGCATCCCGCAGCCTGTATCACCGCCTATGCCAGAGAGCTTTCCGCATGGTTGTCAGGGAAGACAAAACTCAACAGAAGGAGAAAGATCCATACGGTGGGAATAAACTTTCTCCTTGAATTTTGATTCTGGAAAATATGATGAAAATTATGAATGAGCCAATTTCATTTACAGTCTTCCTGCCATAATGTACAACTGTTCTGTTTCCCTCATATTCTGGATACCATAACTTAGGAATAAGATGAACATGTCCTCTCTTGTGCTTTTTTTCTCCTTCCCCTCCTTATAAATTTGGCTTTCTTTTGTTTCTAAAGAACAATTATTTACAATAGTTAGCTCAGGATCTTCTGGTAGCTGTCGCTTGACCAATCGATATTTTTGCCCATTATTCTCCCAGCTGGGAATTATTGGAGTTCATTAAACTAAAGTCCCTGTGTCCCTTCAACTTTTCTTCTTGATCATCTATTGCTTATATGGAGTTTTAGTTTTAAGTGACAAATTCCAGTATGCCTTAACTAGGTTGAGACAGAATGTTATTACCACCAAGAGACAACAAGCAGGCAGTAGCAAACCTCATGCTCTCTCCTTTGGCTAAAGTCCTCCTGTATGGAGTGTAGAAATGACACCAAAAATAGGTGTATGGAATAGGTGCAGAATTCACACACACACACACACACACGCGCGCACACACACACACACACACGCACACACATGCACACACATAGCCAATGGGGCTGTCAAACACAACTGGACAACGTCAGGACTCCAAATTGAAAAGTAGTGGAGAGAAATAAGGCTGTTTAGAAAATAATTAAGATTTCACATTATGAAAGCAAAGCAGACTTTTCCAAATGTAAAGTTGTACCTTGAGAGGGCAAAGAATAGAGTGACTTTCTGAAACACCATGTACCCATTGCACAAAAGAACGTTTTCTAATTTTATATTAAGCTACAATTTCATGCCACTGCTTTCAACGCACTGTGACTAGCCTTGTCTATAAAACCAGATTTGGATTTCGAAAATTTGGGTTCACAACCCGTCCCTGCACGTCAAAACAGAGTTGTTAGTGTTCATATGTGTGTGTCGTGAAGTATGGATATCTAAGCATAAATGTTAAATCCGTATGTGACTAGAAGTAAATAAAATGGATGGTCATTGTATAGCGAGCACACTATCAAGGTGTTTAGATATTGTTAACATGACATAACGTACCCAGAACACATAGACAAAGCTTCAAGGGCAATATTGTTCCATGCCAGGATTTTCCAACCTGTTTGCCTTAAAACATATGAGATATTACTTTGTACTGCCAAAAAGTTTCTTGTTCTGAGAATTGCTGCTTACTATGTACACCCTTCTCTTGGAAACTCATAATATATATTTGTCTATTAAATAATCCAAAATTATGTAGAAGGCAGTAACTTTCTTTAACTCAGCCTTCCCCAGAATTAACTTGACCAAGGACCATCTTTTATATTTTTTATTTTTCTGGGAATATCTAATAGAACCTCTCAGACCCTCCAAGACAGTTTGGAAAATATATTCTATAATTGAGGTTTCAATTCCCTAAATGTAGGTTGAACTTCTGACTCCAGTCTTTCACCGGTGATTCCTTCAACACATTCTAAGCTGTGTATTTAAATTTTAAATGCAACCAACTTCCCTATTAGCAGAGACCTATTTTAGGCGTGACCCTGGGAAAGGATTAACTAGAATTCCTTTTTCTTCTGAATCTTCCTTTAGAGAATTTGTGGGCAAGCAGTTTCCTCATTTTGATGGTGAGCAAGCAGAAAGTGTTTGTGTAATTGAATCAGTGTATACCAATATCAGAAACTTCTATTTTCTACAATAAAGAGTATTCCAAATGGCAAAAAGAAAGAGCTGATGAAATTATTTTTCCCTTCCTTTTTACATGTTCTTTTGAAAGAGTATCTGCCAAAGACAAAAACAAAAAGACATTGAAGCGTCTCATCTGCTTATCAGGTTTATCTGCCAGTCCTGTGCTTTGAGCGCAGAACTGTCCCAACCACACACGTGTCTCTGGAGATGTGAATTAACAGTGAATTTCGGTTGCAGGAGCTGGAATGTGGTCTAGCAATTCTCTTAAAAAAAAATAAAAAGAAAAGTACATAAAGTTTTCATACTACTTTCCTCGACGAATATTAGCGTGTTTTGTTTTTCCTCTCCCCACTCCTTCCCCTAGTCCAGTCTCTCCCTCTTCAGAATAACTGAGGTTTCTCTCTTAGTTTTGTTGTTAAGCATGAGTTTGCTTTCACTTTTTCAGGCAGAATCACAGAATCTCAAAAGTCCGTTTTCACGTAAATTTTCCTCTTCCAAACTCAAATCCTTCCTTCCACAGGTACATGCACTTCATTACATGACACTTGTGTATTTTGGAGGTATCTTCAGCGGAGTAGTGACATTCTCAAGTGTTTCAGCCCCTATTTTATTTTATTGTTTTAAGATTTTATTTATTTATTTATTTATTTACTTATTTATTTATTTGACAGAGAAAGCGATAGAGAAAGCAAAAACAGGGGAAGCAGTAGAGGGAAAGGGAGAAGCAGGCTCCCAGCTGAGCAGGGAGCCAGATGCAGGGCTTGATCCCAGGACCCTGGGATCGTGACCCAAGCAGAAGGCAGACTTTAACCAACTGAGCCCCCCAGGCGCCCCTCAGTCCCTGTCTTAAAGGTGGAGGACAGAACATGGAGACCAGGTGACTTATGCGTTGTCATATAGTGAGTCAGCAACTTCCCTGGAAGAAGGAGGCGTTTTCTCTATCCATTCACACAAAACTTTTTTTTTTTTTTTTCGTTTTCTGTTTTTGCCATGAACTTTGTAACCATCGTCAAATATGTTTAGATGAGTTAGAGAAACACACACACATATACACACACACATATGTCTTTGCAACACTGCAGCATTATCCTTGAATTTTTATGATCATTCAGTTAGCATTTGTACCAGGTCAGTGCTAGTTTCCCTGTTATGCAAACCCACACCCATACTAAGAGACTTTAGGTTAGGAACACAGTGATAATATGACTACTTGGTTTCGGTGTTCGTGCATAATAAGCCCCAGGTCATTTCCAGAAAAAAAATGAAAGATTCAGAGGACAGCCTCACCAGTGAAAATGAGCACTCTCCCCCCACCCCGCACCACTTCTCTCTCAGTAATGAAGAAAAAAAGCAACCATGAAAAAGGGTCAAGAGAATATTGAGTTATGGGATATCAACAGTAGACAATGAATTAATTCTCCATTAAGTCAAGAAAGTTGTAAAGCTAAATTTTCAGTGCATTGAATAAGTGGCTTCATGAGAATTCTGGGTGCTTAGGGAGAGGGAGTACACCGAGATTAAGAGACATGTCATCTCCATGACAGCTAGGGCCACCCTGCCCCTTGAAATTTAGATGATGCTTGTGCAAAATCCCACAATTTCAAGGCTTGTATACTTCCAGGACTGCTCCTGTAATTTCCATGGAGTAAAAGCTGCCTCTGTTTCTGGGCTCCTGTGACCCTACTGTGGTCCCTGCTAAGCACAGAGATAATATTCAGACCTTCTCAGATTTCCACCAAACACCTCCTCCCATAAGAGATGGATGGATGGGACCCAGCATATGGGTGGGTCTAGGGAGGAGTTTTTAATAGAGTTTACATTGAAGCAGTACAAATACTTCTAAATCAAACTTTAAGAAGCCCCATTCTTAACTACTCAAAAATATCTTTTATTGTGCTCAGACCTTCTCCTCCTCTGCGCCCCACCCTGCCCCGGAAATCAGGAGGCATTTTCGCTTGCCCTTTCAGCCTTGTAGTTCCCAAACATCATGTCACTCTTTTCCCTTTTTTGCACCAGTCTCACCCCACTGCCCACCCCCTTCTCATAAACCGTAACAACTACTTTTCACTTCCTCAAGCTGAGAGGTAGAACCTTCTCTCAGATGCCCACCCACCCCCTCAGGGTCTCACTTTCTATTCCAAGCAGCCCATGATGGGTTTTCCCTAAACAGTGGGGTTCTGGGGCCACCTCTTTACAGATGGAATGTCACCCATGTCACACAGTTTTGCCCAGGGCCACTCACTATTTCTTCTCTCTCAGAGGCGATGCCACTTAAAGGCAAATTTTGTGAAAAAGTTTTTCATCAAATTCAAGTACTCAGAGTGAGACTTTATTCTTCCAAAATGTTGCAATTTTGGTGAATTAGGTGAGAATTGGGATAAGAAAACTTACCCCACAAGTGACTCAATTATCCCCACCAAGCACACTGGCTGCCCTGTAACAGGGTCGCAAGATGGGGGTGGAAGGGTGTTACAAGAGACCAGAAGCTCTAGAGCTACATGGTCCAGGTGTGAATTCTGGCTCTGCTGTTGCTGTGCATCCTGGGGCAATTCCTTAATCTCTAAGTACCTCAGTTTCTCCATCTGTAAAATAGTAGGAACCCCCCCCCCTTGTTGTACAGACTAAATGAGTTAATATGTATGGAGCATTTTGAAAAGTACTGGGCACCTATACATGTGAGCTGGTTTTGTTTTAATTTGGACACATGACAAAAGACTAGAGAAAGGCTGGGCAAAACACAGACAGCAACAGAGCTCCTTTGGCAGAAGTTTTCCCCATGGGAGGTAAAAGAGATGGTTGATGTTACTATTGTAAGAGTTTGGAAAACTCCACTCAGGAATTAGTCCTTTGGCAGGTTCTGTGGTTATAAACTTTTGTAGGTTGAGATCCTAATGAGGAGCTAGGGGTCTCTCCAGCCCCAGTATTTTACAACTGGGCTTTTTTTTTTTTTTTAAATTAATAAACAAGGCTTTATTTTATGAATGAATTTGGGTATTTTCACAAAACTAGATCCCAGTTTCAATTGAAATGGGTTTCTATGCCTGTCATGTACTAATATTTTATTTTCTGAACAAAGTGAACCTAAAAGTCTTTGAGAAAAAAAATTAAAAAGCATCAATGCATGTGCCTAACAGAAGTCTTGCTCACAATCTCTCTGAAGAATGCCTGTCTTATAATCTCCCATCTATGGTGCCTTGCATATAGTACTGCTCAGCAATTACCATTTGGTTTGATGTTCATCCTGAAAACAAAAACAAAAACAAAAAAAAACCCTGAAAGATCTGTTTTAAAGACCTGTTTTTAAAAAACTAGCAAGTTCCACACAGGCTTAGCAGCAGCAGCAACAACAGCAATTTAGATAACTTTTCCATCCAATTCTGGGGAGACTTAATCACTTGGGTTCGTATGTTAATTTGCTGAACTCCTAACCACGCAGGAGCATTAGATCAGGGAGTAGTCAGTGAGAAAAGAATATGTTTGTTCTCATTTTCAAGTGTCCTAGGATAAATTGTATTCTATTCACTGGTGCCAGAAAAAAATCAATACAGATCATAACAGTAAAAATATTCATTATTTGTGAAGGAGAAAGAAGCAGAACAAAGCAAAACAAAACCCCACAGCGCTGGGGAACGACAGATAGTGAAAGCATACCAGGAGCACTATTTGTACAAAACATGTGAAATATCCCCAGATAATTGTTCAAAAGGTGGCCTTGAAGAATACCTTTGGTGTCTAAAATTTTAAGTGATTTGCTTAATGGTCACAGACAATTCGTTCATTTTTCTGTGTCTCATTGTTTGCCTGGAGTGATCACATTTAAGATGATAAGAACCAACATTTTTTAGACGTATTTCTATGTGTCCAACACAGTGTATGCAATTCACACATATTCGTTCCTTTCATTTTTACAAAAAGTCCCATTAGAAAACTACTCTTATGCCCATTTTACAGATGAGGAAACTCAAGCCAAAAAAATTTTTTTTTTTTTAAAGATTTTATTTATTTATTTGACAGACAGATCACAAGTGGGCAGAGAGGCAGGCAGAGAGAGAAGGGAGGAAGCAGGAAGCAGGCTCCCCGCTGAGCAGAGAGCCCGATGCGGGGCTCGATCCCAGGACGCTGGGATCATGACCTGAGCCGAAGGCAGCGGCTTTAACCCACTGAGCCACCCAGGCGCCCCCAAAAAAATTTTTAAAAAAACCTCATCCAAGGTTATGCAGGTAGTAAGTAGTGGAGGTAGGGTTCAAAGGCATGTGCCCAGGTTCTAGCATCAGTAGTACTACAATACTATCTGATTTATCAGGCCCTAGTACATGCCAGGGCACCATTGTATTCATGGCCGTTGTGGTTGAGGCAACATTTCCTGGTTGGGCAAACTGAGCGTGAGCTTTCTGGTTAGAATTTTAGGGAGAGTAATACAAAGGAGTCCTCTCTCCCCAAGGACCATGAGATGTCTAACCATTACAGAGACCTCCAGAAAGCCACTCACTGAACAAACTCAGGAAAATCTGTCTGTTAAATCTTAATATCTGACTGGACATTCTGGAAAACCAGAGACAGAAAGTTACACTCTCCGTGATAGCTATATTCAATCAGGAGCCATAAGGTCTTTCTATTTAAGTGCTGAGAGTTGGGGATTCTCTTAAAGACTGGGGCGCCTCTTGTCTCCAGTGCAAAAAAGTGAGCCAAAGTCTATATGGTCTTCTTCAGGTACAAAGACCCAGATGATTTCAGACTCCATCAGGAGGCCTCATTTACACCCTGGATTTTAAGGCATCATACTCCCTAGTCTCATTTCCCAGGTCCCATTTGTGGGGCAATTAGAAAAACTCTCCATGGATGTTGGGTGCTTTGAAATTCTCAGTTGGATGCTTCCTTGTGAATGTACAACAGTCATTTTACTTTAAAGCCATTTGATTATTCCCAAATCAGCAACTCTGTTTCATGACAACATCTTTGATTGTCACTTGTTTTTCTTTGAAAAGAGTAATTTCCAAAAGAAAGTAGGTGAAGGAGTTATTATAAAAGCATATAAAAATTTGGGATTGTGTGATGGTTATTTTTAAGCAAAAGGCATAGGAAAAACAAAGCAGAAAAGAAAGGGAGATTTTAGTTTCCTCAAAAACTACCTTACAAAGTCCCACCTTAAGTCCGGGAGTATCAGGTTAGAGTAGTTCTGAAAGGATTACCTGGCCCTCAGCCCTTGGGAATTCTTAGCTCTGTGGTGTTTGTTTTTGTCTCCCAACAGAGGTGTGGTATGAAGGGGTCAGGTAGAAGGTGAGCAAGACGTTAAATGCTCCATTTCCTCACTGTGAAGGAACACTGCAGTCAAACCAGGTGAGCTGAAATAACTGGATATGTTTCTCCACCGAGCTAGTGTTTTGATCAAACACTTCCTCAACAAATCTTACTCCCTAACTTGAGCATTCTTCGCTGCTGCCAGTTATAGGAGTATGAATGTAGTCAAAACACCTCCGAAAAAAGACAATGGCAAAGAAATAGAATGATCTCGTCTGTTTTCTGTAAAAGAGATAATTCATACTACACTATCTGGACTTGAATGAATTGGATATTTGCAGCTTGATTTCATAAAGAAATAACTTGGATGAGCTTTTAATATTTAAAAATCTGATGGTTATAGTAACTAGTAGTGATATAGAGACAACGACCACATATTTAGGGGGAAACAATTGTTGAGGAAACCAGGTAATGATGTTGAATAGATTCTAAGCCAATCTGGGTTTTAGTTCCCTAATCTGTGAGACAGGGGACTGGACTAAATTATTTCTAAGAACAATCTTGCTCTGAAAACTCCGACTGTATCTGGATATCTCTTAATTCATAAACATATACTATAAACTTAGTCACTGAACAAAAAAACAGTTAAGCAGTATTATTTATATTTCACTAAAACTGCTTTGAGAACCTACTTTTGGTTTGTAGACAGAATAGAGGAATAAGGGATTTCAAACACAAATGGCATTTGGGCAATGAAAGATGGACACCTATATTGCCTATCTGCCTTACCAGAACTTTCCTAATGGCTATTTATCCTTCACAAGTTCCCATATAAATTATCAATTACCTGTAAAAAGTATTTCTAGTAGGACACTTTTATTTTCCCTATTAAAATGAGTCCAGAAATTCAGACAGTCTAAGAAATGGGGACTACTTGGAGTTGCCAGTGTAATCAAATGCCCTTTGTGCAAGAAAACTTGCATATTCTGAAAGGATTGTATCCATTGGCTGACAAGTTCTTGAGCATAGGAACCCACTGACACAGACTTAAGTGGAGTGGAGTGTATTGCTAAAAGGAATTCATTCACCCAACTCTTTCACTCTCACCCAGTTCACCTCCTACGCTTGCCGCACCTTTCCACCTTTTTCCAAAGCTCCTCCTGTTCCAGTTAGGTTTCAAATAAATATTGGCATCCTCATCCAACAGCTAGTACTGAGTGTACCTGGAAGACAGTCCAGTTCACTGGAAAGCACATAGGCTTTTAGTAAAAATATATCTTCCTTTGACTTCTCTGCCATTTACAAGGTATGTGGCTTTAGGCAAATTACCCTCCTTGAGTTCAGTTTCTCCCCTACATAATGGGCATAACAGCATCTACTTTGCAGTGTTACTGTGACTAATAACTAATCTAAGGTAAATGGAATACTTGACATCATAATGGCATTCAGTACATTAATTATAGCTAGAATTAAGAAATTATCTTTTTTTAAGATTATATTTATTTATTTGACAGACAGAGATCACAAGTAGGCAGAGAGGCAGGCAGAGAGAGGGGTGGGGAAGTAGGCTCCCTGCTGAGCAGAGAGCCCGATGTGGGCCTCGATCCCAGGACCCTGGGATCATGACCCGAGCCGAAGGCAGAGGCTTTAACCCACTGAGCCACCCAGGCGCCCCAAGAAAGTATCTTTGATAGGATTTTGAATGAACATATAATTTGATCATGTCACTTCCTACTTTAAAATTTTAAAGAGCCCCTCCTTGTTCTGAAACTTCTAGTCTTCTTCATATAGCTTACAATGTCCTTCCTGCTCTGATTACTGACCTCTCCAGTCACGTTACCGAACCCACACCTCCCACTGCGCTCCATGCTCCAGCCATACTGAGGGCTTGGTTGTGGTTGTTTTATTATGCTGAGAGAAAATGCATTCATGCTATTCCTTCCGCCTGAAATGTGCTTTTCCTGCTTGTCTAACAACTAATTCCTGGTCACCTCTTAGCTTCATTTAGTCAATAGACTTCCTGAACCAGCCTAGATTCTGAGTTACCAAAACAATCTGCATTTCTTCTGTCATAGTGCTTACCGCATTGTTCCACGATCTCCTGGTCAGGTGTCTATATCCCTCTTACGCTGTGAGTTCATCGAGAGCTAAACTGTGTCTATCCTGTTACTTCACCATAGCCCAGTAACATGCCTGGCACATACTATGCAATCACTAAATAAGTCAGTAGACAAATGAATGCGTAGACTCCAATTTCCACGTCTCCATGTGGCCAGTTATATGGCTTCAGGCAGCCATGAGAAGGATATGAGCTTCCGGTTTCTTTCTTACTCACCACTTCCTTTTTGACTAGGAAAGGAGCATATGGATTAAGCAGAATGCTTAATTTTTAAGAGAAATTCTGCAAATTGGCAGAAGACTGTTTAAGATATTCTTTCCAGGAAGTCAAGCTTGAAGAAACAGCCTTGATCAATGGAAAGAGTTCATTTTTATCAATTTCATTATTAAAAATATATAGTATATGTATGGTATGATTTCAGTTAATAAATATGTGTATGCATACTTATCCAGGGGGGAAAAACTAGGTAGAAATACTGGAAAGAAAATTTGAATTTGACATCTCTAATGTTTGTTTTTTTAATTTTCTTCCTCATGTTTTTCTGTCTAGTCAAATGTACTATAATGCTCATGTATTAGTTACGTAATTTTTCTACTCAAGTATAATTAACATACAGTGTTATATTAGTTTCAGGTGTATAATATAATGATTAAACAATACTGTATATTACTCACTGCTCATTGTAAGTGCACTGTTAATCCCCATCACCTGTTTCACCCATCCTCCACCTCCTCCCCTCTGGCAACCACTCGTTTGTTCTCCATAGTTAAGAGTCTGTTTTTTTCATTTGTCTCTTTTTTCTTTGTTCATTTGTTTTGTTCCTTAAGGTCCACATCTGAGTGAAATCATAGCATTTTTGTCTTTCTCTGATTTTTACTGCATTTTCAGATCTCAATTTCTTTACAGTCTTTCCAGATAAGACACTTGGCCAAAGAGAAAGTTGCCTCTCTCACGTTGAGCGAAGCCCTTCAACATTTACACAGTCTGAGATTTATTTTCTCTATCCCTTACTATTATCTTGGGGTTTTCTGTTTCCTAATTTCCCTAATTGCATTAACTACTCTCTAAAATTAGAAGTTTGCTTTTAAAAGATTTCATGGTTTCTAGGATGTCATTGAACATTCTTCCAAAATACTATTGACTTAATGAATTTTGCATAAGAAGATACTTTCTACAGGAAATAAGCAAGAGTGCAGGTCTGTCCACTCAGAAGACACAGATAATTAGTTCTTGACCTTTTTTTTTTTTTTAAGATTTTATTTATTTATTTGACAGAGAGAGTGAGAGAGAGCACAAGCAGGGGAACAACAGGCAGAGGGAGAGGGAGAAGCAGGCTCCTTGCTGAGCAGAAAGCCCAAGGTGGGGCTTGATCCCAGGACTCTGGGATCATGACCTGAGCCCTAAGCAGACGCTTAACTGACTGAGCCACCCAGGCTCCCTAGTTCCTGACTTTTTAGACCATTCTAGCATTTGGAGTTATTTTACCAATTACAATGAATGACAAATTTTAAATTAGGAAAACAAAGTTCTCCTATCTTTTGACCAAATCAGAAGTTGTTTATATAAAGTGTGTTGCCTTTAAAGACAAAGGAAAAATACAATCAAATAATAATGTTGTGTTACTAGATCATCAGTGGGTTCTTTCTAGTCCACTAACATAATTTTTAAAAGAATATTTGAATAACTTTGATCTAATCACAGCAAATTTCCTGCTCAATAGATGATGAGAAATTTGCTTTTAAATGGGAAGGTCGGTAAAGATTTTTCTTTTTTCCTTTTAAGACATGCCAGTGTGTTAGAAATAGAAGAAAAGATAGAATAACACCGTTTTTAACACTATTTAAGGTTTAAACAGTACATCATCAGGTATTGTGCATCATCAAATCGATGTGTTTTGCTGGTGAGTATTGCCTGCTGACAATTCCTCTAGTTCATACCAATTGTTTTTGAAAATAACAAAAACAAAAACAAAAACAAAAACAACCTCTTAATTTTTGTTATTACCAGGAAGAGAACATCTCAGTTTTAGGAAGCTCTTGGAGAGGACAGAAACATTTTCATGGAATCTGGAAATGGTCAACCAGATATCCCCATAACATTTTAGAAATGACCAGCCTTCCCAGATGTAGACCTAAGTCCTGACCTAACCTGAAAATGACACAATCATATTTTCTGAGTTTTGTAATGCTCCTGTACCTGAGCTAACTGGCGAGGATAGGAGAAGTTAATGCCATCACTCTGACCCTCATTTAAATCTCATGCTTCCGGGATTCATGAAGAGTCAGAGCATAATTGTGCCTTGAACACACAGTAGGTACCTCAGTGGTTTTTTGTTTGTTTGTTTGTTTGTTTGTTTTATTTGTCAGAGAGAGAGAGAGGAGCGAGAGTGAGCACAAGTAGACAGAGTGGCAGGCAGAGGCAGAGGGAGAAGCAGGCTCCCTGCCAAGCAAGGAGCCCGATGTGGGACTCGATCCCAGGACGCTGGGATCATGACCTGAGCCGAAGGCAGCCGCTCAACCAACTGAGCCACCCAGGCGTCCTTTTTAAAGGTTTGGTTTTTTTTTTTTAGTTTTTTTTTTTTAATTTTTTTTTTATTTATTTGTCAGAGAGAGAGAGAGGAGCGAGAGTGAGCACAAGTAGACAGAGTTTTAAAGGTTTTTTTTTTTACCTCAGTGTTTTTTGAGGTCGTACTTTAATAATTGGAAAGCCAACCATGAGAAATCTAGCTAATGTTTGCCTCACTGCAGCTTGAAGCCACATTCAGCAAACCCACTCAGAATAACCAGGAGAGCCACTTAACAAGCAATATGAAGTCTTAAAAGAAAAAGAAAAAAGGTATGCGAGCGATGTCAAAGGCTCTGATTTCCAGATATAGATGTGCCCTGACTTTTTGTCACTTTTCCTTTTCTTTGAAAAATGGGAATAATTCTTATCACTGAACCATCGGAATATTGAGTAGACAATAAGTTAGCACTTACAAAGGATTTAAGGTGAAGGGTGCTATGTGGGTTCAAGGTATTTGTTAATGTTACTACTCAATCTATTTTGGCCCAACGTTGAAACAAAAGCAACTTCTATTACAAATAATATGTTGCTAAAATAACCTAAGGAAAGGAGAGTAGAGACACCTGGGTGGCTCAGCTTGCTAAGTGTCTGCTTTTGGCAGGAGTCCCACATCGGGCTCCGTGCTCAGTGAGGAACCTACTGAGAACTACTTCTCCCTCTCCCTCTCCCTGTCGCTCCCCCACTTATGCACTTGCTCTCTCTCTCTCTCGCTTTCTGATAAATAAATAAGTAAATAAAAAGAAGGAAAGGGAAAATAAATGAATTTCCAAAGACAGATAGTTATCATCTGGATTATTGAGAATTCATATTGAGGATATAAGCTTTGAACACTAAAAATAATGTTCTTTTAATTTTTAAATATCTTTAATCAAAGAAGAAACATTTGGGGAAGAAAAATAGGTAACATATTAGTACCTGTTTATGAAGAGGTGACATTTGTAGGTACACACTAATAAATATGTTTATAAAGATAGTTTTTATGGCAAGACTGTATTAAGCAGAAGTTTACTATAGCAAATTTTTAAAATGGTATATCTAACAAAAGGTGCATGTGTGAACTCAGGTAAACTTGAGCAGGTTCATTTAAGATCTTAGACACAGTCCAAAGTCCAGAAATATGTATGTATGTGTGTATGTGTGTATATATACATAAATTTGTCTAATATAGGTTATATTAATATGTCAATCATTTATCAGTATAATTGTATATCAAATATCAATGATATATTAATATTATATAGCCTATATTAATACATGAAATATGTTAATATATTTATTATTATATTTATAATAATGAACACTGTGTGTTGTGTAAGACTGATGAATCACAGACCTGTATGCCTGAAACAAATAATACATCATATATTAATAATTAAAAAATAAAATAAAATATTCTTAAAATAATAATTATGTGTGTGTGTGTGTGTGTATGAATTTGAACTGAAAACAGATATGATGTTATAACATCTGCCTTTATGTAGCCTTTCAATTAGCTCCTAAAGGCTAAACTGCTGCCTTTCCTGCTCACAGGTAGCTATTAATGATAGGATTGCATCCCCAGAAGTGCCTCATCTAGACTCCTAACATTTCCTTCCATGTAGAGGAATCTTCACTAGCATAGCAGTCCTGACAATTCTGCCCTCAGGAAAAAAACAATCACTTAATTTTATTGAGCCCTTCTATCTCCCCATTCTCCTGGGAGCTAAGTGCCTACAGAAAGCATACAGTCCACTCTGTTTTGGACCCAAAGTTTTAGAGGAGGTCCATGTTGTACAAAGCTGGGAATAGGGCAGGTAAGTCTGTCTCAATCTGAAGTTCAGTATTAGTAAGTCCATTTTCCAAAATCAGCTTTATCAGTGAGAAAATTTATAATTTGTTTTCCATCATCTTACTATCTTATTTTCATAATTTGATTTCCATCCATCTCACTGTCTTATTTTTTCATTGGTTCAGACTCAGCTGGGAATAGAAATATCCCTTATCTTGAGCCCCCTAAAGACTCCTCAAACCCACAATACAATGGGAGGTACACACATACCTGCCTTTTCTAAACCAAAGGAATGAAAGAAAGTCTAAGTCCCCAAAGGCTTAGAATAAAATATTATGGATATAAACTCACTAAAATTAAACTCTGCCATTAGAAAATGGAATTGGGTTAGTTTCTTGTAGTTACTGGAACAAATTGCCACAAACTCAGTGACTTGAAGCAACAGAAATTTATCCTCTCACTGTTCTAAAGGACAGAAGCTCAAAATCAGTTTCACTGGCCCTAAAGCAGGGAGTCAGCAGGGCCGTGCTGCCTCTCAAGACTCCAGGGGACAATCT
Source organism: Martes martes (assembly GCF_963455335.1). Classification (NCBI taxonomy): domain Eukaryota; kingdom Metazoa; phylum Chordata; class Mammalia; order Carnivora; family Mustelidae; genus Martes; species Martes martes. Next base: position 173,006,940 of record NC_137890.1, on the reverse strand, counting down.
GGTCCTTGCCTCTTCCAGCTTCTAGTGATTGCTGGCTTTCCTCATTCCTGGCTTCATCTCTCCATGACCACATGATTTCTTTCTCTTCTTTGTGAGTCACATCTCCTTCTGTCTCTCTTTTATAAGGATATATGTGACTACATTTAGGGCCCACTCTGATAATCTGGGAACATCTTTTCATCTCAAAATTCTTGACTTAATCACTTATGAAAGGCATTTTTCCTTTTTCTTTTTTAAGATTTTTAAATTTTATTTATTTGAAGGAGAGCAAGAGAGAACGTGAGTGGGGTGGGAAGGGGGAAGGGGCAAAGATAGAGGGAGAACCTGAGCAGAGAACCTAAAGTGGAGCTTAATCCTAGGACCCTGAGATCATGACCCAAGCCTAAGGCAGCTGCTTAACCAACTGGGCCACCCAGGTGCCCCTGCAAAGGTCATTTGTCTATCTAAAGTAACATTTATAGATTCTAAGTATTAGGACCTCATATCTTTGGGGGACCATTTTTCAGTCTACCATATTAATTTCAAGAGTCACAAATAAGTCTCATTTCCTTTCCCCCTTTTCTCTATATTCTGAAGTTCTACAATTTAAGATTTTTTTTTAATTTTTTTTAAGATTTTATTTATTTATTTGACAGACAGAGATCACAAGCAGGCAGAGAGGCAGGCAGAGAGAGAGAGAAAGGAAGCAGGCTCCCTGCTGAGCAGAGAGCCCAATGCAGGGCTCGATCCCAAGACCCTGGGATCATGACCTGAGCTGAAGGCAGAGGCTATAACCCACTGAGCCACCCAGGCGCCCTACAATATAAGATTTTAAAATACATAGTTTTACACCACAGTCTTAGAGAATCAAGGCAGTCAGTTCATTCTAGAGTTGGACCACCCAAATGATATTTACAAAGAATATATCATAAGATGATCACCTTTTCTGTGCATGTGTGTGAACTGCCAAATTTTCAAATACATGCCATGTAATTTTCTACCTGAAGTGTAGTAAAGTATAAACTTAAAAATGTAAATGATTTCTACATTTATCCATTCACATTATAAATTCAGGACCAAAGTTGTTTATAAACCTATTTTTAAAATCCTGGTCGAAGCATTTGCTAAAACAGTTCAAATATTAAGTCTTTTTTTTCCTTTACATAGAGCATATGATGGAATTAATCATAATTCTGATAGGAATTTATAATTTACTATCAAATTGTAAAAAATACTCATCTTACAGCTAAGAACCATTGACTTCTTAGATATACTCAATTTCATTTTACTCTACTTTCTTTTTTTTTTTTTAAGTCGTTGACTTTATGTTGTCACGTTCCAGCAATATTCAAAAGATTTGCCACTTGACAAGAGTTACTGCTTGCAGAGGTGAGAAGGAGACAAGTCCTGGTGAAAGGTAGGCATAGAGCTAAGCATTCTCACTGGCTAGGAAACTTATACTCAAGACCACAAGCGCACTTTTCAGTGAGGGAAGGCTATGCTGTGATAACATATACACCTCCAAATTTAATGTCTTAGGGAACAAGACATTTACTTCTCTTTCAGACAGCAGACCAGAGTGGGAGTTCCAGATCAGGGGCAGCTCAGCTCTATTCAGTCATCCAGTGGACCAGGATGACAAATCCTCCATCATCCTTTCAAAGTGGCCCTGGTCACCTCTCTCCCAGGAAGCCAGAAGGTAGACGTGCAAAAGCACATCAGTACAAGAACTCTAGCACCTTGGCACGCCACACCGCAAAAGAGACTGGGAAATGGAGTTTAGCTATGTGCGCAAGAAGAAGAGGAGAAGGAATTTTGGTGAACCGCTTTCAGTCTTTGCCGCATGCACTATACAGATTTCTGCCTCAACAAAATTAAAGATAACTATGTAAGTAGTAATCATGGGCATTTAGGGTTATTACCAGCATGCATACCTGTGAACAGTAAGGATTTATTCTACTCGAGCAACTATTTATGCTTAATCTCAGTAGGGAAAGGGAAAAAGATAGAAATGGTTTATTTTCTTTTAGTTATCTCATATATTAGTTCATATAAATTGTCTCAAGTGATGGTAGCTCAGTCTTTTTTCTAAGTAAACTTAAGTATTATATAATATATGTTGAGAAGTTTTTCTTTCCTCAGTTCTTCAGCCCACTGAGGAAGGAAATAGGCCAAGGCAGTTAAACTTCTTTTCTCAAAAGGCCTAACTATTGGTCCAGGCCGAGTTCCAAGAGCGGAGACAAGGAACGGTAACTAGTGGGACTGTCCTTTTGCCGAATGAAGAGACGAAAAGAAGAATCCCAAGTCTGTTTCCCAGGCACAGGAAGGACCGGGAAGCAAGGAAATCTCCAATTTTCAAGTCCACTGAGCAGAATACAAGAACAGGGTCCAAAACAAAGAGTTCTCCATTGAGAACCGGTGGGATGGAGTAATCAAGTCCCACAAACAGGCTGAGCCTGGAAGGAAGCCCAGAAGCAACGGCATTCTTGGGAGGGAAGTTTCTCTGGACCCTTAAGGAGCTGAGACTTTGACATTCCAACCCTGCCTTTAGCTTGCGATTTGGCTCTTCCTTCCATGTGGAGAGGAGTAATGAAGCTAAACCACTCCCAGTATGAGAATGCCGATTCATGACAAGTCATGAAGGGAAAATAAAACAAAGCAAAACTTTACAAACAAAATGAGTAGAACCGCCTGTAAGGCCTATGAGAAATTAGCCTTCATGGAAAAAAGGTATTATAGCATGGCTTGGGATTTAAGTACAGTGAATTCTAACTAAAAAGAGTTTGACTCAATTTCCTGTCCTTGCCACTGAGTAGCCTGTTACCTTAGGCAAGTGATTTACACTCTCCAAATCTTGGTTTGTAAAAAAGAGGTAAAAATACTACCTGACTCATGTTTTCTGGGTGTATGTGTGTGTGTGGATTTCTTCAGGATTTAAATGAACGAATGTTCAACTATACTTACTGAGGTATAGGTACCCAACAAATACCAGTTAAAAATATTTTGAAGAATGTTTGAATATTTTTCTTTCTGTGTTTCTGGGTATAAAAACTGCCTTTATAGCTATTAATTAATTGATTAATTAAACCATTTGCCATGACCTCTTAGGCTCTATTGAGGGTAGGGGTTAAGTTATGACAACTGACCTATCTAACAAAGTAATATGCTAATTTAAGAATGTTCCTTCTCGACATGAGTGTTCCCTGCAAACCTAGGTATAGTTCTAAGCTCTTAAGGAAATAAATACCAATAAAAAAAGATGACGTAGTTCAAGCAATGTGGAAAAACCATCCACAGTGATATCTCTCAGCATTCTTTCATATTTCTCAGCATATGAGTTGTATAATATGCCAAGAATTCATGATTCTCTGCAATTTATTTAATATTTCCAAAATGGGCCATCTTTCCTATCATTACTCTGTCTAGATCATTATGAATTTTATTTTCAAGGACTTCTAGTGCTTTCTTAGGAACCCATCATCACTGGGCCTGCCAGTGCATCTTCTGGCAAACTGTGAGAACAGCATTTGTTGGCAATTGTGAGAACAAAAGAAGATTTTTTTAAAGGTGATGAAGCAGAAAGGGAAAGCAGATGCCCCTGAGGAACAAGGAAAAATGTCAAGGGAATTTGTCTATCTTCTTGGCATCCTGAGGCCTGAAGGTAAGGGGGATGTGCCAGGTTATTGCCTCATGAAAAGCAGAGAGGGAAGGATTCCTCTGATTGCTCACAAAAGATGGCTTGGAAAAGGAAACGGACAGTCTTAGAGAACAGGAGTTGCCACATAAATTGGGAGGCAGATAAATCTCAGATAAAATTGGGAAGTGATAAGATAAAAGATTTCCTAAATGCCCTGGAAAAATTATTGGAATCTTCAAATTATTACAAAATTGTTTCATAATAATTATATTAACTAATATTTATTAAGTAAGTATCTGTTATGTGCCCAGTACTATGCTAAGTACTTTGCATGCTTTCCTTTAGTTAATACTGTATCCCTAAGAGGTACACACCAATATTGTCCCCACTACACCGACTGGGAAACTAACGATTGTAGAGGTTAAGTCCTCAGACTTATGTGACTTTATGGAATAGTATAGAGCAAAAATCACATATTCAGAACCTGGCTAGGAAAAGAAGTTGTTTATGAATGTATTTTTCAGTGATACCTAAATTGTAAGAAAACTTTGCTCTCATCCTCTTGGATGAATTGATAACTAGTTTTATGTCTGGAAAGACATGTTTCTCTGAGGTCACGTTGCAGCACTTTCAAAAGGGTTTCCCTCAAGGGTGTTTCATCTATTAGTATCAGCAAAAGTATCTCACAGAATGACTAATTTTTAGTAATTGTGACCGGCAAGTCTTTGTTGAGTCATTCTCTTCAGAAATAACACCCTGATTCATCAGATCTGTTTTTAACATTAATTATAGTTAACATCTGACATATTCTTTACCCTTTCTTTACATCACTGAATACTAGAGAGAAAATAAGACCAGCCTAGATCAGATTATTGTTAAAATAATAATTATTAGTGATTTAGGATGAAAATGGGATTACTTCAACAGCTCATGATATCAGATATGTCTTATATTTCATAAGATAAAAAAGAGCAGTAAGTACTTTTTCTTAATGCTTAATGTTAATGTTGTCCACAAATTGCATGGTACAAATTATATGCTTTTACATTAAAAAAATATTTTAATGCGATCATTCTAAGAAGTGAAATGATCAGTAAGGAAGCATCAACTTAAAATTAGCTGTCTTTCAAAAGCCTTGTGAAACTAACAAATGACTTACCATGAACAGCTGAGATTTCTAAAAATTGTCACTACCATTTGCATAATAAAGTGTGTTTTGGCCTTTAATTAAAAGCGGTTAGTTTTTGAACTTCTAATGTAGGTGTACAGAAAGATGTCAGCAACACTGGATCAAATAGACTAATTTTTTTTCCAGACTAGTCCCTTTATAATATTATTGGCACATCATATTACACTATTTTCAGGTGTACAACTTAGTGATCTGATAATTTTATACATTATGCTATGTTCACCACAAGTGTAGCTACCATCTGCCCCATTACATCACTATTATAATATCACAGACTGTATTTCTTATGCTCTGCTTTTTATTCCCATGACTTACTCATTCCATAACTGGAGGCTTGTATCTCCCTCTCCCCTTCACCTGTTTTGCCCAGTCTCCCCACCCACCTCTCCTCTGGCAACCATCGGTTTGTTCTCTGTATTTATAGTTCTGATTCTGCTTTTTGTTTATTTATTGTTTTAGATTCCATTTATGAATGTAATCATATTTGTATTTGTCTTTCTCAGCCTGACTTACTTCACTTAGCATACTATCCTCTAGGTTTATCTATGTTTCTCAAATGGCATGATCTCATTCTTTTTTACGGCTGTGTGCTATTCCTGTGTGTGTGTGTGTGTGTGTGCGCGTGCGCGCGCGCGCGTGCGCATGTACACACCACATTTTCCTTATCCATTCATCTACTGATGGACACTTGGGTTGCTTCTGTGCCTTGGCTATTGTAAATAATACTGCAATAAACATAAAAATAAACATAAAAATAAAAATTTTTTCTAAAACATTTCCTTTGAACCTCTCCTTTCCCCCCAAATACCATAAATCACTTAATCTCTCTTCTTTTCCTGCAAAGCCTTAGTATGTACCAACTCCAGTTTTAGTCCTTACTTACTTACTTACTTACTTCTCCATACCAGCCCTTTTTTCTTCATCAGTGGGCAGTCCCATGTTGCTTCAAAGGTGGAATCAGTTTGCCTCTTAGCTCCCTCCAATGCTTTTATCCTTTTGATGCATTTATCTTTTTGAGTTAGTGTTTTCATTTTCCCTGGGTAAATACCCAATAGTAGAATTACTGGGTCCTGTGGTATTTCTATTTTGAAAATTTTGAGGAACCTTCGTACTGTTTTCTACCCCCACCAACAGTGCATCAGGGTTTCTTTTTCTCTATATCCTCACCAGCATTTGTTTTTTCCTTCATTTTAGCCATGTGACAGGTGTGAGGTGATATCTCATGGTTTTGACTTGCATTTCCCTGATGATTGGTGATGATGAGCATCTTTTCATGTGTCTGTTCTGTTTACCATATATATGTCTTCTTTGCGAAAATATCTATTCAGGTCCTCTGCCTATTTTTTTTTAACTGGATTGCTTGTTCAGATAGACTAACTTAGAGAGAAAACTTTTCTCCCCCCTTGATAAGACAAAAGTGCCTGTGGTGAATATTTCTTGTTTTTTTAATAAGTTTAGCATCCCTTTCCTTTGGTTTGATAATGCCTGGATATTGTCTGATTTTCTGTGGGATCTGACCATTCCCTTCATATACTATTGTGGTGGGACCATCAAACTATGTGCAAAGAGTGGGTTGGCACTTCTCCCCATCCCTACTCTCACATGCCAAGACCAATGAGATAGAAGTCCTAGGACAGAACACGTTTGGAGCTGAGTCTTTTGATTACAACTCCCCAAAGAGATTGTCACTATTTCTTCACCCAGATCCCCGTTACAGCTCTACTTCTGTCCCTCTGCACGTCTGGTTGTACTTCCCGTTTCTCAGGTATTGGGAGCTAGTCTGCATTCTGGCACTAAATTCCACTCCTCTTTATGTTAGTCTGTTTCTGTTGCTTGACTTAAGTGGTATAGTACAATGTCCTTTCTTCTTTTACTGAAAATCTTGAACACATTTGCTCTTTTTAACCTCCTAAATGAGGTCAAACCTTTCCTGAAAGTGTTTTGATCTTAACAAATATAACATTTTCTGTTACAATGAGCTCTTTTTGATTAAAAGAATCATACCAGAATCTAAACTGTCATAACAAGTAACTACATATAGTAAAAACAAGAGTTCTCTCTCATTCTTCATTCATTTCTTCTAACCCTCATTATTTTGAGTTCTCTTCACTGGAAAAACAGTTAAACAGAAGGTTTAACTATTTTGTATGTGAATTTGTTTCCAATTCTTTCTTCTAGAGTGTTTGTAGAGCCAACAAGGGGTTGTTGAAGGCTCTCTTCTCAGATATTGAAACAGGTAAGAAATCACCTTTCTGTATTAGGCTAACTTGTGTCCTAAAGATATACCATAAGGAAGGAAAGTATGTTTTTAGACAATTTGGATAAAATTCATTTAGATCTCAATTCTTTGGCCACTTGGAGTTGAAAGAGTTAGCAGCTTAAGGTTTAAATTGATGAGTTCAATTGAACATAGATCCAGCCACTCACTGAGGAGTGACAGTTACCAGGTTGGGCATGCGGATTGTCTCCCCCATGAGCAAACGCACTAACGAGGCTGAGATCACCCTAGATGTCTCATTATATTCAAAACCAAAATCCATCATATCTAAGGTTTTTTAAAAATCACAAAATATACACACAAAGAAGTGCATAAAACTGGTAAGTACATTTTAAGAACAATTATAAAGGGAACACATTCAGAACAATTTTTACATTCATTATATTCAGTATTTTATATTGGCAAACTGAAAGCTTCCCAAGACTTCCAAGACCAAGGTTCCGTTTTATGACCCTTAGTCCTTGTCCTTACCCCGATCAAAGCACTTATCCTGTTTTTTCCTATCTATCCGGACCTCGCCCCTACCAGTGTTTACACATACAGCTCCTTAAGGATATGGATCATACATTATTACCATTGTATCCTCACAGCTGGGCACAGAGTTGGTCGCTTAGTAAATCATGATAATAAATGAATGAAAATAAATAAGTGACCCATCACTGTCTTCAAACAGCTCCAAGGAAAATGGGAGGAGATAAACTACTAAACAACAATTAAATACAATTTGCTAAGTGTTTTGATAAGGAGGGGGTGAGAGTCACGAAATTGGCACCCGTGTCAACCACAGCTTCCTGGAAATGGTGCGCTGAGCTTTAGTGGAAGAGCAGGTGTCAGCAGTTGAGAAAGCGACGAGAAGGAGTAAAGTGCAGGAGGAGCAAGAGACCTAGTAACTTGAAACGCTGTTAAGAGACTAAGGCACAGTCTAATCAGGGGTTCTTAATCCAGACTCTGCAGATCCTGAAAGGTCCCTGAAGAGAATATAGAAAGTTCACGAACTTGGATGAGAAAAGAAATAGATCTCTGCTTTCACTAACTTCTAACTGAAATTTAGCATTTCTTTTGATTATGATATAGGTGACAAATACAGTAGTAGTGATAACCTGTGACTTTGTCATGGAGACATCAAAATTTCATATCATGGTAGAGATGTTTGCAGATATCTTGAAATGCAGTTTACACTCATTTTTAATTTGATGTGGCAATAACAGATCTTTAATGTTTTAATACATACACATTAATTGTGCATATACAAATTTGTTTTTTGATGTTTAGATACTTATTTCTCTATAATTCATTTCCTTTCTAATTATATGTATTTTATTTTATGCATTTAAATGTTTAAAAATATTGTTCTGAGAAGGGATCTATCAAATTCTCCATATTGACAAAGAGGTCCAAGACAACAAAAAGGTCAAGAACCTTTCATGGTGGGAGTCAGGGAACAGGGTTTTTAGAGGGAAGGATAAACGGGAACCTTGGGGCCAGTCCTGTCACCTGAATAACGCACTCAGTCCTGGGAGAGAGATTTTCCCGCCTGTCATTATTTTCCCTTGTATGGGCCTCACCCACCATGGAGGCATGATTTGCACTTAACTTTATCTAGACAATCAAGGCACAAACTTGCTAACTAGTGATTTCATTATACCAGGATACAGTTTAAGATCTTTGAACCAAGTTCCTTTTGTACAAGTTACAAAGAAAATCATAATTTTCATCATAATAAATTACATTGAATTTATACATGATCTCTTCTTTTTTCTTTTAAAGATTTTATTTATTAGAGAGAGAGAGAGCACAAGAGAGTGGAGGGCAGAGGGTGAAGCGGATTCTCCGCTGAGCAGAGAGCTATGTGGGAACTGGATCCTGGGACTCCATGACCTGAGCCAAAGGCAGTCAGTCACTTAACCAACTGAGCCACCTCCAGGTGCCCTACATGACTTCTTTTCAACCAAGTTTTCCATCTACTATGTTTGTCTTCATAAACAGGTCCTTGAAATAGAATAGATATACAAGAGAACAAGAAAAAGAAAATATGACACAGAGGTTTTTAGAGTTGATTGACTTACTTAACAAGTGCTGAATGTCTGCTGTGTACTTTATATATTATGTTCAACAATGGAATGATAACTGGAATAAAAGACATAATTTCTAACTTCAAAGCTCATTTTATTCTATATATGGAGCCAAACTATGTGTCTGTGAAAGAGTATGAGACTGTCTATCAGTATAACTGGCTACAAACATCCAAAGGAATGTACTTGAGGAAAGTAATATTAACACACATAGAATTGGTGATGCTTCATGGGAAAGGTTTGTGAGCTCCCCTTTCAAGACTGAGAGTAATAGATGAACTAGCAAGTATAGAGCATTTGGCAAATTCTGAGCACTGTGCTAGTCTAGCATTTGCCAATTTCTCATTTAATCTTCTCTGTAATTTCATTAGACAGATATTGTTATTAATCTCATCCTGCCCAAATTTAGGAAGATTACATAAGTCCTTCAAGGTCTTATAGATGTAGATGACAGATCCTGCAAGTGAACACAACAGAGAGCTCTTAAATAATTAACCTCCATGGGGACCAGGACCCAGTCATTTTCTTCATGTTCTTCTGCAGCAGCTAGCACAGGGGTTGGTATACTTTAGGTGCTCAAAAGTTTGTAGTTGAGTGTATTTTAATTAAGTCAGGACAGAATGGCTATTAAGTGGTAACACTGAAATTCAAGTTAACTTCCTGTTCATTCTTTCCATTAAACCCAGCACTCCAGACAACTAACAGCAGAAACAGAGACACAACTACACTTCGTTACAGCCTCTCTTCACCCTAGCTCAGCAACGAACAACAGCAAATTACGTAAACATAGAGAGGGGGTGAGAGAAGCACATGCCTGCGTGTGTGTTTGTGTATGTTATTTACCAGACACTCTTATTGATCATTTAATTTCTTCTTGTCTTCAATTTCTTCTTATTACCCATATTTATTACGTACCTATATTTACATACCTATATTTATTACCTATAGTTGTATAGGTATCTATATTTATCACGTTGTACCTATATTACATTGTTGTTGTTGTGATGTTCTGAATATGTCCATGTGAGCATATGCTGGATTTTAGTCTCATTTTTATTTCTTTATATTTACTTTTTACTTTATATTTTACAATATCCTCTCTCCATAAATAATATAGGCAGATGACAAATTGTTTGTACCTTTTATTTGTGTCCAAAAAGACTATCCCCCTAAATATATCACTCACTTATGTTTTATTCTTTTCCACCTAGGGTCTGGAGAGGAAAACTGCAGCTCTTGATTTCAAAAGACTTGCCACTTGGTTTCCTTGGCATTCCCACCTCTATGATTCCTCTCCCTGGAGAAAACCCAGTTGTCAGCTTCAGGTTGAATTGCCTAAATCCTTGACTTCTTCCTATGAGGCTTTTACTGAGGCCAATTACAACTAATATTAGCATTTTATAAATAATTACATCAAATGCTTCTCAGAATTCAAATTTTAGGATGCCATCTCTCTTAATATTAGCAAAATGGATGTTCATATTGTTTCCGACAAACTCGTGATGCTTACCTATTCTGGATGAATTTTGGTTTCCTCTTAAATTTTGCTCTATGATTTTGCAAATTTTTGACAATCCATTCCCATGACAATATTTAGGAGGCCAACTGCAGGCAACTATTCAAAAACAATTCCGGAAGGTATTCTCTTGCTCCCAGCCCATGCCTTATTTCTTCAGTGGCTCCTTGATTCAAGCAGCATTAAGTAAACAAAGGATGTTCCCTACTCAAAGAGGGGTCCTCGAAACAGCGTCTGTATCACTTGGGAATGCAGAACTCGGGCTCTACCCAAGCCTAATGAACCGGAAACTGATCTACATTTTACCCAGACCCCCAGGTGATTTTTAAAAGGTTTAATCTAGCACGCTGAGACTAAATGATTGGTGGTGAGCACTCAGGGATGCATTGTTGAGATGAAATCCTCAGTCAGATTTGGGCTGGATGGAAAAGAGTAATAGAAGTGGCAAGTGATAATGTCATGACTTTAGGAGTGGGATACCTTGATCGCACCTGTCTTAGCTTTCCATCATCTTCTACTTGATCAAAACAACTTTATCATGAATTTCCTCACAACACATACTGTCTGATTTGGTCAGGCCAAACTTTGCATTTACATTATCCTGCAAATGTTGTGTGTTTTCACTTATTGTATTAGTCAGGGTTTTCTAGGGAAACAGAACCAGAAGGATAGAGACACGTAGGTAGGTAGATAGGTAGGAAGATAGATAATAAGAAAGTGGCTCATGGAAATTATGGAGGCTGGCAGGTCTTCCAGGAGCTGCAGGGTGAGTTAACGTGCTGGAGACCCTGGAGGGCTGATGGTTTGGTTCCAGTCTGAGTCAGAAGGCCTGAGAATCAGGAAAGCTAGTGGTATAAGTTCCAGTGCAAACGGCTCAAGACTCAGAAGGAGCCAGTGTTTCAATCTGAGTTCAAGATCAGGAAAAAAGCCCATGTCTCGGTTTGAAAGCAGTCAGGCAGGAAGAATTCTTTCTTTACTCTGAGGGGAGGCTCAGTGTTTTTGTCCTATTTAGGCTTTCATTGGATTGGATGAGACCCAGCCGTATTAGAGAGGGCAACTTCTTTACTTAGTCTGCTGACTTAAATGTTAATCTCATCCAGAAACAGCCTCATAGAAACACCCAGAATAATGTTTGACCAAATATCTGGACACGCCATGGCTCAACCAAGCTGACACATAAAATCAAACATCAGAATGTCATGTTTCCATACTCTGGGATTCTCCTCCTTCTACTACACATCTTTTGAGCCATAGCTCAAGGTCTGTGCTTCCTGGGAGGCTTTCCCTAACTTTCCTTTGTGAATTTCCTCCTGATTCCCATTGCCTATAGCACTTGAGGAGTCAATATCATATGCCAAGGCCAGGGTAATTTACTATCTTTCATTTTCTACCTTGTTTTTGCTGTGTTAGATTTGTCTCTACCTAAATAATAAAGGGGGAAATCTTGCCATACTTCCACTGCAAACTTCACAGTGCTTAGATTATCCCCAAATCCTGAGAAATTGATTTTTTAGTTTTCCCACTTCGGTTCATAAAAATATTTATCTTAGTGCTTTACTAATTAAAAAATACTTGAATATCTTTTCTACAAGAAGTGCTTACTGCTGAAATGAGCGTTGTTATTACACGTGCATTAACTGCGACCTTCTTGGAGATAGCCATGATGTTGAATTTGTATAGCATCATTTTTTTAAGTTCGTAAAATGACATCAATTTAGATTTTGTCTTAGCTTGGATTCCTTCACTGACACAGGTTTTGCTGAAAGAGCCTTGGGAGATAGTGTGTTCATACATATAGCCTACATGATACTGGGTAGGTAGCCATTTTACTGTAATGTCCTAGAGTCGCTACAGGTGGGAACTGGGAAAGGAGGTTAATGGAATTGCACAGAAAGAACCATGGACTGCGTAATGAGAAGGTTCATTTTTTCAGCCCAGAGTACATGCAGCCATGGACGTTTCCCTCCCAAAGGAGTTTAAAATGTCCACTGGTTGGATTGCTTCAGCAAGTCACAGTCTGACCATGGTAGAAGAAATGAAATAAGGGTTCCATGAGAGTCCACAGCTCTGAGCTTATAATGCCTGTGTCCTTTCACTCCAGGGCAGTCATTAGTTCTCCTCAGCACACCTGGAGGAGAGTGATGACATGTAGACGGAGAGTCAGGAGGTAGGTGAGAAGGGACAAATGGGTCTCTGTCAATATCAGACTTTTGCTGTTGATGAATCTTGCTGCTGAACCCAGGCATTGACACAGGTCCTCATAGCAGCTCTCAGGGCTAGGTTAGTTACATTCTCTCTGGCAGTGACCCCTGGGCATTAGCTTCCTATACTTTGATAAACTGATTCCCATGCCCATGCCTCTCTCCCTGGAACTTTGCCCTCTTAAAAGAACTTATCCTTACTTACCTAGATGGTCATACTTAAAGGAAAAAAGAGACACTGAAGTGCAAAGTGGGGGGAGGGGTCATATACTATATATCTAAATACTTAGAAGTTTAGACCAACAAATACTTGACTGAAATATATTCCTATCTATGTCCTTGACCTAGAAAGGCAGGTTCAAGTATAAGATGCATTGTAGCCCTTTAGGTACAGATATGTCTTCACTAAAAAACAGTTACCCTTAACCCAAAGCTTAGGAGATGGCACAGACTACTCTTTGGAGGATGGACAAGCCAAAGAGGCCAGTGATGTCCAGTAGGTTCAGTGCTTGTGTTAGGTGGGAAGTTCTGAAGACTCTGGAATCCAGAGAGTCGTCCTAGAAGAGAGGCCATGGACTCAGTGGAAAGGGATACAACCAACAGATAACTAGAGTCAAATCTCTAATGCAGAAACCCAAACTAGAGCATTGTCTAAGGTCAGTCTTGAGGCATGGGAGGCAGACGGTGGCTCTTGTACATTAGTACAAAACTTTCACCACAGCATAGCAAGGAGGATACAGAGAAGACAACCTAGAGGAAAACTCACACATACACCACTCAGGTCAGAGAGTTTAAAGCTTTAGTTTCAGGAAATGTCCACTCAAAAGCGTCTGGTATTTTCAGCTGATATCAGGACGAATTCAAGTCCTTCCCATAGGGGAAAAAACATTGGGGAAAAACTCCCTATATAAAAAGTGCGCTCAGTGTCAAATGTATATGTAAGAAGTCAGACTTCCAGTGATTTTTCATTAAAGCCCCTGAAGCAAGACGCAGTTTCCCAGAACAAGACAGGACCTAGAGAGGAGAATTTCCAGAATTTAGAAAAAGAAGAATCCAGACCATCTGAAGTCAGAAATTATGTTCTTGGTTCCGGATCCTCTTACATATCCTTATGGTTTACCGATAGCAAAATGTAGATCGTTCTCCTTTCAGAACCAGGGTTCAGTCATTCTGAATATATCCTGTTATCTACCTGAATCCCCCAAGTCATATTATTTATAGATACTTACACCAGCCCGGGAAAACCTCTCCTCTACCAGCTCAGGAAAACCAGTTATGCCCATTTTTTCTCTGTTTTCAGTGACTTCAGGATGGTTGCTCGAAATTGGCATGAGCGGGAGTACATTTTAACACCATGGAAATTGGCAAACACTGCAAATCAGGGTTTGTCTTTCCCTGGAGAACCTTGTGTTACAAATTGACTAGCATACAACTGTACCTAGGCCCAAAGTGGGCAAAAATATCAGATAACTTGCTATCTTACTTAATGATGACAAATAATTTCTGAGTAGGGTATGTACTTACTACACACAGAAGCCTAACTTATATACTTGTATCTAAATCTGATTCTAATGGATATTTTTCCAAAAATTCTTTAGATTTTGTTTTCAAAGGTTAAAAATGAGAAATATCAGTAATTAAAAATTGTCAGTGTTATCTCCCAGATTACTTTGTCCAAATGTGATTTTAAAAGAATAACGTGTTTCCTAGGAAGATAATAAAAACTAGTTCTGAGTTTTAAAAACACAGGGGAAAAAAATACCCCGAGCCTGGTCAGAAAGTGCTACTAAGCTCTTGAGAGTAATTTTGAACAGTACAAAGCCGTTCTAATATTGATGGTTTCACTCTAGGGTTTGTTTTCAGAAACTGCCTAGAGCACCAAATCCAAAAAAAAAAAAAAAAAACAGGTGTGTGTGCATTTCCTCTGGGAGTCTGTCATCCCTTTGGTTCCCCTCTCCTGAAAGAAATTTTTAAAAATTCAAGTTTCCTCCTTCGAGTCATGCTTCAACACGCTGAAGGCAGACGCGGCACACCTGCTTCACCTTCCCGGCACGTCGCTCACCAGCAGCGGGGAGAAGGCATGGAGAGGGAGCGGTGACATAATGATCCTGGTGATCAGCCCCTGAAGAACTGGGAAGGGCCTCGGCTGTTCTGTGTCTGAAGGCATAAAGTTGCAAAATTTGGGAAAGTCAGAAGTACGGGGAAAACTAGCTATGTAATTCCTTTACGGGGAAGAAGGACTGAAAATTGTTGTTACCGTTTGTCCGCTTTCGGATGTTTGAGAATACTAGATTCGCATGCCCTGACCCCGTCCCTGTTCTCATTTATTTGCCACATCTGTGGAGAAAACCACAGATTAGAAAGAAATTACCTTGACAACTTCTTTCACCCAAAGAGCTGTGTAGTATTTTCTCAGTGTTCTAGTCTATACTTGCTCCCAAAACACATTTGTGGTGTGGGATTGGGAAGTTTCTGATTTGAATTTAACAGTTCTGACGTGGCTGTGGTTCAACTGTCTAATACAAAGTAAATATCTTGATTTCTAATGAAATTTTAAAGAATAACTATCTCCTTCGGGGCAAGCATTACAGTGTTGACAATTCACTGTAGTGCTTTTTATTTTTTTTTTTAAGATTTTATTTATTTATTTGACAGAGATCACAAGTAGGCAGAGAGGCAGGCAGAGAGAGAGGGGGAAGCAGGCTCCCCGCCGAGCAGAGAGCCCGATGTGGGGCTCGATCCTAGGACCCCGGGATCATGACCTGAGCTGAAGGCAGAGGTTTAACCCACTGAGCCACCCAGGTGCCCCCACTGTAGTGGGTTTAATAACGGGCCCCAAAATGTCCATATCCTGATGTTCAGAACCTGTGTATGTATAATGGTCTGTGGTTAAAGGGACTTTGCAGGTGGGACTAAGTAAGGGCTTTTAAATTGGGAAGAGTATTCTGGATTATCCAGATGAGCGCAATGTAATCACAGGTGTAAGAAGGAGAGGGGAAGACCCGAGAGGTTTAAGTGTTGCGCTGCTGTCTTTTAAGATGCAGCAAGGGGCCTAGAGCCAAGGAAAGGGCGAAGAAATAGATTCTTCCCTCCAAACTCCAGGAGGAACGAAGCCTTGCTGAAATTTTGGTTTTAGCCTGGTGGAAGCCATCTCAGACTTCGGATCTCCAGAACTGTAAGAGAATAAATTTATGTTGTTTTAAACCACCAATTTATTACAACAATTGTAGGAAACTCCTATATTTACCAAGCAAAACTTAAAAATCTCTTCAGCTTTTATGGGGTAAATTATAGCTGCAGTCCCCAAGATTAGAGACCGTGTATGTCTACATCTCACCCCACACTGTTACTTGTCAAGGTTACATGCAAATCACTATTCAGGTTTTATACCCAAGGTACTTCTGTTTCAACAATGCTGTTTTGATTTGAATGCCAAAGGATAATTTTTAGACTTAAGGAAAAACATACGATAGCATCAGTAGACACAGACATATTTAAAACACTAACAGAGATTTCACTGTTGAAGCAGATAGGTTGTCAGTTGATTATGATGACTTTTCGATGAGTAAAATCTCACATTCTGTGGAAATGGAGACTGTGTTTGTGTGTGTGTGCAGTTAGCTGGAAGGATTATAGGAAGCAATAGAAACCTATTTTAAGAATGTTATCTAAAACTTCAAGGGAAGTCTAAGTTTGATTTCCACTACCCCACCTCACCCCACCCCCACCAAAGAAAAGAAAAAAGATGGGGAGCGGGGTGCCTGGCTGGAGGGAATAGCCCAACTCACTGGTGTACATGCTGCGGGGAGGGAAGCTGGTAAGGCACCAGCAGAGCGATCTCTTAAAGGGCCCGGGCAAATGAGGCAGGATACTTCAAAGGAACCGTAAAGCCAAAGAAGAATATAGGTTTTTAACCGACTTTTCCCGACCTGAAAAGCCATAAGACCAAACAAAACAGAACTTCTGTGGGCAAGAGGCATACCTTGGAGAGAAGCCAGAGGCAGCCACTGGAGCGATACTTGTTGTTTTTAATGTTTCCATACGGTGGGTGGGTATGGGTCCCTTGGGTGAATGAGGAAGGAACAGGCAAAGGTGGCGATCCTGTTTGCGGGGGGGGGGGGGGGGGAAGCGTTTCTGATGTTGACTGTGAAAAAGGCAGAAATAAGATAACAGAATCTTAGGTGTTAGATGGCTGTTTTTTGAAATCTACCTTGATGGGATTTGGGGAAACTATCCAGATTTGGGGACGGAGCAGCATAAATCCCAATTGGTCAGTTTCTCTTTAGCAAACAGAGAGCTTGTAGAGGTCTCTGGACACAAGCCTCCGAACTGTATGATGAGCCAAGTGCGATAGCAAGTAGGTCCTGAGCCCATTTGCACCTGGGGTCGAACTGGTGTGTGAGACCCTTAGAAAAGCAGTACCTGTTGTCGGTTTTCCAGTAAATACCAAAAGCTAGCAACTCCCCTCTGGTTGAATAAGATGAGGGTGTCCAGATGCCCTTTCCTGGAGGGGTACATTCATTTTCTCTCTTGATCCGTTCATTGCTTTGGACACCCTATTCTTACTTTGCAGCAGTGACCAGGGTTCTCTGTCTCTTCCACATCTACCTAGATGGCCAAGCTTTTAAAAAATTCTGTATAGGAACAGTATGCATCCTGCCCATGTTCTTTTTTTTTTTTTTTTTTTTTTTTTTTTTTTTTTTTTTTTTTTAAAGATTTTTCAAATTTATTCATGGACAGAGAGAGAGATCACAAGTAGGCAGAGAAGCAGTCAGAGAGAGAGAGAAGGGGTGGGGGGAAGCAGGCTCCCTGCTGAGCAGAGAGCCCGATGTGGGACTTGACCCCAGGACCCTGAGATCATGACCTGAGCTGAAGGCAGAGGCTTAACCCACTGAGCCACCCAGGCGTCCCCCTGCCCATGTTCTTTATCCACTTCTCCATCCACACTATTAAAACCACTCAATTTAGACCCCAGAGTAGTAGTTTGAAAACTGTATTATTTCACAGATCCCTTTAAAAATCTAATTTAAAAAAAACAACCAAAAAAAAAAAAAAAGTGCAACCCTCTCACCACACCCAAACAGGCAACTCTCCTTACGCACGTAATTATACACCAAATGCCACCTATATTTGCAGGAGTTCATGGACCCCCTCCAAAGCCCGTTTATGGAAGCCCACGTGAAAAAGGCCTGGCCTCAAAGGATTGTTTCACCCTGTGTTAGGGTTGCCAAGAGCTTTAAAACTGGAGAGAAGGAGTGCAGTGATGCATGTGGCTTTTCTTTTGAGATAGCTGGGATCTCTCCATGAGCAGTTGAGGAGTCGAAAAGCAAATAAACGTCAACAGTTCTGAATCCCAACATTGTTTAATGACAACCTTCCCATGTTTGCCGACTTGCTGCTTAACAACAATCCTGTTGACACTGTGTAAAAAGCTTTCCAGGTCCTCCCAGGTAAATAACCTACTCCTACTGATCACCTGGCTGCCCAACTGAACCTTTAATGCACCCAGAATTCATGAAGATGAGTCATTCTCTTTGCCAAATGTACCTTGATATGTAAACGATTTTACTCCTTCACGAGATCTTTTCATGCACTGATCTCGGCAAAGACGATGACAAGAACGCATCAGCTTTAAGTGAAACTCTGACTAGAATGAAATTTTTCCATGTTTGTGAAAACTGCGAATACCTAAAGTTTCGGAATCATTTCCGTTTGTATTGCTCGAATAGGTTTAGCACATGACATTCTGGACAGGTGAGAAGATTTTGTCCTGCTACTTCCTTTGCTGCTGAAGGGAAATCTCTCCCCAAGTTAAGTGAAACTCAGGGATGTGCGAGGAGGTAAAGTCGTGACCGAATCATTGGTTCGTTATAAACAAAGGGGAGAATGGTAGGTTTCCATAGAAAGAAAAAGAATGACTAACACTTAAAGGAAGCAGAACTTTGATGTAGAAAAGACAGTTGTGGAGGGGAGGGCAGATGAGTAGCCCTGTGCCCTTGCAGGCTGCGGCCTCCACGGCAAAGGTAACCTGATCCCTCTCAGTACACCTGGCTAGAAGCCCAAGGCTAGAGCAGAGAGCTGATGAAGGAAGCAGGGGCTGGGGCTCGGAATTTGTTGGATTGGCTAATCAGGCCCTTCCCTAACAGCCAAGAAGGAAACGGATTACCTGTGGCTGTGACTAAGAAGCCCATGGCCAACAGGACCAGTTACCTGCATAGTATTCTGCCAAGAAGTATAAGAATAGTTCCAGCCTTCACGGTGGTTTTACTCCAGTTTGGAAACAGGTGGGAATGCCTGGGGAAAAAAAGCCAGGTCACAGTTTTAACTTTAAACAGCAAATAAAGATAGAAAATATTTCCCAAAGTCAAAAGTGATTATATTGCTGGAAGTAACCTTAAATGGCAGAGCTCAGACTGGAGGTAGACACATCATCTAGGATTGATTCTGGCATAAAAATAAAAGGAGCCAGGATTGGAACTGCATAATGAAGTTTTTGAGAACATAAATTATATGTTCGATATAATTTAATCTCCCCCCTGCTCTCCTATGTTATAGATGAGGGGCTTCACAGAGTTTGAGTCACAGTATGAATGACCTATGATCCTATGGCCAGTGACAAACCTAATGGGCTCCAGAGGCCCCCAGGACTAGTTCGGGGACCCTGGAAATAGAGAAATGGATGTAAGAGGTATTGCAATGTAAGGCCAATTGTAGATTAATGACACCTGAAGAAGTGCCAAAATAGTGAGAAGTTGTCATATGGTAACCAGGTATTGGCAGACTTAGAATGAGTTTTGGTGCCTTTGTAGGGTTCTTTTTAACTTTCTTGGGTTAGGAGCCTCATTCTTAGAAAGCATATTCCAGTCTTTCTTCCTGCAACCATGCCTACAGGAGACCAAAAACAATATAGTGCAGAGGTTTTACCTCTACAATATCAGGAAAATGATCTATACCGTTCCTCTTGTTTAATAGAAAGTTCTTAGAAATGTCATTCAACAATTTGTCCATAATTTGACTGTTTTTAAAATGATGAGTTCTCATTATTTCTCACTATAAATTGAGCACAAATTTTAAGCTAGGCAGATTATTAGATTCGAATATCCACATGAACTTTAAGGAACTGAAGGTCTAAAAACCTATAGTAAAAAAGGACACCTTGACTTGGTTGTTAGTATTTTTTAAAAACTCAAGTGGAACCTTTTGCAAGGTTTTTAAAATATCATATTCTACAAAAGCACATAAGAGACTTCTAGGAATTTTTCTACGGTTTATTAAGGAACTTCGTTTACTGGAATTTATTATAGAATTAGGAAAAATTGAACTTTCTGGAGTATCCAAAAGGTCTCTGTTCTCCGAATTCAGAGTTTCAGAATTCAAAATTCACTTTAAATCATTATCCCAGATGTAATTTTTTTTTAATTTGCTATAGTAAAACCCTTTCGCCATAACTACTATTTTCAGTGCTCTGGATACAGCAAGAGTGATTAAGATGTGCTTTTATAAAAAGTGGATCCTAACTCAAGAAACTAAAGAACCATGAAATTAGTTCTAGATCATGTTACTACATGGTTATACGTGTTAATGCACACATGTTAATATGGTTGGTGCCCTTTTTAAGTATAGCTTCTTCAATTATTGTTTATCTACATTTATCTTTGCCTTACATTAAAACACAGTATCCACTTGGCCATTTAATGGGGTGATACACGGCCACAGGAGAATTACCTGGAGCCCAAAAGTGAAGCACTCTATTAAATGACTCCTAAAACAATGTACGAAGAAAGACGTCGACACTGTTCTTTTCATTTTTGTAATTTTCTTTTTATGTGAGAAATTAACTTTACATGACTGTCTAGGTACTTGAATAATCAAATAAACTAGTTGAAAATAATCCAGTGTAGTACATGAAAGCATTTTGACATGAAGTGTCTAAAGCATTTTAGACTCCTCTGAAGAGGAATATGATAAGTAGCAAGTGTTACATCAGTGTAATCTGACTGTTAATTACCAAAGGATAAAACCTAATCCAAACACTGACTTCACAAGAGGCAAAATGTACAGAAATATTATTGGAAATTTTATAAGCTATAAACTCAACACTGCAAGAGCATTTTCAGAGAAAAACACAACATATTGTATCACTTAGGTTTTAGAAATATGGTGGATGGACTTTCCTGTAGAGATTGAAATGAGAAACAGAGAAAGAAGAAAGTGTATTGCGGTGTTAAGGACGATGACTGTAGCTATTTAAGGACCAGGCCTTTTTTCCTAAGCATGAAAAAGGCAACAGCAATGACCAAGCAAGTGTCGAATTTGTTCTGCCAGGATTTAGGAATAAACTGATAAAGTTCCAAGCAGAATGACTCTGCATTATCACTCCCATCACCGAGAAACTGTTAGGACAAAGCTTCTCGATTATGTTTCCAGCTGAATTATCAGAAAGTGCTAATCAGAGCACTAACTTACCCTTCAGAGAACTTCCATATTACTTATGGTATTTAGACAATTCTAATTCCAAACAATGCAGAGCAGCTAGGAAAGAATCAGAGTTCACATTCAGTTGCTGGCCCTTGGAACTTACTGGAGCCAAACTACAAATGCCAACACCTTTTCTTTGTTCTCCTTTTTGTTAATCTGTACCAGTCATTTGATCACAAATAGGTTGAATCTTTTTAGGTTAATACAGATATTTAGGATTTTTGTTTCATTTGGTTCTTAGGATTATCAATTCCTAGCTTCTATTTTGTATTCCTCTGGTCCTATAAATTCTAGGCTTCTTCGAGTCTTCTCATGTCCCCATGCCAGCTGCAGCTTCTACACTCCTCTGCTGTTATGTATATCCATGGCAAACGGTCTAGTTGTATACGTTTCCATTGTACCAATAGATTGAAAGAAAAAGGGTAAAACCACTCAGAGTTGAAAGTATAAACTTTATCAGAAATCTCCTTAGGTATTAAAATCTCCTTAGGTATTAAAAACCTTAACATTTTATTCAGGTCATACAATGAGTATTAACTATTATGATTCCATTAGTGCTACACATGGCATCTTTTTCTGATCACAAGAATGAAGAAATATGACACATTCACAAAGTAATGTAAATTCAAGATTTGGGTGGAATAGAGTAATTATCTAATCACAAACACAGACCCAGTTAGAAAATTGTTGAGAAAGGGGAGGGAGGACAGAAAACTTCCATTTGGTCTCTAAGAAAGTTTCATATAATCTTTACCATTACTTTTGTGGGAAAAGAAAAAAACAACATTGTTAAAAGCACAGGTCTTATTAAAAATCAGAATCTCTATTTTATACTCATTTTCAGAAGTCAAGAGAGCTCAGATGAAAGAGAATACTAGCCTGAGTTGAGTATCTACATATTCTTTCATTTAATTAATCAGTACTCACTAAAGAGGAAGGCACTTGAAGTGTAAAAGCCGTTCCTTCTTCTTTCTTGTACTTCAACCTGTAAATCTAAGACTAGGCACTTAAAAAAATATTTTTTAGGTACCCACTTATCCAGACAAACATACAAACCCACTGGTGCCTTTGTGCGTGTGAACGTATCCAGTTGTTAGTGATGTTGTTAATGGAGAGGTGGTACCAAAGGTAGGCAGAGAGTAGAATTTTTACCTGTAGAAGTTGAGACTATTTGGCCAATTCCTTTGAAATATGGCCCAACTCTTGATATGTTCATTAGTTCATTCATTCATTGGTTCATTTTATTTCATTAAAATCTTTACTTAAAATCTTGATTGAGAACCTACTATGTCCTAAGCATTGCCTTTAGCAGAGTTAATCTCCTTTTAAATACTAACTAGCAAGCCATAAAATTAGCCCCTGTAATTCTACAGAGGAAGTAACTCAAATATACTTGAGTTTGTTTCACTAATATCAAAATAGTACCCTGTTTTTGTTTTGTTTTGTTTTTAAAAATACTGGCAACTGAATGAATAAAAAAGTGGCATATACATACAATGGAATATTACTCAGCCATCAAAAAGAATGAAATCTTGCCTTTTGTAATGATGTGGATGCAACTACAGTGTATTTTGTGAAGCAAAATAAGTCGGGGGAAGAAATACCACATCATTTCACTCATGTGGAATTTAAGAAACAAAACGGATGAACATATGTGGTGAGGGGGGTGGGGATGGGTAGAGAAGGAAACAAACCATAAGAGACTCTTAAAGATAGTGAACAAACCAAGGATTGCTGGACGGATGTGGGTGGGGGATGGGCTAGATGGGTGATAGACATTAAGGGGGGCACTTGTGTTGAGCATTGGGTATTGTATGTAAATGATGAATCACTGAATTCAACTCCTGAAACCAAGATTGCCCTGTATGTTAACAAATTAGAATTTAAATAAAAATTTGAAGGAAAAAAAAAAAATAATAGTAGAAAAAAATACTGTCTAAACTAGATACCCACCTGAGGGTTATTAGTGTTAAGTTAGTGGTTAAATTGTAGCACAGGAGCAAGCTTCTAGGCAGTTAAAAAAGCAAACTGGGGAAGAGAATGCAATGAATAAGTACACTGTAATTACCTTTACTTTGAAACTCCACCTAAAGGAAAGCATGTCTCCTTGTATATCTCTTCTTTGTCTCTGAGAAATAGGACCTGGTCTTTAATGAAGTTCTGTATCTCTCTTATCCAGATTGGGAGCTTGGAGTCTGAAATACACATCTTGGCAGTTGACAAATACTTTGAAAGGAAAATTTGATGAATTTTCCCTAGTAAAGTCAATTCCCTTTAAGAAACTAGAATTATGGGGCGCCTGGGTGGTTCAGTGGGTTAAGCTGCTGCTTTTGGCTCAGGTCATGATCTCAGGGTCCTGGGATCGAGTCCCACATCGGGCTCTCTGCTCAGCAGGGAGCCTGCTTCCCTCTCTCTCTCTCTCTCTCTGCCTGCCTCTCTGTCTACTTGTGATCTCTTTCTGTCAAATAAATAAATAAAATCTTTAAAAAGAAAAGAAACTAGAATTATGTTTTATATGTAAGTACATACACATTACAAATTGTATATCTTTTCTCCAGAAATGACTTGTTATTTTTCTTTGTGAGACGTGGACTGTAGAGTGTGATCTCTACTTTGCCATCAGAGTTTTGCTCAGGGAAATATGACCATATCTGAGCTTGCATGGCATCCTTCCTACTTCTAGTCCAGCCTGTTACTGCTGGAGTATCCCAGGCATAGTTAAGGTATGCTTTTCAATTCAAACAGAATGCATTTCAATCTTATCTCACATACAGCAAAAACCTCATGTTCCTCAGTTTTTCCAGAAATTCTGACAGGAGAAGTGAAGAGAGGGTAAAGGTGGTGTGTGTGCTTTTCCTGGTCAACCCTGGCTCTGAACGGCTTATTATGAATTTGTTATAGGAAAAAGGACTCCAAGATGGTGGTGGCGAAGACGCAGGCCGTTGGGGCAGCTCAGAGGCAAGTGACTATGAAAGGCTTATATTTTCAAAAGAATTCTACAAATGAAGAAATAACATTTGTATTTCAAGAAAGGGAAAATCTTCCTGTTATAGAGGATAACTATGTGAAACTTCAAGTTAAAGCTTGTGCTCTGAGCCATATAAATATGAAGCTTCTGGCAGAAATGAAGACGGAGAAAGATTTCTTTCCTGTTGGGAGAGAAATTGCTGGAATTGTGTTAGACGTTGGAAGCAAGGTGTCGTTCTTTCAACCAGATGACGAAGTCGTCGGAATTCTGCCCCTGGATTCTGAAGACCCTGGACCTTGTGAAGTCGTTAGAGTGCATGAGCATTACTTGGTTCACAAACCAGAAAAAGTTACATGGACAGAAGCCGCTGGAACCATTCGGGATGGAGTATGAGCCTATACAGCTCTGCATTATTTGTCTCATCTCTCTCCTGGAAAATCAGTCCTGATCATGGATGGAGCAAGTGCCCTTGGTATGATAGCTATTCAGTTAGCGCACCACAGAGGAGCCGAAGTGATTTCAACGGCAGGCAGCCTCGAAGACAAGCAGTGCCTCGAAAGACTTAGGCCTTCTATAGCCCGAGTCATCGATGTATCTAATGGAAAAGCTCACGTTGCTGAAAGCTGTTTAGAAGAAACAGGTGGCCTGGGAGTTGATATTGTCCTAGATGCCGGAGTGAGATTATATAGTAAAGATGATGAACCAGCTGTAAAATTACAACTACTACTACATAAACATGACATCATCACACTTCTTGGTGTTGGAGGCCATTGGGTACCAACAGAAGAAAACCTGCAGTTGGATCCTCCAGATAGCCATTGCCTTTTCCTCAAGGGAGCAACGGTGGCTTTTCTTAATGATGAAGTTTGGAATTTGTCAAATGTGCTACAGGGAAAATATCTTTGTATCTTAAAAGATGTGATGGAGAAGTTAGCAATCGGACTTTCTAGGCCTCAGTTGGATGAACCCATTCCATTGTATGAGGCGAAAGTTTCCATGGAAGTTGTTCAGAAAAATCAAGGAAGAAAATAGCAAGTTGTTCAATTTTAATTTTGTTCTTTCTCGGACCTCAGTTGGATAAACCCCGTCCAGTACTTGAAGCCAGAGTTTCCTTGGGAATTGCTCAGAAAAGCCAAGGAAGATAAAATCAGATTGCTCAGTTTTCCTTCTGTGAGTCAAGACGCTCAAAGTTATTTAAGGTTTTTGAGAAGTATTTGGAAAAATTATTGTATGAATGGTCAGGACAGTTCCGTAATTAACATGTAAAGGGAATAGGCTGAAATTCCTTTTTGCTTGTTTTGATACATTTTCCTCCATTATAAAATTCTTTCCATGAAGTTAAATAAATAAATAAATAAATAAATAAATAAATTTGTTATAGATTGTGATCCTTTCCCCAAGTTGTATCTGTACTGTCCCTCATAACCCCGAAGCAAAATACAAAACTATATCCTTGATGTCTCCCCTAAAATAGCATCCTCCCTAGTCATGTGAATATATAGACCTTTTTATGAAAGGTTTGGGGATAACTAGGAGATGGATGTAGTTAGCCTTATCATGTCTCTTTTTCTAAACTTTCCCCAAATTTCTGTTACCCTCATGTGATTATGTAGAGCAGTTACACTCTCTACCGTTGCATCACCAAAACCGCATCAATATGCCAGCCTATGCAATGGGCTGTCTACTCTTGCCCTTTCCTTGGACTGGTACCACAGAAATTCACTGAAGTTCTAGCCTTGGCTTTATTCTGCCCTCCCTTCCTATCCCTAATAGACTCTTCAGGGAAGAGAACAGCATTGCTGAATTTCTACTGATAAGACTTTTGTCATTCCCCATGGGAACCAAAGTAGCTCTTACAGTTTGGGTTTTAAAAACCATTTGTTTCTTTCTCCATTGTATTAGATGGTCCTCAACTTTGGAGATTTCTTTTTTTTTTTTTTTTCACCACAGGATCACAGATGAAACCCTTTCCATATAGACTGGCTTGCAGACCAGTTATGGGTTGCCCATAGTTATAATCTCAAGATCCAACTCTTACTGGTTATACCAAGATACTCTAATTAGGGAAGGGAAGGAAACTTGGAATTTCGTAAGTGTCTGCTCTATGCCTAGGATGACAGATTCACGAAAACTGAACAAAATAGGTACCAGTGTTTTAAATTTTATAGATAAGGAGGCTGAAATCAAGAGAAATCATTTATATAAAATCACATGGCCAAGGATTGGACCCAGACCTTGTGACTAACAAAGATGTGTGCCCTCCCATAATATCCCAGTACTAGGAGAAAAAAGATGTTAAACTGTAATTTCCAAAGTATTTGACCCCTCAGCTCTGGGAAACCTTGTTTCCAGTCTTTCTCAGCCTCTCAGATTCTCCCAGCAGGTGATAAAGGCACATTGTAAATTGGCCAGGGGCAAATAGCCTCAGTCTTAAAGAGCCCTTCCCTGTCCCAATCTGGGGCAAATTCAGACGTCTATTTCAGGAATCCACCATTTAGTACTGAGTTAAGAAAGATGCTAACATCAATTGGAAAATTATATATTTTTTAATATTATATTTTAATTCAGTTAGCATATAATGTATTATTACTTTCAGAGGTAGGATTTTTTTTTTTTTTAAGATTTTATTTCTTTATTTGACAAGAGAGCTAGAGAGAGAGTACAAGGAGGCAGAGAGGCAGGCAGAGGCAGAGGGAGAAGCAGGCTCTCCGCTGAGCAGGAAGCCCAGTGCCCGGCTCAATCCCAGGACCCTGGGATCATGACCTGGGCCAGGCAACTGCTTAACCAACTGAGCCACCCAGATGCCCCTCAGAGGTAGAATTTAGTGATTCATCAGTTGCATATAACACCCAGTGCTCATTGCCATATGCCCTCCTTAATGTCCATCACCTGCTAACTCCGTCGTCCACACACCTCCCCTCCAGCAACCCTTAGTTTGTTTCCCATAGTTAAAAGTCTCTTATGGTTTGTCTCTAGAAAATTGCATATTTGAAATAAACTGAAAACTATATTTTTGGATTGATAGTTTGGGAGGAAGTGAAAGTACAATTTTTTTGCAGACAGGGGGCATGAGGTCTGGTGGTAAATGTGTACATACATGTATCTTTAAGGAGATACAAATCCACTCATCCTGCCATGTCTTCAGGAAACCACATAAGCAAAAAATGGAGAAATGTAGCATTGTCACTGCCCAGGTGTTTGTGTACAAGTGTGTTGTGGTAAAATATACACAACATAAAATTCACCCTTTTAACCATTTTTGAATGTACAATTCAGTGGCATTATGTACAATCATATTGTTGTACAATCCACACCACTCGCTATCTAGAACTTTTTTATCCTCCCAGACTGAAATTTCATACTGATTAAAAAATAACTCTCCAGTCCCCCCCCCCAACAGCTTTCAGCCCCTCAGGTACCCCTTTTCTACTTTCTGTCTCATAAAGTGAAATCCTACAGTGTTTGTCCATTTGTGCTAGGCTTGTTTTACTTTGCATTATGTCCTCAAGGTCTGCACTACTGTTAAACTCCCCTTTGCCACCACTGGATAATGGCAGCAACATCCATAGGATGAAATGCTCATGGCTTGGTCCTGTCCAGGAATAACAGAGATGGAGAAATTTGATAAATATGCAGATTAACCAAGCAAGAATAACATATTTGTTCTCATAAACGTTGGCACTTGAGCAGATCAGCAGAATCCAGAAGGACAAAGAGTTTTGCCGATGCATTCTGCAATGTGTATGGCAATATTTTAACAGTAGGAATAAGTATTAAACTTAGATTTTTATTGATTAGCTTAACAAAGACTTAAGAAGCCCCTACTATATTAGAGCTACCAAGAGAACGAGATAAAGATCCCATCATCAATGAGAACAATGAAAATTTATGTTCTTAGACCTATCAGCCGCCATCCTTATGAGCCTCACTAGGAGATGATATATACAAAAAGATAACTAAAGGGTTAAAAATAAAGGTTTTACTGGTACTGTCAATGAATATTATTCCTAGAGAAGAAAGTCATTTTTATTAAAAAGGAAGCATTGTGGCTTAATGTAATGGAGACTATTAAGAACAATGTATTTCTGGCAAAACAGTGCTTAGAACCCAGTCAACAAAACAAGCCAGGCTGCTGTAAAAAGTTAAAATATTTCATCAATTCCAAGACACGTGCTTCTATCTCCTCTTACATCTCTAAAATCAAAAGGTATCTTATAATCTATAGATGAAATTGGGTAAATAGAATAAAGTAAATTATTTTTGTTTCTTTCCTGGGGTGGTTTGTTTGATGTTTTTTGTTTGGTTTCTTGGGGCTCTGTTTTTAAGAACTTGTTTATGAGTCTTCCATTTGCTGGTGTTTAATGGTTGTATGAGCCTAGAATTGAAATGGTGCAAAATCCTGACCTTTATTTTTATTCTTTGTTCTGACCATCCCTGGAAGAGTGCAGCCACTGAAGCAGAAACAAGGTCTGGACATGTGTACCTGAGCCCTCTCTGTGCTGAGCCCTCTCTGTGGAAGGCTCTGGAACTTCTCTGCTTGTGTTCGAAACTTGTATCTTGAACCTATCTAGCTGTGTCATCTGGGACAGATTACTTTAACTTCTCTGTGACTCCATTTCCTCAAGTGGTGAATGATGATATCTACCTCATAATGTTAGGAGGGTTGAGTGAGTTTAGTATAAGTAAAACACTCAGAATAATGCCTGGCACATACTCGTCCCTCTCAACTGTTGGGTGTTACCATTGTGTTTTCCTTCCTTACTATCTTGGGTCTTCCTTCTCTCTAGGTCCATGTGTTTAATTATGTCCCTTCTTTGGGACAACTTTCAAAATTATATGTTCAGCAGGGGCCTTCCCACTGAACTCCGGATATTTACTTCCTCGGATATCTAAAGGTATCTCAAAACTAACAGATCTACTAAATAGAATTCCTAATATTTTTTAACCTTAATCAGACTATTCCTCTTCCAATTTTCCCAGTTTCCATAAATGGTCCTAGATCATCCTTTAAATCACCCACTTGGTCTATCACACTCCACATTCAAGTTCTTAGTAAAACCTGTCCATTCTACCTTCAAAATCCCTCAAATCTGACCATTTTTCATGACCTCCACTGCATTTACTCTGGTTCATACCATCAGCTCTCTTGAAAAACTGGATGAGCGTCCTACTGATTTCTCCGCTTCCTTCTTCCTTACTTCCTAGACTCTTTCTCCACAGTGGTCCCTTTAAATTGTGGCCCGTTATCCCGTTTCTCTTTTGCTGAAGACCCTCCAGTCATTTTCCCTCTGCCTCCGGTTAGGCCTAAGGCCTAGCACAGCCTCTTGGCTGGTACTTGATCCGGCCCCACACTACCTCTTGTGTCTCCTCTTTCCCCTTCTTACTCCGCTCCAGCTGCTTTGATTCCTTCAAGTGGCTCGCGTACCATCCTACGCTTGCTAGTCTCCCTTCTGACAAACGTCAGGACGGCTGGCCCCTGTATTTCCTTCAGGTCTCTTATCACATGAATCTGCCTTCCCTGGTCCCAAGGTGGAAGAAGCATTCACTTCCCTCCCCCCACCCCACCCCGGTACACTCCGTTGCTTGCTTCACTTTCCTTTGTTCCCTTTCACTCATCAACGCCTGATACATTATCTATTTATTTGGATTTCTCCTAGACCTAGGACATTTTGTACAGCCTGTATCCCCAGGGCCTACAACCGTGTTTGGCACATAATAGGGGCTCAGTAAACATTGAATAAATGAATAAAATAATGCATCCCTTTGTAAGGATGACTTTGTTGGGATCCTTATTTGAGTGGCTGGATTTCCCATTGCCCATGGATTTATGTTTATTTGATGGATCTGGAAGATTTTAAGATTGGGTTAAGAAGGGGTTTGCTTTTTTTTTTTTTTTTCCCCCTCTCCCAGCTTCCTTTGGAGATTTGGACACTGTTTCTCTTACTCATTCAGAGCCAATCAATGTCACCCTTTAGTGTGCCAAAGTGGTTGCTGAGTGATGAGACATTTCATCCCTCTGGGAGCTGAAGATACTGCCTATGCAGCATGTACTGTTGCTGCTGGCTATGAGTGAAAATCTGAAATTGATCAAGCCACAATCCCCTACGAGGGAGCACAGGCAAGGAACATTCTGACTCTGGGTCAGTTCATAGGGCCTTTCAAGTCTTCCCTTCAATACTGACATGGATTTTTTAGTGCTCATGAAAGCAAGGCACCCCAGAGGGTTTGCTTCAAACACACGGAAGCATTCCCACAGAGCTTCAACCACAGCTCTGCAGAGAGGGAACTCGGTCTCTCCGGTGACGAAGCTCATCATATACCTTTACAACTTAATTTCCAATAAAATATTATTTGAACCAAGAGAAAAATCCCTTGTGAATTTTACTGTTAGAGCTGGAGCAGTTAAGAACTCTGCTTTTTCTCGTTAATGGGACTTTGTGCTTTAGAACCGATATAATGATTGTCTAGCGACGTGATGGTTTTAGTCTGTTCAGGCTACTGTTACATGTGGTGTAGACTGGATGGATTAAACAAGAGAAATTTATTTCTCACTGTTCTAGAGCCTAGGTGGTCCAAGATTAAGGTGCCCATAGACCTAGTTCCTAGTGAGAGCCTGCTTTCCGGGCGTGGAGAGAGTCCCCTTCTGGCTGTGTTCAGATGATCCTTCTTCACTGCACGCCTGTGGAGAGAGAATGAGAGGCTTGTCTTCTGATAAAAGCACTAATCTCATCATGAGGGTCGCACACTCCTGACCACATCTATACCTAATTACTTCCCAAAGGCCCTACCACCAAATACCATTACATGGGCGATTAGGGCTTCAATACCTGAATGAGGGGGAGGTGGTTACTAATACTTAGCTCATAATTATTGAGCTAATTACTAGCCAATAGCATTTAGGCAAGTTACTCAACTTTTCTAAGCCTCAGTTTTCTAAATCTGTAAAATAGCTACATCGCTGAAGTCCTCTTGATACAGTACTTAGGAAATTGTCTCTATAGAGCAAATGTTCATTTTTATCTTTTAAATATCTCTATTTACCTTTTGTAATCACTAAAAATATTCAAGAAAGTATTCTACTTACAAAGAAATATGCTCTAATTTTTACTTCTGATTTATAATGAATTAAAATGTAAAATATACTATCTCCCAAATGGAAAAGGGCTTTAGAGGTTTCCAAGCTCTTATTTTAAAGTACCAATTTTCATATTACATAGGAAATTTAGCAACTGTTATTTTATAAACATAGAGTGTAAAAATTCTACTTTACACTTAAATACTATAGTTTATTTTTATCAATCTAACATGAAAATAGAAAGCGAACATGTTCTGACAAATATATTTTTTTCTCTTCAGTGAAAAGCCTAGCTAAGTTGTAGGTATACTGATACTTAAGAAATGGTACCTTTACCTCATCCCAATATCTGTATAAACTTTAACATAAAATGAAGTTCATGACAAAAATGTTAGTATTTTAACTTTTTAAATATTAGTTTCTATTTTTAACATTATCACCTCCTTCATTTGCCCGATTTCTACAATTTTTAGTGCAGACAATAAGAGCTATCTTTACCTACATTCTGTTATCTGCAGTGGTCCCTTTAAGTTGTTAATCACTGTTCTATCACTCTTTTGCTAAAATAACTGTTCACTGTCTATAGAGATTCAGTCATTTATTAATTGGGGCTTTATTTATTAAATGCCTCCTGTACCAGGCACTGCTCTATGTGGTGAGTATATAGAAATCCCCTTGAATAAATTAAATTCCAGTGTGAAATGATAGATCATGCAAACAACCAAGACTATTTCAGATTTTCAAGAGTGTTTGAAAAAGCTAAAGAATAGTAAACAAGGGTAGTATATATTCCTTTAGATAGCTGGTCAGGCGAAGAGTCCTAGAGGTGGTGTCATCTGAGCCAAAATTTGAACTGAACTAACCAGCTAGGTTTCAAAAAAAAACAAACAAACCGGGAAGAGTGCCACGTTGAGGAGAGGAACAAACCTAAGGCACTTGATGGCAGATAAGAAGAGTTTAGCATGTTCAAAGGCCAATGAGTAGATCTGCAGAGTTGGGAGCATAATGAATAATCTGGAAGGAAATTGTGGGTGAGTTTGCAGGAACCAGATCATAGAATGTAATCCAAAAGAGAATATTGAGATTTTGTTAAAATTCAATCAGAAGCCAAAGAAGAGTTGTTTTGTTTTGTTTAAAGATTTTATGGATTTATTTGACAGACAGAGATCACAAGTAGGCAGAGAGGCAGGCAGAGAGAGTGAGGGGGAAGCAGGCCCCATGCAGGGCTTGATCCCATTATCGTGGAATCAGGAACTGAGCCCAAGGCAGAGGCTTTAACCCACTGAGCCACCCAGGTGCCCCCCAAAGAAGAGCTTTAAGAAGGAAAGGAGGGACATAATTTTACTACATATTAAAATGATGAATTTGACAATTGTGTGCTTAAGGTGCAACAGAGGAGAACAAAAGTGAAAGCTGGGAGCCTACATTTGTGACTATTTCCAGCATCCAGGCTATAGGAAATGGTAGTTTCACCACGGTGGTAACAGCAGAGATAAAGGGAGAAAGCACAGGCTCCTAGATTTCCAACTTGAGCAAATGAGAAATTAGTGGAGGTGTGAAGATAAGCCCGGGTTTAAACAAGATGGGAAGGTATCAGGAGTTCTGTTTTCAATGTTTGTTTAGAAGATACCGGTAGAAATGTAAAATATACTGTTAAATATGGGTCAAGGATAAAGACATAGTTAGGAGCTATTGGCATCTGGGTGAAATGTAAATTTGCTGGGCTAGGAGAAAGTATAACTAGAAGAGTGGGCACCTGATCAGACTGTGGAGCACGCCAGCATTTAGAGGTCTCCTTCATAAAAGGGAACTAGCAAGGAATGGAGATGGAGCACTCAGAAGTAGGAGAAAAACCAAAAGAATGTCTTTGAATAATAGAAATGATTATGAGCAATTCCTGGGCCAGATACTGTTGTAACTGCCTTAACCTAAATGAATCCTTAATTTCAAGATGTAGGTGCTGTTATTACCTGTTTATAGGCAGGAAACCAAGGCACTGTGAGTTGTCATTTTACCCAAGTTTACACAGCTCATAAATCACCGATCTAGGACTCAAAGCTATCTAATTCCAAAGGCCATATCCTTAACTAGGACCTGATATCGACTCTCTGACTTCCAAATGAAAAGTAGCTTTCCTACCCTCTTTAAAAATATGAATGTGTCAAATGTCACTGGGAGACAAGATAACAGGAAAGTATACTTTGGATTTGTAACACGGAGATAAGTTATTTCAGTGGAGATAATTTTTCAGTGAAACATTGGTAATGGAAGAAGGATAAATGGAGCTTAACCAGAAAGAAGGAAGCAGGAAGTGGAAACCACAGTGTTAAAGTTTTCTCATGCAGAGTTCTATTGCAAAGCAGAACAAAGAATTGAGGCTGTAGGGAGAAAGGGATTTGGGACGCAAGAAAGATGTGCTGGTTATGCGGTCTGGGAAGCAGACCGTGAGGTGAAAATAGAAGTACTAGAGACTTACTGGGATAAGGTCTCTGAAGGAAAATGAGGAGGGGGCAGGTAGGTGGGGAGAACCTCTAGATGATACATGTCTCATTCCTGTGAAAAGAGAGGGGAAAGAAAAGTGGGATTAGGTGGGGAAGAGACCATGGTGCAGCTCTGAGGAAGCCTCAGCTAGCCTAGCTGGAGAGCTCAGTCAGAAAGTTGCCTGTAGGGTCCTTCATGAGGCAGAATGACAAGTATTTAGGAGCCTTGTTATGCTTAGACATTGGCTAGGGTTATCTGGAAAGAGGCTCCCCTCGGCTTAAATGTAGGACATCCTAAAAGGTGCTGTGGCTATAGGCTGTCAGCTAACTGAGCTTCTAGCTGATCAGTAAGACCTTTTTTAAAGACAGACCTTAGTGACAAACCTCCATGGCTATCATATTAGGGTTATTTGTTTTGTATATGGGCTTTATAATATTTGTATGCTGATGGGAATCAAAGTATAAAAGAGAACACAGCTACTCAAAATGTATAAAAAGTAGAATGGGACTGAACTTTGTCTTGTTGATGCCTCTAACACCAACACTTTGGGTAAAAGAAAAGTTTATCCCAGTATTTAAATGGTGCCAATAAAAGTATTTTTAATGATTCTTATCCTAGGAGCTATCTCATTGAATAACAATTCTGATCACTCAACTCCTACAACTCAATAGCAAAAAAAAAAAAAAAAAAAAAAAAAAAGGAGGGGGGAGGGAGACAAAGGTTCTGAAGATAGACCTCCAAAAAGGACATAAATGGCCAACAGGTTCATTATCAGTAATCAGGGATATGCAAATCAAAGCCAGATAAGATATCACATCATGGCTGTCAAAAGGGCTATTATCAAAATTAAAAGTGTTGGCAAAGATGTGGAGAAATTGGAACCCTCGTATACTACTGGTAGGAATGTAAAAATGGTGCAACTACTATGGAAAACAGTATGGAGTTTCCTCAAAAAATTAAAATTCAGTTTTCCAAAATAATGAAAAGAAAAATCTCAAAGAGATATTTGTACTCCTGTATGCATTGCAGCCTTATTCATTACAGTCAAGCTATAAAAACAACCTAAATGCCCATCAACAGATGAGTGGATAAAATGTAGTCTATACATTAGAATATTACTCAGCCTTAAGGAAATCCTACCACATGAAACAACAAACAGGTAAATTATGAGGACATTACGCTAAATGAAATACTCCAGCCAACAGAAGGACAAATACTTTATGGTTCCATTTATATGAGAAATCCTTACTAGAGACAGAGTAGAACGGTGGCCAGTAGGGGCAGGAGAGAGGGGGAAATAAGGAATTACTTTCCAGTGGGTATGAAGTGTCCATTATAGAAAACAAATTTCTGGAGATCTGTACAGTATAGGACCTATAGTCAACAAAACTATATGGTACTTAAACAGTTAAGAAGGTAGATCTCGTGTTAGGTGTTTTTCTACAAGTTAAAAGTATTAAAAAAAAATTCTGGATACTCTTTAATAAATAGAGCGAAGGTTTATAAATCAGTGTTCCTCACCTGAACGCACGTGGCCTAACACGCAGGCGGTGAGAAATAAAATTCTGAGTCGAACATGCCCACGTGCTTAATTTGCATGTCTCAAACATCTGGAAAAATCACATAATCAAATACGAACTTGATGTTCCTTGTGAGTACACTCGGTAAATAAGTAAATGTCATCCAAAGCTTTTTCTTTCTGTGTCCATGGAATGGTGATATGAAGATGCAACTGAAAGTTTTAATGACAAGACACCAAGGTAAATTGTGCAAGAGGTCACTCAACGAAACTGTTCTTAAACTTTAGGAAACCCTGCTTGGTACTGAAATGATGATAAAGTGTTCAACAAATACAAGTCAAAAAGATTGAGACTTTATTCTGTGCAAAGCAGTAATCTTGTCTGCCTAATTGGATACAAGGTCAATTGTTTAGGCTGCAAAAAAGAATTAGGGATTTGTGTACACACACACACACACACACACACACACACACACCCCAAAATGGAAAGACCTTCACAGATTACCGAAAAACAGATGCAACTTTTTTATATTAGATCATAGTATGTATACATTTTTAAGTCCATACAGTGTTTGTGAAACACTCTTCTCTGAGCTAATGGGCTTCCCATTAGAAGTAATTTTAGAGGTTACCAATTGCTTGGGGATTCTTGGTGAAAATTATTCATCTGAGGAAGCATAAAGGCAATAATATAGCAGGTATATAAAAATATTCACAGTCACACTGTGTTCCTTGGGAATTTAGATGGCTAATCCCATAAGATTAATAGTACTTGTTATGTAATACAGAGAATGATTCCAAAACAATAGAAGTCACCAAGGAATAGTAAGAGGGAGTTAAAAATGAAGGGAACCTTGCTCTTCTGATGGACCTGGAGCTGTTGGCGATCTTGGCCGATGGTTGCCAGCACCATGTCCTCTTCAAACCAACTTAGATGCTAATTTTGTTGAAGAACCTGACAATGGAAGACTTTAGATTATTCAATCGCTTGTTTTGTTTTAACACCAGAAAGATCTCAATAGAGATGACTGACTCCTTACTCTGTGTTGCTATAGCTAGTTCAGCTACTACCAGGTTATCTGTGTGGGAATTACTAGTGGTAGTTTTAGAGGGGAAAACAAGACCGAAAAACCTTTAGGTGTCGTGGTTACAGGCACAAAATTACTACCTCTGTGGCCCTTAGAGAAAATTGACATTGCACACACTTGGAACAGCAATATGCTCCTTTGACTACTTTGCATTTGTGAGGGGATTTCCCTCCAGAAGGTGCAAGGAGCTCCGCATTCTGTCAGGCTCTCAGCAGCACCGTGAGTGCTTCATTTACATGAAGACCCAAGGAGTGAGATAAAATAGGTCTCAGACCTGTAAGTTAGGAACAATATTTCTGCAGAGCAAAACTGATTTTGTGTGTTCAGGCAACAGGATTAAGTTAATGCCACAAGCGCTTTTTGTGAAAGGTAAACTTCTCCTGGCTGAAGAGAACAGCAATAATTATTCAAAATTCCTGAAGTAGGCCAACCATTTGTCCAGAGGGCAAAGAAATCCTGCTTGACTGGCTTCCACTCGAAACCAGTGTCAAGTTCCTGACCTTATGAACTCCTCAGAACAATATTAGGTGGAAAAGGAGGGGCTGTTCTCTTTAGCTTCTGTCTCTCTCTGTCTCTGTCTCTGTCTCTCTCTCTCTCTTTCTCTCTCCCTCCCTCCCTTAACTAGAGCCAGCAATGTGGCTATGTTTGTATTGGCAGTCACAGATTATTTCTCAGAGGGAATCATTATATTTGATAACAGACTTTCATTCTTTATAAGTTGGATGGTATTTTTCTTATCCCCCCCCCCTTTTTTTTAACTGAGAATGTTCCTTAAGGAAATCCTTTCTTTCCTTACAGTGGGCAATGATTGTAGAAGAATATGTACATTGCTGAATCTGACCCTAAAAGTTTACCCTTAAGAAGACCTTGCTGTGTTAGTGATCTTTTGCCTTTTCTAGTGTTTTCTGGGTGGGACTGGTGACAGTTGGTCTCAGAACTGGAAAAAAGGGAAGAATTAAACTTGGTG
This sequence comes from Martes martes, assembly GCF_963455335.1. NCBI lineage: Eukaryota > Metazoa > Chordata > Mammalia > Carnivora > Mustelidae > Martes > Martes martes. The sequence continues at coordinate 172,969,492 of NC_137890.1, read as the reverse complement.
GCTCTTAACATGTGGTATGTCACAGGTCTCACTGGAAGATACACTCCTGACGGAAAAAAAAATTATATGCTCATAAAAAAAATATAGCCTTGAGAATTTCAGGACCCCCTTGACATGCACCACTTGACCTCACCACAAAGGTTATGAATATAAGTCCTGTATAATGAAAGGGTGGAGAGTCTTACCCTACTCTATCAAGTTTTGGAGGACTCTGGATCCCCCACCATACCACAACTTATGGCTGAAGGCTTTGGGTGTTGTTATGTAGCTCCATTGCTCTGAGCTCTGCCATCAAGAAATAACAGCTGGGTCCTCAGTAGTAACTACATTCTTCATATGTGCTGGTTATAAAGCAAATGCTCTACCCTATATTTCTCCAAAGGTTGAGTTCTTAAACCTTCAACCACAATGCATTGCAAAACTCACTTGGAGCACGCAGGAGCTCACTTATGAGAAGACACAAATGATTTCAAAACTATCTCTAGCTGGGTGGTTTTGCAGTTGCCTCTATGAAATGATCTGTCGATTTTAACTTTAATCTTAGGGAAAGCCTAGCCATATCTTGATACATTCTTCATAATCAGCTTGGATAATACTTCTGAATTTAAAGATTAAAAGTATCCAAAGAATGAACTAACCTCTCACTTCTTGAGACAATCCCTCCAGGGCAGGCTGAAAGTATCCTGGGAAGAGCAGAAAGGGAAAGCTTATCATTTTTCTATCCAGAGTGTCCTGGGCTGTCAATTCAGCAGCTTTTACAAGAACTAAACCTGCTTTAAAAAGGGAGAGAGAGAGAGAGAGAGAGAAGTTTAAAAGTGTCGTACCATTAGCTATTCTGATTCTAGTCCATGCCAGGAAGCAAAGGTTCTTATTATACCACGTTCTATTTTTGATCTAATCCCTTCCAGCAGCCTGAAGTCTCAGCATAGTAATGCTGGGGAAATTCTTTGATGCTAATGGGAAGCTTCACTGCCTTGCCCCTTAAGTTAGACAAACTGACTGTCACTAGGAGTGTCATTTGGGCTCAAAAGAGCCAGGGATAGGAAAAGGGAGCATCTGAAGTAGTCTCTGTGGAGGGTACGGTAGCAAGTCAGAGCCTCCTGTGAAAGTTCCCCATGGTTAGGTTGGTGATACAGAATGAAGGTGATGTGTGTCCCTACTCTGATCCTTTAGAGCCTCAAGACAACCTGGTATACATCCTTCAAATGCCCAGATGGCACTACCTTTACTTTCTGTGCATGCAATAGGATATGGGAAGAAAAGTCACACTATACAGCAGTTACTGAAAACAGTTCAATAGAACACCAGGCGTTAAAACCTGGTACCCTCTTGTCATGATAAAGATTGTAACAAGAACAGGAAATGGCACAGCACAAATCCGTTTGCGTGATAATCATCTCATGAATGTAAAGAGCATAGGAAATGGAACAAATGTAACCCATTCCATTACCACCTTCAAACGGTAACCTCCTTGTCCTAGTCACATGCCCTACTTATGGTCCTGAGTAAAGAACAAAGGAAATCAAAAGGTCGACTGACCCTAGAGACCAAAACAGCCCCCACATGTTTGTGAGTGTGTGTGTGTATGTGTGTGTGTGTGTGTGTGCATCTTTCCTCCTCTGAACTCTGTTGCATTAGAGAATTCCTTATAGTTGATTCCCTAACTTTGACCTGAATGAAGCAGTCAGATGTGTGGGAAACAAAGCAATGTAAAATCCAGACTCATTTGGGAACCCACACACTCCTCATCACCGTTTCTCAGAGTTGAGGAAACCCTGACCTTCCCCTAAGCAGAAGCCATGAACAAAGAAGGTGAGCGGATGACTGACTGACTGACTTTCTTTCTTTCTTCCTTCCTTCCTTCCTTTCAAGACTTTATTTATTTGAGAGAGCTAGAGAGCACATGAGCTGGGGGAGGGGAAGAGAGAGAGGCAGACCCCACTCTGAGCAGGGAGCCCGATCCTGGGGCTCCCAGGACCCTGAGATCATGACCTGAGCCGAAGGCAGACACTTAATGGATTGAGCCACCCAGGCGCCCCTGAACAATTTTCTTCCTTCTGGTCCTCATTGCTTCCGCAGTTTGGTAAGGAAAATGGAGCTCTGACTCCCGGGGTGTCCTCTCTCCCCTTTCTAAAGATATTTGCAGCTTGATTTGGGCTTATCTAAAAGCAAAGAGAAGATCTCAGTAACAAAAGTAAGCCACCACTGATTGAGGTCAGTCAGGCCAGGGCAGAGTTGGTGGTGTAATCCTCCAGTTGTGTTCAACCTGGCCAAGTTTTCCAGGCGGTTCTGTTTCCCTTGGAAAGCTCTTTAAGTGACACTCTGTGAAATTTATAATAAATCCTCTTATCCCAAGATGACTGCTTTAGTTGTGAAAGGGAAGAGTGAGAAATGATGGCTGAGTTTATCAAATACCAAAGGAGATGAAAGCCAGATTGCCTGGGGTACTGTGTCCATACCCTGCCACAAACAAATCACTCACTCTGCTCAGCTGGCTAGTAACTTCTTACATGGCATCCAGGGAATTGTACTACACCTTTTCTTCTACTGGGAATTTGTTCAGGCAAGCAAGCCTAACAATGCATTTCAGGCATCCTGGATGCCTGTCCCTTCCTGATGATAACCTGATTACCAAATGGCTCTGGCTGGCTAATAAGGAATGCAACAGGGTTATATGTCAATGCGCTGTTGAGAGATTCCAAGTGATTTCATATCTTAACATAATGGTTGGTGGCTTCCTTATCAGATGCCATGAAAAAGTTTTCTGTGAGGTACATCCATTTCCTAAGTATCCTAGCCTGATGCCCAAAACAGATTACATTGGAATTATCTTTACAAAGGAAAGAATGAAACCCTACGTTTCAAATGGCCTAAAATTACAGTGGATTTCCTACATGGGGAAAAAAGGTGTACTGGAAAACTGGCTACATAGTTTCTTTTCTCTAATGCATTCCTAAGGGGGTTTAACTGATTTTATATGATTATGGTCAATCAGAACAATGTGTCTGTTTTCCTCATTTTAAAACATTCTATAATTTCTTAGGGATACCTGGGTGGCTCAGTGGGTTAAGCGTCTGCCTTCGGCTCAGGTCATGATCCCAGGGTCCTGGGATAGAGTCCCACATTGGACTCCCTGCTCAGCCAGGAGCCTGCTTCCCCCTCTGCCTGCCCCTCCCCCTGTCTGTGTACTTGCACATTCAGTCTCTCTCCCTGACAAATAAAATATTTTAAAAAATCTTTTAAAAAGTGATATGATTGAGATAACAAGCGTGTAGGCCAAATTATTAGATCAATCTATATCTTCTAAATTTTAATTTTACTCTTTTTATCCTTGTCTTTTTCATCCCCAAATGACCAGCTTATATGTATATCTTTATAGCACAACTATTTCTTTGCATTCTTTCACTATTCTATGGAAGACATTGTGGCTGTTTAGAAAAAAACTAAAGTGAGAGCAAGATGAGGAACCAGAATCTCAGTAGCTGGGTAGCCTGGGGTCATCCCTTGGCAGTTTGGAGCCTCAGTTCTCTCATTTGTAAAGTGAAAATGGGTCTACTTGATATCCAAGGTCCCTTCTGGCTCTGAAATCTAAGTAAGACACATTGGGTTTTTAATGAAGTCTAAGTCCATGACATGGACATCACCCATATTAGTTGTTGACATTGGTTTGTAGATTTTTAAAAAAATGTTTTATTTATTTGTTTGCCAGAGAGAGAGAGTGAGAGAGCCTGAGAGCACAAGCAGAGGGAGCTGCAGGCAGAGGGAGAATCAGGCTCCCCACCTAGCAAGGTGCCCGATGCAGGACTCAATCCCAGGACCCTAAGATCATAACCTGAGCCGAAGGCAAACACTTAACCCACTGAGCCACCCAGGTGCCCCAGTTTTGAGGATTTTTGATGAACATTACATTGATTTTTTTTTTTTTTGAGGAGCACATTATCTTCTTTTTCCATGAATATTAAAGCTCTGTCTCTTATTTCTTGCATATATTTCTTTATCTTTATAGGTGAGAGGTACTTAGTTGCCCTCCATGTGTATTTATTTGCTCAGTGTCTATTTTTAAGGACTAAAGACATGAGAATAGGAAAGAAAATTACAGAGTGAGTTATATGGAAAGTTTGTAAAGCACAGCGTGGACCTATGATAGAGACAAGGAGGGGGTTTTATTTTGTTAGTTAGGACACTGCACGTGAAATCTGCAGAGTAAGAGGGTTACATGTTTAGGAATGTAATGAATGAAAAAGAGTTTGTATATGTGAAGCTCTGAACTATATTTGGTGAGAGGGAGGCATCGACTTCTGCTAAATCATTGGGCCCCAGTTTTATATCCACGAATAATAAACCATTCTCTGGATTTATCATTAGAAAATATTAGAACCAACTGTGCAATTCTGAGGCATGAACTGCAGTCACCTTTCCTAAGATAGATCAATGCCGTCTATACATAATCTTGAAATACCCCTCACTAGAGCTATCCAACTGCCAGGCCGCTGCTGTTCTCTGTCATCTGCTCTGTTCCAGCACTCTCTTGGGTAACCCAAGTCTGTTTCAAAGGCTTTCACACTGCGGAACCAGAGATAAGAACTGTCTTAAGCTTGCACAGACAATAAATGCCGGCCACAGCAAGGTGCCATTTCCCACCCCAGAAGTGGTCTCAACTGAAAAGGGAACTTTCTTTGATCTTATCCAGGGACTTCATGCCATTAAAATTACTCCATTTCGGCATTCTATTTCCCAATGCTACAGTCATCTTGTTTGGTTGGCTATTTGAACACTTGAGGTCGCCTTATTTCAAACTACTTCTCACCTAGACAAATAAACTGGGAATTCAAAGCACTCATCTTGTGGTGTGCAAAGGATTTAGAGACCACCTTGTGTGCAAAGACAAACTGGTAACGAGATGTCATCTCTATTAGTAGCTTGTGACCAGCCTACCTCTCTGGGAATCAGGTGGTATCTTCTAGTAAGACTTTAGATATGTGATTTTCTCCTAAGTTAGTCTCTGGTACCAAGACACCTTTGACTAAACTAACAAACTGGTGGTGGTCAAGCAGATCTGACTTCATTAGGAAGTCTGTGGAAAGGTTAAGGTTAAGAAGGTTAAGAAGGTTAAGAAGACTGTGGAAAAAGTAAACCAAATGTTACAAGGTATACTACTACCACCTACTACAGAAATAACAACTAAAAGGATACCACTCCCCCCAAAAAAGATCCTCCCAAAGATTGCATTTTCATTGCCCCACTTGCCAAAGATGATCAGAACCCAGATGAGAAATGTTCCTACCACAACACAGGATAACAAAATATAGTATAAACAATAATGTAGAGTATCATATTGCTGTACTTTTGGTAATCCGTACCAGTCTGTTGGAAAGATAGGAGACCAAATTAATGGGAGTTGTGATGATGATGAGAGAGTTGTAGGCAAATAGAAGGTCAGTGTTTGCCATCTCAACTATGGATCTATGCACCTGGTCATAGGTCAAAATAGGTTATATTTATGACCCACATACAATATGTCTGAGTGTTTGTTGCTTATATGCATGCATTTAAGCTATGGGGAGAAGCCTAAGGTATGTTAGAGGGAAGTCTGTATATTTGAGATAATCTGATAAAAGTCAAATTAAATACATATCATATTCACATGTTTGTATGTAACATATCTCAATTCCTTTCAGTCAGGGAAAAGGGTGCATTGGTTAAATTGGAACCGCGTGTGCAATGTTACCTCTGAAAATGGCCCAGGGGCTCCATGTGTCTTTACTAAAATGAGAAAGTCTCTATGAATAAAATAGATTTTTTGAGCTGAGTATTGAAGAAAATTTAGAAATGCATGCAGACGAAAATGTGACTAAAGGAGAAACAGGGAGAAACAGCAGTAGCTAGGTATGACAAGGGGAATTTTGCTAGATGACCTCAAAACCCGAATTCTCAGAGAATTACAGGATTCCAGCAATGGAAACCAGTTAGTAGCATTTAGATGAACATATCTACAGAGAAGAAGATCTTGGATATGAATGGTGAACCAAGAAACAGCCCCAAATCAGTATAAAATAAGAAAACATAATACATACACTAACTCTGACATTATTAGGGAATGAAATTTACTGGGTTCTGACATCTCTGAATATTGCGGGACCAGGAAAGACTGCTGCTAGGGGTCAAAGGCTGGCTCTGTCTAGAGCTAACTAAATGAAGCATTCTTCACCTCTTTTTCCTCTTCTCCACTACATATTTGGAAATGGATTTTCTTCTGATGTTTAGTAAGTAAATTATGACATACAAAACAATGATGGAATAAATCCTCTTGTTTTTCTGATTCAAGAGGAACTTCCATTTCTTGCAATGTCTCGTATTAAAAATGTTAACAGAGATGATCAGGGAGAATACAGAATAATGATTAACAATTATTAGGCATCTTCGGTGTTGGGTACCATGCAAGGGGCTTTTACATATGCCTTCCTATATATTTAGTTGTTACTATTCCTATATAGATATTCCAGGTCATCTCTTTCTGTTTTAAATAAATACCACATATTATGTATAATATTCACCCACTTACTGAAGAAATGATTTAAAACAAAACCCAGTATGAAATGGCAGGCACATGTGAATGGAGGTCTTAAGAAAAACTGAGAAATTCAGGGATTTTTTGGACAAGTTTAACATAAAGATAGAGCTGGGTACCTGGTTAGTGATTTTATTAAACAACAGAAAGGATCTAGCAAAGGAAGGCCCTCATGCTGTTGTAACTAGAAAGTTCTATAAGCATACATGGTTGGATTTAAGAAACAATATTAGGACAGAAAAGCTAGAATTTTGCATCATTTGCTACAGTTCTGAGACATTACTGCAATTATTTCCATGGGGGTAATGAGCAAATTTTGTGGACGATTAGGAATCTTGAGCAATATTAGCATAGATGCAAGATAATCTTAAGCAAGACTCTTATTTCTGTACATAACTGGAAAAACTAGGTCTTTATCTTAAGATAACCTTGATTGGAAGATTCACTAGTTATAAAGGAATTTCAGGTCCACAAACACATATTAAGTACATAGGTGTATGGACCACTATGCCCATTCCCAAGGGGCATCAGACTGAAAACCCAAAAATCATTTTCTCTAAATGCTTCGCATTAAGATTGAAGATTCTTACCCCAGAAGAGAAATGCCAGTATATTAATTAACTCTTTTCTAGGCCCTTTACACGGGGTCTGTTTATGTAGCACCTAGGATCAGATAAGACAACAATTCCACATTGTGTTAAGTGAGTAAGAAATGTTTCCCATTTTTTCAGATTAAATTTGAGCCACAGTTGCCAAACACTGTCAGGTATTGTACCTGGGGGGGGAGGGGGGTAATATATATATAAATTTCTGCCCAATATTACATTCTGTTTTATCTTCAGTAGAGCAAGCTGAATTAGAATTTCTAAGATTGCTAAGTGATATTATAATAAAAAAAAAGAAAAGCGAAAAAATTAATCTGCTCTAGGTATGTGGTGTTCTGACAATGTTTTACTATTTGTAGAGCAGGTTTTATACACTGCCCATCTTTTAAATAGGAGAATAAATAATGTGGTCATAAGTGTGTAAGCAGGAAGTTCCCTGAAAGGAAGGCTTCAAATATGTGTTAGAATCAGCGGGGAGAAGTCCCCAGAAACTTTGTAGTTCTTTCTGGTCCCATCAAATGACATATTGTGTTGAGAATTTCAGGGCCTATCTCTGCAACCAATATAATGCAGTCAAAAATAAAACCCAAAACTGAGAATAGGCAAGACTACGAATGGCATCTGAAACAGGAGAATGGCTCTCTAGAAAACTTCTGAAAAATATATTCAAGCATTATTAATGCTTAGCAGTTGGATGAAAAATTCTTTAAGTTTTTCTTTACTATAATGCATCTTATTACCTTTTCAGTGCTATTTCTCCTAGTGTCTTCAAGTTTAATTGAGCTTAAATATATGATATGTAAGCATATAATTCATGATTTGGAAATGCAGAGAAGCAGAAGTTCACAAATTGTGGAGAGAATAGAATATCACTTGGCATTTAGATGAAATGTTTTCCCTCAGTGTACTTTCAAATCCATTACCTTGTTTTATTTTAACAACATTCCTAGGATATGGGTAATTTGGCCTTTAGAATTATTCACATTTTACTGTAGAAAATGAGCTTGCTACCTGCCCAAGGAGAGTAATACAGAATTTATATTCAGACTACAACTCTATCACCTTGACATTCTTTCCAGTAAGGGTTGCTGACTTTGAGAAGTAGAAGCAGGATGAACTTCAACCAAAATGTGGCAATGACTCCAAAAAGAAGAAATTATTTTAAAAAGAGAGACAGGTGGCTTGACAAGTGAAGATCATACAGTCTCATAATCCTCTGGGTTGGTTAGGTCAGCATTTGCAAACTAACCCCTCACTGATGCTTTAGAGAAATCACATTTTCTCTTATGGCATTTTTTACACATATTATATGCTTTCAAAAATATTTTTTCCTACATATATCAAAAAGAAGCTTTAAAATATTTGGGTTGAGATGAATTATGATACAAATTCCTCCGGACCCCTACCCCTGCTTTTTTTCCCCTAAACCCACCATTTTTATCACTTCCAACCAGAAGATATAAAACATTTGACAAAACGAGGTGGCTATCTTTGTAATATCTCCTATGTCCTTCTTAGAAATATTGCCAGTATGTGCCATGACTTCTGTGTGGCTGTGTCATGTGAATTTATACTACCTTCTCTTAAAAAGCAGTGGTTATTATGGGGCACCTGGGTGGCTCAGATGGTTGAGCATCTGCCTTCAGCTCAGGTCATGATCTCCAGGTCCTGGGTTGGGGCTACCTGCTCAGTGGGGAGTCTGCTTCTCCCTCTCACTCTGACCCTTCCCCCGCCTGTGTTCTCTCTGCCTACCTCTCTCTAAAAAAAGAGAAAAAAAAAGGTTGTTATGCCAGTTAAGACAGATACTACTGTGAAAGAGTTCTTTTCTAGGCATTTTCTTAGTTTTTAATTCTCTAGAGGAAAAAAAAAAAAGGCTTGTTAAAAAAAATAATAATAACCCCAAAAAACTGGTGGGGCAGGGGCACCTGGCTGGCTTAATGGAAGAACATGTGACTCTTAATCTCAGGGCCATGAGTTTCAGGCCCATGTTGAGTGTAGAGATTACTAAAAAAAATAAATAAATAAACTTACACTGGTGCCTCACCCATTTTTTTTTACCTTACCAATTTTTAAGAGATGTGCTATATTTTGGGTATGAGTATATAAGCTCGTTTAGTGAGAGTTATACTAAAATTTCAATTGACAATACTTGTGATTTCTGTTTCTCAAATGTGAAATCATGGTTTTACGTTTGAAAAATTATTGCTACTTAAGTTGTTAAAACGAACCAAAAAACCTCCTTCAACTGGTTACTGAGTAACTAAATTTTTCTTAATTTTTCAAGTAACCCAGGTGAGTTAAAATTAAGCTAAACATAAAGACAGTGACCTTTATAGTTGAGGTTCTAAATCTCCTTTCAAAATTATTTCCCATGGCAAGATTTTAAGTACTTGAAGTGTTAGGGGTGGTGACATCTTATATTTTTGTCGCCCCTCCAATAATCATCTGTTACAATTCCAGACCAATAATAGATGGTCTACAAAGGTCTGATGTTTAAAAAACAAATGCTTGTATCGTTTACCTCTTCCTTGCTCTCCCTAATGATTTATTTTTGCCAAGAGCGCACTGATGGGAAGTTATTTCAGTGTTCATCAATTAAAACATTTAAAAATTAAACATTGAGCTTAATGGGAAGGAAGAGGCTAGAACTGGCCAATAAGAATAATTCTAAAATAATGAAAGTGTGCAGCAGGAGTAGTTGTCAGTGTTAGGCTTGCAAGGAAATGATGAGTGGGAATTTTGTGACACCTGACTAAAAATCAATGCTCCAGGAAGTTGATATAATAGCTTGAAGCTGGAAAAAAAATAAGTACAGGGGAAATCAAAGCTGACATGGTAAAACTGCCCAGAAAGAAGTGGGTAGAATAATGACCGTGTCAAGAAACTAATGGATCTAATGAGGCATAACGCGATGGCCGAAAGATCTCATGTCTTCTAAAACAACTAGTTAATTTAGCTAATTTGCTTACTCACCTTCTCTACTCAGTCTCTTGGGAACACTGTGGTGGTCCTCTTCTATCACACTTTGTATCATTTCTCAGGAGACTCCTCAAAATAACAGTTAATATTAGAAAGTTCCCTTGGAAAAAAGAAATATGTGTTAAAAATAAGGCCTTTACCTTCTTTATTAAAGTGATAACCATCTAACTCCAAAACAAAATCCCAAAGTTGTTTTTTTGTACGAGAAAATACAAAGAAATGAGAAATGAAAGTAAAATGTATTTTTTCTGGCTCCAAAAGATCAAATTAAGAGGTGGTGCTTTGCACTTTGTTAAGAGAAAGGAATGTGAAAGGTCGGCATTTGTGTTATATTTTCTTTACGTTAAGTGATTCCCAAAGTCCTGTTTCGGTTGGAAAACTTGTTAGTAGCTTCCTTCAAGTCCTTCTGACTTAGAAATTTTGAAATGTGTGTAGAAATGACTAAGAGAACACTACTTGAAAGGGATTCCAAAGACTTTTGGAATCTGCCAAGCAAACTCCTTAAAACTGCAGTAGAGTCCCTTGTTTTCAAGGTGGCATTCAGTGTCTTTCTCCGAAGCTGGTTTAACTTGGCTGGAGGATAAGCATCTCTTAGTGAATTAAAGGGTCTCAAAATACAAGAGATGTTTTATCTTGGATAAGCTGATAATTTGTCCTACTTAAGCAAGTCATGCAAATTTCCTTACAAAACTCCGTGCTCGTTAGCTCATAATTAGGGTAATAAATCAGGAATCACCAAACAGATCAGTGAAAACATCATAGTGTTAGTGTGAGCATGAGCTTATCCGGTAGGACCCAGTGGAGAGTTTGCAGAAATCTATTCAAATTCTGAAGGCAAGGCTCTGTGTAATTATCATAAATTTAACCCCCTGGAAGAAGAGGAAGAAACAAAGGCCAGAGGAGGGGCAGGAAACCACTTTTTAAGTCCCTGTGAAAACTGAAACTTCTAAATGCATTTCTTAATATGGAGAATTCTGATAATTCATAAATATATTTTAGAACTATCTTCCAGTGGGTCTCCCATGTAAGTTGTCATACATGAACATTTTTGCACGTAAGCCTTGACCACACTGCTGGGGGAAACCAGTGGCCTGGAGCTACTAGCAGTTCGTCAGAATTCACATAGTGAGTCAAAATATCATGTCAAGAAGAAAGCCCTAGCACAGGACTCTGCAAAGCAGAAAGCCCACATCCCACCGTCAGTATACCGAGTTCTGGGCTGGACAGATAACTATTCTAGAGATGAGAAAGAACTGGAAAGTCTCAGGAAATTAAGCAATTCTGCTTTCTCTTTCTCTCAACACAAAAATGTTCACTCTAGGCAGCTTATCTGTACACTTTTAATTACACCTTTTGTTCTGCTTTGTTTTCAAACTGTTTGCAACAGCCAGTTTGCAAATCGTTTACAAATATGTCCCCTCCTCCCTTAAAGCTCACATTAACTGATACCAGTCTAAGTCATGCTTACACCTGCTGTGTGTTTTCTGTTCACTTTAGAGCTCCACCCAACTCGTCCATTTTCCTCCTCATTCAAGATTCAGAAAAAGTTGATTCATGTCAGTACCACACCATGTGATTGACTAAAACTAAATTCAACATTTGGGTAAACATGTCTTCTCGGTAGAAGAATTGGGAATTGCCCTTAGACTCCTTACACATGTATTCGTCCTAATCTGGGTGATGCTTAAATTAACTGAATTTCTTTGTGTTTTGTGTTACTACTGAGAAAAGTGGTACGCTAGACTCTGAATTTTTCCAGTCTTAGCTGAGGAAAGAGGATGGACTCTTCAGGGATTGGTTTGCTCCTTAAACAAGATGTTACCACTGAAATGGAAATCCTTCGGTTATCGATTTGGTTCTGGGGACTAGAATGCAGAATTTTCGCCAAGATGGAGCTATTAACAATTTAGAAAATTAGAAATACATGTCCTGTCTTGGAAGAGACAACAACAAAAAACCTATGCAAACAAGTATGACATCTTTTTATATATTATCCCGAGAAAGAAAGCTTCTGGAGAGAAGACGACAGTGGAATTTTAGCGTATGCTAATGGATGAACAGAAAGATACTCATCATGTAATATTAGCTGAAAGACCAAATCTGCATAGTGGGCACAGAAGTATTTTTTGTTTTGGAATTAACTCCTCAAAAGTTGCTGGTAGTCTGGCTGCAATTTAAAATACTTAGAACAATATATATGGGTACGAGAACTAAATCCAGTCCTCGTTAATGAATTGTGTTGGAACTTGAATTCTCTTCTGGCAGCTACCTTTAATAAAATCGATTTAAATATTGCGTGGTTCATTTCCCCTTTCTTTATCAAGGATGTGACTACTATCCTATCCTTCAAGAGCTTTTACCACTGATTTACACTTTACCGATCTATTCATATCTTGCTTCTTGGCCTTTCGGCAAAGTCAAAAATTGCTGCCAAATGTTCATCCATTGCCTAGAAGTCTCCAGACAAACTACAAAACAACTGTCAGTTTTTCAAACTGGATGAAAGACCCTGCTATTTTCCAAAATACAGCTGTAAGCAGCATTTCTCCCCACAGAGCCACAGGCACCATCCAGTGGTGAAGAGTTTATATCCAGATTGATATTGAACCAAACGGGAGGTGGGGGGGGGGGCAGAGATATTTTTTTCAGAGCTAATATAATGGAAAAGAACTGCCTTTAAATGCCTTTAAATACTACAGGCTAAATCATACACATGAAAGTATAAACGTGATAGAAAAAGTGTAGAATTTTTGTAGGTTCCTAGGTTGTGTTGTCAGCACTATGGCTTGAACAAAATGAGGGGCTAAATCCTGAAAATAGACCCTCCCATCCCCCAAATGCCCCCACCTCAAGTTTTCTTTCCAGTAGATCATTTTCCTATGATTTATTGTGTATCCTAAAAAGGAGAACATACAGGGACCTTTTACACATTTAGATACTTTGTATTTATTGTGGGGAACTTGGACAATGCACCGAAGGATAATCTAGGCTTCTTAGGGATTCAATCAGTGACTCCTTTTGTTATTTAGGACAAAAGATACTAAATGCGTGGAATCTTTTTAGTTCAGTAAACAAGAATCATTAAGTACCCAAAATTTGTCTTTGAATCTCCTCCCCAATTCTATCCTTTTCTCCTTCTGGGATGTCAACTACAAAACTCTCTGCCCCTTCTCCCCTTTACGCTTTCATGTGAGCCTTGCTAATATCAGCATGGTGTTTTCTTCAGGGGTTTTGCATTTCAACACTTGCATGGAACTCTGGAATGTAAAGCTTTGTTCCTGTGACATGTCAGTTTATACTACGCCTAACTTAAGGGACAGGCTCTGAAAGTAAACTTCCTTCGTTAAGTTTATGATGGAGGACGTGGTAGGTTTCTGTGCTCATCACCATACTCTTTTTGCAAGAGATGGCTCTACCCATTTCCAGGAGGTAAAGATAATAACGGGACTTGAAGGTGGTTCGGTACTCTTCTAGTCAAAACTGAGACATAGAACTCCTGGTGAACAAGAAGGGTTTTATTCTGCATTAAAGCAGGGCTCACCGCTTTTCTCTCCCTGTCATGGTGCCCATTGTCCTTCAGATACAGAAGCAGCTGGGAACATGTGGAAGATACATTGGTCCTACAAGGCTAGCCATGCGTAGGTCATGCGCTAGTGCAAGCGAGAGCAATTTTCTTTTTCATTTAGACCAATTCAGGAAAAATTTATAGGCCACGTAAAAAAGTCAACATTGAGTATAGCTTCATTTGGTCTTTTGTGAGAATAAGTATACTCACTCAACTTAGATTACCCATTTAATGTCAGTGGAAAAAACTGGAGCCACTTCTTAATTACTAACATGTTGAGATTTGTCATAATGCACAGCAATTTTCTAATTGCATCCTGAAAACAGGTCCTCTATCACATGGAAAAAGTCAGGAAGATTACAAAACTGAGTTAGGAGTTGTTCATCGTTGACCTGGAATCTGATCCTCTTTAAGTCATTCGGAACAATTAATGTCAGAATTTCTGTGAAGGGAGAATTAATTCCTTTGGAAGTGAGGACAGAGAGTTTCAAACTTGAGTCATGTGAGAAGAGTAGGCATTGAGGATGTGAACCCAATACTTAGTTTTTAACATGAGGGCAAATGTCAAGATTATCTGATTCAGATCACACAGACAAAGAACCACCAGCTCACTTGCATAACTTTTCAAGGCAGTTAGTAGCAAAAGCTTGGGAGTCCGACTACTTCAGTTTGATAACTAACTGGCTCCGGTATCTACCTACCTCTTTCCCATAGTTTTTGTGTCTACAGAATTGGGATGGTTTTATAATACCACCTCATAAAATCATTGCAAGCGATAAATGAATCTTCTCATACATATAAACCTCTCAAACCCTTTCTTGTAACTGAACTGCCCTCAACAAATGACAACTTCTTCAACTCTTCTTCAGTGTGAGGCATTTTAATTTTTCCTCAGAACTTTCCTCATGACTAATTTAAAGAATATAGAGATATCTTCCATTACTACAACATTTGTGAAATAGCATCCCTATGAGTTGCAGAATTAAAATATATTTTTATTCTTGTTAAAGTTTGGGTCTTTAACACGAACTTAGGCCAGACTTGAAAAGCTGTGGTAACTCAGCGTGTTGCACAAGCATTTCAGGCTTGGCTAAGCCTTGAGGAATGGGAAAAAAAGGAAGTGGAAAAGCCTTCCCCATTCAGAGATAATACTTCCCCACCCTGCTCATAACTCAGACAGATCTGTATTTGACTAGGAGAGGGATAAAAGGAAAGATAAGAAAAAATAAGACTTTTCTTGCAACTCAGCCTTTCTTAGAATTTCACTTTCCACGAATGCCTTCCTTTCTCTTTCTAGCGCTCTGCCTATCACTGAAGGCCAAAATCTTCATGAAAATTTCCCAAGTTACTCAGCCCACAGTCACCTCTTAGTCTCATAAAATTCTGGCATTTATTGTCATTCCATTTATTTGGATATTAATTTCAAGCCACACTCTGAGAACTCCTCTGCTGTTTTAATACTGTGTTATTACTTTTCCTGTGTTAATATTTTGCTTCCCAACTAAATTGTGAGGAACGTCAAGTTTCTGGAAGGTAACTTTTTCTTTTTTAATTTAGTTGACCAAAGAAAGAAAAGAAAAGGTAATACAGAAAAAGAAAAGTAAACATTGTAACTCAGAGGAATTTGCCAGAACAACTCAAATACCAGCTTTGCTCCATAAGCCCCACCCCAAAACTAAGCAGGACTGAAATGTCCAAAGCAAAGCCATAACAAAGCTCAGTAAATATTTAGCTTGTCTTGGACTCTTGCAGTAGATTCCTAACTAATCTGCTTGCCTCCAATCTCTCCTGTCCAATCCATTCTCCACACAACTGCTCCAATGATCTTATGTGAGGCACTCAATGATTAGTTAACTGAATTCATTAAGCATATATTTTGTGTAAGGAAAAAGTTACCTTGGTGATGCAAGCAATTCTATCAATGTTATGCTGTAAGTAAAAATGTAAAACTTTGGCAATTTAAAGCATAAGAAACTTAACTTAGAAAACAAGGTTTTAGGGGCGTCTGGGTGGCTCCGTCAGTTAAGCGTGTGACTCCTGATCTCACGGTCATGAGTTTAAGTCCTGCACTGGGCTCCACACTGGGCATGGACTCTACTGAAAGAAAGAAAGAAAGAAAGAAAGAAAGAAAGAAAGAAAGAAAGCAAGCAAAGAAATAGTACAATAGAAAAGTTTTAGTACAATGTATGCACTTTTTCTAAATTCATAAGGATGACTGCAAACTAGAGCTTGTTGTTTGTTTATTGGTTTCTCAGGCAGCATAGCAAAATAATTTTTTTTCTACACTAAATACAACATACAGTTTGATCATTAATTGTCTTACTGGAATAATACTGAGGTTAGAAACTATAATTCAGGAAATATTCTACATTATATAGATTCATTTACTCAATCAGCAAGTAGATATTCAGTACCTTCTACATTCCACATGCCAAGACTGACAAAATACAACAGAAGGAAATCAAGTAATGGGTTGTTACGAGAACCTTCATTTTTGCTACCTATGACAAAATGTATGCTTACCTACCTTTTGAATCAGTCAGAGTCCAAGCAGAAAACAGATGGCGCATTCAAATTAAGAAAGTTGGAGAACAGTACAACGTCCCTTTTATGATCTGGGTGGAAGGAGACAATAGGGCCAGCACAGGGCACCAGTATCTGAGAGGGTCTGCGCAAGCCTTACGCCTGCATAGGCAGTGGAGAAAGAAGGGTTACTGGGAAATCTGGAGACAGAAAAGACGCTTGTGAAGAAGCAGCTGGACAGAGCTGAAACCTTTGGGACCCATGGGGCTGGGACCTAAGGAAGGCTCCCCCCCTCTCTAGCATTCCCTCCAATGCCTGCTCAAAAGTCAGAGTGAAAAGGCTCACTGATGGCGTCCACATACTTCAGCGGCCCAGGGGACACAGAGCAGCAGGGGATGGAGCCTAGATCCAGAGGGTGAAGCTATCCATGCCTCTTTGAAACTGTATCATAAGCATCCCTTCCGTCTGCCAATGTTGGCTGAACAGTGCAAATCCTTGATGAATGAATGATTTACGCTGCATTTTGAAAAGAGCACAGTAATATTCTAAGATTCCTCAGGCAAGGTGTCAGAGAAGCTGTCAATGATGTTTATAGAAAATAGGAAATTAACGAAGTAAGAAGAAAAAGACTGATTTGAACTTGACTTGGCTATGTAAAACATCTACTAATTTTGGCTATATATATTAATTGCTTACCATTTATGCCTAATTACCGTGTAGCACAATAATGTGTATCATTTAACATGTGTCAAATTAACTTCATGAAACTAACTTTGCAATGTTAACTTCACACAATGGCTCAGTTCAAGTTTGGACAGTTTTTGTAGGTTTTGACTCATGTCGGATGTTCTTTCTTTTAACTCCAATAAAATATTTGCTTCAGTGATAGTCTGCCCAATCATGTGATCTCCAAAGACCCAGCAAATTGAAAAAGAAAATTGTGGCAAATCTTCTAGCTGTAATATGACTTAATTTAATAGTGCTTAGAGCCAAACCAAAGCCCAGGATTGAGTTATCAACTAATTCCAGCCATGATATAGAGCAGGGAAAAGCTTATGCAAGACCCTTTATAGCTCTTAAGTCATAGGACTCAGTATGCAGAGAACTGCCACCAGCAGGATCAGATGGGCAAGGGGTGTGCTAATTTTAGCAAATGTATCCTGATCACTAGGACCACATTCCATTTTTGTACTTGAACTAATTCTTGATTGTACCCTAAAACTGGAGACAAGCTGACCTGACCCCAAACACTACTGATGAAGGTTACCATGATATGTCACTACTATATACTTGTAGTTCCAGTAAAGATTTGTGACTGAGTGTATACATTCATTCTAAGCATTTATCATTAAAAAAGTTTCTTTCGCCTTGGTAAATGGAGATTACATTTAGTCCACAGATTCTAGATCCTTTAAATTGCCAGAGAATGCCTGAAATCATGCTACAAATTGTTCAAAAAAGGCACAGTTTCATTCTATCAAGAAGCCATAATTCAGCAGTGGGCCTGATGCTATAATTAGAATAGGTCCAAGGTACTATATGGTATGCATTTAGAGAATTAATTTGCTTTAAAGAGATGTTCCTTTCACCCCAGTGAACAGTTGAGTTACTGTTGCTTCATTTCTGGGTAAGGATCTGTACTCAGGAATTCAAAAGTTTGAGCATCCCCTGGAATATGGGCCCTATTTCATGGACCTAGAAAATACCAAGATTTTCAGGGATTCTATTCCTCTGTGGGGATTAGCTATCAAGGGTCATGAGACCTCTAAAAGTCACTGTCTCCTCATTTCAGGCCTTCACTTGTGATAAGAGGGAGAGAATGGTTGTATTAAGTCCCAGTACATACCAAGAGAGAAAGCAACATGGTAGCGTGGAGAGAGGGCAATCGTTTGCATTTTCACTTTATCCATGCATCCTGACATGTTATTTGACCTTCACACGGTTTGCTACTGTTGTATAGAGAGGATTGCTACGTAATCACTTAAGTGCCAACAGGCATCAATTAACTATCCATGGTAAACACATGATGAAAGTAAGATAGCTTGGAGTATTTTTTATGGGTTAAGGACACTTACTATATAATAATATAGGAAACATAGCTACCCTGTATTATCTGCCTATTATCGACTACATACTTAAAATATCCGGTTATTTAATTCTCAGAACAAGCATGTGAGGTAAGCAATATGCCCATTACATACATGAAGCAACAGATACTAATGGAAGCAGAAACATTTACCTCAGGTCTCATAGCAGAGGCAGGAAGAAAAGCCCAGGACTGAGACCAAGCCTGTCTAGTCCTAAAATTCTTATCTTTTCTACTTTTGTGTAAACCTTGGCAATGCCTTTCAGCCTTCCAGTTATGGTTCTGTTTTTCTCCACAGAGATTTCCCCATTATCTTGTATACACAAATCCGTAGCTTATCCCTGACTCTTCTCCTGCCCTTTGTTCCATCTTAAACATCTGACTCAAGAGTAATCTTCCTGAAGCAGCAAGACACCGACTAACGAAGCAGAAGTGCTATGATGGCGTTTGGGACAACGACCTCTAGGCTGTGGTCAGCAGATTACAGCCTGGAAAGTTCACAATTTGGGGGTCAGAGGTGATGGTTAATATGATGTCATCTTTTATCAAGATCAGTTTTAAGAAATGTCAGAATGTCTAGTCATCCAAGTTTTCTTAAAAAAAAAAACAAAAACAAAAAACAACTTCTGACAAAAGAATTCTTTTCGCAAAGTTTGAAGTAATCCACTTCAGTGCTCTATAACCCATGGTTTTGGGAGACAGTCAGGAATTAAAAATGACAGTTTTCTCCTTCCCCCGGGCTCATTCTGGCACCCGGGCCTTAGATCCCAGCCCTTCCCAATGCCTTAAGAAACTTGTTTCTACATGTTTTATCTTCATCTCTAGAGTCTTCAGTTTCTTCCTCCTCTTTTATTTTTTTCTGCCTTTAAACGTCACCCAAAATCCTTTAGCTCTGCTGTCCCCTTTAGCTGCCATCTTACTTCTCATTCTCATTGCCAAGCTTTTGACACAAGTGGATTCCATGTGCCGCCTCACCTTTGTTTCAGACTGTCTCCCTGCAGCCTCCGACATTCTGGCTCCCACCCCACTGCCCTTTCCTGGAGGTTCAGTGGTTTTCTGTTTGCCAAATACATCGGATGGGCTTCCTTCTGGGTGTCTCTGTGCCATGTTATTTTAACTGCTCCACTCCTTGAAACACTGGCTTCCTTCTTAGTCTCCTCCTATAACTTTCGGCAGCTTACTTTCCCATTTTTCCTTTTGTACTTTTAATTATTTTCTTCTGTTTTAGGGCTTCTATGTAATGGTAACTTAATGAGTTTATTCCTCTTTCTTCGAAGCTGTCTTGAGGTGTAATTGACATGTAATAAATGAAACATATTTAAAGTGCACAGACTGATGTTTCGATATTCTTACATACCCATGAAACCATTACTACAATCAAGATAGTAAACCATCATCCCAACGCTTCCTCATGATCCTTTGTAATCACTCTCTTCTCCCTCTCCAACTGCCTCGCATTTCAACCCAAGCAACCACTAATCTGGTTTCTGCCACTATAGTTTAGTTTTCATTTTCTAGAATTTTTACAAATGGAATGATATGCTATTCATTCTTTTTTGGACTGTTTTTTTCACTTCCCATAATGACTTTGAATTGCTGTTGCACATACCAGTAGTTCATTCCTTTTTATTGTCAAGTTTGAGTTCATTGTATAAATACACCAGAATTTGTCTACTCATTTCAATTCTGCCTAGTCTTTGATAGACATTTGAATTATTTACAGTTTTTGGTTATTACATATAAAGTATCTGTGAACATCTGTATGCAGCTTTTCTTCTAAACATAGGCTTTCATTTCTACGTGATAAATATCTAAGAGTAGAGTGCATAAATCATATGGTAGTATATTTAGCTTTTTAAAAACTTGTAAATTGATCTTCAAGGTGCTATACACTTTACATTCCCACCAACAGTGTATGAGAATTTCAGTTCCTCCAAATCCTTTCTAACACTTGGTATGCTCAATATTTTAATTTTAGGTATTCTGATTGATGTATAATAGTAGCTTATTGTGGCTTTAATTTGTATTTAATACCTAATGATACTGAACATTTTTCCATGTGTTTGCCCTCTGTATATTTTCTTTAGTGAATTGTCCTCCATCTTTGCCAATTTTTTTTTTAATTGGCTTGTTTTTTATGTTGACTTTGAGAATTCTTCTTCTTCTTCTTTTTTTTAATGTGAAAGACCAGGGTTCTTTTTTTTTTTTTTTTTTTAAGATTTTATTTATTTATTTGACAGAGAGACACACAGAGAGGCAACAGAAGCAGGGGGAGTGGGAGAGGGAGAAGTAGGCTTCCCGCTGAGCAGGGAGTCTGATGTGGGTCTCGATCCCAGGATCCTGGGATCATGACCTGAGCTGAAGGCAGCCACTTAACGACTGAGCCATCCAGGTGCCTGACTTTGAGAATTCTTTATTTATTCTGGATACAGTTACTTTAACAGATAGGATTTTCAATATATTTTTTTTTTACAGTCTGTGACTTTCTTTTTAACAGTGTCTTTCAAAAAGCTTTAAATTTTGACAAAATCCAATTGATCAGTTTCTCCTTTCTTTTTGTGTTTGTATCCAAGAAATCTTTGCCTCACCCAAGATCACAAAAATTTTACATTTCACTTTAGAAATTTCAGTCTGAAGTCTTACATTTAGGCTTGGGATCCATTTTAAGTTAATTTTTATATATAATATGAAATGTTCATTTTATAATTTTTATAATTTTCATTTTATGGCATTTGGATACCTAGTAGTTCTAGCATCATTTGTCAAAAAGACTAGACTTCCACCACTGAATTGCCCTTGAAGCTGTGTCAAAAGTCAGTCGTTCATATGTGTTTGGGTTTCTTTTATTTCATTCCATTGGGTTGT
Source organism: Martes martes (assembly GCF_963455335.1). Classification (NCBI taxonomy): domain Eukaryota; kingdom Metazoa; phylum Chordata; class Mammalia; order Carnivora; family Mustelidae; genus Martes; species Martes martes. The sequence goes on along the minus strand of NC_137890.1, from coordinate 172,948,301 downwards.
CTATTATTATACCAACATCCCTATGTCTTCATTATGGTAGCTTTATAATAAATCTTGAAATCAGGTGGTGTTAGCCCTCCAACTTTGTTGTTCTTCCCCTTGATTTTTAAATTCCCCAACTGTGCCTATTTCTATAGGTACTGCTATTTATATGAGCTTTTCTCTCTAAACATGACGGGCCTTAGACCTAAAAACATTCTCATGATTTCCATAAACACTTTTTTGCTGAAGGCTCTTAATAAAAAGCAGAACCACTACCCCCAGCTTCTCCTGTGAGTGGCAGGCCTCTAGGTCTGCCAACAGACAGGCAACTGTAGTTGGAAATCCCATTTCTTCAAGCTTTGAACTTTCTGTACTTCTCTGACATTCCCTGTTACCTTTCCATTCCCAGCTTCATTATGTCACTCCCACCATTCTTCTCACTGTTGCTCAGACTTGAACTTCATCTTTGACTTAGCTATGTTTTACTTCCCCTTATCCAATAAATCACTGTACCCTGGCCATTTTTTTTTTTTCACTCAAAATACCTTACGTATGTTTCTCTTCCCTATTCTCACTGTTAATTCATATGCTCATTTTTCTCATGCCCAAATGACTGATTGAATGCCCAACTGACCATCCCACTTCCAGAATCTTCTTGCCCAAACTATTTTCTCAGGTTTATATTTTTAAAGCAAATTTATCCCCAATCAGACCCCATCCAGAAGTTTTCCTTTCTAGGTTTGTTTCTTTTGAGCTCTCTTTTTCTAACTTGCTCCAGTATAGCTGGTGGGGTTTTTTTTTTTTTTTTTTCTCTCCCTTAACTCTCATTTTACTCACGAAACTGGCTAGTTTTCTAAAAACTATTTTCTAAATAGAGGGGAATTTTAAGTAACATTTATTTAAGTACTTTGTAGAAGGCTGTGATATCCAGAAACTATCAAAATGTTGTTCCTAGTCCTACTATTCTAATACTCAATCTTCTATCTAAGGGTGTGGGGAGCACATACGCATGTGAATCATAAGCCCAAGTCAGGGCTGGATCCCATTACCCTGTGATGAGGACCAGAGTTGAAACCAAGAGTCAGATGCTTAAGTGACTGCACTACCCAGGCATCCCCCTACTACTCTATTTAACTGTGCTTTTAGAGTTTTCAGTGAACCGGAAGACACCCAATCATCGGATAGTGAATAATTTCATTTAAGCTTCTCCCTTGTCCTGTAGACATACAAGAACCTACTAAAGGTTAAACAACAATAACAAAACAAAAATGAGGTCTAGTGAAAATTCTCTCAAGTCTCTAAGACAAGAAGTAGACCAGCTGGACTAGCATTCTATAGTGAAGTGGACACATTCCAGTGACTACAGGTAACGAAAAGAGAATTTTCAGAAATGACAGATTACTAAAGATCCCCTTTCTTCAATGAAAAGTTCAGTACATGCAGTTAAATTTAATTTAGGTAAATGCCCAATTACTCTTTAGATTTCCCAGCCCTCATCAAAAGTCATGGGAAAGTAACATTTATCATAACTGAAACAAACTTTAAAAGTTTGCTTCCTTATACATTGCCGAAGAGATAAAAAAGAAAACATTTTCTAATAAATTTGATCCTCCTTTAAAGGAAAGTAATATATGGAGATCAATTGTTTTGAAAATAAAAGAAACATTAGAGCCATGTTTATGGATACAGAGGGACATGAACTCGGAAATATATCTTCTGCTGGTTTCAAGAAAGTGGTATCTTGAATGGAATTATTAATATTATGAAAGCTCCATAGTTAGGGAAAAATATCACAGTTGATTATTCTGGCATAAAATTATTCTTTAAAGGCAAATATTTATCTTTTTCCAATTAGCCCCTAGTAAAATACCTTATATATAGTAAGCATTTACAATATTTATTTAAAAATTGAATTCAGTGATACTATTTCCCCAATAGTAATAATACAAACCTAGTTAAACAAATGACTTCAGAGGATCAATTGATTCCTAATTTGAGGGAAGAAAATGAAAAATGAAAAGCAGCAGTGTCATTCCAGATTCAATCTTATATAGGCTAAAAAAATAAAGTGGAAGACCTGAGTCAGAGTAGAGCACTTAATGATATAATTTTCTGATGTGTTGTGTAGATTTATTTACAAATGCTAAAAGGTAAAAACCAAGGGGGAAAAAAAAATACCAGCACACTGTATTCGTAGAATGATTTTCTTCCAAGGAGTGTAAGTTCTTCTTGGAAAGGCTCCATATCTTCAAGGACATGCAGGTTCAAGTATGTGAGTCTGTAGGGGGTAAAGGTGTCATAACCAGAACCTGGTGTTTCCAACACTGGGGCCCTTTATAATCTCACATACTGCAACTTTGTAGTTGCTTCAAAGTAGAGGAGAATATTGAGTTTCTTAGAACTCTTATGAATAGAAGGAAACTAGCTTATGTTTCATCTTCTTCATGTATAAGGAATAAGCGTCCAAGAAGGAGTAGTGCCCCAGTTAACTTGACATAACAAGCTTGCCCAAACATTGCCCGACTACTCGAGGTCTGTATTACATTAACTTTTTACCTGTTCAGGAAAGAGCAGGAGAGTGCAATGCTTTGTTTGGATGAAAACACAAGAATTCAGGTAAGCCAAATCAAACAGCTTAGCCAAGAAGATGATTCAGCTTATTAGGACTTGGGCAGGCAAACGGGGAGAAAAAAGAAGAGGAAGGTGGGTGGGGGGTCGAGTGGGGGATGGGAACTCTACTATTCCTCAGAAAACCAAATCCCCTTCCCCTCAAAAATCCGCAGTAAAGTTTAATTTTAAAAATATATGTATGTTGTTTTATAGAGTAGGAAGAGTCAACGTGGAAAAAGATTTAGAAATAAGTGTTGTGCATGCAACGTGATTTCTGGTGATTTTAAAAGAGAATTTGAACATGAAGAGGTTTTGAAGAGACTTGAAAAGAAAAGGAGAGGGATATGAGAGCATGAACTTGTCCATTTAAGCATGTTTTTCCCCCAGTCCTTACTGCTCATCTGAAAACAAGAAGTAGAGCAGGTCAGGAAAGGGGTTATGGTTAACACTGCAAGATGAAAGATAAGCAGCCAGGCAGTTAGAAGCCAAAGCATTTTATCTAGAAGAGCAGGTCTGGCCTTGTTTCCATCTTGATAAGAAGTAGATGGGAGAGCTTGTTTGTCCATAGACTAGGATGGGGCGGTGGGGTTGAGGAAGGGGGACAGGGAAGTCGGGGGCTTAGCTATGGAGTTGTGGCAAACCACTAATGTAGTGATAAGTCCCTCTTTTGTGTTCCCTGTCTACCTGAACTTTGAAATTGTTAGACTTGTCTGTTTAGATAACATGGCTGTGTTTCTTTCAAATGTGAAGGCTTAAAATATCCAGAAAGTTTAGGTGAACTGAACAGGTTTATTATCGTAGTCTGAAATTTTAAAACAATGGCCTCCTGGTTAGGCCACTGACTCAAAATTGGAAGGAAATGACATCTGAATTTATTCTCTCTTTAAATGGTAGATTTCTCTTTATTCTGAAGCATATGCACAATATACTCTGAATTTCCTTTTTTTTTCTTTAAATGGTGTTTTCATTTTCCTTCAAGTCCTTTTTAAAGACAGATTATAATTAGAGGGGCTTCTACTTTCACAGTGTTGTAATCTGACGACATACTGATTCAGAAGCAGTTTTTACAATTATTAAAACTGACAAAGTTCTGAGGTTGCCACGTTTTGTTCTTGGTGTTCTTGGATAAGAGCCGGGGGGCAGGTACTCCTGGGCTTTTATTTGCTATTACTTTTAGTATCTCGGTCTGTCTCAGAACTAGGAAATCAGAAATTCAAAATGGAATGAGTTGTTCGTATCTTTTTAAAAATAGGCCTTCACAATTATTTTCATGGCTAAGTGAAAGGATTTTAATGTTGCTGGGTTTATGCTGCTCATGCCATTAACTGTTCACGTAGAATTTATTGAAGATGTAAGATGAATAGCACGGGAGATAGCATTACAGAATAGATCTAACCCATAAATGTGTTGGGGTTTGTAATCTACACTGGGCGAGAGATAAAGCAGGACATTTGTAGTCCCAATGCTTAGATACTAAAACAAGTTTGTATAAATGACAGGTCAGAGGAACGATCCTTAAACTATGTGCTCTTAGTTATCTTGGCTACTTTCCAGATTGTCTAGTAACTTGAGTCTTATCTTCTCTCATCCTGAGGCAATTCCTATAGATACAGTGTCCAGAAGGCTCTACCAAGAGAGTTCCCTTCCTAAAATGCTCCCTATTGGGCGCCTGGGTGGCTTAGTCAGTTAAGCATCGGACTCTTGATTTCGGCTCGGGTCATGATCTCAGGGGGGGTGAGATGGAGCCCTGTGTTGAGCTCCACACTGGGCAGGGAGCCTGCTTAGGACTCTCTCTCTCTCTCCCTCGGCCCCTCCCCTGACTTGTCCTCCTGCTCTCTCTCTCTCTCTCTCTCTTCAAAAAAATAAAATAAAATGTTCCCTATTTAACATTTTTCTTCATTACCTTTTGCCCGTGGCTACTCAGAGTTGTACTGGTACTGAAAGTTGGAGGCCTGAAGAAACGTTGATGATGATGATGATGATGATGATGATGATGGTGGCAGCCTTTATTTATAGGAAGCCCTCCAGGTGGCAGGACTCTGTAAAGCCTTTTGCATATGCTGGTTCTTCATTGGTTACAAATATGCCCTTGTTACCAGACCCTTAATTTACTTTCTTTCACAGGCCAGTTTTGCCAAGGAATAATTACCACTTGCTATTCTATATCCTGACTTCCAGGATGCTTTTATTCATTTTTACCTATAAAAATAATGTTTAGGGACACCTGGGTGGCTCAGTTAGTTAAGCGTCCGAATCTTGGTTTTGGCTTGTGTGATCTTGCAGCCGTTCGATGGAGCCCTGCCTCTGGCTCCGAGCTCGGTGTAGAGTCTGCTTTAGAGTCTCTCTCCCTCTCCCTCCTGCTTACTCTGTCTCTCAAATAAATAAATAAAAATCTTTTAAAAATACTGTTTACATATATAAAATTTATAAATGTGGAAATATTAAAAATTAAAATTCGTAATCCAATTACCCACACATAAGCAGTTTGATACTTGGTTTTCTAAAATTTATTGTTCCTATCAGTACGTATATACGTTATTCACAAATGAAATCATTTTAATCATTTGGGTTATAACTTTTTTTGGATAATCCATTGATATCTTTGCATAATATTAAATAGTTAACTTGCAGCCATGAAAAAATATGTAATTATCAGAAGACATGGATATATAAGGTTTTTTTTTAATCAACCTTACCATTGAATATTTTGGTTATTTTTATCTGTATCGGTTTAACAAACAATATAAATACTTTATAGTATTTACTCACTTAATTGTAATATCTGATTAGGCTGCAACAACATTATTAATAATGGTAATCCTTTAACTATTTAATAGATAAAGAAACTGTGGCACAGAATGGTTAAGTAACTTCCCCATGGTCACAGAGCTAGGTAGTGGCAGATTTCAACTCAGGTTGTCTGGCTCAAGAGTGAGTGTTCTTTTTTTTTTTTTTTTTAAAGATTTATTTATTTATTTATTTATTTGACAGAGAGATCACAAGTAGGCAGAGAGGCAGGCAGAGAGAGAGGGGGAAGCAGGCTCCCTGCCGAGCAGAGAGCCCAATGCGGGGCTCCATCCCAGGACCCCGAGATCATGACCTGAGCAGAAGGCATAGGCTTAACCCATTGAGCCACCCAGGTGCCCCTCAAGAATGAGTGTTCTTAACTACTGAGGTACAGTTACGCTCATAAACAATGCTGCATTGAATGTCCTCATTTCATTTTTCCATAGGAAAAAAATCCCTAAAATGAGAATGCTGGCTTTTCAAATGCATTGGCAGTTAACCTTCAAAAGGTTGATACTTTTCTTTCCCCAGCTGTATATTTGCAGGCTATAGACCATCCTGGGTGTTAAAATCTAAAGTTAAATTGCATGCTGTTTTGACTTGTATTTCTCACTCACAATCCTCCTAATCTAGTGGACTTTTTTCAGTCCTCTTCCTCCATTGCATTTAACAATATTTGATCACTCCTTTCTCAAACAATTCTCCTGCTTCGGTGTGATATCACCTCTACTACCGCCTTCTAACTTGTATTAACATTCCTTCTCTTTCCCTCCACTGATACTTCTCTCTGACCTCCTTTTTAATTTTAGTGTTTCTTAGCTCTCCACTTGATTCTCTTCTCATGTTGCACTCTCCCTGGGAAATCTCATCCATTCCCATGACTTTAACAATTTAAATGCTAATGCCTCACAAATTTTTATCTCTTCTTAGACATCTCCCGTAAATTCTAGACTTACATATATAACTATCCATTAGATATCTTCACCAGGGATATTCTCCAGGCTTTTAAAACAGAATATGTTTAAAATTAAATTTACCATTCTCCCCTTAAACCTGCTTCTCATCTCATATTTACCATCATACAACCAAACACCTAAGGTGAGACTCATTCTAGATTTTGGATGCTGTACAGGGTAATGACAAATGGCAATGACTTTGAATTAGGTGAAGCTGGGTTTGAACCTTACCTATGAGACTTTAAATCTAGATGACCTTGGGAAAGTTGTCTAAACTCTCTAAACTCCAGTTTTATTATCTATAAAAGGAGTGTGAAAGTACATACTTTGCAAGGCTGTTGAGAAGATGAAATGGGAAAACGTATGTTCCTTGTGCTCTTTGTGGAGTTCCTGATACACTAAAAACACTTAATAAAGAATATTGCTTCATTGGGGATAATGTCTCACCTCTCACATCCAATCCATTTCTGAATCCTGTGGTTTCTCACTCTGTAACTTCACTCCAGCAATCCTTTCTGGTTGCCATCCCCATAATAATGCCTAATAATAATCCCCATAATAATGCCTAATTAGGATCTAGTCATCTCTGCTTCAGTGTTGCGGTTTTCTCTAACTTAGTGGTCCTCAACCTTTCTTCCTGGCGTCAACAAACATGATGAATGATGTTCACCTGTGGGATTCACTCCCTCAGGCAGAGTCAATGTTAAGTACAATTCTAGAATTGGAAGCTGTAATTCCATTCCCATACCACGAGAAAACACATTGGAATAAAAGAAAGAGCAACATCATTAAAGAGGTTAACTTGAGTCTGTTCCCATTTTTTTTTTTTTTTAAAGTCTTGTGCCAACCTGAGTACTAGATTTTTAGTAGCAGACTCCTTGTGGCACTTCTAGATGCTGTTACATCATGGGCGCAAGCTTTGTGTTAACCGGCTTCCTTTACCAAGTCTCTTGCCTCACACTAATCCCATCCTCCACACTATTGCCAAAGTGCACTAGTTTCTATCATGTACACTTTACAATGTGTCCTGCATTCCCTAGGGGATGAACCTCAACCCCCTTTAGTCTGGCTCTCAGAGACCTCTAGACCTGGCCCTTCTTAGCTTCTTCAGACTTTTTTCCTTTCTGTACTTCACCTTGCATGTGGACTTTTAAAACAGCAGAATAACAGCATTTGTCATCTCTTTCCTTACCACCCCTCCTTACTCCTCATCCCACAATAGTCTGCCATAGGGTCCAGATGCTCCCTCAGATGTGCCTTTCATCCTGGGCACTTATATACTGCTAAAGGTACTGGGTATTTTGCCATTCAGCAGCAATGGGCACTTTGAACACTCCTCTTCCTCCTAATTCTTTGGCTATTTCTTTATTAATCACATTTTTGTCCCCCCCTTTTTTTCCTGCCCATACTTCAATATTCTGCCTCAAAGACTTTTTCCTATGCAGTTTTCTCTTCTCTGTCCCTCTGTTCTTTATCTCCTATTAACCATCTTTGGGAGATCATGTCTACGTTCCTGTTCCAAAAATCCCTTTGTATGCAGATGTCCACCTGATGGTCTTATAAGTGACTTAATAAGCACAGTGTTTCCAGAATGGACTTCATTAACCCCCCACCCTCCCCAACCAGTACATTTTTCTCATTAAAGTTGCATACCTTTGTAAATAGCACTACTCATCCACCCAACTTCATAAGCTAGAATTCTATGAGAATATATATTTCACCTCTCCCAATCTTTTTGACCTCTACATCTCAACCAGTTATCATATTATATTGATTATGCTTTACAGATACCTTCAAATCCATTTCTACCTCCTTAATGAAGGCTGCCATTGTCTCTTATTTAATTTGTCTCCTTCCTCACCAACCCATTCTCCACACTCAACTAGTTATTTTACCTCAGTCCAAGTCAGATGACATTACCCCTTAATTTAATTCAAGATACAGTTCAAGGATTTAATATGATTGATAAGGCTTTCCAAGATCTGGGTCTAGCCCTGCCTACTAGCCCAGACTATTTGCCAACTCCATTCTCATGCTGTAGGGTCCACAACGTTGAACTTTTTCAGTCCCTCCTGCCTCTTTTTGTCTCTGGTTTGCCTGCATGAGATGTTCTCCTCTCCTTACTCCCTTCCTTTGTCTGGCTTGTTCCTACTTTAGAGTTCCTATTCTCTAGGGTTGATTATGTCTCCCCACCATAGATTTCTAAGATCCCAGTATTTTCCATATCACTGTATCACATTTCTTTACTAGAGGCTCTCATACTGTATGACTGTCAGTAATTAGATTCCAATTGAAGAGCTACAAAAATGTTATCTACATATATTAAACATTTATTTTAGCCTAATACACTTAAATCACCATTACTCACCAGTTTTTTTGTTTTGTTTTTGATGTAGGGCTATGGCTTTTAATTTGGAGATGAGTCCATTGACTGGAAATTTGTTGTCTTTATCATAGTATACCAGGTGTAAGTTCTAGTTTTACTTTATTTGAAGTAGAATGATAACTTCAAGGGGAATGGAAACTTAGACATTTGTCAACCAAACTGAATGTAGAATTCTCAGGATTATAAAGACTTTTTTGCCAAGGCTTTTCTGGTTGTCTCTCCTACACTTACTTAGTTTTGATAGGAAAGTTTTTACTGATTCTTCTTTGCTGAGTCTTTCCAAAATATCCAACCTAATTTTCAAAGAAACAGCTCTTTCATTTTACACTCTATTTCACTGAATTATATAAGCAATGTTTAATTATATTACATGGTTACAATAATAAGTCAACTGTCATAAATAGTTTGGGCACAAATACAACTAATTCTTGGCAGGCATGCAACTCAACCAATGAGAGAAGTGTGTAGGGTTACTGGAGCGTAGCCTACTGCCTGTGAGCTTTCACTAAGCCCTGAATATTAATCAGTTTGCTTTGCAAAGGCAATTGATAATATTAGTTAATTTGCCAAGTCAGTTAAGTGGAGGTCTATTAAGAGTGCTTTGTTATCCTAGTGTGTCTCTTTCACATTGACTGTAGGCACTGTGAGGACAGGAGAAACATATGTCTTAAAAAGGGACCATCTCTCTTTTTATTCATTATCATACTCACCACCATGTGCTGGATACACATATTTGCTGAAGGAATGAATATATTAATAAATATGTAGAATACATACCCCTTATAGTCTGTCCTTACAGTGTCCTCTCCGTTATAGCTCAAGTGTCAGTTGTCTAATACAGGCTGACTTTCCTGCCCTCTCCATTCTCCAAAGTAAAATGTGTAACTTGCTTTTACCTGCCCCACCATATTCTATACTTACTCCCAATATACCACTTAAAAATACTCTTACTAACATTTGGTTTTGTTTCTATGTCTCTTTAATCCATTACATATCTCCTGAAGGCAGAAGATTGTTTTTATTTTTATTCTTGTGTTTAATATACGAATGGCACATGCTATTTGTTCAAGAAAATTAATTAAAGGAATAAATAAAATAGTTCTGCCATGTGGGTGTTTTTGTCATCACTTTAGATGAGAATTGAGGCCACAGAAATTAAACAGTTTAGGTAATATTACAAAGCAAATGAATCTTGAGGTCTCCTTGATCTGCGGATCCCAAAGCTCGTGTTCTCTTTCAACACTCTTATGTCTCCTTTAATCACCTCGTACGATAAAACCTCTTCTAGGAATGGAAGTAAAGCATTTCCTGGCCCCAGTCAATTCTTCTTACCCTCCAGCTATTTGTGAATATTAATATTCTCTTTGTTCAATTTTTTTAATGGGCTCATAGGTAAATGTCAAGGAGGGAGGGCAGATGAAGAATGCTCAGGAAAAAGGGTACAAATCTGAGCAATAAGGGAGAGTGTGTGGTTTGACTTAGAGGAATGTGGAGGTTGACGTGGGAAAGAGATGGTATAAAGCAAACCAGACCCAAGGATATAGATTTGCCCTATGGCATGAATGAGAACATGGAATGAGAACATTTGTATAAATTATCCATGCCATTGTTTCCCTCTGTGGAGGATGCTGTATTTCCCATGTATGGTTTGGAAAGTCTTCCTGGAGTACATTAATTTGAACTAGTATCCTGAATGGTAGAGAGAAATATAGCTTTGTGTTTGGGAGAAAAAAAGATTCAACCTGTAGGTTAGAAGTCAGTGATAATAAAGGGATGGACAAAAATTTAAAATAGGCAAATTAAAAATAGGTGAGTAGTGAGAAGAGCTATTGCAATGTTATAGTGAGAGGTGGAGAATCTGTAGAATCTTTTTATTGATGATTTTCCTGGACCTCCAACTCTGTAGCACTGACCCTTGAGTTCACCTTCGATTTTGTCCAAATCAGACGTGCCTGGTACTCATTTTAGTTCTTCAGAAAACATATCTTATGCCAAATCTCTTTGCTCTTAAACTTGTAACTTCCTACTTTAGAAAATTCAGATATAAAATCAACTCTCCAATTTTTTTAACACTTTTATAACTTATTTTTTTTCAGCATACTTAATAAGGCAGAAGTTCAATCTTGTGTGTTTTACCACATATTTTCTTCCATATCATCTGATTAAAACATGTCAAAGATACACTACTGTCCTTCTTACCTTTCCTCATTTTCAGTGTTCTTAGCAAAGATATACATCTCTGTGGTCACTTTCTTCAATATTAGTCAATGTGGTCTCTCTTCAGTATCAGTCTTCAATATCATTTCTTCAATATCATTCTTCAAAATCATCTCTTATTCTTCTTTACTACTTACGAATTCTCTTAACCCACAGGAGGCTGGAAAAATGAGAGACCAATGACCCAACTACCAAATTACTTCAACCACTTTACCTGAATTTGCTTCCCCTAAAATCCAATTGGTGACCTTCACTGAAAAATAAAAATACAAGATGATCTAAAAACAAAACATAAATATCACTTCAACATGCTTTACCTTCGTGTTTAAATCCCTGGACCACCATTTGTTGACTCCACAGATTTAGGCAAGCTGCTAAGTCCTTTTAAGTCTTCTGTTACTCCAACTACAAAATGGAGTTGACAATGACACCTGTATTATACGGATATTTTGGAGATGAAATAAGAACACGGAAATCACCACACTGACTACCACCTAAGAACCTACTAAAAGGTAGCTGTGGACATTATAATAACACAGGAATATTTATATAGTTGAGTTTAATTGTTAGGATAGATCATAGATCTGCTGCTGTTGAGCCCTTGAATATGCGGCTAGTCCACACTGAGATGTGCTATATATGTAATGTGTAAACTGGATTTTAAAGACTTTATGAAAAACAAAGAAGGTAAAATATTTCATTAAGCTTTCATATGTCTACATGATGAAATGATCATATTGCCGATGTACTGGACTAAATAAAATATATTAAAATTAATCTCACTTTAATTTTTTAAATATGGCTACTAGAAAAACTTTACATAAGTTGTTTGGATTTGTAGCACATATTACATATCTATTGTGTGGACGTGCTACAGATATATAATCACAAACTCATGCATGGTTTTAATTTTACTTAGAAGTCCTGTCACAATCTTTCTATTTCAGGTGAAATGTCACTCATAATAAATTTTTACTAATTTTTTTTAAGATTTTATTTATTTATTTGACAGAGAGATCACAAGTAGGCGGAGAGGCAGGCAGAGAGAGAGAGGAGGAAGCACGCTCCCTGCCGAGCAGAAAGCCCAATGCGGGACTTGATCCCAGGACCCTGAGATCATGACCTGAGCTGAAGGCAGAGGCTTAGCCCACTGAGCCACCCAGGTGCCCCTTTACTAATTCTTATATACATATTTAAAATATTTTAAACTTTTAATTATAAGATTTATAGAAGACGCTCTCTCTTAGGATTATAGATTTTAAATGATCAACTTATTATAATTTGAAATTCTTTTTATGTCCTATATTTGTTAAATATTCTCCTTACATAACCTAAAACCTGAAAATAATAATGAAAATTTACTTAGGCATCATATATTTATGTACCTAGTTATTTTATATCTATGTGGACAACTTAAGATCTGTGTGATAATAAATAGGAAAACTTAGTTAATTTTACTATAAGGCAAGCAAGTTACTAGATCCATAAGATTGTTGTTAAAAAGTAGTCACAGAGAGGCCTATGCAAGTAAGAGAATTGTCAAAAAGCTGTGTCTGGATATAGGGTTGTTTTAAAGCTGTACATCCTGCCTCTTCATTGTGAGCTTGAACATCACTTGACTACGATGAAACCTCAGTACCCACTCGTTGTGAAGAGAAGAGGCTTGTATAAATACAGTCACCTTGGCATGAGGACCTCAATCTCTGTCTTTTCAAATTGGGATGATCTCCAATAACTTCTACATCAAAATAAGGTAATAGTATGTGGCACATTGAAATAAACATAAACATACACCTAATTTTTTATATTTATATATGCCACAGCCACAAATCTTAAAAGAATAATCTTAGATATCAGTCCACTAGACAGATCACAAAGAAAAACAAACTGCTCAAATATTCATGAGAGAAGAGACCCATGACCAGACTTCTCTCAGATCCACACCCCCATAGCTGGCATTAGTGGGGACTCCTTTTCTGGTCAAGCAGTGCCCTATGTTTGTGCAGGTTTAGCCTTTCTGGTTCTGCTCTTTGTTTCTTTCTTAGATACATTCAAATACAGAGGAAGTGAAAAATTGAGATACATGTCCCTTAAAATTCCTCTGTAACATCATTTTGGACCTAACATTCTACTGTCTTCCTGAAAACTTCAAAAAAAATTTTCAAAGTCTCTATTAAACATCACTTTTGTATGAGTCTATTTGGCCCCCAAACCGTCTTCTACTATGAGCCCAAGTTATTTGTCTTGACCCTTGGTGACGTCTTTCCTCTGTGGTCATTTTTATATGTTTCATTCCTTCTACTGTTGTGTGCATTCTTTGATAGAAATCTTTAATACTTTACATTTTAACCCCTTGAATTTGACTTTTATGTTTGCTTTCTTACTATATACTGTTCCCAGATGATCTCATTAACTGTGGCTTCAAAGACCATATGATACATAAAAATACACACTATATTATATCCAAGTGGTGTTTACAAAAACTTAGCCTCAGGGGTGCCTGGGTGGCTCAGTTATCTCGGCAACAACTCTTGGTTTCAGGTTAGGTCATGATCTTAGGGGTCCTGGGATTGAGCCCCATGTTGGGGCTCCGAGCTCAGCAGGGAGTCCATTTGGGGATTCTCTCTCTTTCTGTCCCTTCCCCAGCCCTCTCTTTCTAAAATAAATATATCTTAAAAAAAAAAAAAAAAAGAACTTGAGCTCAGATCTCTCTCCTGATATTAACCCTGTACCTTTAATTTTCCTTTAATTTGGATGTCATACTATCATGTCACACTCAACCTGTTCAATATGTTTCTCCTTTTTCTACCTCTCAGATCTGTTTCTCCCTCAGTGATTTTGATGTCAGTAAATGGTATCACCAAACACCTGCTTTTCTGACTCACAAACTAGGGTATCATCCTTAATTTGTCCCTCTTCCTCACTATGTGCATACAGTCAATCACCATTCTAGCAAATTCTACCTGTTAAGCATCTTTGGAATCTAACCACATCTCTTCATTTCCAGACCACTCCCATAGCACAAGCCACTGTTACCTTTTTCTAGGATTTACTGCAACAGCTTCTACTTCCAGTCTACTTGGCATCCCTCCAAACTAATTTATTGAAACACAAGCGATTTGGTAGATCTAATCATGTCACTCCCCAGTAGAACCTTTATTGGTCCTTGTTTCCCTTGGTATAAATTCAAACTCCTTGGGTTAGAAAAACAAAGCCCTAATATCTGACTCTTATCTCATTTTATCATCTGCTATATTCCTGTACTTATCCTATGCTCTAGTCATACCAAATATGCAATCCCCTAAAGGTAACTAGTCAATGGATTTATTCTCTTTCCTTCATTGTTTCTGACTCTCCTTTAACCTCTCCCCTATGTGTCTGTCCTTTCTAGGACTTTGCAGACGTCTTCCTAATCCTTAGTACACATGCTCCCTCTTCCCCTCTCTACTTTTGTCTTCTTCAAGCTTAGTCCTCTTTATCCTTTTGGACTCAACTTAGTTGTCATTTCTATCAGGATGCATCTCCTCATTCTAAGGGTAAATTAAGTTCTCCTCCCATTTGTTTCCATAAACTTTTACTTCCACATTTGTAGTAATAACTATCATATTTTGTTCCTAATTGTTTTCCTTCTCACTGTAAGATAATTTCCTTGAGTACAGGGACTGTGTCTTATTTAATATTATATCCTAAACACCCAGTATGGCACATCCGAAGTACTGAATAAATGAATTCCCTATAGTACTTAGCAAAATGGCAGCATGCAGTAGGCATTCTAATCCCTTGAATTTTAGATGACTTTACCAGTGAATTCTGTAACAGGGAGCAATCATGCAGAAAGAGATTGCACAGAAAGGAAAGGAAGAGAGCTTATGACCTCAGACTTTCCAAGTAGACGCTAATGCTGAAAACTAAGTCACTTGCACATTCTATCCTCTTAAAGTCTCATCCTATAGGCTAATTCTGTAGACCCTTCTTGAATTCCAAGGACATAAAATAACCTTGCCAAAAATCCCAGAATAAATAATGTTCACTAGGCCAGAACCCTAAAATGAAAATGTGACTATGTCGCTTCAAACATGTTCTTTAAGGACCACTTACTAATTAATTTCTTCAGGGTCCTCAAAAAAAAAAAAAAAAAGGATTCCATCTTTTCAAATGATAACAACTTTTTCCCTTCACCTTGACAAAATCAGTTTAAATTAAGTTTAAAATGTGTACATTCTTCAAATGCATCTTCTAAATACTCTTACAAATACTAGATAAAATAATCAAGGATATTTTTCACACTTAGACCCAAATATAAGCTTCCTTTACTTGAAGAAAAATATTAAAAGGCCTTGCTCTGTCATGAATTAGGTGTTACTCCACATATATCAGGCCTGCTTTTGTACATAGTGATAAATGGGGTGGGATAAGCCATTCAGTCTTACTGTCATTCAGATGGTCAATGCTGTAGCTGTCCTTGTTTCTCCAAATTAGTTTTATTATGGAGTTCTGCCATAATAGCTGGACAAATGGTATGAATTCAGATCTCATTGACCAAAACAAATTAAGAAGCTAAAACTTTCTTGTTTTCCCAGACTATTGCATTTGTAATTTACTCAGTCTCAAAAGAGCGAAAATAAGTCTTACTTAAAAATAAGAAAAGTGGGAAAAAGTCTTTGCTTCTGAGAAATACAAGGGTTATTTATAATTCAGCCTCCAGAGAACTAAGGAACAAATAGCCAATAAACAGAAACCAGAGTATCTACACATTAAAAATATAACACGTAAGGGGTGCCTGGGTAGCAAAGTCAATTAAAGGGCTGACTCTTCGTTTAGGCTCAGGTCGTGATCTTGGAGTTGTAAACTCAGGGTTGTGAGATCAAACCCCCATACTGGGCTCCACACTCAGCACAAAGTCTGGTTGAGTTTCTTTCTCACTCTCCCTCTGCCCCTCCCTACCACATTTGCGTACTCGTGCTCTCTCTCTCCCTCTTTCTCTCTCTAAAATAAAATCTTTACATTGTAACAAGTGCATAAATTATACAGGTTGTCCATTCACCCTGTGCTGGTATATTATTATAGGTGACACTTGTCCAACAGCAGGCTGATAGATCTCCATTACTGATATGTGATGCTTGGATGGGCTGGGTTAACATGGGACACTAGCAATTGCCCAAAGCTACTTATAAATGTCTATGTGGTGACTAATAATTGTAGTTGAGCTATACACACATTAGAAATGTAGTTGGCAAGACTTACTGATATTAATATGAGCCACATGATCATGAAAGAAGTATTCTTCATTATCTTGGTCATTTCTGGAGGGTTTTTTTTTTTTCCTTTTTTTCCCCTCTTTGTTTTCTTTTTTCTGAACTGGGATGATTATGATATGTTTTCTGAGTCAGATACAGGAGTATAACATAACTAACTCAAATATACTGTAGCAACTAACCCAAACTCTTCAGTGTTAAGTTTTTTTATAGGTTAGAAACTATGAACCAAGATAAATTGCTCTAAGAAGAATTCAAAACACATTAGTACAAATGAACATTTTATTAAAGCTGAGAAACACCATTTTGAATATGGTCTCTCAAGACGACATTTAATAAAAATTTTTAAAAACCAAACATTTTTATAATTAAGGCAGAGAATGTTTTTCAAAATATTATAGTTAAATGGGTGTTACGTGTCCCTTTTAAAAGTTTCTATTGAAAACAAAGAAGAGATGTAACACGATAGAGCTCACCTTTATTTCACAAGAATTGGGCAATAGCTGACTTCGTATCTCAAAGACCCAAGAAAGGTACTTGAGATCTCACAAATAAAATGCCATTTTTCCCTTTACCCATGCATGAAACAGTTTTTCCTCATAGTCATTATGTGATCAAGTGATCACATTATTAGCTATAATCAGTTTTGTCAAAACATTAAATAAGAAACCAGAAGACTCTGGGCTTAAATGCTTAGGTTGGAAAATATATCAGTGTTATGGTATAGCCAAAGCACCATTTGTTAGGATGACTACAAGGTAGTTTGGCTAAGAGTTTGGAAAAACATGAGTCATTTGCTGCCCCAGTTTTTTTCCCTTTAGTGTTATCAATTATAATAATATAGATGCATGTTACAATCTGATGAAAATAAACGAAACCATGAAGGGAGGGGGAGTAGGGTTAGGAGACAAGGAATAGATTGTTTGAAGGCCAAAATATCAGGTTACTTACTTAAATTGTAGAAGTCAAACAAGGAGAACATGATGGTAGGTGTAACTACAGCAATCATCCTTGAAGACTGGAGAAACTTCTCAGATCAAAGCCAAGAAATTCCAAGTGGTTGTACATGTCTTATTCCTGAGGGTAGACAGTATGAGGTTGGATTTTATTATAAATGTATCACTCACTTCACTGTGGATAGAGTAGAGACTGGGAGGGAATCTTGGAAATGCTATATGCTACAGAATTAACAGTAAAGGTAGATTTTAGCACCTAAGCAGAATAAGTATAATGTCTAGGCAGCTCACTGAATTCGGAAAATACAATAAAATGATAACTCATCATTGCAAACACTTGGATATCATGGCCAGAGCTTCCAGTATTAGTAACTTCATATTGTTCTTGATGACTTAAGATTTTTACATAGAAGACATCTGAAAACAAAGTGTAAGTACTAGAAATTGCATTCTGCAAAAAGGAAAGAAAATGAATATGGGGATAGAGATAGTGTTTTAGAAATGGGCAAAGAATTCCGTCAATGATGAAGGAAATTTGGTAAATAATCACGAGTCCACATTTAAGTATAAAAGTAGTCTTTAGGAGACCAAGATAGGGATAATTTATGCAGTTTTGAAATTTCTGCAGAAAAAAATTTAATTCCATGTTGTTGATGCCCTTCTACTTAATGCTGTATTTCTCAGCCATTCTGACTCTGAGTTCATTTGGGATCATTCTGTTTAAAAATTAGAATTAAAAAAATGTTACTGATAAGGTATGTCTGCTGAAACAATATTTTTTGTTGTCCACTACTTCGTAATATTTGCTGCCTTCGTCCTATTGGGCTGCTATACCAAAATGCCGCAGAGTGGGTAGCTTAAACATAAGAAATTTATTTCTCACAGTTCTGGAGGCTGGAAGTCCAGTATCAAGGTGCCAGCATGGACAATTCTGCTGAAAGCCTTCTTCCCAGTTCATAACTGGTGACTTCTCACTGCATCTCCATACGGTAGAAGGAACTAGCTTTGTTCCTTCCTCCAAAGGGAGCTTTGTGGGGTCTCTTTTAAAAGAGCACTAATCCCATTCACCGGGGCTCCACCCTCATAACCGAATCACCTGGCAAAGGCCCCACCTCCTAATACCATCAAATTGGCATTGAGATTTCAACATATAAATTTTGAGGAGGACACAAACATTCATGCTATAGACTTGCTATTCCTCTTTGTTAATGGGGCTTTTGCCAATCAAATGCTGAATAAATTTGTTTAGAAAATAAAACACTGGGTTAAGTATATCTGGAATTAGAATCTAGTTTTAGCTTTTTTGCTTGCTTGGGGTTTTTATGAACAAAATCACAACCAACCTGAACTTGTTTCTTATCAATAACATGAGGTATCAGATACCCTACACTTTCCACGAGAATTTTGAGAGTGAATTAGATAAAGTCAGTAACAATTGTCTTAATCTGCAAAGTGCTTGTGGAGAAGGTTGTAGTTTAAACTATATATTCTGATTGCATTAGACTACTAGTATTGAAAGAGACTGTATTTCAGATGATTAATCAGAATTATAACAGGATGAACAGCAGATAGCAAATGGTACCACGGGTTATGCAGAGAAGAAGGGAACAACAGAAAATACTGACGTGGACACAGATAAGGAGCGTGAGAAAGAAGCTAGAAGGAAATGTAGATGCATTACATGAAAAAAAGGAAAATAAGAAAAAAAAAGGAAAATACACGAAAAAAAAAAAAAGGTGGGGCAGGGGAGGAGAAAAGGACACTTACTCCTCCCTGGCCTAGGATATTCTACTTCTAAGATGTACATTCAATTTTACTGCTCTAAAACCCAAACGCCTTAGGTCCCCCATCCCTACTTTGAATGGGGGATGTTAGAGTTGAAAATTCCATCATTCATAAAAATTTGTGTTGGCCAAAGTCTTTTAAGCTTTCGTATCCACCAAACCTGAACCAACATGTGGTTTGACTATATTCCCATTTCCTCTTAGTTATATTCTCCTACTTCCTCATCAATGGAGTTCATGAAGCGCTCCCAACAGAGACAGTTAACTCTGATTACACTCTCCATCAGTTGAGGTAAAATGACAAATGATTCCTTCCTCTTCAGTCATAGGCTTACCCAAGTCCAGTACCCTTACCGTATTTCCTTTATACCTTTGATTCTTCCTGAAGCACTCAAAAATCTTGCTTCTTTGCATATGTTCCAATTGGTCAGATGATCAGGTTCATGTAGCTTTCTAGAAAAAACAACTCAACAGCAACATGGGCAGTACCTGCTTTTACTGTTTTGAAGGACTTTTCCTGTGCCTGACAAAATTCCAAGTTAGAAGCAGTTGGTCTGATCTAAGACATTGAAGAATTAAGGAGCAGCAGGAGGGACCAAAAAAAAAAAAAAAATGTTAACCTTTCTTTTTCTCAGATTATTATGTTTTTATTCCCCAGGATCTTCCTCCCCTCTTATTTTTACCCATTTTTTCCCTATGGGATTATGGATACTTAATCATCTTTGTCAATTTCTCCCATCTGCCTGTTAGGCTAATTTAGGGAAGCACTTCCCTCAAGTTTTGTGCCAAATGGAAGAAAAGCAGCAAAATTCAATTTCACCAGTTATTATCTTCATTGTTACTTCTAGTGAGAAGTTCAAATCATAATGGGAACTTTTAGTGGGGCTATTAATAAAATATGAGGTGTTGCTGGAAGTTTAATGGGTGGATCTTAGAGAGCCCCTAAGAGCAAGATGTAGAGTTGCCAAAATGCTAAATGAACTTCCTTTACCAGGTGGCTCTTACCCTAAAGACGGTCCTTTGTCTTGAACATAGTGATAAAATCTTAAAATCATATCGAGATTTCAAATATTTATCATTTCTCTGACCCTACTGCAATAGAAAAATCAAAAACATGTGGCATCTTTTCAAAAAGTCGTTTTCATTTTGCACTTGTCAACATTATAAATGGATGAATTTGGTAAATATTTCTTGTTGATCTTCAAGGAATTCTTCATAAATGTAATCCTAGACAGTAATTTGTAAGGCTCTTTTTTTCGTTTTGTTTTTGCCTTGCTACTTTTGTCTTTTCCCCCATGTCTTAGGTACTTGGAATTAAAAGACAGTTAAGGAAATAAAATGACACTGAATGTACAGTACTTTCCATTCTATGAGAAAACTATTGGGAAACGTGATAAATATCCATGAAAATCTCCAAATGCTTACTGACGGAAAGTTCTAATAACACTCAAATGTGATGGTGGGCTTGAAATTGGCATGGGGATAAGCAAATTGCTAAAGGTAAATGAGCAGCCACATGCGCCCTTTTACATTTCTGGTTATGAAGACGTTGGTAACAGAACAAACTTCTCATGGAAAGACACAAGCTGCATTTATAAAACCTGAGAAGTGTATGATTCCTATAGTGATAGTGTAATATAAAGCAGAACAGACATTGACATTTTTGCCATTTTGTCTATGCCTTAATCCTTATTTAATCTTGGTCTGACTCCTAAGAAATGTTGGTTTGCAATATGGTTATTGAACCATTGGTTGAACTGCTTGCATAATTTACTGTGTACTTTGGAGCAACCACCTTCTGCCCTTAGGTTTCTTCTATAAATAAAGGATAGTCTCAGACATACATACTTCTTAGATTTAAGGGTAAAATAAGATATATATGAAAACTGTTGGAAGAGTAAAGAGATGCCATCCTTAACAAATCATGGAATACTTTCTACTCTGCTCTGGGGGACTACATAGTAACAATGGGGTTTCCTGATCTCAAATGCATCCATATCTCTGGGTCAGGCAGTATGACGTGTATACACAAGGACAGCTTAAGCCTGATATTATTAAAATTTAATCTTCTGTATTTGGAAGATGTGTTTGTGTACAGAATTTTCACCAGAAAGTTTTTATAGCAAACTTTTTATGTCAGAAGTTTATTTTATTGGTAAAATATTAAATAATATACAGAATTAAAAACTGCACTTACACTTCTGAGAAGAAATAAATCTTGGACAAATTATATGCTTGTTCCTGAGATTCCCTAAATTTATTCCAGTAGCTGTGCACTCAGACAGTACAAACCTTTATAATATAATCCTTTTCACAAAGTATTACAAAGTTTCTGCAGCTTCTTTAGTTGTACACACATACAGACACACACTCACACATGCATATACAACACTCATACACGTATACACAGTACCCACATACATGCACAGAACATGTATGTGTGTGCATTAAAAACAAGAAAATACAAGTCCACATTTTAGTCTGCAGTGATAAAACTGTTTAGCAGAGGTCTCCAAATTGGTAATATAGCAGAGTGACTTCTCACACAGCTGCAAAGACTGTTTCAATATCTCCATAGTAAACCTCATTTTCTGAGGTATTGTATTTGAGCCTTAAAAAAACTACATTACACTGAGCAAACCTGACATACAAGGTCTGGAATTTTAATTTTACATATATATTTATATATATTTCTTTTTTTAAACAATTTTTATTTTCCCAAATTATTAGTTTGAAAAAAAATGAGGTTTACTGGTTTGACCTATTTTTTTTTCTTTTGCTTCTAAAACTCAAAATATCCTAGAAACTGTCAAGCAATTAGTTTTTAAAGTAGTCTAATTACCTTTGGTATTGTTAAAGAAAAAAATCTAAAATGGCCAAGACACATACTATACAAATGCAGTAACTGCCTTTAAAAGAAATGCCAAAGAAATGTTATTTTTTAACAAAACATGTATTTACAATACAGCAGTTTTACTACAGGGACACAGGTATAAAAAAAGAAAACCAGCATTCTACATATAAATATGTATGATACGAAAAATACTTCTTACTTAAATTTGTATGAAAACAGTGCTCCAAATATTTCTTAAAAATTGTCTTCAGTAGGTGATAGGTGTTTAAAATTGAGCTAAGTGCTTTGCTTTTATTTTAAGGTTCATTTCCAAAAGAAGGAAAATGAAATAAAAAGTATTAGGTTCTTAATTTAAAACACCGGGCAAGGGTAAGAAGGAAATTAAATCTTTAAAAATTGCAACTTTTTCAACTTTAGGACACATTTCTCAGGCAAAAGATTACCAATTCCAATGAAAATTTAGCCTAAATATAGACACCATAAGATTAGACTAGTGGTTTCAACATTCTCTAATCTTTTGACTATGGAGTGTTTTGTTCTTTCTTTTTGTTCTTTTTTTTTTTTCCTTTACCTGTTGTGTCCTTTAACTAACATACCATGATTTTCAAGGGTTTCTTTTGTCATTAACTAAAGAAAGAATAGGTTAGTTAAAAAAAAAAAAAAACATAGTTTTTAAGACTTCAAGGAAAGTATTGCACTTGTACAGAAAGAAAAATAACTTTTGAACTAAATAGCAGAAGCAATCATTGTGGGATTGCAAATAACACATGGTCTAAAAGATCCAACTATTAAGAGCAAATATGAAGCCTGGAGAGCCCCCTCCAAACCTGGAATATTATTATAGTAATGTTAAAGCATTTTCTCCCAACTGGGAGATAGTTAAGACTTTTTGCTTTAGACTTTTAACATCTTTCTAAATTCTTGCAAAAAACTGTTTAATCTCTCATACATTTTAGAAGGAAAACTCAACAAAAAAGGAAGGCAAACATACCATATTATGATGACATAATCTCTGAAGTCCTATTTTAGGTACCCAATATTTGAAAGTGAAAGTAGCACAAGGGTTATATACCTTACTATTTTTAATCCAACTACTTCTCTTTTTAATATAAAACTACACTTGAGTATAAAAATATGTCAGCAAATTATACAGCCAACAAAATCACACAAAAAAATGTTAAGACTTAAGAGACCGATGAATCAGAAGAGTTAACCTAAACTTCACACTAATGGGGGAAAGAGAGGCAGAGATGTCCAGAGGCAGTGATGGAGGCGATGCAGACAGGGGGGACAAAAGAGGGAGGGTACAGGGAGGAGACAAAAATTTAAGAGCTAACAAAGAATTTCGTTACACAGAAGAGGAAGTGTAACATGTTCAAAATCTGACAGTGCTTGACACTCGAAATGTTTTATCACAGTTTCAGAAATTGAACTACTTAAAAAAACGCACACAAAATAATAAAACAACCAAAAACCAAAACCCAGAGTCCTTCCCTTGTTACAGTGTATTCATTTTTTAAAAATCCATTTCCAGTAAATTAAGTAGAATCTTGATAAGTGCATAGTAGGGGATCTAGTGACCTCCACCCGTTTGAGAAGCTTTTCTTACTGTGTGTCACTTGAGGTAATTTGAAGGGCCCGGTTAACTGCAAACTGGCTTATCTGTACCTTTATGAAATTACATGCTATATTTTATGTGGCTTAGCAGAGGGCCTCTAAATTTTATATTTTATTCACAATAAAAAGGACATCTTAGAAAACTAGTCATTCACGTACCACTCTCTGTATGGGGTAAAGGTTAATTCACAACAAATTTATACAGAAAATATACAAATGCAATGTTATGGGAGAAAAACCCCACAAACAGAATTAGGAACTTATTTCTAAGAGTGCATGTGAAAAATATCCACAAACTTACAGTACAGCAAGAAAAAACTAAGAAGCTAGAAATATAATGTTACGTAAAAACTTTATGGAAATCCCAAAATTTTAGGTTTCTGCAATAAATGTAAAAATATTCAAGGTGTCATTATTTGGCCTAGCAATACACTATGATAAAAAGAAACACTAGCATATCACAGCTTCTTGGTCATATGACATTTGCTTTGTATAACAAGCAGCTTGTTTTTGTTTTTTTTTAAAAAGCTGTCATATCCTAACACATCCATTGCAAGTAATACACAATCATGGCAGGAAACCATTTGAGATTATGCTTTGGAGAATAGCAATGTGATATGACTGTTCAGTTTTGTTTTGTTCAAGGAGAATTAATTACCTGCTTCTTTACATTTTTGATAAAACATTAACATTAGGAGACAGAGGTTCTCAGACTAGTACAACACTAGTCTGTAAATGAAATTCTAAAACAATACTGTATTTTATTGACCAAAAATTCCACTAATAAAGCCTTGTGTGATACTAGAAACTATTCTTCCTTAAAAACAAACAAACAAACAAACAAACAAACAAAAACCACATATCATAATGCAATTCACAGCTGAAATTTCCCTCTATGCCATATTTTACCTATGTGATCTTGTAACGGTATTCAGAAATACTATCAAACTAGTAAGATTAAAATCTTGTTTCAAAGTTTCCTTTTATTTTAAACAGATGAGCTGAAATTCTCTGTATTGGAAATTCCTCTAATAGTTTTGCCCTAAGAACACAAAGATGTATTCTATAGTACTCAAATTTAAGTGGTTTTTAAAAATACATAATAAAAGTGTTTGTAGCACTACAACAGCTAACCAACACTCTCTCAATGCATTTTAAAAAGGCACCAATATAAAGAAATTTTATAAGTATTTAATACATTAAAGTCAGGATCTTAAGATACCAGTTACTGTATATTTTAATTATTTTGCAGAAACTGGAGGTTTAAAAACATTTCTAAGATAACTCTCATATATACAAACTTCAATTTCACCCCTACTCTTTTTTTCTTTTGCGTTTGGGGAATTTTTTTTTTTTTTGACAACCCCATACAGATAGTACTTACTAAAATAATATATAAAATATAACTAAAGATGACCACATATGTAACATATCCCTTTTTGTAAAACGAACTTTTCAAAGTAAAAAAAAAAAATAATGTAGCCAGTACCTCTTATAATCCAAGTTCTGTCTTGACACTAGGGACACGCAGATTTTTGTTTGTATTTTTGTAGTCTTTTCTGTTCTTTTTCTACTTTACGGAATCATTTTGGAGACAGGATGAAATAACATTTGGAGAATAAGTAAAACATAATGTTCATCTAAATGCTTTCACTAACGTGTATTTTGTAAAACCTTTATAACATATAAAGACTTCATAGTTTTGTGAGGTGTAGAACTGGTACACAATAACTGTAAGTAAAAACAACATCAAGCTCATTAAAATATTCTGGTCTTTCTCCATTTGCTAACAAGTAAAATTAATCATTTTTCTTTTCTGTATCTTCCTATTCAAAAGTTATTTGTGTTTCTTTCACTTTGGAAGTTACACCAAATCAGCTTAAAGATCTTTTTGTGTATTTTGATTTCTTCTGGAAATAGACTGTAAAGACCCAAGGTTTAAGTTTAATAGTTGAACTAGTCCTAAAGACACACTAATAACTTCTTTAATATTTGTTAATACAATCTGGTAAATTTCATAAATTGCTCAGGTATTATAATTTTAACTCTTTATGTGCTTTTGCAACACATGTGGTCACTAATTGCTCCTTTTCATTTTAAAAGAGTGTGTATGTATGTACAAACATACACTGTTGCACATATACAATTGGTTTTATGTATGTGGGAAAGACATACCCTACTTTGTAGCCAAATCCAAATCCCAGTTTCTCATTCTCCCATTTTGTCCCACCAGAAAATTCTCAACGGAATGTTTTAACGACTTGAAATCTCTTCCAATCTGCTTATTGGTCATTTTCACGGTTCTAGAAAGCCAGATTAGGATGGCTTTTTAAAAGTGATTGACCACTGTTAGAGAGAGGCAGCACACATCTCCAACAGGAGCTGGAGATAAATTTCTGGGCAAAATTAGGGCAAAGCAATGTGATGAATTTCTGAATTTTTGCCAAACTAGAAAAGACAGTCTAACCCATTTTCATGCCCCTCAAATACTCTGGTAATGTGAAATCTCACCTAAATAAACTGGGCATATAACTGTTATGTAAAACTTGATTTATTTGGTGTCTGACTCTCATATTTATTTTTAGGCCCTAACAACTTGCATATTTCCTTTTGTGAAGGAGGCATGCAAATATAGCCATTCAGAGTTTCCCAGAAAGCACTGTGCCCACAAAAATTCTTTCTAACCTGCACATTTGAATTGACCTCGTCAATTGACCTCGTCCTCATTTGTCCCTGAGCCATCTTTACCTCTTTCTGTTCCTCATATTGTGAAGTTAAGAAAGTATAAGTATCCACTTGTAGCAAATACACTCTCAACAATATTAAGTCCCTTCAGTAAAAGAGATTTCCAAAGAGGTGAAATGAGAAAAGGAGAGTACATTAGTATGGTCTTCACGGGGTATTAGACAACTCTTTAGGTCCACCTAAAATTCAGCTTCATCCCAGGGCAGTAAGGTACATGGTAGTTCATACACTGAAAAGAACAAACAGTGAACAGGAAGAAAATTCCTAGATGATGCCAGCAGAATCCACACATAGCCAAAGTGATGAACATATTATCTGCCATCCAAATGCTTCCTTAAATTGCAGTAAAACACAAAATCAGTAACCTTAAGTTATTTACCTTCCTCCAAAAAGGAAAAAAAAAAAATGAAATCCCAATCTTTTTGAGTGGTTAGGGTAGGGGCAGTAAGGGAGTCTCAAAAACATGCTTTACCTTTGGATATACTGTATGTTCACAATGTACCAAAGCACGTAGGGAAAAAAAAAAAAAAAGGTGACATTCTATTTAAAACATTTCATGTCTCTGTTTTGGTACATTCTCTTTGATTTAAAGGAACAGTTTGGATATTTCTCCAAAAATAATTACAAGAGGGGCCAGTAAAGGAGAGCTGAGTTGTAATCATTTTTGCCTAGCTCTAGCTGTGTTAGTGCTTAGAAGTCGCTTAAATCAGCAGATGATAAATGAGAAAAGAACAGTCAGTACTGGGGTCAGATTTGCTTCTCTGTCCATAGGTCTCTAACCTTGCTAGTTCTCACATCATCTGTATTACAGTTTCAGCATCCTATTTAATGATTTTTGTTGTTGTTGTTGTTGTTAGAGCAGTTATCAGTTACTGCTTAACAGAATCAGTATTCATAAATGGCTAACAAATAATCCAGTCATGGACAGGCCTGTCCTCCCTCAACACAAGCAGCAAGTTCTGCATCCAAGTGTGACTTGATCCAAATGACTCAATCGCATTTGGTTTTTCCCCTCTAATGCTGTTGGACTGCAGAGAAAAAAACAGCACCCTTATAAATGAAATAAAAAATTTGCACATGAAAAATGGCAACATATGTATGGATTAAAAGAAGAGAAAATTTTTACTAAGGGATTGAGATTCCTTTCTGACAAGGACTTACACATAGTTGAATGTTTTCAAGACAGAAAAATGTGCAGGACATGGTGACTTTCACTTGGAGGTTAGATTACCTTCTAGACTCCAAGAAGGGTAAAAATAAGTTTTGTTTTTTGTTTATCTGTAGTCTAATGTACAGGTTACAAAGAAGTTCCCTTTTCTTTGCACCAAAAGTGGTAAATATTATTATTGAAGAAATACTAGAATAAATAGCCCTAGTTCCACGACCTTATGGGGTTCAAGTTACCACATTCAGGTAGAATTAGTAATTGCTCCAAGATTTGGAAAGCAAAAACCTATAGCAAGATTTTTATGATCTTCTACTCAAATAGTAAAAGATGATGGATTATGGATAGAACACTGGGTGGTCACAGCTTGAAAAAACCCGTGAAAAGAGACATACCAGAAAAGGGATTTCTGAGTGGGTTTTTTTCCCCCTACTGTTAGCCTAATTATATTTTTCTGCTGACTGGTTAACACTGATTAAATGCTGATAAAGTGACGATCGTAAGCATACTTTTAGAAACAAACACGCATACTATGCTGCCATCACATTACGACTTTAAAAGAAAACTTCCCAAACAAATTTATGAAAAGTAGAGGTCCTTTCTGGAAACTACTGACTGCCTCTTAGCCACTCTTAGACCATATGTTATTCTTAAAACTAGATAAAAATTCTATTCATTAAAGGTGTTAAAAGTAAGGCTGCCAGGGTGTCTATAAAATGCCAGTCATCAAAACTATGGAAAACAGTGCTTAAGTTTAGAAAAATAAGATCATAGGACCTCAGATGTATTGTAGGTGTCCTTAACTACCTGTAGTTCAAAAGTTTTCCTATATGGTACAGTGTATAACATATCGTATTATAAATTCCATTGGGGAAGTAAACATAGAACCCACAACAACTCATCCAAGGAGTTATCACTGAAAGTAACAATGTGTTTGTGTTCCATGATCTATAGAGGGGGGAAAAAAAGTTTACATTTTGAAACAAAATTCTTCCTTGAAGAGTAAAATTACTTATACCACTTTAAACTGCAAAAGTTCTACCCAGAAACTCTAAACTTTCCTGCCTTCAATCATAATCCTCAACATCAGTGGCAACTTAGAATCTCTCAGGTGAATCTATATGAATCAAGTGATTTTTTTCTCAAAGCATGATATACCTTATATTTATGCATGGCAGAAATGGAACTGCTCTTAAATTCCCACAAAATAAACAAGCCAACTTATCAAGAAACAATATCCTTTGTCCCTTCTCTCCTCTGTTTCTTCCTTATTGTAATTAGGCAGAGCAAACGACACTGCGTCCACAAAGTAAGAATTAATGACAGTAATAATATTAAAAAAAAAAAAAAGGTATGTCAACATCTGAGGGAAGGTGGGATTGTAAGTGCAGTATTTCTTCATGTGCAGTTCGTTACTTCATAGGGGTCCCCTTTGGAATGAAAAGGCCTAGTGGAATGTGTGCTCCCCTCGAACGATGTGTGATGAAAACTCGTAACGGTCCTGGCTTCTGTAGCCACAGATGTTGCATTCCAGTGGGTCCCGGTAGCCATGGCAACCCATGTGAATGGTGTACATGACATGGTCTAGGAAAAGGACTCGGCAGTGCTCACATTTGAAGGCCCTAATCTGTTCTCCTTCCCCATTGAAGACCTTGTAGATGTCCTTCAGAGAGCCCTTAGGAGCCTTGGTATCCAAAGCCTTGACATCCTCCTTCATGTAAGCTGGGCTTTGTTTCCTCTTGGGATTTAAGGCAGGGTTTCCTTGGTAGGACTGGTGGTCATCATGGCTGCTTTCTGAGTCAGTAGAATCCAGGCAGCTATTGCTGGGAGAGGCCTCTCTTTCCTGGGGTCGACTCTTTGGTCTGATGAGGGAGAGAGGACCATCCATGTTGTTTTCATGACTATCGGAGGTTTCCCTGCTAATGGGTCTTTCTATCCTATTTGGATGATAGACCTGAGAATAAGCTGAGCTTATAACTGGGGCCACCTCAGCGATTGTGCTCGGCGGGTGCTGCATCAGTGGGTGAAGGGCCTCAGCTCCAAGGTAGGTGATTGCATTGTTGATGGCTTGGTCCATCATATGAGACTGCATTAGCTCAGCCTCCTTCTCATATGTTAAGTTCATATCAAAGTGAATGTCTGGGTAGCTGAATCGCATGAGCTTTTCCCCTGAAAGGAGGAGGGCGAGAAAAGTAAAAAACAAACAAAATACAACAAAATTAGTGACTGGATTAAAACATAAGTGTATAAAGTTAATCGTCTCCATTTTCTGTAATATGATAATCTTATTCTTTAGATCAAGCATTTGGGCTCTTTAATTCTGCTGAGACTCACAAATACTCTCAACCTGCAAAGAGGATTAGTAATAAGAATTTCACAAGCCATTTGCACTTGTTTTAATGCCATCATGAAAATGCATCTAGCCTGAAAGGTCTGATTGACTGCGTTATCTTATTTTCATTCTCAATTAAAATTTCCACTTGTCTACAGCTCAGTGACTATAGGTGGAAAAAGAAATACCAGGTGAAAATAAGTCAGAAACTATTCCTGTTTTGCATATTTTAGACATCGGTGACCAAGCCACAAAGATCACAAAAGCGAGAGTGATCTGCTTGTAACATCTGTCACCTCACTGTTATATTGGGTTAATTTGGTTGATTTGGTGGCTATGTTAGGAAAAAAAAAAATTATAGAGCCAATATATGTCACCCTGGAGAATTAAAAAAACTATCACCATTAAAATACTGTTAAAAGATGTATTGTTTGGGGGCGCCTGGGTGGCTCAGTTGGTTAAGTGTCTGACTTTTTGGCTCAAGTCATGATCTCAGGGTCATAAGATAGAGCCCCAGGTGGGGCTCTGTGCTGGGCATGGAGCCTGCTTAAGACTCCCCGTCTCTTTCCCAGTGCCTCTACCCCCTCCCATCTGCCTATGTTTGCACCTGCTCTCTCTCTCTCTCTCTCAAAAAAAGTTGTATTGTTTGATAAATTAAATGAAATTTAGGACTGTATACATATAGGAGTTATTTCCAAAAATAGATTATTTATAAACTTGGAAAATACTACGTTTTGTTGTTTTGCTTCTTGAAATGGAGAATTCATCTTTTTTTTTTTTTTTTTTTTTTTTAGAATGCAACATTTTTATACCACCCCTTCTTTATTCAGATATATGGGCAATGGTGCTGGAATGTACACCCATTATTAATTTTCAATACTTTATCTTGACTGAAGGATTTTTGTAGTTTTCCCTTTAATATTTACTTCAACTAATTTATACTTTACTTCAAGATTAACCATGAAGAGTTCTGTGCATAAAGCAGAAGTAATTTTAATTTTTCTCTTTTAAATACTGCCAGCTTTGGACAGCATATTTTATCTTTTTAAAATTCTGTCACTAAATGTGGTCTCCTACTAATTGCTTGTTGTGTTAATAGGTAAAGCTCACAGATAAAGACTTCTTAAAAATATATGTGGACTTCTTACAAATGTTTAGTATGTCATAGATGGAGGCCTAATTTGTAATGTTGATAAAAAAAAAATGTTGATCCACAGAAGTGTATTCTGGAAAAACACTTTCAGATAGCTAGCATTAATTTCAGGTTTGAAGCGAGGTCCCCAAAGTAAGATAAGGGAAATGATCAGAGTAATGAAAATGGAAGCAAAAAAATGATGAGACCTTATCTCATGGCATTCAATTTAAGATATCACAATGTTAAGAGTTTAAAAGGTGAGCTAGACAAATCTAACCTAAATTCTCTAAGCTCAGTTTAGAGGGAGTGACAGCAATTTAGGGTTCATTATTAATACAGTGTGACATATGCTATGAGGTCAAATAAAAGGAATACACAACTAGGGGAGTGAAAGAAGACTTCTTGAAGAAAGTGGCATTAGAGATAAGAACGTGATGACAAATAATAGCCAACTAAAGGAATGTAGGGGTGGAGCTGCTGGTAGGAAGGCTCAGAAGCAAGAGGGCATGACTTGTCAAGGGATTACTTACATCTCACCATATAGCTGAGAGTGGAAATAGATGAGAAAGATGGAAAAGATAATAAAGGGGCTTATTCAACAGCTAAGGAATTTGAATTTTACCCAAGGGCAATAAGGATTAAAAGGGTTAAACAGGGAAGTGAGTTGATTAGGCATTTATTTGTTGAGATGGTTAAGGAAGTTATTGCCATAAAGATCATGGTGACCTGAATGAGTATACTGACAGTGGAAATGGAGAAAATTGGATGGAATGGAGAGGCATTCAGAAAATATAGTTTCTAGGGCTTGGTGATTATCTAGACCTAGAAAATGCAAAGAGAAAGAAGTTAAACATGGAGCCCAATTTTCTGGCCTAGGAAACTTAGTGGATGGCAATGAGATAGAAAAGATGATGAGTTCACACTGGGAAAGACTGAGTAACAGTCATGGTGCAGTAACTACTAAAATATAGTCTCAAATTTCGGAGAGAGACCTCTGCTTGAGATGTAGATAAGTGACTTCTGAAGCCATAAGAATAGAAGATATAACCCAGGCATAGGTAAAGTGTGAAGAAGAGGTCAAAAATAGAACCTGGAAGAACACCAAGACTTCTAATGCCTGCCCAGACCAAGGCAAGTTGGATTCTTGCACTGGGCCCCATGTTTACAGAGTTTTTTTGCTCCTCATGGAATGAGAAATGTATACAGCCAAGGGAATGTGCCCATCTGGAGAGGACTCCCTAGACCATATACCCTAGATACCCATGACCCCAGAATTCCTTGCTCAAATGGCACTGAGCTTGCACGAAGGGTAAGCACAGTCCTTGTCACAGAGTCTCTCCTCCAGAGCACCAATTTGTGCTGCTGGTATCCGTACACTTAGGTCTGAGGAGTGGCCAACACACTACTCTTTATGTGCTGCATGTGGGGTCCAACGTGAGAAGAACTAGAATGCGCAGGCTGAGAAGTCTATATACATGTGCATGAGGCCCCCCTTTCAGTACTGGACATAACCAGAAGTAGGTCTAAGAGAGAGGCCTGGCTGCAGGTTAGGCGGTGGTTCTGCTCATGCTGTCAAGGTCTGGTGTGGAACTCTAAGGATTCTATATTTATTTGAACTCAATCTTCCAAGTTAGGAAGGGTAGGACACAATAGTTTTTCAGCTTGATTTAAAGTATTAAAATACTGAGGCACAAGAATGGAGGCCTCCATTAGTACCTTTGCTCCATTTGCATAGCTGTTAAGGGCAAATTCATAACGAAGACTGAGAAGGAGCAAAGAAGCTGGAAGAAATGCAAGGAGATCAATGTCACAGATACCAAGGAAAAAAAAGTGTTTCAAAAGGAAGTAATTATTCAAGAGTGGCAAATGCTCTCTAGGAGTTGTGTAAGATGGTCTAAAAAGGGTCCACTGCACTTGGCACTATAGAGGCTACTGGTGACCTTAATGACGAAGAAAGCCAGGTTGCATATACTGGGGAATGAGTAGAAAGAAAGAAATTATGGAAAGCAAGCATAGAGAGAGAACTCTTTCAACAACTCCCATTTTTGAAGAGAAGGAAAAAGTAGGTAGTAGCTAGAAGGAGACTTGAGTTTTAGGGAAGATTTTTTTTTTTTAATGATGAGAATTTATTGTATTAAATACAAAAAGGAAAACGCCAAGAGAGGGAAGAGGTTGAAAATACAAGTGAGAAAAAGGAATAATAATGTAAGATATTTGGGGGGCTGGGATAGAATTCCAGAGCACAAGAAGAGGAATGAACCCTAATTAGAAAGAGGGATACTTCTTTTATTGAAACAAAGAAGAAAAAAAGTATTCATATAAATACACATAATCTTTATCAGATCAGTGATATTATACTGAAACTATTTTGACTGATTTACTCCCTGTAAGCTGAGATATAATACCATCAAGGAGTAAGATACAATGTTTGTGGAGAATGAAGAAATGCTGAAATGGCCCCAGGGTTGAGTAGGAGAGAGGACTGTTGTAGGATGGATTAAAGGAGGACTGCTACACATCTGGATGGAACAAGTGATACTGGAGATTACTTAGTCATTGATTTAAGTGTGACACCAATTTGTAAGGCTGTGGGATTTTCTCCACAAGTACTAGCAGCCTTATAGATATGGGAAAAGATGCTCCTCTTCTCACCAGAGAGTGGAATTTCACCAAGAGAAGGTGATAGAAAGGCAACAAAATAAGAGAGTCAAGAATATTGTCAAGAGAGTGGTAAAAGTGATTAACCATGGAATCTAAGCTGGATACGAAAAAGAAAGGAGGATGCAAAAAGATATGCAGAAAGTACATGGATTGTTGGTCTGGAAGGCTTGGTAAGGTCAAAGAATAGTATTTAACTGAGGAACATGGTAAAAGGAATTTATTAAAAAGATCACAGAGACAGCGTGTGATTGTTTTTATATTTTGTTAGAAAGGATAATCCAAATAAAAAATACCATTAAATTCCTAATAACAAATCTAATGTTATTTTATTACTTCTTTTTTTAGAAATTTTTTAAAAATCAAAATGTAATTTAAAAAGAATCTGTCCCTCTTTTCTAAGGAATATGATCAAATCAAATTGGGACTAGTATCTCTAAGTCATAGGAAACAGAAATATTTCAAAGAGCAGAACTAAATAGATTCAGAAGACGTAAAGGCATATTTTTCCAACGATACTAGTGTCTAGTTGGGATATAGGCATTTTAATGGACATCCATCAAATTGATCAGTTTATAAAACCAATGAAATGGCAATTAAAAAATAGTTATTTATAAAAAGGAAGGGAGAAAGACAGAAAGAAAAGTTACTTGGGGCCCAAGGCAGTCGTTTGAGTATTCCTGGAGGAGCTTTAAATTGACCTAGGATCAACTGTGATTCCTTAGGGCTGGTCTCTAGCCTTTTTTTTTTTTTTTTTTTTTTTCCAATGAGCTCTGTCAGTAAATCTCTCCAGCTTGTCTTAAAATGATATTTTGATGATTTGTCAGTTCTTCAGTTTTAGATTGGAAGGAAATCTCTAAGTGATTATTGAAGTAAAAGAATTTTATTAGCCTTCCCTCCCTGAAATAACCAAAGAGAATACTGTCTCCCATTCACCACTCAACCCACAGCAGGATGTTCCGCAGTACTCTTTGACACTAGAATGTGAGAATCTATTTGAAAATCTTTCTCTTCTAATTTTTACCCTATATAAAGTCTGTAAGAATAGATATATTACATATATAATTAATGGCAATTCTTTATATAGAATCACTATTTTTAGACATTCTTAAAAAGCTTGGATGCTTTTTGCATCCTTAGAGACACTTTATGACTTAAAGCATACAGAACAATGCCAACTCTGAGCGTTATTAAAAATAAGGACTTGGAAGTGAAAAAGAAAAGTCTAAGTACATCATATTTTTAATCTTTTTGTTTCAAAACCATAGGCTGGATGAAAACAAAGATCCAAATATGAAAGCTCTTGAATGTGGGCTGCAGCATTGTTTTTCTAATGCAGAATTTTGGGGGGAAAAGATTTCTCTTAATTCCAGATCAAACAGAGAAAGCATTAATATCATGTAAAGAAAAGAGTTTAAAGACCTGGCACTAATGCAAACTGGAAAAGAGATTACAAAACTGCCTTCTAGGCAACATCATTTTCCTTAAGTATTTTTATTTTGTAAATAAATGAACATTTCATTTTATATACTACTATACTTTCTATATAATTTCATTTTGAGATATCAACTTCTATCAGTCTTTCTTTTATTTCCTAGGCCCATATACCTAAGGGTGTGTGTGTGTGTGTGTGTGTGTGTGTGTAAGTATGGTACCCACAGAACAGTGTAAAGTAGACATGAATAATGGGCAAAAGAAATGGCTATTTATCTCTTGAGCTGAAATATACCATCTATGTTTCTAATACATGGGGACCTACTTCTGCCCATTAAAACCACCTTTTAAGAAGTAAAATCATTTGTAATGCTTACCCACAAACTTTTGTGGAGTGGAGCTTTTACGTTTTCCCATATTCCCTGTGAGCTTCTCTATGACAGCAGGTCTCTCAAAAGGCACCAGAGAAATATTGTTGTCCATGATAGGCTCTTGTTCCTTACAATCTTCCATAGGAGGTACTACGTAAAACCATACAAAAGATGCAATCTGATAATTTCTTCAACACTTTAAGAGATACAAAGCTGGATATGCCACTCGATATGTGTTAAACATAAGCTAATGTGCTTGAATGAAAGTAGAAAGAATCATCTTTAGTGTTAAAGTACACGCTCTAATTTTACACACACACACACACACACACACACACACACGATTTGTTTTTATCTGAGTCACTCTCAGATCAATGACATAAACTGTTGGCCACTATTGGTGGCAAACATGTTCATCTTGTTTCTCATCTTACTCCTCTGAAAGTGTTTTCAACATTGATTAAAATCAATACCACTTTAAGACTGCACTATTTTCAAGGCTTCTGGAGTTTATTTTTCTAAACCAATTTAAGTAAGTCAACTTTATTTTGCAGGAAAGCTTAAACAGACACACGGAGTAACAGCACGATATTTAACCAGTTTTTTTTTTTTCTCCCATGTATTTTCCTGTAGCAGATTTCCTATTGATGAGCTGAGTGAGCTTTTAGCCCTATTGGCAGCAGATAAATACCTGCACAAAGCAGCCTCCTGCACAAAGCAGCACAATTCTGAGCATGTCTACACAAGTGGCCGCTTTATGACTGTAATTTATTTTAAACAGAGCTCTTCAGCAGGATAAGAAAATTCCATTTCCAAACTGGCATATTTGCTCACTAAACAACTGCTCTAATTCACTTGGCGTAAACTCTCCAGAGCTGCTCTCTCTTCATCCCATTTGTCTAAGTTGCTGTGGGCTAACAGATGAGCTCAGAGATACTGACATAAGAGATGGACATTTATAGTACAGACAAAGAACTTATGTTTAAGGGTACAGATACAGATGAGATCAATGACAGAAGCCAATGTTCACAGGAAAGACCATAACTTATTCTTGATTATGGTTGCTTCCTCTAAATTGTACCTGTGCCAGTACTGTTTGGGAGCCTAAAGGTTTCATATCTTAGACTACCTTTACTTGCTCTGCATATACTGTAAAATGATTTATTCTGCTCCTTTCATTTGTAAAGGATAGTTCTACTACATGAAAAACAATACATTCTCATGTATAAGGACGGACACTAAAATAAAATGAGAAAGCAGGAGAGGAAAGTTAAGAAAATCCAGTGCACAATTCAGGTGACCTACTTAATAACCAATACAGGTCGCTGATTTTGAAGAAATGAAAAATGGCAACAGAAAAATGTTTTCCTAATTTGGACATGTTTAAAGCAATTGATACTCAATCTAAGTTTTGGGTTAACCTAGTATAGTCCAGTGGATAGGAAAGAAAAATCTACTCTTCAATGTCTGTAAGATATGGCTACGATTGACAAGGGATGCCGCAATTACTGGATTTATATTGGAAGTAAGGAAACATTCAGGTCATTTTCTGTGCTGACATAATCCATGATATTATCAAGTGGAAAAATATATATTCCAAGATATTACATAAAACATTATGTTCTCTTTCAGCAACAACTAAAATAAAAACAAGAACTTAAAAAGAAAAGTAAAGAAAGGCTGACCAAAAAATTCAAACAAGGGTGGTCAGGAGGATGTAATGGCAGTGGAGAATGGATATGGTTAGGAAACATTAATTAGATACAGATTATCAGAATCTTAACTTTTGTTTCGGGTGGTGAATTTATAGGCACTTACTACATTATTAAATATAACTATAAAGCTAAAAAACAGGCCATATATGGACTGAAGATGAAAATATGTCACAAACTAGGATCCAAAATGAAAGAAGGAAAGAAAAAAAGATTTGTTGTTGTAAATTTTGCTAGAAAAACAGCAAAACTGGTTAACGGGGTTTGCCCCCAAATTGAATATATTAATTAGTTTTGAAATGAGTAGTCTAAAACTTGGCAGTTTTGCTCTAAGTCTAACCTTGAATTTTCATATTTGCACACATTTAACACTCAAAACGAAACCTGGGTGTGCGAACTGTCCCACACCACATCCACCTCAATTCAGATGACTTGTCCCAAGTTCAATGAAGCTCATGTGAACTGAAAACAATGACTTTGTCAGAGCTCTGGTCTGTCTTCTATTTTATATCAGCCTTTCACATATCAAATATTGATCCTGTTTCTACCATATCAGCAACAATAATAATAATAACTGATATATACTATGTGCTAACTACTGTTCTAAGACTGGATTTAATAATTCATTTCATCTTTTCAATAACCCCCTCGAGATAAGTATCATCTCCATTTTACTGATGGGGCAACAAAACCTCAGAGATTCCTTGGGGTTTACATCTTTTTAGTAGGGACTATATGAGTTTAACTTAGGTGGCTGGGCTCTAGAGTCTGGGCCCTTAATCATTATGTTACACTATTCTTTTGTAGGCATAATTTGAGTGCTGACTTTTCATAAACAAGTTCTATATATTTTTAAGGTCTCCCATTGGGAAAAGATCTGGTACATTTTCTCAATTACATAATTAATCTGATTTTTTTTTTTTTTCTTTCAAGGATCTGGGTATAGTGTTTGGGCTTGAAACCCAAAACAAGTTCTTAAGTTAACTCAATAAGGCAACAATCACATATAGAGATTTATCTAGGCTAAGAAAACACTAATAAACTAATCTTACTTGTTAGAGCAAACTTGATAACCAGATATCCTCCTTGACCTTACTTTTGATGTTATAACCAAGATACAAATAATTTCATATTTGTACTATTTCATTATCTCATCACATTGAAAAATCTTAAAGACAGAAGCATCTAAGAGTGTTCCCAACATAGCTATTTGTACCAAACAGTCCCCTGAAAATTCAAAATCCAAGAAGACAGAGGCTGAGGGACCTGGATTATAGGTCATATGTCCACCTTCTGGACAAGAGAGGGCAGGGAACCTAGGCTGACAGTTCTGACATGGCTTCATGCAATTCTTTAGACAGTTCTCTAAAGGAAAATGGAAACTTTGTTATCAAAAGAAGAAGGAAGGTATGTAGGGCAGGCAAAAATAATGGAAGTCTTCTACACTGTCATACATTTTCTCCATGTTGCCAAATTATATATAAAACAAATTCAGTTCTCTTATTTTATTGACAACATCCGATGGTGCAAATACTTGCTTGCTTTGGCTTCTGAAATCACTTCCCATTCTCTCATTCTCTGCTCTTACTCATCTTCATGGCTCTGTTTTCTTTTCTTTCCTTTTTTTTGTCTTTTTTTTCTTCCTGGTATGTTGTTATGTTGTTGGTCTTCTAGATGTTTCACTCTATAGTTACCCATATGACTTTAGAAAACGTATCACTTCAGGCTACCACCTATATAATGATGGCTCCCAAATATATATTTCCTACCCAGACCTCTCTTGAAAACTTGAGATCTATATATTCAACTTCCTCTCAGACAGTTTCACTTGGCAGTTCAGTCTCTCACAGGTCCCTAAAAGATAATGTGTTCAAAACCTGAAATCTCTGTTTCCCATCCCAAATGTTCTCCTGTTTTCCTAATCACCACCTTCTTGAATGGCACCATTATCTACCTGGTCATCCATGCTAAACACCTGCGGCAAATGCTAGGTTTCTTCCTTTCACCCGGTCTCCTTTCCCTTCTCTCTACCACCTCCTCTTCATGGACACACATGGAGGTACTTTGTATTTTAGGTTCTACATCTTCAGTTCTCAATTTTTAACTATATATTCCAGACTATTGACCAATCAGGAGATTGTTGCAATGATCTACTTGCTTTTGTCTTGACTCTTCTGATTGATGTCCTATATTTCTAGCAATTAAATGTTAATCCACAATTACTTTTTAGGGTAAAGTACAAAATTCTTTGCTTGGCACAACTGGCCTTTGATATTCTGTTCTCAGACTATTTCTCTGATCTTATCACCTTCTAATTTCTTTTGCCCTTACAACCTGTGCTCTAATTCTACTGGTTACTTGTAGGTCCTTAACTCACCATGCTCTTTAGGCTTCTATTTTTTCACACATGCTGTTCTCTCTGCATAAAGGACTCTCCCATTTATTTAGCTGCCTTCTTGCCTGTCAAAACTCCACTCAAACATAACTTTCCCCAGGAATTC
Organism: Martes martes; assembly: GCF_963455335.1. NCBI lineage: Eukaryota > Metazoa > Chordata > Mammalia > Carnivora > Mustelidae > Martes > Martes martes. Next base: position 172,908,844 of record NC_137890.1, on the reverse strand, counting down.
CTCTTGGACACCCAGAGTCTGATTTGGACATCTATCCTATATGCCCCTATAAAGCTTGTCAGACAGTGTTCTGTTGGTTTACTGGTTTATTTCTTCCAGTGGTTGGTAAGTACCTTAGGGTAGGGATTGTATTTTATTTGTGTCTCTAGTACTTTTTATGATGTAAAACAAATATAATATTCAATATATTTTTACTGAATGACTTCATGAAGGAAATAATGTTACCCAATGAAAACAAGTTGAAGAAGTTTACAGGTTCTTAACAATGTTCCCTAAACTGCAATAAAGAGCTTCCCTTTCTCAAATAATTAAAAGCATAAACTTAAGAATATATGTTCTTGCTTTAAAGCTAGCTATCTTTTGGTTCATGTTTTCATTGTTCTCTTCTGGCAAGGGGGAAAAAACTAATTATATACTTTGATGTTTAAAGTTTTTTTCTTCAAGCTAAACAGACTTGAAAATGAGCATAAAGATAATTTTCAAGTAAGGTAATCTGTCATAAAATTCATTATTATTATCTTTATTTCCAAAACCACAAGACACGAATTTTCTCCTTTTCCCTCAAACTCAAAACTTTTAAATCTACCTCCTAAAATATGTCTTAAGCATTTCACCCTGTTCTCCTCTCCTGCTATTGCCTTTTCATCTTTTCCTTAGCATTCTCACTTCCAGTCTCTCTCCTCACACGTCAGTCAGGCACCTCTCCTATATTCTACACTGGTGACATTTTTCCTTATAAGACACAAATCAGATTACCTCAGTGGAATTCAAACATTGGATTAACATAAAAGAGTCCATTTTTGCATTACAACCAATTATGTCAGTGTCATTTCCTACCACTTCTTTAACTCCAACTATGTTCGATGTTCAGGAACCTGTTAATGTTCTTTTATACCTCCAAGTGTTAGCCTGTGGCAACTGCTCTGCCTGGAACATACATTCTCTGCGAATCTAATTTGTACGATTTTTTTTCTCAACCTCATGTGTGAATCAAGCACTGCATGTAAGAAGCTTTCCTTGATTTCTCCAGACAGAGTTAGGTCAGCTCTGCATTTGTGCTCCTCTAGAAGTGTGTACACGTCTTTATTTTATCCATCTTCCTTTAAAGTACATATTTCCTACCATACTATAAATGTAAGAAAGAAATTATGTCCATTTATCTTTATACCCCCAGAATGTTTTGCAGAAATGGGCACACAGCAAGCCTTCAATAAATGTTTCCTGAATGCAGTGAAAGAACATCTCTTTGAACTCAGACATCCCCTTCCCTAGAAGAGTCAACATGGGGAAGAACATGTTTTAGGAAAGAAAGGCTAGGAGACATAACTACGTCAGATATAAATGAAACAATAAAGAATAATAATTAATTTCAAGGAGCTAATGGCAACGACAATGATGGCAAACCCCACCTCTACCACTAAAAAAAAAGATAAAAAAATAGACAAGATACAGCAGGATAGTAAGAGAGGGAAGGGGATAAATACGAATTTCACTGTAACTGTCTTTAAAATGAGACACATGCCACGCTATGTATCTGAGACAAGGTTAATGATAAACTCTAGGAGTGTTTTGCCCATATTTTTTTCCCTCTTATGGCATTTATCAATTCCTACCCCATACATCCAATCCTGCATTAAGAATGTTAACAGAAGAAAAAGATTAAAGATAATCTCAAATTATTATTACCACATGCCCAAAGAAGTACAGCATGAAATGATATTAATATAAACTTATGTGGTTAAAACTATATCCAATATTGAATAACAAATATTTGGGTCTATAAATGATACCAAAACCTATCTTCTCCTCCCTCCCTTCCCATACACGTATCTTTGGCTTTGTCCACTGCTCTACCCAGTACCTGAGTGTCTTTCCCACTTTCCCCATTTTGTTTCAGTTTTAGAGCAACCTATAAAGGACTTCTAATTATTACGAGCTAAGCAATCTGGGAAGTGAGTGTTGATGCTACGGCTGGTTACAAGTCCCCCCACCCCAAACGGACCTGCTTAATTTTTCGTCAGCACTTATTCTATAACTGGTTAATTTGCCAACACAGAGTTCAATGTTGACTATTTATGTACACTTTACCACCCTATAACAACATAAAGTCTTTTAGAAGAGACTCTGTTTTTTATTCAGATGTGCATGCAACACACTTTTCACTGAGTTTCATAAAAATCTCAATAGAAAAGGAATTAATAGAATTAATAATCCAATCAAATGTCAAAACGGCAAGGAGAGAAACATTATATGGAAAAAAATAGTAGTACCACCACAAGGTGTCTTTAGAAAATTTTGGCATGCCCTGAAGCCTCTATCAGTTCTCCTGCCTCAAGCCACCTCTAAAAACGACAATTTAAACAGAAACGGCAAATGAAACCTCAAATGCCTAAGTTAATGCTGCTCTTAAGTAACACTATTTTATAGGGCATGGAACATTTAACATTTCTTCACAGCTAATGCCCGGAAATGTAAGAGTGAAAAGAACCATTTTTGGGGTACTTATTGCATATCCAATCACATTTAGTTCTTACACCAAGTCTGTGACACAGATGCCACCCAGCCAGGCCAGGTTTGCTGGACTCCTAAACCCACCATTTTAAATTCCCTGCTCTGGATCCAATGCTAACCTCATTAGCCGAGGTAATGCAAGTTGCAATGTCAAATTTACTAAGACATAAAACGCAGACAGGTTTTCCAAAAATGTTAGTTAATAATGATAATATAAAAACACAGGACTCATTCACAACAACAAGCAGAATTAAAATAGTTCTTTAGATTATATAAACTACCCTTAAGAAGAAATGCTTCAATTATTCAGGGTAACAAAATAAACATTTTAAATTCCCAACTCAAAAACAAATAATTACTTGCTGCCCAATAAACACAGTTTCACAGCATGTAAAACAAAACCAAACCCACGAATAATCCTTGAGCTGTCTGTAAGTTGCTAAATAGACATTTATATTTTGAAAATGACTATAGAGTTCTCCAATTATATCATTTGATACTGGCTAAATCTTTTTAAAATAAGAGATGTAAGTGCAACAGTAAGTTAAGATTTTTGTATGTACTTATATGAATGATAAAATTAATCAATATACAAATATAATTAATAGGACAGGACAGATGCTTCAAATCTAAAGAACTGAAGTTCATAACTTTCCTTTGTAAATCTGATTTACCAACATTAAATTTTCAGTAACATAGAGTTATTAATTGGTAAACCTTAGAAACCACCTTTCCACCTGCTACTGTATATTGTGCGATGAGGATGTTTTGCTTGGGTTTTGATTTTTGTGGAGGGAAGTGGTGCCCGATTTTAGTCTAGATTGTTCCCTACACTTAGTAGAAAGCAAAATGAGTAATTTCCAAGATAAATCACAAAAGAGATTAGAGATATTTCCAAATACATCAATTATATCACTGACCACTTACCTAAGAGAAATGAAAATACACAACCAATCTTTTAGGAACTGTACAGACTTTCCTAGAACCCTTTCTAACTATTTGGTGCCTCCAAGGAGCAAATACTATCTTCCTTTGGTGTATTCAAAGTCCACTGTCATTATTATGTTAATTCAAATGAGGTTATCAGAAATAATTTGGGATTTTCACAAAAACTCAGGACAGTTTGTTTGCCAAGCCTCGCAAAGCTCAACTCATTTCACATGCTTAAGAAGATAATCCCATTGGGGCACCTGAGTGGCTCAGTGGGTTAAGCCTCTGCCTTCGGCTCAGGTCATGATCTCAGGGTCCTGGGATCAAGCCCTGCATCGGGCTCTCTGCTCAGCAGGGAGCCTGCTTCCCCCTCTCTCTCTGCCTGCCTCTCTGCCTACCTGTGATCTCTCTCTCTGTCAAATAAATAAATAAATAATCTTAAAAAAAAAAAAAGATAATCCCAGGCAAAAGTTAATGTGATCTAAAATTGTTTTAAAAAGAGTAGAAGTCGATCTTCATGCTCAAAGGTAGAGAGAACTGTCTAGCCCCCAAGGAACTACAAAAGCAGTGAGAGGGGAATGAAAATGGTGAATGCCATTTCTACCCACCATGGTGACTCATGACCTGCCCCGCGGCCTCCATGCCGACATTCTGGAGATAGTTGTGGCAGCGTTCCTTGTGCTCCTCCAGTGAACTGCGCTGCTTGTAGCTTCGTCCACAGTAGTTGCACTTGTGAGGTTTACCCACTGCGAAGAGAACTCGAGATTAGTGGTGCCGTCAGTCTCATCTAAAGCAAAATTAACATCTGATTTTTGATAGTGTGGAGGAAGCATTTATATGCTTTTCAGACTCAAATCTCTTCCTCCTCCACACTCTGATTTAGGCAAGAAAAGCTAATAAATTTCTACCAAGACTAAAAGACAGAAGATAAGGCAGATCGTACCTCTGGTGATAGGGGAAATACTGAATCAAATTCATGCTCTGACTGTATCCTAGATCATGAGGGGCTGATGATCAGTCTTCAAATTATCTGACTGGTAACACTAACATTTGCTCGTACACAATTCTCTCAGCTTTGACTCATTCAAAAGACAAATCAGGAGTGTCCTAGATACATGGTGAGAATTTTTTTTTTTTAATTTATTTTTTAGGGGGATAAAGACAGAATTTTTACTGAAGGAAACTAAAATGCAACAAATGGAATGTCATTGTTTAATGAAAAGATTATTCACCGTACGGTACCAAGGGCCCAAAAAGAATTTAAGTGATGAGAAAAAGTACAGATAAAAGCAGAGTTTCTCTTTTCTTTCCATCTTGGTAATAGCTCTTCACACATGCAAAACTTGGCAGCAGATAAGTATTCTCCCACATCAGCACTGTTCTTACATTACCAAGAATTAGCCTACTAGGTGCTTTGAGTCAGGACTATTAACAATAACCACTGAAGTCCTAACCTATTTAGCTATATGATGATAGTAACATTTTCTTCTCCATCTTTTTTTTTCTCTAATGCATTTCACATTCAGGAAATGAATTATTTCCTAGTAGCCAGAGAGCCATATCTCAGTATACCAGGTAAAATACTTCGATGCTCATGTTAAAAAAAAAAAAAAAAAGCAAAACAAAACAAAATACCTTCAAAGAATTGATGAAGAAAAACACACTTATGGAAAAAGACATGTTTTACTGTATGCCAATTCACAAGGATATCACAGAGCACTTTGATTCTTGGTTTTGAATAAATACAGAAACAACAGGTCTGTGCCGAAGCCCTTGGTAGTAAAACATAGTGTGAATCAGGTCAGTGGCCCTCATCTGACACAGGAATCACTTTGTTTTGCCCAGAGGACAAAGACCACTCTTTTTCATAGTTAAAGATAGTATCCCTCACTCCAGTCACCTTACAAACTCACACTATGACACTGGTCACAAGTGGAATTGAAATACTGTAACAAGGCATTCAGAGCTGCATAGACACTTCACTATACTGATTAAGAACAAAACATAAAAACCCACCAAATTTTTAAAATGTATTTGAGGTGCACATAAACTCTGTTATTTCATGATCATAATTTTTGCAAATAGTTTTAAATAAAAGCTATCTAAAGCAGGATCAATCATCTCTAAAAATACTAAGTAAACAAAGATCTATTTTTCAGAACGAAGAATTTTTATATATTGAACCAAGTTTGGCTCTGATATTGTGAAGAATCTTTATCACTTTGAGAACATTAAAAACAACAAGAACCTACTTTTAGTGAAAAACATTTCATGTAAATGGTGTAAATATATTTGCATGTAGTTGCATTTTAAGATATGGAATTACATATTAAAAAAGCTTTTGTTTGGTATCACTGTTACTTAATTTTGGGTTTTTTAGTACTGTTTCTCTAGAAATAAGCGAATTTTCCCTAAACAAGTCTTCTAACTAATACTTATTAAGCACATACACTGTGCTCAATAGCCCACGTCAACTAGTTTCATCGTCTCCGTCTTCCTTTTTTTTTTTTTTTAAAGATTTTATTTATTTATTTGACAGACAGAGATCACAAGTAGGCAGAGAGGCAGACAGAGAGAGAGGGAGAAGCAGGCTCCCTGCTGAGCAAAGAGCCCGATGTGGGGCTCGATCCCAGGACCCTGGGATCATGACCTGAGCTGAAGGCAGAGGCTTTAATCCACTGAGCCACCCAGGTGCCCCTCTGTCTTCCTCTTTATCGGTCCTGTTGCATTGTGTCCTAAGATACCTGTTTTACTATGAACATATAATCCTATACTTTCTTCCCTTTATTTATATAAACCTGAAACCTTATGGACTTCATTTAAACATAGTTCCCTTCCACTCACCTTGGCTCACAGCCCTCAGTGAACTTCTAACTCACCCACTAAGGAAGAAAAGGGTATACTTATTACTGTTTTCGAAACTCATTTTTTACTAACCTCATTTTTTGAAATCTATCCATTCTGCTTTACTTCAGCTTCTCCCACTTGACATCTGTTTTAAAACATCACTCTTTCCTCTTCATCCCAATTTGAGTGAACTGTTCTAGAAGTATTACTTCAATTTCTCCAAAATCTTGATCTGGGTTCCACTATAGCAATCCACACACTGGGCAACAACGTATGCTGTAACTGTTTTATCTCTAGGACATTTACTCTGGAAATGCTCCACTTTATCCTTCTGCCTCTCTCATCTAATACATATTTGCTAAACACCTATTATGTACCAACAACCCTGCGATGAGGCTGGAATGTAACGTAGAGAACAAATTCTCATGGTGCCTATCCTCATGCAAATGACTGGTGAGGAAGATAGACATTTAACAAATATACAAGCAATATATTACAAATTGTGGTAAATTCTATAGAGCAAAAGAATGGTGTGTTAGCATAAAACAGGGAACCTAATTTAGTTCGAGAAGGTTAGACGGGAAGGTCTGCCTGAGGTAGGAACACTTCTACTCATAGCTGAAGGAAAAGTAAGTTAATCAGATAATGGCGGATGGGGGCGCAGGGTGGAGGAGAGGCAGTGTTTCAGGATTTCCGGGAACTGCCATCTCCTTGTATTTGTTTTCATGTACTTAGCTCCTTCAAAGTCTAAATCATGCTCTCACTACTCTTTTGAAAATGATTTTCAAACATCAACCACAATCCTTGCCAGATCCAATGGCTCTACTAGCCCCACAAGACCACTTCCTGTCAGTTCTTTGATTATTTCTTAAAAATCAAGTTCATGAAAATATTATTTACATTTTCTCCCTATAATCAGTTTATTTGTATAATACTTATAAACCATGAGTTAATATGTATAACACATTATCTTGCATTTATTTCTATAAATATTATATTCTCACCATCTGAAACACCTTAATTCTGATATTACAGACATTTTTATAAAGTCATCAATAGCTTCTGAATCACTAAATCCAGTGAACTTTGATTCTAAATCTTCCTAATTTCTTGGCCACTTTAAAATTTGCATTTGCCTTGAATCTCTTGTTTTAGCTTCTGGGAACAGGTTCTGTGTTCCCCCTCACTGGCTTCTCAACCTCTTCCTATCTGGCAAATAGATACATAACTTCCGATTTTTTTCTCACTATAATAGTCTCCTTCTGTTCCCTCTAGATTAAGCCCTCATTTTCGTGAAATGTCCAGATCCTGCCTGGAATAGTGTCCCATGTTTGTAAGCTGCTCCTGGTCATTTACACATTTATAGGATGATCTTGGTTAACCCAAAGATGAGTTTTCTCCTCTGTGCTCTCACAGTACTCTGTCCATAGTCTGATGGTGCATTACTTATGATTTCATTGTGATTATCCATATGATATCTATTCATCTGCCTAGTTCCAAAAAAATGAGCTCTTCCCTAAGGACAAAGGTCATGTTTTACTCAATTTTGAACTGATTGTGCTATGGTGGTTATTAAACACAGGGGATACTCAATATGTATTTGCTGAGTGACTGCACTTCAAACTCATACTTTCAAATGCCTTTTGGGTATTGCCTTGTGCTTATTCCTCTGAAATCTAAAATTCAACATATCCAATATTATCTTCCTCCACAAAACTACATCTTTATTCGGACTATTCTTTTGTCACTATTATCACTGTTACAATAACCTGGATTCGCTCCTTTTGTTGCCTCCTTATTCCTTTCCGACATTCAACTGCTGAATTATACAGACTCAACTCCTTCTATGTTTCTCAAGTTTATCCTTCCTTTTCAATCCCACAACCGAGAAACAAGTTCAATTCTTCATTACTAGCCTACACTGGCATAATAGATTTTAAACCAGGTGTTCTCTTGTGTAATTATTTAGTCCCCTCCTTAAAAACCCTTACCGACTCTTAACTTCTATCAAAGTCCAAATCCCTCTACCTGGCATCCAGTACACCATACTAACTGGTTCGAAAGCATACATCCCATCTTCTACCCCACAATTCAGCCAAAATCACCTTGAGCTTTCACACTTGTGTCTTCGTTCTTTCTGGAATGGCTTCATACAATTTGGGTTTCTTGAAATTCCATATATCCTTCCATTCCCAAACTCCCTCATCTTCCATCTAAAAGTGATCTTTCCCATGAAAGAATCATAACCATATCAACTCCACACCTAGGAAACATAACATTCTATTTGTGGCTGTTTATACATTCATTTTGATCTCCCATGTTAGACTGTGATCTTCTTGAGAAGCTGGAGCAATGTCTTACGTATTTTTGTAGCCTGCAACAAGTTGAGTATGGTGATTTGTTCACAGAAAGAATAGGTTGGCATTTCATTAATGACATCATTTCCTAACTCTTTAAATATTTTCCTCTCACTGGTTTTCCTTAAATTTCACATTTTCAAAGCAATATGTCTGTATAGAAAATCTCAAAATTCACCAAAAAATAACTCATAATTACACAATTTAGAAATAACTATCTTTTAACATTTTTATCCTCTTATATTTTTTCTGTACATGCAAAGACACATTTTGTTATGAAATTGGGTGTCTTTATACACTGTATTTATACTCTACTTATTTTACTGAATATGTTTGAACATTTCCCTATGTTATAATATTTTTGTTGCGGAAGTTAGAGGACAATTTTTTTCCTAAATAGAATTATGATAATGTTGAATTACTTAGCTTGCTTAGTATTCCTAGTCCTTTTCTTATTTAATAATTATTTCTCTTTTTACTATAGTTATTTATGCCCACACCTGAAAAAAATCAAGTAGTCCTAAAGGGCATTTAATGAAATACACAGTCTCCCCTTCTCTCCCCTGCCCCATCTAATCGTAATCTATTCCTCTGTCCTCTTTTTGGAATTTCTATTAGTTTGATATTAGAACTTCTGGACTGATTCTTTAAATTTCTTATCTTTGCCCCCCTCCTACTGATTGTCCTTTTACTCTTTTGACTTTAAAAAATGTCCTCATCTTTTTATTTGAATCTTTCCACTAAGTGTTTTCTGGTTACCTTGTATTTTAATTTCTAAGAGCTCTCTCCTGCTTTTTACTTTTTTTTTTTTTAAATAGAATTCTTCTGTTTTTTTTCCTGGGCACAAAACTTACCTCTCTGAGCCTTTTTTCTTTTTAAATTTTCTTCCCTCTTTATATTGTCTCTTTTCTTTTCTTTTTTTGTCTTTTTATATTGTTCTTTTTTTTTTTAATATTGTTTTTTTCTTTTTATATTGTTCCCTGTATTGAAGGACTTTCTTAAATGTCTGGTGCCTGAATATCTATTGTTCGTTCATATTGAACAATGAGGTACTAAAAAGTTAACTGGAAGTTCAGGAAACATAAGTGAAGTTTGTTAACTATTGCAGAGTGATCTCTTTATTATTAGACTCCCATGTCTTCTTCCAATTCCCTTAGAGAAGATGCCTCCAATTTCTAATCCCAAGGGTGATATAAACTGGATGTCTTGTGGCAAGGAATGGGGCCACAAATCTAAATGTTCAATTGTGCTTTTTACATAATCTCCTTGCTTGAATCCCTTTGTTTCCCCTCTACTCTCTCCTTTCTCTGGAGTTCCTAAGCCTGAACGTTTCCAATTCAATTTCTCCAAGAAATAAACATTTATTTTCCTGTGAGGGGAGGAGGAGGATTTCGTTGGCTGGCTGTACTGTGTGAGAGGAGTTCTGTGATCTAACAGTTTTGTATGCAGATTTTGAAATACCTTTATATTTAGTCCAAAGCTTCAACCCTGATTTCAACAATCCTGTTTCTTCTACTTTTCAGGATTCTCTGGTGCCAGTTAGCTTGCTCCTCATCCCTTATTCCCCTCTATAATCACTAAAGGTTTCAGTCTCGTCTTACTGTTACTATCCCTCCCTGTTTTCCATCCTCCTCTTGGCTGCTATTCTATACTTTCCCATTGTCCTTGATCTGATGAATTTAAGCTTCTGGAAATGTCTACTGTGATTTTAGTGGAGTTTTAAGAAGGAGTAGAGACAGATGTAGCTTTTAATTTCATCACGTTTAAACAGCAATATATATTACCACTTTTGTTGTTGGTATGATATAGTTCTGGAAGGATGTATCATACCTTCCCATTAAAAAAAAAAGTGATTTACAAAGTGATTAAAAAAAAGTGACACGATATATTAGGAAAGCTTAGCCACCAAAAGAGTAATCACACATTAGTAAGACACAGAATTTGTAGAAAGTAAAATTGCCTATCTCCTCTTTTCTATTCTGTTTTTATTTAACTACTCTAACACAAAATTCCCTACCTATCTTCAAAAACATTGTAGCTTAACCATTTGCAATGGATCTCAAAATGTGAACTGCAGGTTACCTATGTTAAAATTCCCTGGAGTGTTTGTTAAAATGGAGATTCTTGGGTACCGTGCTTGACCTACAACTTCTAGGAGTGCTACCTGGAGGTCTGCATGTTTAACAAACTTCCCAAGTGGCTGCTTACATACTGAAGTTGGAAATAGTGGTTTTATAGAAAATCATAAATCATCGTGTTCTCTAAATCTGCTTAAAATTTATTTTTAAGGTGAAGAATATTTTTTCTTCACCTTACTATTTTTTCTTTACCTTACTATAATGATCTTAATTGTATTATCAAACGAGTTAAAATTAACCTTATAAGAAATTTCGGGATTAAGATCTGAAAAGCCCTTGGATGAAGCTTAATTTTATTACTGGTAATAACACAAAAAAGAAGTATTTTGATATGGAAGTTTATTCCTGTATGATGATTATGTATTTTGAGGATAATGATACAGTTTAAACTAAACTTTGCATCAATTCTCCTTCCAACTGACCTGCGCATCTGAATTCTAAAATTCAAAGGGAAAGTTACACTGACCCATTTCTCTTAAATTGCAAATTGTGCTATTATCTTTTTAGAGGGATATATGATGTTATTTCACACTAGAGAAAACAGCATAGAAATTAATCATATCCACTAATAAAAGATAAATGGTTTGCCAGGGCACTGATCATGGGATTCTATCTTTCCCGATTTCCACAGCACCACAGCGAGTGCCAAAAAGAGTAAGTTGTTGGAACACAGCTAAAAGCCATTAAGTCATCTTTCCCCCCTCTCTCCACCTATAACTTACATGGAGAGAAAACAGTTGAATTAGAGTTCCCACTTTCCTTGATAAAGTAGGGCTCAATCACATGGTAACAGCTTTACACTGGCTCTTCTAAGCAACCATCTTCCTCACAAATATATGTTACTTCTGAATTCTGAGTCATGATATATGTCGATTTTTATTTTTAAAAAATCAGCATTATTGAAGTAAAATTTACATAAAATCCATCCACTTTACGCAATTCAAGAAGTTTAGAAGTATATTTAGTTGTGTAACCACGGCCACAATTAAAATACAGAACATGTCTGTTGCCCTAAACACTTCTTTGTTCTTTGCACCAAATCTCCCTTTGTAACCACTACTGTTTTGCCTTTTTTTTTTTTTTTTTTAAGGATTTCATATAAACTGAATTACGCAGTATATAGTCCTTTGTGTCTGGCTTCTTTCATTCAGTGTGATGATTCTGAGATTCATTCATGCTGTTACATGTATTAGTAGTTTATTAATTTTATGGCTGAGCAGTATTTCATTGTATGAATGTACCACAGTTTTTTATTTTATTTTTTATTTTATTTTTAAATCTTATTTATTTATTTATTTTATTTGTCAGAGAGAGAGAGGGAGAGCAAGCAAGCACAGGCAGAGGCAGAGGGAGAAGCAGGCTCCCCGCCAAGCAAGGAACCCGATGTGGGCCTCGATCCCAGGACGCCGGGACCATGACCTGAGCTGAAGGCAGCTGCTTAACCAACTGAGCCACCCAGGCGTCCCTAAATGTACCACAGTTTTTTAATCTACTCATTAGTTTAGGTTGTTTCTAGTTTATGGCTCTTAGGAATAAGGCTTCTACCAACACTTGCAGGCAAGTCTTTTTTTTTAAAATATGGATATCCAATTGTTCTAGCTCCATTTATAGAAAATATTATCTTTCTTCCTTAAATTGTCTTAGGACCTTTGTTGAAAATCACTTGATCGTATGTTGTAAGTATATTTTTAGTTTCTCTGTTCTATTCCATTGATCTCTGTGTCTATCCATAAACTAAAAGAATAGATACTACTAACAGAGTTAGTTTTTAAATTGGGTAGTTTGAGTCATATAACTCTGCATTTTCTTTTCTCTCTATTTTAGAGAAGGAGAGGGACAGGACAAGCAGAGGGAGAGGGAGAGAGAGAATCTTATGCAGGTTCCAAACCCAGCATGGAGCCTGACATAGAACTCAAACTCATAAGCCTGAGATCATGACCTGATCCAAAATCATGAGTTAGACGCTTAACCAACTGAACCACCCAGATGCCACATACTTTTTCAGAATATTTTGGCTATTTCAGATCTTTTGTATTTCCAAATTCTGTAATCAGTTTGTTAATTTCTACAAAAAATCCTGCTAGGATATGGATTGGGATTGTATTAAACTGATAGCTTTAATTTCCAGAGAATTAACATTTTAACAGTATTGAATCATTTAAACCACAATCATAACACCTGACCACTTATTTAGGTCTTTAATTTCTCTCAGCATTTTTTAAAATTTTTCTTGCACAAAGTTATATAAATTCATCTCTATGTAATTCATGTATTTTGGATCCTATAATAAATTATATTGCTTTCTAAATTTCAGTTTGCAATTGTCCATTGTAAGCATATAGATTTCTTTATATTGATGTTGCTTCTTGCAATCTTAATTAAACATTTAATTTTGGGGGGGTTGATTCCTTGCTTTTTCTATATAGGTGATTATATTACGTAAAACTAAATACAGTCTTACTTATTGCAATACAATATCTTATGTCTTTTATTTCTTTCTGTTGCTGTACTGCATTGACAAGGCTCCTAGTACAATGCTGAATAGAAGTGCAGAGGTCAGATCTTCTTGCCTTGTTCCTATTCAAAGGGTAAACTTTCATTTACTAATGGTATAATGTAAGCTCAAAATTTTCCAAAAATGGCTTTTACCATTTTGAGGAAGTTCTTTATGCTCTATTTCTGAGACTTTTTTTTTTTTTTATCATGAGTAAATACTGAATTATGTCAAATGCTTTTTCTGTATCTATGAAGATGATTATAATCAATCTTTCTTTCTTTCTTTCTCTCATCCTCCCTTTCTCTCTTTCTTTTTGGTCTCTTAATATGGGGAATTATGCTGATATTCTTCTAATGTCAAATCAATTTTGGATTCCTGGGATAAACCCCAGTTGGTCATGATATGTTATCCTTTTTTATGTATTTCTGGATCCTATTTGCTAAAATTTTGTTAAGGATTTCTGTTCCTGTGTTCATGAGGGATATGGCTATATACTTTTCTTTTATCGCAGTGACTTTAGTTTTGGTATCAGGGTAATGCTGAACTCAATCTGTATGGAAGCATTATTCCCCTTTCATTTGTTCCCTAATGTCTCCTTAAATTACTTCTTCCTTGAATGTTTGACAGAATTTACAAGCAAAGTTATGTGGAGTTTTCTTTGTGGGGGGGTTTTTAACTATAATTTCAATTTCTAGAAGAAATATAAGGCTATCATAGTATTTCTTTTTGAGTGAGTTTGGATAATTTCTGTATTTCAAGGAATTTATTTCATCCACTTGAATTTATTGACATAAACTTATTCATAATATACCTGTATTATACTCCCAATGGCTATAGGAGTTTTAGTGACATCCAATGTTCGTTTCTGATGTTGGTAATTTCAGTGTTATGTTTTTGTACTGATTGATCTTGGCTAGATGTTTATCTATTTTACTGATCTTTTCACAGAATCAGCCTTTGATTTCACTGATTTTTCTGTATCATATTCTTGTTTTCCCTTTAACTAATCTCTGCCTTTAAAATTATTATTTCCTTCCTTTACATTCTCTAGATTTAATCTGCTATTCTTTTGTACTATCTTAAGGAAGCTTAGTTAATTGGTTTTAGACCTTTCTTCTTTTTTAAAATATAAACACTTAATGTTGTCCATTTTCCTCTAGTATCACTTCTACTCTCATCATATTCACATTTTCTTTTATATTCTTGAACATATGGAGTGTATTTATAACAACTGTTTTATCAACCTTGTCTGCTAATCTCACCAGTTGGGCATTTCTGGGTCTATTTCTATTGATTGAGTTTTCTACTCATTATGGGTAATATTTTCTGCCTTCTATGCGTATCTGTTAATTTTTAGTGTCATTCTGCATTTTGTGAATTTTACATTAGTGGATTCTGAATTTTGTTGCATTTCTTTATACTGTGGTTCATTTATCCTGGTATGCCATTACATTACTTGGAATCAGTTTGACTTTTTTGATGTTTGCTTTTACACTTCAAGGCAGTTCCAGAGCATGCTTTAATCTAAAGGCTAATTTAGTCCCAGTACCAAGGCGATAAACTTTCTGAGGATTTTACTCAATGACTTGATGATTTACTCAATGACTTGATGATTACAAAGTCTTTCCATGCTGGCTGGAGAGAACTGACTATTCTCACTGTTGCATTAGCTCCAGGAATTGTTTGGCCTTCTGTTTCCTTCCTTTTCCCAGCTGTACATAGTTTCTTCATAAAAATAGGTAGATCACTATTTAGCCAAAGAGTCAAAGGGGCTTCAGCAAAACTCCAAAGTTTTTTCTGTGCATTTTCCTCCTGACACTCCGCTATACTCCAAGAATATTGGTCTCCATGAATTCTGATCTGTCTCCTCAAATCAGCAAGACTAACTGGCTCTTTTGGGTTTCCTGTTCCTAAGCATGGCTTGGAAATTGCTTCTAAGAAGTAAGCTCGGATAATCATAGGACTCACCACGTTTGGTTTTCTACTCTCAGGAATCCTAGTCCTGCAGTGCCTGTTGTTGAATGTCTAAAAGTCATTTAATATATTGTGTCTGGTATTCTAATTGTTGAGGGCAGGGGATAAATCTGGTTCCTAATACTTCATCATTATGTTTGAAAGCAAAAGTTATATATGTAATTGGGTTAAATATTTAAAAAATCACAGTAACCTTGTAAATTTTGTTACCAATACAATTCAGGTAACTGAAATGAAGTTTATTATATATAAAGTTCTACAATATGTATTATAATAAATAATAATATGTAGTATAATAAATATTTTGAGACAGAAGATAGCAGGGTTAGTGTTCCCAACTCTACTTTGATCTACTGTCCTTTGATCTACTGTCCCTCACAAAAATTCTACACTAACAAAAAGAGAAGCATCAATATAACCTGTCAGAGATATAGAGATTACTGAACTGACCTGAGAAATAAATTATAAATTAAAGATGCAGTAAAGCAAATTTGATAATCCTTACAATTCAATTCAATTAGAAAAAAAAATTGCTAGCATTTGCTAGTATTTTTCTCCATCTGTCATTATTAGGAATAGAGATAAATAGCTGCCCCTGTACTAAAACCCCCATATACCTACCAAAAGGAAGAGCAAAGGAAATAGCCATAAATAATTTTGAAGTAGGAATGTTTACCATAAATTCATAGGGTGTTATGAAGGTATATAGCACAATCAAGTCTTGTTCACTTATGTTTTCTTGAAATATGTCACTTCAAGAGTTATCCTAGTGAAACCTATAAAACAAATTACAATAGCACTAATATATGTGGTAAATGTTTTATTCTTTATATAGATGTATGTATGTTTACACATACAGAAACATGCAAAAAAGCACATCTATATACAGAAATTATATTTACCATTTGTCATGATACATATAAAATCAGCAACAGTATTATGCATATAGCACATTCATTTTCCTTTAATAAAACTAAAAGCACCCACCATCCTATAAATATTTATAATGCAAAAAATGGGAACTTGATATCTGATTTTACTTGACAATTGCTTACAGAATTAGAAATTAATCTGAAGAAAGATGAGCACTGAAATATGGTGCAATCAATAATTTTTTTTCAGTTTTTAGTACGTATAAGTTATACTTTGAGTTAGTTGTCTACTTTATTGTATGAACCCTTTATATAAACAATTTTAACGTTCTTGATCCCTGTTGTTCTACTGCTGCCTCAAAAAGGATTTTGCCAATTCATATTCATGCTACTAGTATATGGGAAAGTCTTTTGACCATACTCTCTACCAGAACTCTGATTAAAATAATAATTCTCTAATGTGCTAGGCCTGCGATCCTTAAATTTTAATGGGACACTAAAGCACACTCTTGGGAAGGATATTGTAAAGCAAGATAAGCACAGGATATTTTAAATTTTTAAGGGAAATAATAACATTCAACATCCCTCAGACACCAAACAAACTACTTGCTCACAGTTTCAACATATCACATTACAGTCTTTTCAATGATTGTCACATCTTTATGAAGCTAGGTTTCAGGAGTTGCTGCAACACAAAGCGAGTACTATGTGAAAATATATTTTTTCTATAAAAATATTTGGATACTAGTGGAGGTACCAAATTTGATTCCAAGATATGGGAAGTTGTGTAGTGTCCAACAAGGTGCACACTCCCATTAGTAAAAAATTGTGGCTGTTCAAGAATGAAATAAAAACATTATTTTGTCTTTCAATTTATGTATATTTTCAGATTATTTTTTCCATTAATTGGCAAAACTTTTTCATTATCTATTATGTACCAAGCACCATTCAAAGAGCTAGGGATACATTAATAAATAAGACAGAGGATGTCCGTGACCTCATAGAGCTTACATTCAGATGACAGTGGGGAGAGACAGGCAACATGTGCATGAACAAAAAATCCAAGATAATAAATGCAGATTCTGATTTAAGCTTTACAAAACTTTAAGATAGAGCAAGATCAAGAATGAGCAGGGGGATGATCTAGGTAGGGTGCTTATGGAAGTCCATAATAGAAGAAGCTATTTAAAGCAAATATCTGAAGGATAATGAGGCATCCATGCCAAGAACTGGGAAAGAGCTAAAGGAAGAGACCTCTAGGATCATCGGTGCAAAACCCCAAGAGAAGAAAGGAATAAAGGAACCAAGGGTAGCAAAAAATACAGAGCGATGGACAGAGTGGTGTATGATCAGACAGGAGAGGTGGGAAGCATTTCCCCTGGCCATGATAGGCAGTTTGAGTTTATTAGAAAAGCAATTGAAGGCCATTAAAAGATTTTAAGCAGAGAAATCACATGATTTAAATGGGGTTTCTACAGAGAATTCTGGCTGCTATATTGAGAATAGACTGGAAAGCAGGAGTATGGTAGCTGAGATCATAGACTCTGGGGTCAGGCAAAGCAGAGTTTATTTCCCAGCTTTTTCTGAGTAAAAGTTGAATAAAACATGCATATGTGGTCTTAATGATAAGATGTTTATTACATCAGAGCATAATTTTTTAAAAAGTACTCTCACAAAGATAATTTATACATGCTTGGATTTATTTTATTCTAAATTTCTGTATGTACTCAAGCTTTATAGAAATCTTCATTTATTTCAGTATGATACTTTAGTTTTATTATACTGAGCATTTTGGTGTATGGATGTGTGTGTGTCTGTGGTATGTTTAAAATCTAATCCAAATAGTATACATTGTGGGCAAAATATGAACAAAGACATTAGGTTAAAAATATAATAACCTCAAGAAGGTAAAGCTTTATAAGAAGAACCATACATATAATATTTAAAACTACAGAATGTAGGGATGTTAGGTAGCATCTCTTATTTATTTGTTTAAAAAAATTTTTTGAGTATAGTTGACACACAATGTTAAAATTAGTTTCAAGTGTACAACATAATGATTCAATTTCTCTATACATTATGCTATGCCCACCCTCTTTAAATTCAACTTTCCTTAGCTGTAAAATAAGGCTCTTAAAATAGTGCTTGTCACAAGATAAGAGCCCATTAAATATTAGCGATTTACTTTAATTTTTGTAATGGACTGACATTTATCATTTATTAGGAAATAGATATAGTCACCACTGACCTCTACAAATCTTAAACTAACTTTCTAGTTAATGAAAGAATGTGCAACTGAAAGCACCCAAAGTTTCATTTATTCATTTGATACAGTATAAGGGATACAGATGCAAAAGAGAATAAGATTTCTTCTTTTAGATACTGAACGTAGGATCTTTCATTCTTATCTATATACTTATTATCATCATGTTTCTGTATAAACTAAAGGGATTACTACTCGAATAAATGATTTATAATATCCTAAATAAAAATTTAATTATATTCTAAATATATATTATATGATTATAATGACTGATATTGGTTTTTATATACCTCATTTGTAAGGTTTTTTTTTTTTTTTTAACCATTTGGGAGTTTTCTTACAAGATTTGGCAAGATAGTACAGGCTGTGGATGAACAGGTTTTTTTGACTCACATACACGGATCAAGTAGGAAAAATAAAAGGAGAGGGTGGAGGTTAGCTTACAAAAAACCAAACCAAAACAAAACAAAAACACAGTGTGATGCGCCCTTTCGGACACTGAGTAATGATGCTAGCATGCTGCCTTTCCACTTCTGCCATGAATTCAAGAGTGCCAGTCCCACGGACTCAGGGACATGGAAGAGAAAATGTGAAATGGCCACGAATTCAGACTATCCACACCAACATCGACGCACAGTACAAAACTGAGCCAGTCAACTTGTAATGAGGATGATGTCTGTAGAAAACTGAGAAGAATGAGAAATAGGTCCAAAATTCTTGCTTATTTCTTTTTTTCTTATTTTATATTTTTCAGTGTTCCAAAATTCATTGTTTATGTTTAGCTTATTTCTTAAGAATTCCTGAAAATAGAAAAAGATAAGAAGGAAAGGTTCCAGCAGTAAACCAACCTAAGAAGGAACCAAAGTACTTTATCACATGAGTATGTATTATAAGAAGAAAGACTTCTCTTTAATAATTCCTTCTAGAAATGTATTTGAAATTTAAAGAAGCATGACGACTGATATTTGAAAAAAGATAAGACAATGTACGCTATTTAAAAAAAATTAATTTCTGAGGGATAGATAACGTAGAGTATATAATGATTATTGGTCTGGAAAAGAAAAAAGTGTTCTACTTACTGGATAGAAATCACATGGATCGTCTTACCAGCTAGCTTGACTGAAAGTGGTTTTTCCCTCCTGATCATATTTCAATGGGCAGGGCCATTAGGGTGTGTTTGAAGAGTCAGGAATGAAAATACTAATCCCATCCCCTCTCTCCAGTGTTTACTGCAAAGCATATAGAGAGGCACCATGGGCATCATTATCAGGACTTGGGTGAAATCAGCACAGCACAGTTATGCAAATCATGTGCGAAACTGACACTGCTTGTGTATTATCAGTGTAATCCACCTCTATGGAGCACCTCCAGGAAGGAAAGGAGGGGTGGGGGGTGGGGAAAGTTCACACTTGGGAGATCACCCAGAAAGTGGGCCAGATGCCAGGTCTACAATCAGGTGAAAACAGTTCCTTCTCATGGGAAGTCTGCAGGACAAATTATACTACACTTAATGCATCATCACGATTATGTACGAGCTACAATAGATTCAATTTCTGAACCAGCATAATTTAATCCAATATGTCCATCATTATCCTGGGCCATGGATTAGTATTTTTAAAATGGGTCTCTGACAAATCTGAGAGAAAAGTCATGATAATCCGGCTTCAAAATAATGTCAATATGAAAATAACTAATAATGATAATCTTTTAGGCAAGTACCTAATTTTCAGACATTTTTTATTCTTCACTCATTTCACAAGTTGTTAATATCCAAAAGTCTATCACTTGTATGTAATATAAGCTAAAGGTACTTATTTACATGCTTTTTTCTGGTAGTCACCTCAAAAAATGAAGCAATACTAAAGCAAACATTTAAGGATTGGGGGGGAAAACCTATGAAAAAGACAAAGAGTAGAAGGCAAAAGGAAACACAAGAGGAAAAGATTATTTGATGAAACAAGATGGAGAGTAATCACAAAGGCTATATACACTTTAGAATCCCTTCTAGTTTATGGAATTCCTGACCAGTCAGCAATAAAAGGAAATGATGTGGCTGTGGTAGTGAATCCCGTAGCAAGACATGACAATATATTTGAAAGCATTTCATTCTTATGATGAATTAACAGACTGTCCCATGTGAGAAGACTTAAAACTAGAGCATTTGACATTAAGTTGTTTCTTTAATAAAACGGTGAAAGGTTAGCTCTATCTCACTCTAAGCCAGATACTACTTCTGAGCTTTAAGAATCTGAAGATGAGGAGTGCTCTCTTCTTGTCAGTTTCTCTGAGAGGATGTAGTTTAAACTTTAAAAATGCCTGTTAGTTGATTGAATATTCTACTAAAGGCGAATGTTCAAATATATTCAAAAACAGGCGAAGTCATAATATTTTATAGTTTCTGATAACAGTTAAAAGCATAACTGAATAAAACATAAACTAGTGTTAAAAATAATAGAAATATGTAAATGAGTTTGTGGCAGTACAGTATTTAACTGATAATGTTTTTAAAAAAATCAATACTGGAAACTAATACAAGTATTCAATACTTCTGAGCTATTTTTATGGAAAAAAACTGGGATTATAGGATCTTTAAAAATAAAAAGGCAGTCCTTGTATTGTAAAATTAAAAAATGTAGAGCGAGGCAGAAGTTATTGTTTTAACAGTAGATATTTATATGGTACATCTGGTCCAGTTGTTTCTTATAAGACAATATAGTTTTAAACTGACAAATATAAAGCACAAACTTCTTGGGCTAAAAATTGTCAAACACTGAATAGGTTACAAAGTAATATTGTAAAAATCAACATTCCTAAGGTGTTTGGAAATAAGCTAGATATTTGTGCAGAATAACATAAGCTTATTGACCCTACATAAAAAGATGAAGACTTCATGACACTAGAAGTTTCCTCAAACAGCTCTAACTCCAGGGTTATGTGATATACCTGCATATAGACAGATATATGTACAGATATGTATGATACAAATATATCACATAAACTAATTTTACAAATCATTTATTTTTAGATGATATATCCCAATAGAGAATTATATAATAAGTACTGGTTTAACTGAAAGCTAAGGTTTTCCTTGGACTATTATAGGTAAGTTTTATTGAAACCCCAAAGGAATTACTTTTTAAAAGTGAGAAGAAAAAAAAAAAAAAGCAATTTTGGGGCCCTTGGGTGGTTTAGTAGCTTAAGTGGCTGCCTCAGGATTTTGGCGGGTCATGATCCCAGGGTCCTGGGATCAAGTCTTGCATTGGGCTTTGTGCTCAGTGGGGAGTCTGCTTGAGGATTTTTTCTCTATCTCTCCCTTTGCCCTCCCCTCCATAAATAAATCTTTTTTTTTTTTAATTTTTTTTAATTTATTTATTTATTAGAGAGAGAGAGCGAGCACAGGCAGGCAGATAGGCAGGCAGAGGCAGAGGGAGAAGCAGGCTCCCCGCCGAGCAAGGAGCCCGATGTGGGACTCGATCCCAGGACGCTGAGATCATGACCTGAGCCGAAGGCAGCTGCTTAACCAACTGAGCCACCCAGGCGTCCCCATAAATAAATCTTTTAAAAAAATAAGTTCCTACACTTACCTGCTTACTCAAAGATATTTTATTTAAATACTTAAACAATATTTCAGTGTTACAACAAGCAAGCATCTTTGAAAATATGAGTGTTAAGAAATTTATTTTTTAGAATATAAGAGACAATTAATTTCTTTAAGACATTAGCATTTTTCATTTTCATATTTTTAAAAGATTCCAGTTTTAAGCAATAAGTAATTTTTATAATAATCTGGATCCAGGGCAATTCCATGGATATCTGAATTTTAGATATGGCATAAAAATATTTGAGACTATGAAAGAGATATTCTTACCTTTTCCTCCTTGCAATTTACACATAACCATTTATAATGCATATATACTATATAAATTTCCATATATTAAAAATAATCTTCTATTCTGTTTTAAATATTTAATTTGGTCACATCATCATAGTATGTGAGACATATACTTGAAATGCTAATTAGGAAAAAATATGCAATTCTAGTTCCTCTTAGATTAAAAAAAAATAACAAGTATGCTAAGTATTATTTTGATTAATAGGGGTCCAAGACTTAATTGAAACACTATTTCCCCAGTGTATTGGGTATAATAAAGACAATTAAAAGGAGCAATATATAACATATGAAGCACACTAATCAAATTTCTAAGAATGAAAGGACTATAATTACTTGTTAAACTAAAAATCTAAAAGATAAAACTAATAAAAATTTTTGTAGAAGGAGTACTGATTCACTGATTCATCATTAAAAACTCACGTTTTAAATGTCATATGTTATAAATTTATATATAGCAAATCAGATAATTTGTGTGGTAAATCTTAAGATTAATTGGTGGAGGTATTTTTTTTTTTTTAAGATTTTATTTATTTATTTGACAGACAGAGATCACAAGCAGGCAGAGAGGCAGAGAGAGAGAGAAGGGAAGCAGGCTCCCTGCTGAGCAGAGAGCCCCATGTGGGCTCCATCCCAGGACCCTGAGATCATGACCTGAGCCAAAGGCAGAGGCTTTCACCCACTGAGCCACCCAGATGCCCCTAATTGGTGGAGTTTTAAATATAAACCAGTACCTTTTGTTTTCTTATATCCTTACATAATGTATACAAGAGTATAGATTATTTTCTCACTGGACCAAAAAATTTGACTGTGATCTTCAGCTGATACATTGTTGATACATTCCAATTCTTTATTTCTCTCCCCTTCACATTCCTTCCCACTCCCTCTTAGAATGTCATTTAAATTTCACATGTAAAAAGATGTTTTTCCCCCCCTTTCTCAGCCAGTCATTTTGTTTTGAGTGTTACAAAAAACAAAAGTAGAAGGACGGTTGCAATTGCTAGATATGTTTAAACTTAGCCAACATATTGCAATAAAATAAACACTGAAGACTGTCATACAAACAAAACTTAGATTCTATCATTTCACCTTTTTCTTTCTTTGTGAATGGACACTATTTCAGAAATAGGATACATCACTACTATAACCAAAGTAAGAAATGTTATGATTTCTTCTGTTATTATTTCAAGAAGTAGGGAATAAAATATGGGAGTTACTGACAAAAATTATCTACTACTGAAAAAAGACTATTATATTAATCCGATATGTTTTCACAAATAATAAACTTAAACTATTCAAAAATTATTGTAAGAAAACAAACGTTTCCATGGCAAATACTGCTAAATACTACTGAAGTATAATTATTCTTTAAGGGGTTCTGATTTGTTATTGTAAAACTGGACATCCTTCTAATTAAAAAAAATTATCAATGTCTGTAATAAAAACTTAAAGCACGCAATCAAATCAAGTAACCAGGGTTTTATAAACTTAAATCCATTTTCTATGCCAATGTAAAAAGTATTATTCAGGTACTAATTAGCAAAGGTGAGGGAGGGAAAAATTCAACATTGTTTTATACTTTTTCGGTGTTCAGCACAACAGATGGGGCTTTGTAAAAAGTACTTTTAAATGGGAATGTGTTTTAAGTAAACTTCTGCATCTCTGAAGCTAAAAGTACAAAACCAGAAACTGTCCTTATCAAGGCTATCTCTTAAATATAGGTTAGCAGACAGTTGTAGGGACGTAATAGTGGTACTGTGAAGATCATCTGAAAAACTTAAGACCTATTCCATTTTTTGAAAATCTATTTTAAAGTTAAAACAAACCACAGCAAACTATAAGACAAAAAAAGTGGGGTGTGGGGACTACTCTTTTACTCTTTAAGATTTGGTTGTAGTGAACAATCAGTAGCCAAGTCCAGGGAAAAAAGACAATACATTGTATTTAGCATCATATAATACTGGGGGTTTGGGGAGACTTAAAGATCAAATTAAGTGACTTGTCAAAGTAATATAACTAATTTGCACTGAGCCCATTCCAAACTCAAATGTTTTGACTTCTTCTAAATAGTACTTTGTTCTTTATCATTTTGAGTTAATTTAATCAAGTTTTATAGAAAAAAAAACATATGGGGCTGTATCATTTATCCCATAACATACAGGTTTTGGAGTTTGACTGTCTTGGTGTGAATCTAGGCTCTGCAAGTGCGACCTCTCTAAGCCTCCGTCTTTTCACCTTTAAAATAAATATAGTAACAGCAAAAAGCTTTCTCGACTGACGGCCTCTTCCCGAAACACTGAATTCCTGGAGCTTGTAGGCCCCTCTTTTCATGTCGCACATAAACACTTCCGAGTGGTTGAATTACAGAGTCACTAAGAGTCAGTTACAATTCTAGCCAAGCCTATTTATGCCAGCTGTACCACCTGTTATAATTAGGTAAATTATTTAAATATCCATATTTCAAGGAAGTAAGTACAAAAAGAAAATTGTTTCTAAAAACTAATTTTGTTACTTTGGAAAGATTCAATAAAGGTGAGTTGATTTTAAAAAATGCTAAAGAATTAGAGGTGGGCAAAGATAGTCATAAAAATTAGTGCAAAATCTTAAAAATTTAATAGAAGTCTGATTGCATCACAAGGGTCTAAGTTCTTAAAGACACTGAAAATGGAATTAGAGATGATGCACTATGTTTTTACATTTGAAAAATATAAACATAAGAACTTTTGTCAAAAGAATTTCTCATGTTGCTAGACTTACTGCTGTTAATTAATAAAATACCTAGCTTTGCTCATGTCAGATAAAAGGGCTTTAATTAAAGAAATAATCCTTGGGAAGTGCTTGCTGCAGTGCCTTATGTCTAAGGAAGGTTCAAGAAATGCCAGATATTATCTGTAAATAACCTAACTATTGGGACTATACAATCAAAACCAAGACACTACCTGGTGTCCTCTAAAATAGGCAAGCAGAGTTCCAAATAGGAAATTTCACCTTGTATGGGATCATACACGGGGTGGGGAGTGGGGGGGGGTGGAGGAAGGGTTAGCATTTATTGAATGTATTTTTCTAAATTTTTTTTTTCACTTAACACATAGGTGTATATCAATGCCAAGCTCTTTGTTACCAACCTAGTAGAGGAATAATTTCAAATCTAAAATATGGGAAGCAAAGATGCAATATTAATACTATACAGCACCATAACAAACTAAAACAATGGATAGTCGTTACCCAAAGTGGGGGAGAGGAAGGAGGAAGCAAAATACTTTGTACTGACAATATCCGTAAAACAGAAATTAATGTTAAAATCATTACATTAGCCTTAATACCCTATACTAGTAATTTTAAGCACTAGTTCCTAAATTTTAGTCTATCTGTGGCATATTCTGTGTCACCTTTATAGCCATTTGCATCCTTCTTTGCTCCTGCAGAAAGCTAATTTCTGTTGGCTTTATCAGTAGGCTCTTTTGTCCTCTGGCTTCTTGTTAGCCTTAGTGCATGTGAGGAATCAGCAAGAGACTAGGGGGTGGAAAGACTGAGGTCAAGGTGTTTATTCTTCAGCCACAGGTTAGCAGGGGCACATTCCTCATCAAAGCTTAGTGTTTAAGACCCATCTCCTACCTCTTCTAATTCTAGTGATCTCTTGATCCCCTCCAGACATCGGGTGTCTAACGGTTTCTTGCTATTGCTAGCCTTGTAATGCTTCAACCATCCTTCGTTGGTTTCCTTTATGCCTCACTATTCTCTTGTAAATATTACCATGACAGTCTCCAAATTTTTCCCACTGACTGTTTCATTGCTTCTGTCAGGGCCTTGGTTGATAGTTACTGGTAGCAGGAGTGGCCCAAGGCCTCAGAGAGTCAAAATGGCATTCTGGCACTGAGTTGCTCAATATGAAGAGAACGAGATGGCTTTCTTACTGGGGAGTTAATGGAATACTACTAATTCTAGGTATTTACTGGCAATATGATTACCCAAATTATCACTGCTGGTAGCATGTAGCCTTGCTGAAGCGACAGTGGTGGTGTGTAGAGTGAAGACTGTAGTATGATATGGCTAACTCTGATGACCCTAAGGATTGCACAAAGGAGGAAGGACAGTTTGAAGGTCTTGAATGCTCACTTCATGTCAAAGCAGAAGTTGGAATGTCAAAGTCCTCTGTCAGCTTTAAAAGAGTCCTTATTTACCTAAGCCTCAGGGCAAATGAGGCTAAAAACCAACTCCAGAATCTGATTTGAAGGGTTATAGAGTTGCCACACTAAATAAAATGGGCCGTACCAATACAACCTGGT
Source organism: Martes martes (assembly GCF_963455335.1). Classification (NCBI taxonomy): domain Eukaryota; kingdom Metazoa; phylum Chordata; class Mammalia; order Carnivora; family Mustelidae; genus Martes; species Martes martes. The sequence continues at coordinate 172,882,280 of NC_137890.1, read as the reverse complement.
CATGGCACTGGATTAGTGAAACATGGAATGGTACTATCTGATCAAATACCAAGGAGCAGAATGTTGAACCTGCAAACACTTCCAAACCGCCCTTGCTGGAAGACACAGTCCTCACTCCCCACCTTTCCATCTAAGGAAACTAATGTTCCATAAATCAGCATTCCCATAAAATAGGAAGACTTTCGATTGTTTCAGCTGAGGCAAGAACCCAATCAGAAAATGGCAATTCTTTTCAGGACTCATTCCTATTAACTCTCATTGTCCCTAGGCTCATAATAAGTTAGATTCTAATATAACCAAAATCAAGGCCTGATCCAGGAGGTGACAGCCCTATACACGGAAAGAATCACAAAACGGCCAATTGTACCAGCAGGAGTCCAGTTAGCACGTAAGGGAACGAATCGATTTTAAGTGTTTTACAACAAGAAGATGAAACAAAATACTAGATTGGGCCAAATTTTTATCAATATATATGCATTCACCAGATTTGGGATTTAATATATTGCCTTGAGCAAGTGGGAGTGACTGACTAATTGAATCCTTGATTCAATGATGGCTTATTAGTAAAAAGTTGAAATGCCAGGGTTTCCTGGCATAGCAAAGAAGAAAAGGAACAAAAGCTCAAATAAGTAAGAATAATGGAAAGGATCTATTATGAATCACCCCGTTCAGTCTGCCACTTATATACTTCTAGAAGGGCCTGTGGGAAACTCCCTTCACCAAAGAATTACACTGGTCATGAAAGAAGCCACATGCTTGAAAAGCTTTATGGTAATTGTCTTCTCTAGGCTGGAGAGAACAATGATAGATGCTGCAAACAGATCTGGCCTCCTTGATTTAAATGTATATGTGATCTCAGAGTGGCAGAGGCTCTATGGTAGGAAATGGAAATACCAGATCCTACCACAGATTATTAGTCTATTAGATTAGCTCTGAGTTGACATTAATCTCTGGAACCCAAAATGCCATTGTAGTTGACCAGCTCAAAGTGGGGGTATATGGAGGTCAAGGTATATATGTAGGCTTTACCCAAGTCCATCTTACAGTATTTGGGGAATAAATAAACTTAGTAATGGATAGAATCCTTATGTTGGTTCCCTGACCTACAGCTATCATGGAAAGCCAAGAACTGTGCTTGTCCAATACAAGTATGAATCAGACACATAATTCTACATTTTCTAGTGGCCACATTTTAAAAAGGTGGAATTAATTTTAATAGCTTTCATTTAATAAGAAAATATCATTTCAACACATAGCACTAGCCATAGGAGGCTAGTCGCTACCAGATTGGAGATCACAGACCTAGACTTAAAGATAGTAAACTAAAACTGAAAGATGTTGGCATGGGGATTCCTACTACATACCCATTTATACTGTTGATGAGGTTAATGCAAGCTAGATGGTTCTGTGGATGCATGCAGTCTTAATCACATCAAAATGCCAACTACAGATGCAGTTCTAGCTGTAATACCGTTACTGGTACATATTAACATATAACATAGCCCCTGATACCAGGTATGGAGATACTGACTTAACAATTTCTTTGGAAAATAATTCCTTATCAACAGATAATCTGAAGCACTTTGCCTTCACATTGCAGGGAGAGCATACTTTTATTATCTTAGCTTAAGGCTAGGTCAACTCTTCTGTTATAATACAGTCCAAAGAAATCTAGTTCATCTTGACAGCCCACAGAACATTGAGTTGGAACATCACATTCACGGTACTGACTGGACATGGTGAGCAGGAAGTAGTAAATACCTGAGATGCCTCCATAAGATATATGCCAGAGGACAGGAGATAACTGCCACAGAAAGTTCAGAGAAGCATAGTATTAGGGTTATGTTATGGATTTGGTGGTCTAGACATGTTGAATTAGGTCCTCTATGATAAATGAAAATGGGTGCACTTTGCAAGTTTCACCATGAAGGAGGCATGGTTTGTATGCTGCTCTGATGTATGTGCTAGGTACCCAAGGGAAGAGTCTTTATACCAGGGACTAGAGGACTGGAACTGTCATATTGGACTACCCCCTGGCTATTTGGGGCATCTCAAGCTGCTAAACTAAGAGGGAGAGAAGTGGGCTATTGGTTGGTAACTTTTCTAGACTACCAAGATGATTCTGGGTTGTTATGTTTGGAACTCAGGTACCTCTTTAAAAAAATGTTCCCAATAATCCTGGTTACTGAAAAATTGCAGTAATGCAAGAAAAACAGGATAGTCAAGTCCTCAGAATTTGTAAAAATTAATGTTTGGGTCACTCATCAGATAAAGAATCCTGTTCAGCCCAGGTGTTAAAAACGAGGGTAAGAGTAAGGGAAAGATGGAACTGGTAGCAGAAGAAAGCTATAATAACCAATTTGGGCTTTCTGAACAATTAGAGGGCACGGAATTTAGCAGCTATATTTTATGTTGTATCTATTACAAAAAGCATTGGCAATGGCAAATATTTTAGATTACAGTTAGACTGAATTCATATCACCTGTTGATGCAGTAGGTGGATGACAGCTTCCTCTCTCTCACTGCTCTGTTAAACTCTCTTTAATTAGCCAGTTTGAGTATACTATCTATTTATATATCTACATAATCATGACTTTGTATAACAAATTGCAAAATAATAGCATGATTGCAGTTACAGGATCCATGTCTTTATTTTTTTTGAACCTCAAAGTAGCAGTGATTTATTTACAAAATATGCAATTTCACAGAAACAGCTTCACTTTATACACACAAACTTCATAATTACACAGAACCATGTAAGTGTTGTCAAGTGTCTGGCCTGGTGAAGCCCAATGGGAGTGGCCTGCTTTTGGAGTAACATCTTTCTCATTCCTCACTTCATTAGCCACCAACCAGGAACCTCTAGATGACTCGTGACTAATTTGCAAAAAAAGATGCTGATTGCAACTACCCAGAGTTCAGTAGAAACAAAAACCAAGGTGTCTTCTTAGACACCACCCACAGGGATGGATGTGTTAAAAGAACAAAAAGGAAATCAAGACAACACAAATTGAGGTATTGAAAGCCTTCCAGAGGTTGAGCTTTGAAGGTTTTGAACCTTCTAAGGGCAATATAGCAATCCCAGGTAAAGTAGCATGTGTACATTATATCATGATATTAAAAGCAACACAATTTTGCAAAAAATGAAATAGATGTTTAAAGTTATATTTTTTCCTCAACTTCATGTAATAGATAATGTTCATGAAAATTGATGTTTTACACCATCTGTGGTCAATTCAATAACGCTTTAATAAGCCAGAGTACATGGCTAGGTGAAGGAATTAACTGTCATGTCTTAAAAATATCCTTCAACAAAGAATAATTTTTATAATAAAGATGTAATTTTCATAGCATAAGTTAAAATAAAATATAAAATGTCATAGTTGGAAATAAGGGAATTACTTTGAATCAAAGAGGAAAGTAACTATATATACTTAAAATATTTTGTTTTTATGTTTGCATTCATTTTATTTTTCTATAACTGCTCCAAATTTACAAGTTAATGCCTAAAATAGTTTTACACATTTCACATTCACATTAAAAACCAAGTAAAGCCTTAAGGATTAATACAGAAAATGTAAAAAAAGGTAATACAAGCATTACCTCACAATCCATAGCACTCTCTAATACAATTTGTCAATGTAGATGAAAATATCACTTCCATCAAATCTTCATATTAAAATTAAAATTTAATATGTCATTATGGACAGAAGGAGGATATAAAACTGGCTTGAGAGTATTCTATATTAATTTTCCACCTTTAACTTCTTGGTTATGGCAATTCATGCTAAAAGTCAAATGAGATTCATTCAGATTTCTAATCATTCTTTGTCTTTTATGTACTACATCCTAGCATTTTAAAAATATCACACTTACTCTAGATTTTTTAATCATGATTTATGAAGCAAAGAAAAGTTTCAGAGAAAATCCAACGACTACATTTTGAGAGTTAAAGAAACAAGGCGTGTTTAAGGGAAATATAAAATACTCTAACAGCCAATTTTCTAATAAGCATAATATTTTCAAGCTTAAAAATAGCAATGTTTGTTTTCCCACTGAGGTCCCAGCCTGGACACTCTATCTGTTGAAAAGTACCATAGCTTTCATCTCCTCTATGGTAATATCAGCAGGTAACTATGGTATTTTACTCGATTTTCCATTATCCAGGATTAACCATAATTATTGAATTAATAATTATAAAATTAAAAATCATACAGAATCTATAGAACAGTTGTTTCCTTACTTCAATAGCTTGAAATAAAAGCTTCTTCAGTTGATGGTGCTATTTTCTGCCAAGTCTGTAAGTCTAAAAAAAGGAAGGGCCATATGCATCTTGCAAGATTTATCAGTTATTCAATGTACACAAATAAAAATATTGTTGAGCTCATTCCTAGCTATGTACCAAAGCTGTAAGTTATTCTGTATTACTCTATAACACTTTCCTGAATTCTTATATTTTAGCTTCCTTCTCAAAGAGTCAGTGACACTTACCAGAGTGGGTCCTGAGGTGTCCTGTGAGGGCGTCCCTTCTTCTACAGGCATAGCTACAAAAAGGACATTTGAACGGCTTCTCTCCAGAGTGTAACTTTATGTGTCTCAAAAGGTTGCCCTTTTGAGTAAAAGAGGCTCCACACTGGTTACAGTGGAAGGGACGTTCACCTGCCGAAAGGAAAAGAAGTGGGAACAATCGAGTGGGTTATGTGTAAGGGACTGATCGGCTGTACGCTACTAACTGGCGGCGGTTCTCTGTGCTGAGAGTCTTCTCCCTCCTCAGACTTCTGAACCTTTTTCTTCCTAAAATTTGTAAATACTGAAGGCTTAAACTTTAGGTCAAGCACAGTTTCCTCTCCTCATACAATTTTACCGGATTCCTGTTACTGGCTCAAAAGAAATAGTAATTGCATTGACCACTGTTTGAACAACTAAGTGCCATCACTTCACTGACTTTACTGGTTGCTTTACATAGAATATTTAAAACCTTATAATGATATTACTAATTAGGCATCTATAATTTCAATTTGCAAATGAAGAACTTAAAGTTCAAGTATCAAAGTATCTGATTATAGTTACGGAGCTAATAAATACTCAAATTGATAGGAATCTTGCTCCGTTGGACTACAAAATCTTGCGCTATTGAACCATGCTATATCTCTTTTAATATTACAGAAATTTTGAATTTGAGTTGAATTTTGAATCTTTAGTATAACTCTCTGATTTAGCCTATGATTTTGTCCCTGGGGGCCAGGTTACAATGTTCATTATCACAAAATCTCCCAAAATTAGTCCAGGCCCAGGTCTCTCCATTCTCCTAGTCACTAACAGTGAAAGCTTTGGCAAAATTCCCTGACATAAACAGGAAAAGTCCAAAGAAAATTATTCATCCAGATATTTCCTGTATATTCTTTTTGTTGTGAAAATAATTTGAGAGAAACATTTTCCCTTTTTCCTCCCATTACTGGATACTACTATAAAACTGTTAAGCCAGAATTATCAGTTTAGTCTATTGTCATCAACTGGCTGTCACCAAGGTCACTGAACATAAAAATATATAGTTGGGGAAGCAGTAAAATTAGCATTTAGGGTCAAACCACGAAGAAAATACTATTATTTTAAGTTTGCTGATCTCTAAAGATATTCATGAACTAAGTTATAAATTAATATATACATAGTATAAAATAGTAAAGTTCAAAGTTTAGAACGGATATAAAATTTTAAAAAAATGATCTTTTGGTTTAACTGGACTATTTCTGTACTTGAGGTCAGATGAAGATTATAATTTTCATACTTAAAAATTTATACTGAATTCTCATGTTTTATATCTTTAACTGAAACATTTGAAAATAGTGAATAATGAAACCTCATTATTTTGGGGGAGGCCTTTAATTAATGCAAACTCAATGATTCCTTCTATTAAAGGAAGCTAGGAGTCATAAAGAAGATAAATTGGCCATTTTCTTGCAGTTGCCACTGCACATTCTATTATATAGATTTGTTATAAAACCTAAAGAAATTAAAAAATGGATAAATCAGGTGTATCTCAAATTCTGTACTATTTTCTCATTTTGGAACTTTATGAGATACATAACCAAAAAATTGTAATCTATATGTTCATGTAGGAAGGGTAAAAGTTTTTCTTACAAAATCTGGAGATCTGAATTACATTTACAAAAAGGCCTTGTACTAAGTGTATCATGAAAAAAATTATTTTAAAGTCACCTTAAATTTTATCTTATTTCATTTGTTTGATTCATTTGATGAAATTGGCAAATTAAATCAACACTAAATACAGCTTAAAAGAGAAATACTTTACTGAGAAGCCTCTTATATGAAGTCTTACAAAGTAATCAAAGTTTGAAAATAAATCTAAATTTGGTAAATCTTTACACACATATGCACACACAAACACACACACATAACAATTTGTTGGCTTTTTCTTTCAATGAAATAGCAGTCTACAGCTCTTTAAAACCAGAAATTTCTACTTCCCACCCCTGCCATGGAATTACTAATAAAAAAGAAGAATGCACTTTCTTCATGAGAATTTTTATACCATAGGAAAATAGCAAATGCAAATTATACTTTCCCCTCCAAATACTTGATTTTACTTTTGAAATCTGTCTTGGCCTTCCAGGCAAGTAATAAATTAGTATGCAATAACTTTAAAATGAATTAAATCAGTTTGGTGAACAAAAAACATTTGAAATCATGTTTGCCTTCAGAAAAAACTCCTGTAACATGCTAACTTAGATTTTCATTAAGCCTCCTACAATTGAAATATTTTAAAATTCTTAATTTAGAGTACTGAATTTGTCATTCCAAGTAATGCTAATCAAAAAAGAAAAAATAACAAGGATAACTCTCTTTAAAAAGAATTTTGAAATTCACCTAATTGAGTTTATGAAACCAATGGCAGGGTAATTTTATTTTTACATTAAAAAATATTCCAGATATCTTCAAATATGTTTTATCAGAATTGCATCTGAATTTATATGATCATCCTTAAAGGGGCAGGAGAAATGAAAAGGGGTCTAGGTATATTAGGAAATACTGTCTGTTGCTGAGTGTGTCTTAGTGTGGAGTCTTTTGCTAACTATATTCCCATGGCCCTGAGAAATAAAGAAAGGCATGATGAAGGTTTACAAACCCTGTTCCCGTTTTTGATAAGAGGAAAGAAGCAATCATAGTAATGCACTTTGATTTCAGCTGGATGAAGTTTTGAGAAATACTGATCTACATGGATTAAGTCTTGAATTGGGATTATGAGGGACATATAAAATGATCTGATATTTAAGTAAAAGGTTCATATATTCTGTCTGTGCCTTGAAACAACACATTTCAATTATTTTTAAAATAATTTGCTTTTTCTTTAATAAATAGGCTTAATCAAATAGTTCTTCTCAAATCAATTGAGACTTTGCCTGAAAAATATATTAATCATGTTCTTCCGATATAAGAAAAGCAAACTTCAGGAAAACACCACAAAGGTACTAAATACACTATACCCTAATCCAACTGAAAAAATCAAGTAGGCTATTGTATCTGTGATAACCAATTCCCCCATGGGTGGGTACAAAAGTCTGGATTAACAACTCTGAATCCAGGAGAACAATTAATATGTAGACATGCTATCATTCATTTCCATTCTTAATCTGCTTTTTGTTTTGTTTTTTTTTTTGTTTTTTTTTAAATCTACTAATCTGCTCAAGGACCTTTTTTAGTTATTCCCAGAATGAAGTTATTTATTCTTATTTTGAAATAAATTGTATTTCACTATTTTATGTACTTTCATAAACACATTATTTCTAGGTGTGTGTTTAAAGATTCAACTGAAATACAAGTATACATGCATCAGTTTGCTTTGGTGAATCAACGACAGGGTGTTCCTGTGTTGGATGGAACAACCACCTAAAAATATGAAAAATCCCGTTTACCTGTTGAGAGGGCCTTGGAGCAAAAGAATGATTCCACAAAGCTACAATGTACACAAAGTCACAAAGATGGGAGCACTCTACCCCAAAGAAGGGCAAAGTTAAGGACAGGCTATCTTTATAATGGTCCACATCAATTCATGTTTAAGCATGAATTGATTTACTACCCCTACTTCTTTAACTCTGCCCCTATAGCCGTGAAGAGTGCCTGGAGTATCCGATGACAATATTACCTGATTACCTACTAAAGTAGCAACACCAAGAAATAACACCAAGCCATTTATAAGACACTGGAATTGGCACTTTAGTAGAGTTTGAAAGAGAAAAAAGAAGAACTGAATTAGATATGATACTCCACATCATTTAGTAAACTGGGTGGTTGTGTATCTTTTTCTACTATCCATTTTATAATGGATATTCTATGACACACAAATATGTTTCCCAAAGGCTTTATAAGGATTTAAGACAGTGCCTTGTACACTAGCTATAAATAATTGGTGAAAGGGGGAAATTCTGAAATGAAGACAGTAGTTCATGGCATTAATGAGAAAACATTTCGTTAATGACTAGATCTCAACCACATTTTTTCAATCTAGTTAAAGTTACACACACACACACACACACACACAAAGACTTTGTATTCTCAAAGAGTACTAAAAGGGAGTTGAAAAGGTCATGACCTATTCAGATGTATAAACTGGGTCATCAGAAATAATATAAAAACAGCTATTTTTTAAATGTTATTTTTTTTAAGATTTTATTTATTTACTTGACAGCCAGAGACAGCCAGAGAGGGAACATAAGCAGAGGGAGTGGGAGAGGGAGAAGCAGGTTTCCCTCCGAGCAGGGAGCCCAATGAAGGGCTCAATCGCAAGACCTCGGGATCATACCTGAGCTGAAGGCAGACATTTAACGTCTGAGCCACCCAGGTGCCCTAAAAAATAGCTACTTTCAAGATATATCACAATTTCAAGGTCAACATGTGTGGCAGGTATCCCAAGCTCCTCCATGAATGGCTATTAACTTTAACAAAAACTTTCCAGATCTGAGGAAAGTAAAATTTTTACAATACTCCAATAAACATTTATTAACAATAAAGTTCACCAATTTGCAACAGGACTTTAGTTATTTTGTCCATTCTCCTTTCCTTTACTAGTTGAGTGAATCCCATATTCATAGAACTTGTGGAGATCTGTATAACTATTTTAGGAACATTTTCTGTGTCAATTTGATGATTTTTCAGAATCAAAATAATTCAACTCTACTATAGTCGTAAATATTAAATATACAGTAGAGTCAGTATATAATTACTCTTGTGTTTACAAACCAACAGCCCTCATAAAAATCACTACAAATACAGTGGAACATTGATTAACCTAAATATTCAAGAGAGTACGCTCAGGTTCTTTGAATTTTCTTGGCTCAGACCATAAAAGGTTTATTAGAAATCTTACAAAAAATTGTTGCTAGTATACTTTTCAGCCTTAAAATGCACACTATATGCAATTCAACTGAAATTGGCTACTTTAGTTTATATGTTGCTAGAAGGGGTAAGTTACACATTTGAATGGGTATTATCTTCCTCAGTATAATCACTGTGAGATAATGAATACATTATAACTTTGTAGAACTCTTCTTTTAGAACTGCAGTTAACATTACTTCATGAGCATAGAAGAAAAGTAGACTCATTCTTTTATAGTCTTTTCATATCTTATCGAATACCAAACTTAATCTTTTAACTTTTCTAGAATTTTTTTTTAACTAAGGGAAAAAACACCTGCACTAGTAATATAAATATTTTAAAAATATCTTGTTTAAAAAGGAAATTAAAAACAAAACCGAAAGTAAACATGTAGCTGTAGAATTAGAATGAGGATACAGGATCCAAACCTGATGATTTCGTTTAAGATAACACTGATTTTAATGTGTAACTCCTTACTATAATTTTTAAGCCTTATAATCATATCTCATCATTAAATGTTGGTGCATTAAGATACCAAGAATAGTACATTTCAACAAAACCAGTCTGGGCATCAGGAAACCTTGATTCTAGCCTCATAATGTCCTAACTACATAAGGGATAATGGACAAATCACTTGACTGTAAATGTGTAAATGAGAGATTTGGGTTAAAAAGACTTCAGTGTACCTCGTATCTCTCATGTTTTAAGCATTCACTAATTAAATTGATTTATCTCTCTTCCAAAGAGAATCATATTTTAAAACTCTGGGAGTATTAGTGATTAATATTTTGCTACCTAACACTACTTTGCATTATAGGTAAAGGCACCATCTTTAAATCAATTTTCATATGAACTTAAAACTTTTCTAACAGTCAACCATCTGTCTTTCTTACACATAATCTCATTTCTGTTTTTTTTTTTTTAAATTTAAAAGACTTTTTTGTTTCATTTTGCCAAAGGATTTGAGGGATTTAAATAAGGCCTTCCTCTCATTTAGCTGTATTTTTACGTTACTCTAATGTCTAAAAGTATATCTTACATTAATTGGAGGCCTCTTTCCTCACCCTATTCACTGATCCCCATTCCTACCAGCATACCCACCACCCTTGGCTATACTGCACCCTCCGTATCTCTTGCAGGAGTTACAAAAAAAAAAAAATTACAGGAAGATGATAACATCCTCAAACTAGGGGAAGTACCTGCCCAATACAGAGACCCATGATGGGCAGAGATTGATTGGAAATTGTATTCCAAGAAGTTAACCAGATAAGGTGAAAATGATCCACCTCTATATAAATGCATGAGTACCATTTTATAGTATAAACTCGTAGCTAGCAAACTATATTACCTGCCCATGGGTATGGTAAAATATGTATAGAAATACAAAAAGATTAAGTTACGCAATGAGATTCTCCTATACCTTTTGAACCCTTATCCTATCATTGCTATATTAAGAACTGTGGAAACTGAATCCCAAACTTCTTTTCTGATACGCTATTCAGATTTGAAGGCTGGAAGTCAAGACCCAGGCTACTCTCTGCTTTTCAGCAATCCAACACTAGCAGAATTCTGAAAAGGTGGTTTCACCACTGCCACCCCTGAATAAAAAGGAAAGAGAATAGGTGTCAGGTAATATCAACATCAGATGTCACAGGCAGTCATCAGGTTATTCTTTCAGCTGCTTACCAGTGTGACTCCTTTTATGTACCATAAGCACATTGGGCCCAATGCAAACCATGCCACAGACGTCACATTTCAGTTTACCATTCGGAAGCCGGATTCCTCCCTCGCCTTGTAGCTCCTGGACTTTCCTGTTGTCAGCCACCTCGCTGCTCTCAATTAGGGGTTCTTCCAGGCCGCTACCTTCATCATGGCCCCTGATCTCATCTTCACGGCTCAGGGGTTTCCTGTCACACTCTTCATCACTCTGCATTTCTAGCTTTACTGAATTTGCTGTAATTTAAAAAAGAAGAAATGAAAAAAAAAAAAAAAGAAATGAAGGAATTTTAAATGCAGGTTGTGGTGTCACTGACACCTCTTCTCCACCCAGTGCCATTCTACGAACACGGATGGAAATCACCAATGAGACATTAATACAGACTGTGCTCAAAACTATATGAGTGACTTTGGCATCAAAGTGAAGATGGCTCAGAAAAGCTCTAGTAAACAGAATGACACTTTATTTGTACACTCATTTCTTTCTTTAACTTAGTTATATGCGTTTAATACAAGTCCTAGGGGCACCTGGGTGGCTCAGTGGGTTAAAGCCTCTGCCTTCGGCTCAGGTCATGATCCCAGGGTCCTGGGATCGAGCCCCACATCGGGCTCTCTGCTCACCAGGGAACCTGCTTCCTCCTTTCTCTGCCTGCCTCTCTGCCTACTTGTGATCTTTGTCTGTCAAATAAATGAATAAAATCTTTAAAAACAAACAAACAAACAAAAAAAACCCAAGTCCTTAATTCTGGTATGGGCTTTTGATTTTGTCGCTACCGAGACTCGGCATATTGCTTAACCCACTGAGCCAGGCTTCTCCTTAACACTCATATATATATATTTATATTTATATTTATATTTATATTTATATTTATATTTATATATATATATATATATAAATACACATACAATATATACATAATATATATACCTATATATATACACACACACAACATACGCATACAACATATACATATATAACACTTCTGTCTTACATCAGAATACTTGTGTAAACCTGCTTCAGAGCTGAGCAAGAGAAACAACTTGGGATCTCAATCTAGCAAATGTCTTAGATGTATGAAGGCATACCATCAAGGCAAATACCCTAAAATCAGCTTAAAAACATATATTCAGTGAAGAGCTATATAAATAAAGGGCAGAGTGCACAGACTTCACACGCTCTTAAGCTACTCTTTTTTTTATATGAAGAAAATTCTCTACGGAACATATTAGTCTGCAAATCAAAGTATTCCAACTTTAATCTATGCACACCAAAAAGCAATGAATGACAGGAATGGCATAGCATGCATGCACGCACTTCTGACTGTTAAGAAATTTAATGCCTTCTGTTTGCTGTTTTTGGATCATCCCACAGAAATGTTGGAATTTTGTTAGCACAGCCCTCATTCTGGATTGCCGACAAAGTCTTTTCACAAAGCAGAAAGAGGCTTTAAATGAATACCAGTTTTTTATCCCCTGATCTTGAAAATTCTTCAGAAATCATATCAAAGTTCCTGTGCAAAACAAATTATTTGGTACTACTTGAATGGAGGAAATACATTCATAAAAAGGAAGTAAGTTTTTTTGCTGCAATTTTCTTAGAGAAACCACGCATTCTGTCGATTTGTCATTAGGACTTTAAACAGGTAGTGCTATCAAAATGGCTCTTCCCCTGCTCCCCTCCCTTGGAACTCCCCTAAGAATAGAGGCAGCATGGGTACAAAATGAGATCACTGCATTTAGTCCAAAGACCATGGCTGTGACATTTATTAGCAGTATAAACTTGAACTAATTATTTAATGCCTGAACCTTTTTTGTCTTTTGTTTGCAAAGCAGAATAAATTCAAATCACAAAATGAAGTTTAAGTAGAATAGTTCAGCTATTAGGAGTGAGGATCCTATAACCAGACTGCCTGGATTTGAATACCAGCTCTGGCACTCCTTGGAAGCAGTGTCACATTTTATAAGATACCTAAATCCTCTGTGTACTTTGTAAAATGAGGATGATAATGGTACCCACTTCTCAGGCTGATGTAAGCATTAACTGAGCAAATACAGAAAATGGGCTTAACTACTGTTTTTTTGGTGGCAGACAGCGCTCTATTTTTTCCATAAAGTTTCGTAAAGATCAATTATGGTATGTATGTACACTACTCTGAGATGTACAGAAGAGTATATAGCCTTTTTGGCCCCATTTCTAATAGAAAATCTCCTACACTGAGTTTTATCCTACTTACAAATTAGTACCACTTTACCAGTTCTTGAGAAGAGGAGACACGATACTTTATCCCTCTTCATTTCCCCAACATGTTCAAATAATGTGTGGCCTCTAGGAGGTGTTCAGGCAGTATTCGCCTGTGAGCAAATTGTCCTACATATTTAAGTTATGTACCAGAGGTTATAAACTGCACAGCAAAGTCATCATTTATATTCCTGAACTGGTCGACATCTGATAAGCTGCATTTAATAAGTGTAAAGTCTACCAGCATTTCATTTCAGGAATTGAAGAAATGTATCTTAAAAGAGTAGGTCTGAGTTTAAAACTTCTGGGCCTCTTAAATTTCAAAACAGCACAAAATTATGAAGAATATGACTTGATGTTATATTTAATGATCACCTTTCCCCTAGTGAGAATATTATAATATGGACATCAAATATAATATCCAATGGGTAAAATGTCATTTAAAAATTACTGTGTATTAAAATTATAGTTAGAACTTTGTATCCACAGAGGAATATAACTCAATATCCAAAAAAGTATACATTTGTTAGAACTAAAATACAGAAGAAATGGTAAACTTTAGCAATCTTTTCTCCAACAACATTATACTCTAAAATATGTTTATCACATATGAATGTATATACTACTGCTATAGTAAATATAGTAATTTATATTCATTGATATAGTAAATCAATAAATGCAACATTTTATTATACATTATATTTTATCACATATGAATGTATATACTACTATAGTAAATATAGTAGTTTATATTCATTGATATAGTAAATCAATAAATCCAACATTTTTAGTATATATATATATATATCATAGATGAAATTTTCCATTAATATGGTGGTCTATGTACAAACAAAATCCCATCATAATTAACTTTTATTCTGCTTCACTAAAATTAGGTTGAAATTTAGGATTAAAAGCAATTAGTCTTTGAATTTCAATTGTTAAATGAAAAAAGCTTCCTTACTCAAAGAATATAAAGAAATTCCCTCACAATTTATTTTCACTATTTAAGATGTTTCTAAATAATGCAGAATACTATATTTTAACTCATTAATGATTAAACTTAAGTCTTCAGTAAATTTATGTACACTCTAAATTACAATTTATATACCAATTAGTTGTATTTTGATTATTGTAGCTTTAATATATAAAGCTACTAAAGCTACTATAAATATTAATCATTGTATAATATTCATAGTATATTTGTTATCAAAATTTTACTCTTTATTATTTGTTATTTCTTTTACTGTTTGGTAACAGGAAAACATTGTCATAAATGGGCTAATTTCTATGAAGATGAGAATTTGTTAGTGTGAGAGGGCTGAATTCTTGTTATTACAATCTCAACACCAAGAATTATTTTTTAGACTGTTTCCTCCTTACACCCGAATTTCACATTCTTCTTTTCTTATCTATAGGAATTTATACACATTACTATCTAATGACAAACTAGTAAAGACAATATTTTGTAACAACAAATTATTAGCAATGAAAAGGGATGTGAAATAAGATTTTTTATAAAGAATTTATTTATTTGACAGAGAAAGAGAGATCACAAGTTGTCAGAGCAGCAGACAGAGGCGGGGGGGGGGGGGGGGGAGGAGCACGCTCCCCGCTGAGCAGACAGCCCAATGATCCCAGGACCCTGAGATCATGACCTGAGCTGAAGGCAGAGGCCTAACCCACTGAGCCACCCAGGCACCCCTGAAATAAGATTTTAATTAATTGATCGGTTTGTTCTGTTATTCAATACTATAGTCACAAATAACTATAATACACAGATATTTGAATATTTTAATGAACAAAATAAAGATGTTTAAATTAAGTATTTTTAAGTTAAAGGAGATAATATGATTTTAGAGTTTATTTTTTTTTAAGAGATATTATTTATTTATCTGACAGAGAGAGACAGCGAGGGAACACAAGCAAGGGGTGTGGGAGAAGAAGAAGCAGGCTTCCCACTGAGCAAGAAGCCCAATATGGGGCTCGATCCCAGGACCCTGGGATTGAAGGGTGACCTGAGCTGAAGGCAGATGCTTAATGACTGAGCCACCCGGGTGGCCTGATTCTACAGTTTAAAAAAAGGACAAGTCAAATTTTAAAGCATTCACAATTTTGAAGAAAAAGTTAACTATACATATTTTTAGTTGACTCGGAGATTCATGAACATGGGTAAAATAATAGTTAATAAAAAAGAATTTTACGATCAATTTTACATAGAAGCTTTGAATATATCTAAGGACAAAAAGTACAAAATTTATCTTTAAGCAAAAAGTTGCTTCAAAATGCAAACAGGTTTATAAATTTAAAATATCCCCCCCTCTTCTTTATGCTTTTAAAGTACTACTGAACTTTAGGATATAGCTTTTAGATGCTACAAAAATACAAAATTTAATTGCCTCCATTTACAGATGATCACACCAAGGCAGAGAAGTAAAGAGACTTACCTAAGGGCTTATATTACAAGTGAATCCCAGGCTAAACAATTTTCAATTATAAAAGTTTCTTCAGTAACCATACAAGGCTCTCCACACTCAAAGGCTTCATAAGTATCCTTGTTTTGAGATACATAATAGTGAATGGATAAGGTTACATTAGACTTGCCTTTAATTTACTAAGATGGTATTAAATAGGGGGATAAAAGAGTAAGAATATTTACAGAGATAACACATGTAGATCACTATTTTAAAAAGGTAGCAAACTAAATGGGGAAAAATTATATTTTGTGAAGCTGTTAAAAATTATTTTAAGGAGTCCCTGGGTGGCTCAGTCGGTTAAGCATCTGCCTTTGGCTCAGGTCATGATCCCAGGGTCCTGGGATCACACCCTGCGTGGGGCTCCCTGCTCAGCGGGAAGCCTGCTTCCCCCTCTCCCACTCCCCCTGCTTGTGTTCCCTCTCTCGCTGTGTCTCTCTCTATCAAATAGATAAATAAAATCTTAAAAAAAAAATAACTAATTCAGCATATGTCATAACAAAAATTTCTTTGCCACTATTATTGCAAAAGACAATTCAAAACTTGAATTTCAAAACTTGAATATATACCATGTAAAAATGAGATGGAAAAGAAAACGTGCACATTGTTACATATACATGATGCTCCTAGAACTCATCCATGTCAGTCAGTATGAAACAAAGACCAAAACTGAATTCTCTTTAGAAATAAACAAACTAGCAAATATTTATTAAGTACTTGCTACTTGCCTAATCATTTGCTAAAAGTGATTATGATGGTTTAAGACTAAGAGCTGGAGAGTATTAAATAAGAAGTCCATATCAACAGGATAATATACACTAGGAACAGGTCATGAAAGAGTTCATGACTAAGAGGAGGGAACTATTTTACTAACACATATGCTTTGGTTACATAATTGTTACATTATTAACCCAAATGGTACATAAACGGAAAGAGACTTTTTCTTAGAAATTGGACATTTACTACTTTTTACTCCATGCTTCCCTCAAGCCACCTACCTATGCAATATAGCATACAAGTCTGCAATGTCTGGCAACTGATGTCATCAAATAATAAAATTCTCAATTTTTAAAATTTTGGGGGAAAAGATCATTTTTAATGTGTATGGTAAAATACATTGAAGTTAATTCTGAATTATCAAATTAAAGGAACAAATTCTATCTTAATCCTTACAATGTCACTGTCACAGATAATTCTGTCATTTTAAAATGTCAGCTTTGGGAAATACCACAGTAACCAGAACCTTAGATATAATTATTAAAATATTTTTAATATATCAATTAAACTTCCTATAACTTAAAATGTTGTTATTAGTATGACTTGATTCTACTAATCCACAAACAGATTATTAAAATTTCATAGCTAGGGAAATAATGCAAAGGGATTATGATTTATTTGCTGTATTTAAAAGGATATATTTATTATATGGAGTATAAATAGGATTTCTAGATTAATTACTTATCAAATAAGTGATTTATACCTGTTCAGTTTCCAATTATATTTTTTAATTTTTAATTTTGAAAGGACATAAATACTATGAGACTTAAAAGACACATTTGTTTCACAGTAATGAATAAAAGACAGTTAAAACCATTCTTTAATTACTAAATTTGGGGAGAAAAGTCTTCCAGGTGTGATATATAAGTGGACTTTTTATATGCTTGGTTTCTGTTGCATAAGAATTCAAGAGGACACTTAAGTGGTGTTATTACTTACAAGCATCAATTTCTCCCAGTCTATGCCAGCTACTTGAAATGGTGTTAAACACACTAATTGAATCAATATGTCGATCTAATAATCTGTTGAAGTTGCTTCTGAGCTAATATAACTCTCTCTCATTTAAACTATCGAAACAGAAACACCAAACATGATTAAATCCACGTTAACAGCCCAGCAGCTGTTTAAATACCATGTTAGAAAAACAAACTGCCTTCAAAAGTCTGATGTAAAGCACAATTATTTACTAAGAACTTAACAGTCTAAACAACTAAAGTAAAATCACAACAAAAATTATTTTAAGGTATGTGCAATCATTTTGTAAAAATCCCCTCAACAAAATTTCACACAATATGAACGCTTTGTTTCTTGCAACTGTGAATAAATAAATGTGTAAGCCCTGCAAAACAGCTCCTCACAACATCCTTCAAGTGTTCGTTTTATAAATGGCTTTAGACAAGTCCAGACACTGGTGTCACTAAACTGCAGCTGGGCCATTCGTGGGTAGCCTTTTCAGTGCGTACATCACAGCACCGCATTTCCTTTCCCTCCCCACATTCTCTTCTCTAATAAAGTGACATTATGTATTTCTTAAACCTACTAGAATAACTACATCAAGACAGTGCTGATTTCTGATATATTCTCATTCTAAGAACGGTGCAGTAGAAAGTTTCCCTGTACCTGAGGTAGGAAACCAGGGTCTTTACCTCCCCCTCTGCTCCCTAACTAATTGTGGGACCTTGGCATATTTGTTTCCTTGGATTCAGCCACCTGCACCATCTGAAATATGGGGAAAATAACACTTGATGTTCACGAAAACTGCACACTAGATAGTCTCTTTACACTAATAGTAGTAATAACGGGAAAACAGCAACTTCCTATAATTCTTCATGATTTATAAAATATATACTCTGTCTCAATTGATACTCAACAATGAATGATAGGGCAGTTACGGATAAACAAATGAAGGCATCAGGTGATTTTCCCAAGAACACAAACTTAGTAAATGTTAGCCTGATATCAATTCAAGATCTTCTGCCTCTTTCTATGACATGATACTGGTTCTCCAATTAAACAAGTAACTAATTACATTCAGGGAAAATATTGTATTTAGGACAAACAGGTCTTTCATATGCTATAAAACTATGTCCATTGGCTGAAAAAATACTAGTAATTCAAGTTTATGATGGTCAAATAAAATAATAATATTATTTCCCTAAAATTAACTCTCAAATTAATATTTTGCATCAAGTCTGGAATGTTTATTCATTCCACTCAAAACAACTACCTCTTAAATTTTACATTTGCTTTGGTCTTAATGCAGGGATAGGGTTTGTATTCCTGAAGAATTTGTCAATACATAATCCTCTACCCATCCTCCGATTTTTTTCTATAGTCCTTGATATGCTATGACTTATCAGTGGTAGGTAAAGACAGCCATTTGGGGAATAAGTCAATATTATCAGTTTTAATCTCTAAACCAACAGTTTATGCTGGATGTCATTTTAGGACTTCCTTTGTGGTCAAATTTTGACAGTTTTGTGTCAGTTGTTAAAAGATAAATCATACCCAAAAGCAGCCCATGTAGTATTTCATTTCCATTTAAAGAGGTGTTCACGACAAAATAAATACAAAATATATATTCTCTCTAAGAAAGAAAGAAAGAAAGAAAGAAAGAAAGAAAGAAAAGAAAAGAAAAGAAAAGAAAAAGTAAAGAAAGAAAGAGAAAAGGGATGACCTTAATGGTCTTCCACAATGCATGAAATCTTATATAGGATGCCCATCATCAAACCACACACCCTTATAGCCCAGCACAGTGGCCTCATTGTAGCCCAAGGATGAATTTCAATATTTTGGCAGACAACTTGTTCATGAGAAATGTACAGTGTGGAGGAAATAAGCCTACTTTAAACAGAGATACCATAAGCAAACAATAGTCTGCCCCTTTATCCATCCTTTAAATGAATGATTAGCCAAGTCCTAAAGATTCAGTATATGACACTTCTTGCATATCCTTTTTTTGCATTTTCATGCAACCCAGAACAACTTTAAGATCATCTGTGCCATTTCGCCCAGAACAGCTAACTGATCTCTCTTGTCTTTCGCTACTTTCCATTCCTCTGATTCATCCCATTATATTCACTTGTGCAATTAATCTTCCTAAAGCAGAACTCATATTACTCTTCTAAATGTCTTCAATGACCGCCCACTGTATATAAATTAAATACAAAGGTGTTGGTATGGAATTTAAGGACACCCTCAGCATAGTTCCATCATAGTTCTCAGCCCTATGTTCTACGAGTCCCTTAGTCATTTTCCAGCCATTCTTCCTGGAACACATCCTATACATCTCTATTTATTAGTTTTTCTTCCTGGCTCCTATTACTATTTTCTGGAATCCTTTCCCTATTTTTATCAATATTAGCATACCATTCAAGGCCATTTATCTCCTACTTTTTTAAAAGAAGATTTTATTTACTTATTTGACAGAGAGATCACAAGTAGGCAGGCAGAGAGAAAGGGAGAAGCAGGCACCCTCTGAGCAGAGAGCCTGATGTGCGCCTCAATCCCAGGACCATGGGATCATGACCTGAGCCGAAGGCAGAGGTTTAACTCACCGAGCCACCGAGGTGGCTTTTTTCATGGAGTATTTCCTGAGCACAAAGACACATTCTAGTGATTTCTTTAGTGTTTTTGCCTTACTTCTACATTCCCTATAGTATATGATCCTTGAAAAAAAAAGTGCTGTCTTTATTCACAGTTGCAAAACCATTATACCCTTGCATACATCAGGCACTCAGTAATTGCTGAATTGTTGCTAATTTACATATTACACTCCTCTTTGTAAGTTATAGAGACCATGCATAAATTAACCCCAGGTGACAAACAAATACATCAATACAGAGTTGAGTTTTAAACACAAAACATCATCATCATAATATGATTAAAGGACCACTGTATGATAGGAAAGACTATAGGTGCATAATGCATGTCTCCTGTTTGATCATGATTGCCACTCTGTGAGGTACCTAATATTACCCTCATTTTACAAATGAGGATGCTCAGATGGGGTGAAGTAACATGTCCCAGTCACACCTCTACTCAGAGCCAAATCTGAGACTAGAACCCAGAGTTGCTATTACCTTATGTCACCAAAAACAAACTGGTTACTAGTTACCAGTAAAGAAATAAAGAAAAAAGGAATGTTAAAATGTTAATGAAGAACAACTCTGCATCAGCGTGTGCCATCTGACATATTTTTTTGTAAAAGTCTAATACAGGTGTAAGTAGTGTGCCAGCTTTGAGTAAAGCGAAATTTGTCTGAGAGCCTGTTTTGGAAGAAGACCAGCTTATAGTGCCAGATTTTCTGAGCATGGATTTTATTTCATATAAGAGCAATCGACTTTGAACTGGTGTTTGGCAACCGTCTGCTTAACATAGCTGTGGGAGGTTTGTGAAGCAAATTACATTGTGAAATTATCTCTTTAATAAGGGGAGTACAAATTTTTAACCAAACTTCTCTAAGAAGTAAAATCATTACTATAAAATCCAGCTGAGTGGGCATATTCCCAAAGGGACCCAACACACTGGACTGCCAGAGGTCACTAAGGACGCTTAAACCAGGTCAGAAGGCAGTGCTGCCGGCACGCTGAAGAGAAACAGATAAGAAATGGAGCAGGGTTTCTATTACAGGGCAACATTAACAGAGGAGAGAACCAAAGCCACGCAACACACTTCAGCAGTTTTACTGAGTCTCTGAATTGAAGTGACAGAGGAACTCAGTAGCTCTTCACGCTCTGGGTTCACATATCCTCAGTTTCCAAAATCTGGAGCCTACGTACTCCCATCAAGGCCACAGAAATTCTTTCCCTGGTGTTCTTGCATAAATACTTCCCTATTTGTGTGAAACAAGCAGAGTTAACATTTGGCCCCGAGACGCAGGACTGGTCAGTTGGAAATGTATAACGAATGAAATATGTCAAGTAGTAACAAAGAGGAGAAAACTCATAGTGGTGATTAGGAAAATGAATATGGAAAACCACCTAGTAAATTTTAAAAGATCAGTGCCAGTTAGATACTTATTTTCCATAACGTAGCAGCAGCAATTGTTTTTTTTTTTTTACAATGTCCTAACGAATAGACATTTTAGATAGTTATATAGAGTACATATATTAAAAGGTTAAAAAAATAATTATATTGCAACTAGGAGGTCCAAGGTGAATAATGGAAATGTTGGATTCAAATACCTGTGTTGAAGTTCTTCACACGTGTGAATGTTAAGTCACTTAAGGTCTCCCTGTTTCCTACTGTGTAAAGTGAGGATAATATCTTCTATGTAAAAATCCTGAGACTGGGAAGGCACACAATCATTTAGAGCAGGCAGTATAGCCTGTAGTTAAGATTATGGGATCTAGATTCAGTGCCCTTGGGTTTAAGGCCAGATTCTTTCATTTATTAGCCACATGACCTTAAGAAACCTCTCTGTCCCATTTTTCTCTTCTATAAAATCAAGATAATGATAATACCTGCCTTCTAGGGCTGTTCTGAGTATTAAATACAATTGTATATAAGTACCCTTAGAGCTATTTTACTTATTAATATATTTATCAAAATATGAAAGCATATCATAAAGTGTAGGACATCAAACAAATATAAATGTAGAGGTATGTGTACTGTGGGGAAGCACAAGGATGATACAGAAGGCTTCATGAAGAAAGTTGCATTTAAGATAGTAGTTACAGGTTGGATATGCTTTACATAAGAGAGAAAATAGATGGCACTCAACATTGGAGGCAATCATAAAGAGAAGAAAAGGCATGATACATGTTGGTCTGAGTGACACCATTTTCTTTTCTGTAATGCATACATTCAATGAGTAACATAAATAGAAATATCCTAAAATCTAGGAGAGTTTAAAATGGAGTAAGCCATAAAAAATTAATGTTTGTAAGGCAGTAATTTCAAAGCAAGTACTGTCAACTTATTAACAGATGGTGTTTCAACAATCATAGTATGAAAGAGGAAACTCTAGAATTCATTCATTCAGCCATTCAAAATTACTAAGCATCTGGTTTCTACCAGGTACTGCAATGCAGCAGTGAACAAGATAGCCCTTGTGATTTACACATATGTGTGTGTATGTGTGTGCATATATGTATATGTACAAATATCTTTTTTTTATATATGAGCTCAACTATGCATAGTAAAATATTGTGGTGAGAATTACAATGACTGGTAATCCCTCCCCCCAGAATATGCTACTACTATAAAATTTCACTGCAAAAGGGAGAGCATAAATAATCAGACACTCTCATAAGATCACTATTTCAAAAGGACAGCTTCTTCTGAATTGTAAGTAGTTACTTTAAGCATGCCATCTATCTGCGAACTGAAGTTTTGATTATTCAATGAGTTGTCTCTCTCCATATCTGGAACATCTGTTAGCCAGCTTTCTAAAGCTCATAACTACAGTATACAAAACATTCTTAAAGTGATGACCTAGTTCTATGTATCATAGAGAGCAAATGAGACATGCCAAATAAAGGGTACACCAACAGCTTTTTTAAAAACTAGCAAAGGTAAGTTATTACATTTGTTAAGTGTAAGAGAATTCCTTATTCATTTAAATATACTTCTTTTAAAATACTTGATATTATCTGGTCACAACGAAAGTAAAGTAAACTGTATAATACTGGGTTTTATTTCTTCTTCTATTAACTTATGATTTAGTGCTGACATCGTATCTCTGTCACCCACAACTGGGCGTGTTACCTTCTAGAGACTTAGCTTCCTTAACTATGAAATGGAGATAATGTTACTTACTTGTGCAAGTAATATAACTAAACTCATACGAGCTTGAGGCCAAGGCTCTTGAGGTCCCTTCAGTGTGTGGTATCCATGATTTTAGGATGCAGCCAAGGTATGCTTGAAATTTTATGTAAAAAAAATTGTGTAATTGGTAATAATTGTTAGCTACTGAATATCTCAATATAAATTTCTTTATGCAAAAAAATCTGACTGATTTCTTGGCTCATTAGCCAAAATTGATGGCGAGCAGCCTACCATCTACATTTTCTTCTAGGAGTTTTACAGCTTCAGATTTAAATTTAAGTCTTTAATCCATTTTGAGTTGATTTTTATGAATGGTTTAAGATATGGGTTTCATTTCAGCTTCATTCTCTTGTATGTGGCTGTCCACTTTTCTCAGTACCATTTACTGAAGAGCTTATACTTTCTCTATGTGTCTTCTTGGCTCCTTTGACATAAATTAATAGACCATAGATGCAAGGGTTGATTTCTGGGTTCTCTAATCTGTTATATTCATCTGTATCTATTTTTTAATGCCAACCATACTGTTTTGATTACTATAACTTTGTAACATAGTTTGAAATCAAGAAGTGTGATGCTTCCAGCTTTGTTTTTTTGTTTTGTTTTGTTTTTTGTTTTTTTCCTCAAAGACTGTTTCGGCTATTTAGGGTCTTTTGTGGTTCCATACAAATTTTAGGATTGTTTTTTCTATTTCTGTGAAAATGTCATTGGAATTTTGAGAGAAATTGCAGTGCATCTATATATTGCTTTGGATGGTATGAACATTTTAACAATGCTAATTGTTCCAACCTATCAGCACGGAATATCTTTTCATTTATTTAGGTCTTCTTCAATCTCTCAGTTTTCAGCATACAGATCTTTTATCTCTTGGTTAAATTTATTCCTAGGTATTTTTTTCTTTTTGATGCAGCTGCAAATGACATTGTTTTCTTAATGTCTGTGATAGTCTGTTGTTTAGTATATAGAAACACAACTGATTTTATATATTGATTCTGTACCCTACAACTTTAATTTGTTGGTTATTTCTAGCAGTTTTTTAATGGGTATCTTTAGAGTTTTCTATATACAATATATCATCTGCAGATAAAGTCAGTTTAACTTCCTTTCTGAATTAGATGCCTTTTATTCTCCTCTTCGCACAACAGCCAAGATACGGAAACAACCTAAGGGGTCTGGTAATGAATGAATGGATAGGGCTGTATTACTTACACACACATACACACACACACAGGGGAATATTATTCAGCCATGACAAAGAAGGAAATCCTGTTGTTTACAACAACATAGACAGACACTGAGCGCATTATGCTAAATGAAATAAGCCAGCAAGGGAAAGACAAATACAAGTAGTTATCACTTATATATGTATATGTGGAATCTAAAAACAAGTCAAACTCATAGAAACAGTAGTAGAAAAGTATGCTTCTAGGGGCTGGAGGATGAGAGAAAGAGGGAGAGGTTGGTAAAAGAGTACAAACTTTCAGCTATGAGATTTTTAAGTTTTGGGGAGCTAATGCATAACATGGTGACTATTGTTAACTCTGTACTGTATAACTGAAATTTGATAAGAGTGTAGAACTTAAATATTCTCTCTCACACACAAAAGATAAATATGTGAGGTGATAGATGTGTTAATTAACTAGGTGGGAGGATTCCTTTCACTATGCATACATGTATCAAATCATCACAATGTACACTTTAAATATCTTACAATTTCATTTGTCAATTATACTTCAGTAAAGCTGAAAAATTTTCAGGATGCATTTAAAAATGAATATGCTTCTTTATACCAAATCTCTTCCTAGTGTGGGGTTCAGATAAAGATCTATTTTAGATCATATATTTTAAAACTCTGGCTTAAAAGCAGCATTCCTAAATCTATGTACTAACATATTTCTAAAGGTCATAAGTAAGAGCATATTTAAATGTTAATGTACATTTATACATATACACAGTATATAATACTGGAAACCTAGTTGGTATGTGTTGAGGATGGTCTTTATTAAGCAATAAATGTTAGCTACTTAAGCAAAAGATAGTGCAACATGATTAATGGGCCATCCCCATGAGTTTCCTTCAGTTGAATATTGGCGGGCATCCAGGAGGGGGTGGGGGAAGCAAAATAACACAACATACACAAAACTTGAAAAAAAAAAAAAAGAGTGCTACAACCTTCATAAAAAGCATAAAGTCCTTGACTCAAATAATGTTATGAAGACCCTTCTGAATTTTTCCTTTTTTCTACTTTGTCCCTGTCAGGATGTGAACCCTGCCATTACGTATGGCTTGCGGCTGTTTGCAGGTTTCCTCCCCATCTGGGACTAAGAGGCAAATTACAGGTTTCCAGGGAGGGGGAATGCACTTACAGTAGGGATTGCTTCAGCACTTCACATGGACGGTGCCAAGCCCAGTGATACTAGCTACCTTGCTCCCTGGGACAACCAGCCACCAGATTTTGTACTTAAGTTACTGAAAATATACAAGTTGTAAGTTTCAGAAGCCTGAAGTCTTTCTTTGCTTGAAGACCATAATAAGTACAAGGACCATTAAAAGTCATTTTACTCTTTCCACCTGCAAAATGAATGAAATTATTTCAGGGGCACCAGAATACCAAATCTACATTTTTGTCACATTCATCTCAATGCTCACTGTCCTCTTCCACATCCCTATACGCTGCCTTTTTTCAAAGCAGCACATGCTTACTAAAAGCACTTCATTCCATGGGAGCTGTCAGCAATTACTGCAATGAACTTTAAATTTCTTCCTCTAACCACTGTAGTATTCTAGAAATAATGACACAACTTCTCCCGGCTTTAAAATGTCAAGCTGACCACTCAGAAATGTAAGCTAGGTTTCTCCAGGAAGGCCCACCTGATAAGACATTTTATAATTCTTCCATTTTATCTCCTTTTCCATTACTATAGTGCCTAACACCTTCACAGTGTAGCAACACCTTCTGGGACAAGCTGAAACTAAAACAAACCACGAAAGCTGCCACCTTAACGAAGTTAACAATATGTGCTTGGCAAGAATAAGCTATATAATTTATTTTTTATCTGACACTATCTTTTGAATTAATTCTACTTTCTTCCTCACAGTGCTATTTCTAAACAATTTAAACCCATTACATAACTAATTTACCTAATGGCAAAATAGCTTTCCCTTAGGTGTGCAATAGTATTTTAAAAATATATATACCCAGTACACTATACTATTTTCATACATTTTAGGATTAAATTTATTTTCAAATATCTGGTTCAAGTTTTACACTCAGAAAAAAATTTGAATTAACTTCATTACTCCAATGAAGCTTTACATTCCCAGCTGACATCAGAATTACAGATTTATAAGGTTAATGGGAATATAATAAAATCTCAATATAGTTTTTCAGATAATATAGAAAGCATACGACTTATATCTTTAAATGTGCTCAATTTTAGCAAAGGAAGGTATATTATTTAATAAAGAGCCATAGAGAAATCAAGTAAGGTTTAAATGGCATATCTTTGAGCATACAAAGGAAAAACAAATTAAGACACAGGATCCTGAATAATCACTTTACCAACAGAAAAGTTAGCTTCTCTCTTCAGATACCAAAATTCTTGTTACTGCTTCCATCAAATATTTACCGCATGCTTGGGAAGGCACTGGGTCGTACTCCAAGATCAGAGAATTTGCTGGCTTTCATAATACTGCTTTCATATCATTACTTCCCCATAAAAGTAGATAAATAAGCAAGTCCATTCATGCAGTACACATGTATAGGGTGCAGTCTATACACCAGCTACACTGCTAAGTGTTGGAGGTACAGGCGTGAACAAGACAAGCATGGGTTACAGTCTGGCTGGAGATGGACAGGATCCCAATAGTGCAGGAAGTTCTCTGACAGGGAGTACCAGGGTAACACCTGTCTCAGTGAAAAATATAGGAAGTTTGAGAGGAGGAAAAAGAAAAAAGGCAGGAAAACCAATGATAGTGTTCAGGTCTCTTAAAGTAATACCACTAACAAAGAAGGAATCAAGGATCTTAAAGGCAAAATCCAGTGCCAATGTAGCCATGGGAATGTATTCATGACGTGGGGCAGTTTCAAATGGCTAGTAATGGAAAGAGTAGACGAAAGATGGGGAGAAGTACTGACATTTTAGTGAAGTTCCATTTTGCTGCGTGTCCTTCAACATTAGCCATTTGATTCCCAGAACTTTCTGGTAGGTATTAGTTTTGTTTTATACAAAAGGAAGCTGAAGATCTGGACCACATGATAATGCTGAATAATACCATGACTCTGAACCAGCCAAATACCCTCATAATATACTGACTACAAAGGGAACCAAATGGGGAAAAAAATCTAACTTCTACAGATATGGGAATTTAAAGTTCATTTTCTATTGATGGTGTCATCTTAAGGCATTCATATTTTACTAGGTACTATACAAACAAATATTTATTGGTAACTGACCTCAGAGT
The DNA here is from genome assembly GCF_963455335.1 of Martes martes. Classification (NCBI taxonomy): domain Eukaryota; kingdom Metazoa; phylum Chordata; class Mammalia; order Carnivora; family Mustelidae; genus Martes; species Martes martes. Next base: position 172,854,451 of record NC_137890.1, on the reverse strand, counting down.
AATACAGAATAAAGATATGTAGTATTAAACAAAATATACACCCATTCACTAAGCAGCATGCAAATGAATGTGAAGCAACCTAATAAATTAAAAAGTGCAAAGAGAAAAGGAACTAGCAGAGAAAAGGAACTGAACACAATAAATGGGTCTAAGCACTAGACTTTAATGCCTGATTTTAAGGTGGCAAAAGTGTGAGTGTTCATTCACTCCACAAAAAATGTCTGGGGCACAACTGTTGCACCAGGTACTCTACTAAGCAATAAAGACATAGTGACAATCAAATCAGATATAGTCTTTACTTTCATATTCTGCCCATATCTGGTAGAGACAAAGGGAGATGACAGCCTTGCAAGAGTCTATTTGTGTGAAAGGAGGAGGTAGTGTAAAGGCAAAGAATCTGGAACAAGAAAGGCCCAGAGAATTCACTAAAATTCCTACAATTAAGTACCTGTAGCCCTACCATATAACCCTTTATCAGAAATAACTTCATTAATGTTTTATTAATTTGAATTTTTGTTCTTAGTATGTAAATAACTAACAAAACAAAATATTTATTGTTGAAAATATACATGTAAGTATCAGCTGGCATTTTCACTAATAATTCTTAGGTTGTTTCCATCACAAATATAGACAAAGTAGCTAATTGCTATTTTTTTTTACCATGAATGTAGCTTCACAATGTGAGTGAACCCTGAAAAAAATAAAACATATACACACACAAAATTTGAATAAAAATCTAAAATGCAACCTCTTCAACCCATTATATTCACCATCATTAGATACAAGATTGCTCTGACAAGTAATAGAACATTTGGTCAAAAAATAATAGCTTGGTTAAAATTTCTATGTGCTGATAATAGTTGCAAGCTTTCACTATGCTGCCATATTATCAGTCTTAATGAAATTCACTTGTCAGTTCCATTTTGGAACAGTGAATGCTCGCACTGCATGACAAGGGTAAAATTAAAATCTCTTTTCTTTTCCTAATCAAATCAGCTAACGATGAATAATAAGAAAAAAGAAATAACCCAGCAATTTCTGTCACTAATTGGTCAAAAAAGATTAGTTTTCAGATTCCTTTCCTTTTTTTTTTTTTTAATTTCCACTGGTGATCTCTTTAAATATCACTAGTCAGCTACTTCTTTTAAGCTCACTGTTGCCAGCAAGTATATTGAGTAAAATGAGCCAAAAATATGTAAGATAAAATACAATGGTAAGGAATGATGCAGTAGATAGTCAAGAATTTACTTCTACCCAGCTGCTGGTTTTATTATCATTATCATTCATTGGGTATTGAATACATACTGTTGTGGAATATGCCAGTGAATGGTTCATTATAAAATAAAGAAGGCAAAGATACCTGTCTACATATCTTAACCTTAATTATGAACTCCTATAAGTCTTTTTTTTTTTTGAACTCCTATAAGCTTTAGTGAATTTCAATACTCTTGAAAGTAAGTCTTCTAAGAGAAGAGGTCATATTTATTTATCTTTTTATTTTCATTTGCAGGCTGAAATATCAAGCCTAGTGTATTAGGCACATTAGACTTTGTCTAGTGCTCTTATTTTAAGCTTTTGCTGAAAAGTGTTAAACATGGCAATCCAATAAAAATTAAGTATAGTCTAGAAGATGAAATGAGAATTTAACTCAAATGACACATGAACCTGATGAAGTATAGGCAATGAAACCCATCCACCTGGACCCCAAATTTATGTTCCATTCTTTAAATTCATGCTGCTTAATGTTGTTCTATACTCTCAATGTCCAACTTTTAACTTATTAACTCATTTAATAATACAGATATTTAACAAATATTAGAACACTACCACCCAGTGCAAGTACAGAACTGTCCTGGCTATAAGACAGCAGAAGGTTTAAAGGAATAGATATAAATATTTTCCGCAAAAATCTTAAAATCTACTTAAGCAATATATCATAAGCCCATACACTTCATGATTTAGGGAGAAGACTGACATAAAGGCTATTTTTCCATTCCTTGAGAAACATCACAAATAAAGATTAATAAAGAAAATTAATGTAGTTAATGTGGTTCTAGGAAATGATACACAATAAACCAACCACAACTAGAAGATGCCTAGATCCTACTGCTGGTTAATAATAGACTCCAGTGAATAACAATAATCATTATGTATCAGTTTCCCAATGAGTAAATGGCAAACTAACTCTGTATTTATCACAGAATAACCCTATAAAAGTCAAATGGAAAATATTTCCAGGGAAACATTATACAAGTATTTTCCCATAATCATAAAAACATTTAGAGTTATGACAGAGAATTATTCAACACTTGATGGGCAATTGATAGATAGCATGTTCTGTCCTTGAAGGATGTACCTCTTACACCACAAGAAAAGTAGCAGAAAAATCAACATACGCTTATATCTTTCCAAAATGCAAATTTCATATTAAATATATAAAGCTCAAATCAGGGAAGTGAAAACCACATTAACTTCTTAAAGAGAGATCTGTACAAACTGATAAATTATGTAAATTAAAGAAATTCAAAAACATTTGAAGAATCTCTAACACAAAATCTGGAGGCTGAGAAAAAGTAAATTTCAATTTCACTTATTAATCCCTGGGGTTCAGAAATATGTACCCATTTGACCCAATTTCTGTAATCATATTTCCCTAGTCCCTTGAATGTATGTATTTTTATATCCTCTCAAACTTAAAAAAATGTAAAAATATTTTCCATTATTTTGTTGCAAATGTCCAGAGCACTGATCTAAATATCAGACCAATTAACAGCAAAGCAAAATAGCAAAAAGTAAGAAAAAAAGAACTTTGATGAGACAGGACCATCTCAAACTAAAAACATGAACACAATAATAGTATTTGTTTGTCATACTTTCCCTTCCCTGGTAACCCAATATAAAGGTAAATCCAAAGGAATAAAATTATTCTGGTATAAATATTATATACAAATATTTATGTCAAAGATTAAAATCCAGACTGAACATTAGTTAGAATTCACAAAAGCAAAACAAAACTCTTAAATCCAGTAGACCAATTATGCGTTCATGCTTCGTGTGTGTGTGTGTGTGTGTGTGTGCATGCACATACACAAGATTGGCACAGCATTAATGAATGCAGAAAAGTTATGGTTTAAATTTCACTTGGAATTCAGATTTTGTGCTGTACTTCAATATTTACTAAGTTTTGTTGTAGTAATAGTATACTAAATTTTTTGAGGTTGTTACAATTACCAAAAAACCCCAAAGCCTTCCCCTTCTATCGTCTGCAAAAATCTCACTATTAATATGGTGATACAGAAAATTATTACTATAATTATTAATCATTACAAGTATTACAAATTATTATCCTAAGTATAAGCCTAATTTACTTGTTTTTTTGTTTTCCGGTTTTTCGTTTTGTTTTGTTTTGTTTTGTTTTAAGAAGAGAGAGTGGTGGGGAGGGTCAGATGGGGAAAGAGAGACTTTTGTAGGCAGGCTTCCTGCCCAACATGGAGCCAAATAGAGGGCTCATCTCAGGACCCTGAGATCACAACCTGAGCCAAAATCAAGAATCAGACACTTAACCAACTGAGCCACCCAGGCCTCCCCCACCACCACTTTTTTTGAACTCCAAGTACAAACTTTATTTCTATTATAAAGATATAGTGAAACAGCTGTTGTTTTCTTAAAAATAACTTGTAGTGATCTGAATTATGAGTGTGGTTTTCTAGGAAACAATTCAAAAATGGCATACAAATTAACTGTTTCTCAACCATCTACCATGCTGATACCCTATTATTAATATGATTTAGTCTCACCTAAAGTGGAATGTTTAAGTCCATCCTGACTTAATTTTGTTCAGTTACAGTCTGTAACTGTGTCTGCTGGCTTCATACAGCCTTCTCAATATTTCAACATATGGTTCATTCCCATTCATTAGCATTAAATATGAAATAGTAAATCTCGGGGCACCTGGGTGGCTCAGTGGTTTGAGCCTCTGCCTTCGGCTCAGGTCATGATCTCAGGGTCCTGGGATTGAGTCCCGCATCGGGCTCTCTGCTCAGCAGGGAGCCTGCTTCCTCCTCTCTCTCTCTCTCTCTGCCTGCCTCTCTGCATACTTGTGATCTCTCTCTCTGTCAAATAAATAAAATATTAAAAAAAATAGTAAATCCCACTGGGAAAAGTTTCCTAAAAGTCGTGCCATGTATTACTGAAACAATCTATTGAAACATGCTGTATGTGTTTATATTCATTAGCAAAATGGTCATTTAAACATTTAAGCAAATCAATAGAAATATTTACAGTTAATCATGAAATAGGTAAAAAGGCCAACTGTGTTTGGGTTGTAGTCAGTAGACTATACATATAAATTTTGTCATATGTAAATTCAAATGTAGATGTTATTACAATATCATTAGTATAAATTTATTTTTTAATAAATTTGCTGTGGATGTTATCTAAATACATATTTATCAACACTCATTTGAGAATTCCAGTATAACTATTGCTTGTCAGAGGTAGTATAAAAATCTTCTTTAAAAATACAACTAGTTAGGGGGTGCCCGGGGGCTCGGTTAAGCTTCTAATTCTTGATTTCGGCTCGGGTCGCAGGATCGAACCCCACAATTCTCTCTCATTCCCTCTGCCCCACCACCCAGCCCCACATTCTCTTTCTCTCAAAAACAAACAAACAAACAAACAAACAAATAAATAAAAAATAAATAACTAGTTATCCTCAAGGGAAACATTTCATTAATTTTTCATTAACTGATATTATATGTTGACATAATGACCATTAACTAATTTATATTAAACACACTAAGTATATGTATTACTCATCCTTGTTTGAAAAAAATGCACATAAAACATTTTCATGTGACTTCTATCTTTGTATAATTCAAGTACTGATATGCAACCTAAAGTATATGAAAAGAAGATTTATGATCTTTCTTCACCTGGGATGAAAATTATCAAAGGACCCATGGGCATAAAACAATCACAAGCAAGCACCAAGAATATGCCACCACCCAGACACCAGACTTGATCAAATTTAGGTGAATGGCACGTAGCAAAGAGCATCATAGTAACTCATATACAGATATTAAAACACATGGACACACTAATAACTATGGTTTTTAAACAAATAAGTTTGTAAGAAATAACAGGTTTTTTTCCAACCCTTTTCTACACATCAAATCATTTAAACTAAAATTAGACTTTTGTAAACAGGCAGGAAAAAAATGAATTAAGCCTCAAATAACCCCATTACAAACTTAAAATTTTTGCAAGGATGAAGTTGTCACATGAATTACCACACAGTTTTTCACTTACATAGGAAAACTTAGGTATAGCTGTTCCATTTGTTCCAAAACACTAAAACAGGAAAGGGTTCCTAATATATAATGTCATTTCAAAAAAATAAATTAACCATAATAAAATTCCTAAATAAAGATATAAACAAGATATGAATAAGAGAAGTATTTGTATAAGTATTGGGCACTAACCAGTTATGCTACTGGACTCCAAGACAGAATGGTTTGGAGACAAATAATGTATATCAGGCATATAATATTTATATGAAAATTATATAAGATGGCTTGTAATATAGTTATATTGACATACCATTTGTATTTTGTCCTCTATTTAATGTAAATGAGATATTGTATGTGAAGTGTTTTTTAACTCCAAAAGCCAAATGCATGTATTAATGATGGTTATGATATACTGGAATTAAATATTTGATATATCAATTGGATACTTCCTTATATTCAACACTACAGAATGGTTATTCATTTTCAGTTATTCAGGAAAATTTCTATAAGTTACTTTAAATTAGAAGAAGCTTGAAAGATATCTCACTTCTATATCTAAACTATACAATTCACTAAAAAAAAAGTATATGAACTTAGAAAATCAGGAGGCATATAACTAACGTACATATCATTTCAAGAAAAATTCTGGTTATCATAGAATAAAAGATTGTTACACATTGGCACAAATTTACCAAAAGGAGTGTGAAAAATCTTTATGCAGGCTGCTCAAAAATGACAGAAATTTCCATCTTACATATGTGAGAATCGCCAAATCTGGTATAAATAAGGCTTATTTTAATGACTTCCCAGTGACTTAATTCTCCATTTCAAGAATTCCAACATCAAATGAATATCAGAATGGAGGACAAATATGTATACCAATTGTCATTTGTTTACATTAGTGCCTTTTAAAATGTACTTCCAAAAAGCACAAATGTTCCGTATGCTAAGTTGAAATATTCTACAGCTAAAGTAAAATAATACTGTTTTTTCCTCACCACAGAAAATCAATTACTAGAGCTTTCCAAAGTTAAAATCTTTTAAAATTTTTTTATTAAACTGCCATTAATTATATCTTATCTACAGTGAATGCTTGCAAACAACAAAATGAATGAAAATAACAAATGCATATGTTCTGTATGGGACAACATCTTTCATGGTGAATACTAACTTGTGAAATATCAGTTTGATATAAAAGAACAAGCCCATCATAGTTGAGGTTAACTCTATGAAAAAAACATATATATGGCATTTATTGTTTTTGTTTTCTTTAGTTTTTCTTATTTTGAAGGGTGAGGTGAAGGAGTATTTATCAGCAACAGGTTCCTTACTTATACCACCAACAGAAATTTCTTGCATATTACTAAGAGAGGAAGCTCATACTGTCACACTACAATTGGGCAGAATATGTTTGTCAGTCCAAGTAAAACTGTGTAAAGTAACAAACAGAAAAATAAAACAAAAACCAAAAACTGTATTTTTTAATACAATGGACAACATTTCTCATCTCCTTATTTTTTTCAGCTACTTCCATTTTCTCCAAAGTACTCACTTAATTGGTGCCCATGTTCTTCTGTCCTCCATTTTAACATCCAATTTGTCCTTTCCATAGCATATCCTAAATGAGCAACATTCTGTATATGCTTTCCTATCACCTCCCCCAATCAAAATTCACCTATCATTTCACCCATCCCTTGGAACTATGACAAAAGCTTTTAAGAAACCAATTACCTAATATGATAAACTGACAAGTGATTTCTAGCAAAAAAACAGATTAACATTTAAAAACCATATGTACCCCAATTCTACTTCTGATAACTTAGAACTAGAAAGATCAAAGGAACAAAAGGAATGAAAATACTTTTAAGAAGAAAAGTAGGAAGCACGAAGGCTGAACTACTATATATCCTGGCCAAATATATGTGTGTGTGTGTGTGTGTGTGTGTGTGTGTATATATATATATATATATATATATATATATATGTGTCTGTGTGTGTGTATCACATCATATATATATAGATCACATCATATATATATATCACATCAGTGTGTGTGTGTATACACACACACACAGTTCTGATGTGATAAGCCAGAAAGAAAGAGTCTGTTGCTCATCCAGTAATTCATAAACATTAACTTTTAAAGAAGTTGGAGACCTGCCTTAAAATAATCTGTGAGGGAAAGTAACTTGGGTATAGCTAAGAAAACACTAACTATGAACTGATAACTACTAAAGCTGGATGATGGATTCATGAAGGTTCATTAAAAATCTGCTTCTCTATATATTCACATTTTCCATACTAAAAATAAAGAGAAAAAAGGAAAAGAAGAATCAATCAGTCAATCAATTCAGTGGCAACAGTAATGAAAATGCATCAAGTATATTTAAGAAATTTGAAATGGCTGAAACAGAAAATAAGTGATCAAAGAAAAAAAACCATTTAACAATGCATGACAATAAGAAATAAGGGTAATTGCAAATGACATATCAGATAAAGGGCTAGTATCCAGTATCTATAGAGAACTTATCAAACTCAACACCCAAAGAACAAATAATCTAATCAAGAAATGGCCAGAAGACATGAACAGACATTTCTGCAAAGGAGACATCCAGATGGCCAACAGACACATGAAAAAGGGCTCCATATCACTCGGCATCAGGGAAATTCAAATCAAAACCAAGGTGGGATACCACCTCACACCAGTCAGAATGGCTAAAATTAACCAGTCAGGAAGCGACAGATGTTGGAAAGGATGCAGAGAAAGGGGAACCCTCCTACACTGCTGGTGGGAATGCAAGCTGGTTGCAGCCACTCTGGAGAACAGTATGGAGGTTCCTCAAAAAGTTGAAAATAGAGCTACCCTATGACCCAGCAATCACACTACTGGATATTTCCTGCAAAGATACAAAGGTAATGATCCAAAGGGGCACCTGTACCCCAATGTTTATAGCAGCAATGTCCACAATAGCCAGACTATGGAAAGAGCCTAGATGTCCATTAACAGATGAATTGATAAAGAAGACATGGTATATATATATACAATAGAATACTATGCAGCCATCAAAACCCCCCAAAATCTTGCCATTTGCAACAACTTGGATGGAACTTGAGGGTTATGCTAAGCAAAATAGGTAAATCAGAGAAAGACAATTATCATATGATCTCATTGGTATGAGGAAATAGAGCAACAAGACAGAGGATCATAGGGGAAGGGAGGGAAAAATGAAACAAGACGAAACTAGAGAGGGAGACAAACCATAAGAGACTCTCAATCTCAGGAAACAAACTGAGGGTTGCTGGAGGGGAAGGGGGTTGGGAGGTGATGGACATTGGGGAAGATGTGTGCTATGGTGAGTGCTGTGAATTGTGTAAGACTGATGAATCACAGACCTGTAGCCCTGAAACAAATAATACATTATATGTTAATTAAACAAACAAACAAAAAGAAAGAAATAAGGGTAAAAGGCAAATGATTAAGACTGTGTAAAATAAGTGAAAACTGAATGTTTGGAAAACACTTCAAAGAATTTTTTAAATCTAGTAAAGTTTCAGAGATCTGATTAAAGATTTTTAAAGGAACAGTATTAGTTTTCAAAACAATGACAAATTTAAGACGAAGAATAAGTTAGCCCTAGCAAGAAATGTTTTGATGGCAACGAAACAAAGTATATGATACCAAACACATCATTGACTCAAAATCCTAACTAACTCTAATAGATTTGATATCTGTAAAACACATGGTGGGGGGAAAGGCCACTTACTAAGTTCTCTACAGAACCTATTTAATAGGAGATGGAATGTTTGGCAAAGTCCTGATCTATTCTTAAATTAGTCCAAATCATTAAACATCCCTTTTATAAAGTTTTTTTTTTTTAGGTGTTAATCTGGAATTTTTTAGTATAAATCTACTAAAACTGATAAAAAGCCAATTCCAATTTGTCCAATTTCTACTAAGTTACATAGAATCATAAGCCTAGAAGCTAGAAAGATGAATAAAGTAGAACCATTGCCCCTGCAACTCAAGTGGAGACATAACAGGCTATGGGAGAGCACAGGAGGTAGTTCAGGAAGACTCAGATCCTACAGAGCTGTCCAGTGGTTATCCTCACCATCAACCAACTGAAACATGGCCCAACGGTACAGAATACAATCAAGATATTAGCTGGAACCGAAGGAAAAATAACCAGATATATGAGTATGATATTATTACATTCAACTTAACTCCAATACCCACAATATCCTCAAGACAGATGAAAGACAGGTGACTGGCAATAATCCAAAATGAGCAGCAGAAAGCATTCATTCCTTTCAATATTTATTGAACTACAAAGAGCTCAGTCTAGTAGAGATAGAAAGTCAACAAATAATGAGAATATTGTGGGATGAGTACACTTTTAGATATGTGTACTTAGGGGGATGTCAAAAGTAGTTTGAATGGGTTAGGAAGGCTTCTCAAAACCTTCCTGACTAAACTCCATCTTGAAACATGGGTCTGTAGGCAAACTGGGTGGAAGGACATCCAGGCAGAGGGAATAACATGTACGAATGCAGTGGAATATGAAATCATGGAGTATACACGCTTAGTGGTCAGAAACTAGTCATAGAGAAAGTGGGACTTAAGGGCAAGAAATTCAAAACCCTGGAAGCAAACGACAAACTAATGTAACTCTGTACTCAACCAGTGAGCCACCACACAGCTCCTAATTTTCTCCTCCTTTAGGGCCTAGAATCTGAGTTCATTAAAGATAACTGTTAAGGTCAGTGGTCAGGCTGCAAAGTCAGGCAGATCATTAAATATATTTTAATAAGAACTAAACTAGAACTAAAATATAGACCCAATAAAGGTCTATAAGGAACTAGCAAAATGCAAGATCAAGTTAAATGTAGTGAGGTTGACTACAAGTTACCAATAATTCGACAGAAATCTAAGATTTCTGGTAACGTGTCAAATGGGAATTCACTTTTCTAGTTTTGTTCTACTCAGTAATGTTGTGTACTATACATTAAAACAATTTATCGGGATGCCTGGGTGGCTCAGTCGGTTAAGCCGCTACCTTTGGCTCAGGTCATGATCCTAGAGTCCTGGGATTGACTCCCGCATCGGGCTCCTTGCTTGGCGGGGTGCCTGCTTCTCTCTCTGCCTCTGCCTGCCACTCTGCCTACTTGTGCTCTCTCTCTCTTTGACAAATAAATAAATAAAATCTTAAAAAAAAATTATCATGAACTCCAGGAGCAACAAATATATAAGGAAGACATGTTATATAAAAATTTTTGTGCTAACTTTAGTATATAAGGAAACAACAGGAATGATCTTTAAACTCAAGAAGCTTACAGCCATAGGAAGTAGAACGCACACCTCTTGATCTCGGGATTGTAAGTTTGACCCCCACAGTGGGTATAGAGATTGCTTAAAAATAAAATCTCAAAAATGTCTTTAAAAAAGAATCTTAGAGCCAAATTAAGGGAGTAAAACAGTCACCTAAATATATGAACATATATACAAAGTAGGACATGTGTCAGATAAGGGCTTTCCTTTATTTACCAATGTACTTTTTTACTAACTTATCCTGTGATGTTACATTCATGTGGTAAGTGATGAGACTGATAATAAAAAATACTGATAAAAGGAGAAAAGGGCCATTATGGAATCAGTATTAGTAGTGGCAGTGAGCAAATTCTTTGAACAAGTCAATTCTAAAACTCAAGGTTTACAGGGTTTGGTTATATATGCAGTCAGTATCCCACATCATTCAAATTACTCAAAGTCCTTAGTATAAAAGATGTGAAAGAGTATTTAGACTGCCTGAACTCAATTATTATGAAGCAAGAGTTAAAAACATTCTTTTTCAGGGGTGCCTGGGTTGGTTCAGTCAGTTGAGCATCTGCCTTCAGCTTGGGGCATGATCCCAGGATCCTGGGATCGAGCCCCACATCAGGCTCTCTGCTCTGCGGGGCGCCTGCTTCCTTAAAAAAAAAAAAAAATACAAGATAATAAATTTCCTAACCTTCAGTTAAAATGAACCATATGGGTGAAAACTATCAAAAACTACAGCATAGAACTCTACGACCCAGCAATTGCACTACTGGGTATTTACCCCAAAGATATAAATGTAGTGATCTGAAGGGGCATGTGCACCCGAATGTTTATAGCAGCAATGTCCACAATAGCCAAACTATGGAAAGAACCTAGATGTCCATCAACAGATGAATGGATAAAGATGTGGGGTACACACACAGGAATATTACTCAATCATCAAAAAAATGAAATCTTGCCATTTGCAATGACGTGGATGGAACTAGAGGGTATTATGCTAAGTAAAACAAGTCAATCAGAGAAAGACAATTATCATATGATCTCACTCATCTGTGGAATATAAGAAACAAAACAGAGGATCAGAGGGGAAGAGAGGAAAAAATAAAACAAGATGAAATCAGAGAGGGAGACAAACCATAAGAGACTCTTAATCATAGGAAACAAACTGAGGGTCAATTGAGGGGAGAAGGATGGGGGGATGGGATAACTGGGTGATGGGCACTGAGGAGGGCACATGACATAATGAGCACTGGGTGCTCTATAAGACGGATGAATCACCAACTCCTACCTCTGAAGACAACAGTACATTTTGTTAATTAACTGAATTTAAAAAACAAAACTAAAGCATAGACAGCAAGAATATTAAAGTTAAATAAAGAAAACACTCCACTTTTATAATGTTTGAAGTTCAAGTAACCTGCATACGCTGTCATGTAAAGAACAGATTCTGAAGTAAATCGGGCCTTGGTTAAAATACCCAGAACAACACTTGTCATTTACCAATTACTCAAGTACCCCTGTCTAAGCCATAGTAAAGTGAGCACATGCTCATCCTGATTTCAAATTCCAAAGCTGTCATTTACCGTTGCATATCACAGGGCAAGTTAGTTGGCCTCAGTTTCCCTTTCCCAGACTGCTTCCCTGATTTAAAAAAAAATAATAATAATAAGTAACAACAGCTACTTCTCAGAGATACTTTAAGGATGAAATGGTATAAAATACATGAAATCATCTCATATAAGGCCTAGCACATAGAGGCACTCAATAAATATTAGTTCCATTCCTTGCTCCTCTCCAAAGAATTCTCCTAAACAGTTTGCGCACACAATATTAGTTTAATTTCTATAGTCACTATTAGAAAAGTGCTTTTTATTATAGCTTGGGACAAAGAAATGAGTATCTGGAATCTTTTGGATTACTTGTAGATAATATAAATAAAGTATACGGAAAGTATTTTTGAAACAATCATAAAATGATAAAATACATGAATAAAAAATAACCTATGTCACTTTGAAACAAGAATATACTCCAGAAGAGAAAAATTACGGCTTTCCCCTACCTTAATGTTCTGTGGTGGCAGGTATCACATCTACCTTCATCATCTGAGGTCTTCCCAACACCAAAGACAGTATTAGATATGCAGTAGGTCATCCATTATTATTTTGTTGTACATATAAATGAATGAATGAATGAATGTGCAAAGGATATAATTCATTTTCCTGTCAAATATTAAGGGATTTCAATCTCAGGAAATTCTCTTTGTTATTCATTTGAAAACCTTTGCAGCCTATATCATTTATTTTTAATTGTTTAAAATGCATTAATTTGAGGGGCACCTGGGTGGCTCAGAGGGTTAAACTTCTGCCTTTGGCTCAGGTCATGATCTCAGGGTCCTGGGATCAAGCCCAGCATCAGGCTTTCTGCTTGGTGGGGGGCCTGCTTTCCCTCCTCCCCCGCTGCCTGCCTGCTTGTGATCTCTCTCCATCTCTCTCTGTGTCAAATAAATAAATAAAATCTTTAAAAAATAAATAAAATAAAATAAAATGTATTAATTTGAGATGACACACAATGTTAACACTGGTTTCAGGTATACAACTAATGATTTGACAAGTTTATACATTATGCTATGTTTACCATCAGTACAGCTACCATCTGTCCCATTACATCCCTATTACAATATCATTGATTATATTTATGCTTTGCTTTTTTTTTTAAGACTTTATTTATTTATTGATAAAGAGAGATCACAAGTAGGCAGAGAGGCAGGCAGAGAGAGAGGGGGAAGCAGGCTCCCTGCTGAGCAGAGAGTCCCATGCAGGGCTCCATCCCAGGACCCTGAGATCATGACCTGAGCCGAAGGCAGAGGCTTTAACTCACTGAACCACTCAGATACCCCTCAACTGTCTCTTCTTTAAGTATTTTCTAAGTTGCTACAAAGTGTCAAGCTCTTGTTGGGATGTGCATAACTTAAAAGCCTTTCATACATGAAAAATATTAGCATGACTTCTCTAATTTGAAAAACAGCAATAACAGTAACCTTTGTTGGAGTCATATTTTGCAAACTTTGCAGCACTTTCCTGTTTCCCCATTGCACTGATAAAATGCTCTTTGTTCATGCAATATTCCTTTTCATTGGATGTCCTTTTTTGCCCTCATTTTCCTGCCTTCATAACCCCAGCTGGACCCCCAATGTTATTTCCTCAAAGGATATCCATTTCTGACCGATTTCAGCAAAATTAATGTTTTCTATCAGAGCAGTGAACCCCAATTCTAAGGGGAGTGACATGATTTCACTGTCTCTTCTGTTGAACTGTGCACTGTGACCTGAGAACAATCTTATTCATCTCTGCATTCCAAGAATTTAACACAGAGGCTGGCACATAGTAATATTCAGAAAATCTTTACTGAAACAAATTGAATCCTTTCCCAAGTTACTTTTCTAATTGGTTATAAAGACACTTAGAAACAGGTATAAAAGAAATTTTCAGTAAGAATTTTTTTAATAAGATGAGATATTTCTTTTTTTAAAAGGTGCTAAAGAGCAACAAAATATTTCCCAGATTACGTATGTTATCAAACAGAAAGGCTTTTGGACACATGCTCATTTTATCAGCAAAATTCACCACAAAGGTAAGTGATATCATGACATATTACAAATTGAATGGCATGTATAACAACATGTTAATGTCATATTAACATATTTAAATGTGAAATCATTTAAAGGAGGCTTTGTTTTTTAAAAAATTCTGGTTTAGGTCTTTATATACTGTATTCTGATTCCAGAAACTATTTCTAAAGCTTATTTACAAAAGCCAGTAAAACTGGAGTTTATTCAGTAGGCCATAAGAGTCAGAGTGCTGGTTTCACTGTGGTGTAATAAAAGAATGAGAGAGTAGCTATCTACTCAGCAAAGGTGTTGCAGCATTAATGATAGGGAAACTGACCTGAGAAAAACATCCGAAACCCACAACATAATCTGTAGAATGAAGGAGGTGACGCTGACAGTCAATACAATGCACTCTATTTACGAATTACCTTATTCTGATGTATAACCTCTTTATGTTTTGCCATGTATACAGAAGCGCAGGTCTCTATTCTCAGTTATCCTTAAGGAGGTTGCACCCTTGTTAATGATAGGTGTCAAGATCTCCCAAAGAGATGGACTTTACCCACTGGAAAATGTTGAGACTTTCCGGGATCACTCTGGCCAAGTTCTTAAACTTGAGAAGGTGGTGATTAAAAGTTAGCAAGTGGCTCTGTTGTGGTGAGATGAGGGGGAAAGAATAATTGCTAGCCCCAACTGCAGGCAGCACCAAATACTAACTTTACTGAACTACAGAACTCAAGACTGCTTAGTATAGGAATCACCACCCCGATAAAGAAGAGGAATTACTTGGATTTAGGAAAACTTTTGAATTCTCACCTAACCGCTATACTAATGAACCTTACGTTCTTCAATATTCAGCAATTCTTCTTACTATTTAAATATAACTCTGAATGTAGACACTGTAGAATCCAAGGAAAGAATCTCTGGAATGTTGTAACTGTTTGAATAGTTCGTACCCTGTAAATACCTGCATCCAAAAGAAAAAGGAAAGGAAAGAAAAGAAAAGAAAAAGATAAGAAAGGAAAGGAAAGGAAAGAAGATAGGCAGGTTGGAAGAGAAGAAAGCTGAAAATGTCACTACTTTATCAGTACTAAACTGACTGAAAATATAGTTTTAACAATGCAAAATTGCATATGACATGAGGTATAATTCACAAAAATCAGACTAAAATAGCACTAAATTTCTGTGGATAAGAATGTCCCCTGTGGCTGAGGGGAAGCAGAAGTGATTCTGATGTGGTATTAAGTTAATTCAGGTGAGTAACAAGAGAGTCCACTTATTCTCACACATAAACACTAGCCATAGTGGGGGCAGCTCACTTTTTTCCTATATCCCTACAATTGTCTGGAGATTTCTGGATTCCCTCAGCAGGAACCACAGAGACTAACAACCCTTTCAAGGACACACCCCCACCCCTTTTACAATCAGACACCAGCCCAGCAGCCCCTGGCTGTGCTCAAGCAAGGAATTTTAGGAATGGAGAAAGGAATGGCATATTCCCTAGAGAGGCTAGCTTGGAACAGGAGTAGAAGGGGGGAGGAAAAAAGGGCACCCTTCACATCCCTGTCAGTCAACTATTATTAACTATTATGCTGATGGAATGGAATCTAACCTTATACTGGCCATGTCTGGCTTTCTTCCAGATTCAACATGATTGCCAAAGAAGAGACTGTGGTTTTATTAAGTGATCTAGCCTTTGCTCCTTAAAGATCTCTGTGTTAATGCAATAGGGAGCATCTCAACATTAAATTCTCTGTTATACATTTACTCTGTTCCAAACAAAACAAAACAAAACATCTTTCATAATACCAGTATACCTAAAAGTAGTAATCACAGGTTTTAAAACAAAGGGTAGGGGAAGTCAAATCAACAGACAACCTGAGCAAATCAAAGGTCTTTGATACACAGTGTATGGTGAGATTAATCTTGGTAGAACAGAGAAAAAAATGTGATTTGAACAGTGCCTGTTGCTTCAACTTGACTCATTATTTCTGTGGGAGTTTTGATTTGCATAAAGGTATGGGAGACTTCATGAAGTACCAAAGATTAACTCAGATCACTAATCATATTTACAATTCAAAAAAATCCCACATGTGCTTATAAAATTCAAAATACTGATTTTAATATTTTGTAATTCTAAAAGGTGTAAAAATGCAACTCATTTAAATGAGAAAAAATCGCTTTATATAGGTCTATAGAAAAATGACAATCCATTATTATTTGTTCATTTATACCCTCATTCCAAAATATCTAAAATCAGCTTTAAAAATGATATTCCTTTTCCAAAAATAATAAGCAAAACTGAAGATATTTAATAGATATTAACTGCATGCTAGGCACTATCCTATGAGTTTCACAAACATTATCTATTGTAATCAGCAAACAATTTGATGAAATAAGTGATATTATCCCCATTTATATTGAGAACACCAATTAAAAAAAGTAAGTAGCTTAGCCAAATCTTAAAATTAGTAAGTAGCAAGATCTTGGAGAGTAAAGATTTGTAAAGAAGAAAAACATATAAAGATAGGAGAAAAAATAAGAGTGTATCACACATAAAAGATCTGCCATACATATCAGGAGTAAAGAAAGTCATGCATGATGTTCACATATCTGGCAGCTTTGAACCGTGATTACACTGTAAGTAATTTCAAAATTGCTCTACGCTGCAAGAGCATTCTGGCTCTCCTATCCTTTGGTTAAGACCTTTTGGTTAAGAGTCAAGATCTCTATCTGCATGTCTTAGAGAAACGAGTCTCAAACTTGACCTGTTCAAAACAGAAATTCTCACTCCAATCTCTAAATCCACTCCTCCCTCCAGGCCTCCCCATATCAGCGAATGACATCACTATTCACAGGGTTGCTTGGGCCAAAAACTAGCAGTAATTCCTAACACCTCTTTTCGCTCACATGCTACTTCCAATCCATCAACAAGTCAGATAGGTTCTACTTACACAATACATCTGACCTCTTCTCACCAACTCCACTGTTCTCACTTCCAGTTGGATCCACCACCATCTGTCATACAGATCACTTTCACACAGGCTCCCTTCACAAGCTGGCTTGCACTACAGCTCCCTTTGTCTACACTCCACAGAGTATCCCACAGAGTGGCCCTACTAGTCTCCTTATTCACACCAATATCACCACACCGGTCTTTTTGTTCTTCAAATATACCAAATGAGCAATGTTTTACAATTCTCAAGAATGATCCTGATACATCTTCATTTGGTAAATCTAATGCTTTGTGTAACAGAACATTTTTGGCTGCCAGATCTGGGGCCCAAAATGTAATCTCCACTCTCTAGCCCCAGTTCTCTGCATGACAACCTTTATTTGTAAAGGGAAGAAGAGGGAGGAAATTGAACTAAGGGTAACAGATAAGTATAGAGGTGAAAGTACAGCCTAGTATCTGTCCCCTGTGGAAATCCTTGTCTGAGATTAAATGTTTATAGTAGAGGAATGAAGGCCACAAAATGATGGAGCCTTGTTTCATGAGAAATGAAAATCTGGAAAAGAGATTACAGCTAAAAACAGATCAAAAGGGACTTCCTGATATTCTGGGCACTAGAGTTTTTACTTTTTTTTTTTTTTTTAAGATTTTATTTATTTGAGAGAGAGAGAATGAGCAGGAGGAGGGGCAGAGTGAGAGGAAGAAGCAGACTCTCCACTGAACAGGGAGCCCCATGTGGGGCTTTATCCCAGGACCCTGAGATCACGCCCTGGGCTGGAGGCAAAGGCATAACGGAATGAGCCACCCAGGCACCCCTAGCAGAGTTTGTTTAAAGCCCAGAGGATATGGTATGGCAGAGTTGGGGAAAGGACTCCCTATTAAAAAAAAATCTCAGAAGACACATATGGCATCCTCCATATAAGAACTGGTTTCCTCCTCACAGGCAGTGACAACAAAGGATCTTTGTCAAGAACTTCTTGAGCCATAGATGTGAACATTCAGGAGCCAGGGGAGGATGGCAAGGCAGTGCGTGGCAGTGACAACTAAGGGAATGGTTTTCAGACACGTACGAAGTGATAGTAGGTCCTAGCAGTAGCTTGTAACACTGTGAAGAAGGCTAATTTCCATGAATCAGGCCAGTGGGGTTGCTACTAGGGAGCCTGAACTACATTAATCTGCTCAATGAAGTATATGTGTCTTTATATGAAAGTCACAGGCTGGTGAGATCTGTAACATCCAGGTTTACCTACAGGCATCTATGTTCTGCCTATAGGTGGAACCCAGTTTTTTTTCTTTTATTCTATTTCTTGTATTTTTTTTTTCTTTCTAACAGAAACTAAACAAATATGATCTTTTGTGTCATCAGCTCTAGACTCATTTACTTTGACACTTATACTTTTATTTGATGCTCTGCCCACACGTAGACAGAATTATATAATACAATGAAATGATTTTATATCATTCTTCATTTTTACCAAGAAATAAACCAATTTAAAAATTGAAGCTTTTTTAAAAAAAATTGGATATGTAATTAGTTAAGATGAGGTATGACTGGTAATTTTATTTAAAAAAGGCAATTTGGACATAGACATGCACACGGGATGAAACCCATGTGAACATGAAGGTCAAGATTAGGGTAATGTCAAACTACCAACACCTACAACAGAGGCCAGGAACAGATTCTCCCTCCTATGTCCCAGAAGGAGCCAACACTGCTGACACCTCGATCTTGGATGTCTAGCCTCCAGAACTGTGAAACAATAAATTTATATGGATTAAGCCACCCAGTTTGTTGTACTTTAATACAGCAGCCCCATAAAATTAATACAAGTTCAGATGAGATACATTCCAGGAACTTCAAAGGAAATGCACAAGTGATCAAGAAACTACTGTAAGAAACTTTTGAAATACGTAAGAGACTAGGAAAGGTGCCAAAACACCAGAGATGGGCTATTCTTATAATTTTTAAAAGCAAAGGATGTGAATTCTGCCAATCTCAGATAAATAAACTTGCAATGAACCCATTAAAATTAGTAGGCAAATGTTTATGTAACAACTTTAAAAAGGGTTTCAATGTGGTTTCACTAAAATTAGTATTTTTATTGTTGATTCAATTATTAGGCTGGTAGATAAAGAAAATGTGAACTTCGTCTATCCTGAACTTAAGTACACTTTGAAGAAACCTTTCATGATATTCTTGAGGTCAGAACAGAGAAACATGCAGGAAATAATATGAGTTAGGTACATTTATAACGGGTTGAACAACCACACCCAAAAAGAGTTGATTAAGGAAAGATGTTAACTAGAAGAGAAGTCTCAAGTCCTGCGGCACAGGGCTACTTGAGCAGGAATGGAAAAAAAAAAAAAAAAAAAACACCCCAAAACCATGCAAGGCCTATTTATCAAACCTGTGGATGACACAAGCTGATAAGGATACCTGATCCTCTGAATGGTTAAGTCTGGATTCCAGAAATTATCTAACTGAGGAAACACTGAAGGAATTAGAGATGTTTAAATAGGACAGAAAGAACAGAAAGATGGATATGAAAGCTGAAGGTTAAATATATGGAAGATTCAGGATCAATAAAGTTCTTGCAGGAAAGATCTGGATCTTCATAAAAGAAATAATACTTCACTTCTCTCTGCTACCATCACTCTAGTTCTAACTAATAATACGTTTACTTAACTATTACTGGTTTCCTCATGTCCACTAATTTCCCCATTTCTTTTCCTGTAATTTTCTAACCCATGCTCTAAAAAACAAGTTAAGCCACCTTTTGTAAACTGTGACCATGGTAGCCTGCTCTGACATTTCAAGGTACAATTATGGCTATATTAAATGTTTACTTTAAGTATGACTGATTAGCATTCTCACTTGCCCTAGAAGTCCATTGCAGTCTGTATACCATATGTTAAAGAAGAGTAGAAAGTACTGATTATTTTGCTATCTCCAAGGCTACTGGTCAAAACCACTCATCAGTGCTGGTCCAATACTGGCTCCCTATTCAAGACACAGTGTTTTACACTTACCATTATCAACCACTCTTCTTCAGAATACAAACTACCCTCAGGACATCTACACTACTTTCCAGCATCAGTCTCAGGAGCACAAAAGCTCTTCTGAGAGTTGGTCCCCAGCCTGGGTTCCACTTTTGTGTCCTCAAGTAAATTTTTCAAGTAATTTTTATTTCAGAAGTCTTATTGCCCTTTCTTGAGCCCAGGTTTTCTGGGGGCAGGGCCAAAGAGCTCCATCCCATCAGAGAGCAGGTATTAGTTTCTTCTCTCCCAGAAGGCCCTGAGCATCTTATGTAAATTGACCTCCTCCTCCCCAGAAACCAACTTTACAGAGCAGAACATACCTGCATTCCCTGGAGGTAGCAGTCTTGTATTAATGAAGTCAGAAAACTTTCTACTCTAAGATGATGGCTGTGTACTTGCTCTGTATTTCCATAACTAAGAAAGTCATTTAAGTAATACAGAAAATCAGCCTTTCTAAAATTTAAAAATCTCCTCCCCTTCCCCCACATAAAAACCCATAAATCAAATCCTGCCAAGTCAGTGTTCAAAATCTTTCAGGAGCTGCTCATTTGCATTAGGATAGAAATGCAAACTTCTTCTATGATCTACAAGAAAGTATAATGGCAAGAGGCTCCCTTCCTACCTCCCCAGCAACCAGTCCCATCCTTCACCTTGCTTGGAAATACAGGCCCACTTGTCTTCTTTCACTTCATTGAGGAACACAACAACTCTTGCCTACCTTAGGGTTGTTGCACACTATATATCCACTAATCTCTCACACCCCACAGCTCTGTGTATATACCCTTCTTACTGACTCTTCAGCTTAAATTTCACCTAAGTATTAAATATTAATATTTAATATTTCTAAATATTAAATATAAACTAAGGTCTAAATATTAAATATAAACTAAAGTCCTAGTGCTCTTTTTCATTGTCCCCCTGTTCTTACACTTTGCAGCTCCTATCATAAATCATTATTATACATTTCTGTATATGCTTAATTTTTAATGTTTTCTCCCAAATTGGACTACAAGCTCTATAAGGACAGAGCCATGTCTGTTTTGTTTAATCACTAGACAGCAAGTTCAGTGCCCAGCACATAAAACATCAGGAAATATTTCAAAACTGAATAATAACTAGAAGTGGCCAACAACAGAACCACCAATGTTCAAGGCTTGGAAAAAATCTTCAGTGTACGTCAAAGGTTTTGCAGAAGGAATTCCTGAGTTAGAAAGTAACATCAACTACACAAACTCTACTTTCTAATTTTGAAACTAATACTTGATAAGATGTAGTCTGCTATATGGATTCTAAGAAGAGGAGGTCATTATAATCTGGGAAGTCAGTTCAAGGAGAAATTACCCAAGATAGAAGTGACATAGAACTTAAGAGAAATCTTTCACTTGGAATGGCACAAGACAGAGAATTTCAGGTGTGAAAGTGAGCAAAGGCAAACATAGAAATGGGAATTAGAACATCTTATTTAAGAAGATCAATTTGACTCATTGAGAGAGGCATGGAATAACAACAGGTTAGGCAGAAATGGTAAGGTCAGTTGATAAAGGGTCTGAACTGAGTTCCATCTCTTGATCAGAAAAGTAAAGATATTAGGGACAGTCATCTGTATATGATGAATTTGTTAGAAGGAAAGTAGTCAAAGATAAAGGGCCAGTAAGAGGTTACTAATCCACCATAATAATTATGAAGCTCAAAGTAAAGACGGGAGTAACACTCTTCTACATATCACTTATATAATCCGGTTCACTGCAAAGAGACCACAGTTCCCATAAGCAACAGCAGGACAGAGGGACTACCACAGATAGCTGTAGGAGCCCAAGGGGATACTCAGCATTTGCTGAGGCCAGGGGCAGGGGGTGACTCAAGGGAACTGGAGAAAAGGCTATTATTTCTCAAACCCATATAGAAGCATTTTAATATTTTAGCAACCAGTATAATGTACCTGTGAGTGCTGGGCAAATTATCAGCCCCAAGTAAAGAAAGCCTAGATGAGACAAGGAACAGTAGGATAAGAGAGGATAGGATCAAACCAAGAGAAATCTTAAAGAAAAAAGAAAATAAGAAACTAGAAGACTAAGTATCAGAAACAAAGAACATTAAGTAATCAGTAAGTTCAAGATTTCAAGCCTGAAGAACCCTAAAGAGTAAAGGATTATATTAATGACAGGGATAAGATATTTTGGAAAGAGAATAAATTTAAGTGAAATGGCATAAAAGAATTCTGAGTTTTTAATCTGTTGAGCTCAAATGTTGTTTACAGTTATTTCTAAACATCCTAAAGGCAACTAGAAACATAAATCTTAAATTCAGAACTCAACTCAAAGTTGTAGACTTTGAGAAAAATTAAGGAAAAATCAGTACAAATGTGATAACTACAGATAAGCTCTTTAAGTGAACATTATAATGAATAATTGGTAGAGATTTTACAATCAAGTAAATTAAAACTGACCAAAATATACCATTAAATTAAAAATTAGGGTGTTATATAATATTGCAAACTGAACAAATCATTCAATAAACCCAAGATTCATTTAAAACAGTGGCCCTCAGGATACCTAGGTGGCTCAGTCAGTTAAGCATCTGACTGTTGATGTTAGCTGAGGCCATGATCTCAGGGTCCTGGGATCGAGCCCTGCATCAGGCTCAGCATGGAGTCTACTTGTCCCTCTCCCTCTGCTCCTCCTCCTGCTCGCACTCACTCTCTCAAATAAATAAAAACTCAAACAACAACAACAACAACAACAAAACAGTGACCCTCAATTCAGGATGCATCCTATAATCATTTGGGTAATTTTTAAAAAAATACACTGACCGTGGGGGCACCTGGATGGCTCCGTCAAGTTAAGTGTCTAACACCCGCTTTTTGCTCAAGTCATGATCTCATGGTAGGTTGTGAGATCAAGCCCTGAGTCAGACTCCATGCTGGGTGGGGGAAAGTGGAATCTGCTTCAGATTCTCTCTCCCTCTCCCTGCCC
Source organism: Martes martes (assembly GCF_963455335.1). Classification (NCBI taxonomy): domain Eukaryota; kingdom Metazoa; phylum Chordata; class Mammalia; order Carnivora; family Mustelidae; genus Martes; species Martes martes. The sequence goes on along the minus strand of NC_137890.1, from coordinate 172,831,272 downwards.
CTCCCCTCTGCCCTCATTCTCAATCTCTAAAATAAAATTTTTTAAAAATCTTAAAAAAAAAAAAAGGTACTGATTGCTATGGACTGAACTATGAACTAGATCCTTGCAAAATGTGCCTGTTGAAGCCCTGATCCACAGTGTGATGGTATTTGGAGATGGGGCCTTTTTGGAGACCATTGGGTTTAGATGAGGTCAGGAGGGTAGGGTCTTCATAATGAGGCTAGTAATCCTTTAAAAGATACCACAGAGCTACCCCTCTCCGTCTCTCCCCCGCCACCTCCTTATCCTTTCTCTGCCTTGTGAGAGTACAGTGAGAAGGTGTGTAAAAGCTGGAAAGAGTCCTCACCAGACCCAACCATGCTAACATACTGATGCTTAAATGATTAAATGAGAATCACTGAATTAAAAAATATTCTAAGACTGCAAAAATATCTATATCCAAGTTAGTCACCTGGCTAATTTAATTGAAATATTCTGAAGGAAGATCTGTGACCTAGGAGAAATGTGTTCCACACATAGTAAATACTCTATAAATGTTTGTTACATGAACAAAATATATGAATGAATGAGAAATGCATGTGTGACTAAAGGAATAAAATGATCTTGTGAGAGAAAAGTCAAATATCACAAGCTGAGAAAATATAAAAATTTAATCTTCACTGAAGAGGTACAAAACGATAAAGGCTTACCTAGATCATAAAAATAGTTTAAACGCTGAAGAGCCAAAAATCTAAAACCATGCTTATATTACTTATTGTAATTATACAATGACCCCTTTGATTTTTCAATGGTATATAATAAACATTTCAAAGATCAAATCCAAAAATATTTTTAAGAAAATTAATATAACTTTGAGGTTGCCTTTTTATTTAGTTTTACTTAAGTTTCACTTGTTTGTTATGACAGATGTCTACTAATGAAAGGCTGAAGAAGAAGTGGACATTTCAATTTATGCTAAGTTGTACACTTTGCTTTTCCACTAAATCTAAAGAAAAATAAGTTTTTACATGTATTTCAGCAGAAGCAAAACTCAGGAAAAATTCCTAATTTAGTATTTTTAGCTCATCTAAGGATCTTGTTTCCATTTACTAAAAACAGAATTACAGATACTTAAAATAACATATAAATATAATGACTTGGAGTAGAAGAATTTCATATGCAGTTTCCTTAATATCAGTTGATACTTGTACCAAACCCATGTCTAGGTTACAATGACTCCGTAACATCATGCCTTTGAGAAGATAATGTGGAAAATACACCCAGGAAAACTTAAGAGAGGAACTGAAGAAGGTGTAGCTGAAATCACTAAAAACAACACCCCATTTCTGAGAATAACTTGTTTGATAAAGAGAACACCACACTCTAAACTTGATACAAATTCACAAACTTAATAGTAAGCTAAAAGATCGACACTAAAAATGTCTAAGAATATCTAAAAATATACAAGAATAGCAACTCAAGCCAGGCCCTCAAAATAAAGCTGCCGATAATTACATGTAAAATTTGTTTGATAATTTTTCTTTCTGATTAGCAAAGCAACAAGCCCTCACTACATAAACCTGGTAAACACAGAGATACATAAACACCTGCAAATCTACTCCTACTTTAAACATTTTAGTATGTCTCACCCTGTCATATCTTTTCAAGGAGAGTTGACACCCTATGTATATTAATAAACAAATTATAGACATATATAATATATATTATATACTATTTACTCCTCTAAATTGGTATAAGCATTTCCCATTTCATTAAAAAACTTTTCATCAACATAATTTTCTAATTTTACATAATATTTCATCTAAAGAATAACCTTTACTCAAGCATTGTTTCCAAACATAATTTTCAATTATAAACCTTAGCAACCATTTTTATACATAAGGTTCTGTCTGCATTTATGATCAGTGTCTTAAGATTAGAGTGTTAAAAGAGGAACTAGCATTAAGAGGTCAAAAACCTGTGTGGATATGATAAAGGTCCTGATAAATACTACAAAACTTCCTTCCAAATTGGGGCACCAATTTCTGTTTCTATGAGTATGAGTACTAGGTTAGAATACCAATGTTACCAATAGTGTTATCAATCAAACCCATACAATGTGAGCAATGTAAAATAATCTCAGTAGTTTTAATCTTCTTTAAGATCATGGGCGAAACATGTTTTTTGTTATAATGTGTATTTCACGTTTGCAAATAGGGATGGACACTTTCTTCTTTTTCTTATTTTTAAAACATTTTTAGATGAGTTTGTTGTGTAAGCTGTTAACCTGTGATAAAAATTTTGGAAAGCACTAATTTAATTATCACTCGCTGAAAAACTAAGCTATTGCTGTCTTTATACTTTAATAAGAGATAATGCACTGGAGGTAGTAAAGTCAAGGCCAATGGTATAATTTATGTAATAACATGGTTTACTGTGCTCATTAATACAACTGTGGAATCATTCAGATGTTAAAGTGAACTACTGTGGTTCTAAAACTATGCAATAATTAGAAATAATCAGACTTATAATGTAAAATGACATAATATTTTAAAACATTTTATTGGTAAATAATCATATCTAAATAATCGAAGTAAAATTCCATCTCTGCTATAATTACCAAATAGAGAAAATAAAAACAAAATTCTGCACAGTTAAGCAAATACTTATACTATACAACCTGTAAAATAAAATGTAATACCAATTATCTTTCTCTGTGTTTTTTTTTTAAACTATATTTACTTTTGCCGACAATAATTTAAATCCCAAGGTTCATTCCTGACTTGGTATTTCTCAACTGCCCAGGAGTCTCTACAGTTAGCCTTTATGTCCAGTGGATAAGTTACTTGGATGACTTTTAAAATCAATCATATCCATGAGATTATACAACAGAACAAAATATAATAATTTTAATTTAAAAAGTATTTAAGTCCCAATTTCTTTATGGGTGGGGGAAGAGTGATTCCTGTATTAGAGGTTATTGTGTTATAGAACCTGGCAATAGCCTGCAGAGGTGTTCAATAAACATTACTCCCTTACTTTTCACTCCTCCCTTTCCCACCCTTCTATCCATATACTGTTGACAAATAAATTTATTTGTAATTAGATGTGTGATAAAATGGGATATAATTACATACTTAAATATCCATCACCAAACATTTTTATACCCTATAAACAGTTGAACATAATCTGCTACAGGATCATGTGAAAGGACCCTTTTCCAACTCAATATTAAAAAAGAAAAGACACTTTGCAAAAGAATACTTTTTGCAAGGGTGATTAAATTAGTTAATATGTATTAATTAACCTCAAAATATCCCAGATGTTAGGTCAGCTGTTATCATTCTATACCAGTGGTTCTAGACTTTCACTGTGCATCAATTTATTTAGGGAAATGCAATCTATTCTATACAAAAATGAACAGATAGAAGGAAAAGATGTGAATAGAATCATGGCCTTAGGTGATGGGCAAAGAGTCTCCAAAGCAGAGCTCTCTCTTACACTGTCCTGGTTAAAACCTGTTTGTCTAGGGATTGGCTCAGATGCTCCAGTTCCAGCTTCCCAGCCTTCCAAGGTGCTGACGTGACCTCAGTCGTCTCTTTGCTGGAGCTGGATCCAACTAACAAAATCCAACACATGCAGGCACTTGTTTCTCCATTATCCAGTGCCTTTGAGGGCAGCAGAGAATCAGGAGTCAGTCACCTCTGCTAGTTCTGCCCTCGATAGTTTCTACCCTTAATCTTTAAACACTGCTCAAAGGCTATCAGGCAGATGGACACATCAATGATCAGTGGTGGAATTAACCAAATAAAGACAAAATATAAATCCAACTATATATTAACTAGATGAATAACAGAATTTTAGAGAAGGAAAGCATCTAGCAAACGAACCAAGTTTACCCATCTGCTGATGAAGATCCAAAGGCTTATTTCATTGAGGACTCTACATGAGGAAAGTCACCCTCCGTCCTTTTCTTCCCACCTGACTCCCTCTCTCCCTTCCTTCCTGTTTTTCAATTGCAAAGATAAAGAGAAAATAGGTTATTGAAGAGCCAGGGAAAGGGAAAATTATCTTAAGTATTACTTTACTTGATGCAAATATGATATACATGCTTATGAGTTGAGTATTTATGTCCACATGAAGAGTAGAGATGTTATTGAAAAATAACTTCTCGAGGCACCTGGGTGGCTCAGTTGGTTAAGTGTCTGACTCTTGATTTCAGCTCAGGTTGTGATCTCAGGGTTCTGAGATCAAGCCCCACCTCAGGCTCTGAACTTAGGGCAGAGTCTGCTTGAGAGTCTCTCTCTCCCTCTCCCTCTGCCCCTCCCCCTGCTCTCTCTCTCTCTCTCTCTCTCAAACAAATAAAATCTTTAAAAAAGAAGAATCACTTTTCATCTCCCTTTTGGGAAGGATTCCACTTGACAAACAGTATCGCCTATAACATGAATGCATTATCCTTAAAACTCTGCATTATCAATAATTGGTATGTCAAAATCAACATGTGTGATGAAGCCTCATCTTAATCTCCTGTGACCATTTACCACTGAAGATCTGCAAATACTTGAGCTTTCTTCTTCTACCTCTAACTAGCTCCTCATTTTAGAGGACTATGCACATAACGATAATAAAATCTAATAAAACATAACATATTCTCTTTTTTCCTTCTATTACTAAAAAAAAAAAAAAGTCCTAAAAATCTGGAATATAAATTAGAAAACACCGTCTCCTATCCTAAAATACAAAATTTACACATTTAACAACCCTTCCCCTCATTCTAAAGATGAGAATGAGGATAATATAGAACCCACTCCAATGTGCTTTTATAGCACAGAGAGAAAGCAAACTTGTACCTGGCACTTTGGAATCACTTAATAAATGATATATAGATATATGAATAAAAGTTCTGCTACTTCAGATGCAATAAAAAGTTAGCTTTCATTTTTACTATAGTATCCTTTATAAAATTATACAGTTATTTATACAAGTAGGTTAGTTACATAAGTTGGTTTGGGATATGTTTTACATTTTAATGTACAGTGCATAAGATCATTGATGCTGGGCACATAGATAACTCTCCTCATGTCTTCTAAAACAGTCCTTGTCAAACAATCTGTGAAGGACACTTTTGTTTTAATTTCCAATTTGTCAAATAAATACCTTCATTAATGCAAAGAAGTAAAATTTGAAAAATATAAAATATAAACTCACAATTTTTATTACTGTGTCAAATCTTTACAAAAGTTTTATGCAACACTTACTTAATTCCTATATTTATTTCCAGACAGACAGGTAACAAACATTTCCCAGACCACATATCAAGTAGGCTGCATATCTTTGTTACAGAGAATACACTGTTGATTTTAGAAATGATGGACAGTGACTGCTTTGTAACAAATTAAAATTAAAAATCCTTCTCATTAATGGTGTTTCACCTATATGGACCTCAATTCAAATTAGGTACAAATTTTAAAAAAGTAAAGTAACCAGTATACTTTATTCACCCCTTTGTAAAAACCACATACTTAATTTATGATTTTAAAATGTCATTGAGTGAAGAAACTGGATTTTAAGTGAATATGGATTTAGAACAGAGCAGTATAGTACAGAATAACTTCCACACTGTAGAACAGTCACTAAATAAACTATGAAAAACAAACAATAAGAGTAACATCACAGGTTTACATTTAAATAATTAAAATAAGTCCCTCACACTAATTTAACTATAATGTATTTTGGACATTTGGCAACTTGAACAGAACCTGTTGCTACTTCAGGTAGTACTGAAAGAAAAAAAAAAGTGCTATGTACTTGTATAGAGTTAAAGAGAAGTCCCAATAATGTAAAACCAACAAAGTCAAAAATATGGTAAAACGTTTAGTTTCTCTTACTGAGGAATATATAATATTTATTAAGTATTTTCTCTTCTTTTATGGTTTCAACACAATCTCTTATCAGTTTTGGCATTAATGCAAGTAACAATACACAGTTGAACTTTCCTAGGGTTGATCTTTTATATACTTCTATCCCTTTACTGATGAAAGAGTATCTCCTATATTCCTATCCCTAAACAAGTTAATAATACAATAAAACAAAGTGAGGAGGACAGAAAACTTTCTTGTGTCTGTAATGACAAAGTTTGGTTTACCAGCAATATCACTTCATACGTTTCAAACCCATCTTCAAAAAAAAAGTTCAGAATCATGAAATGTCTTCATTGGTTATTTAAAACACTATTATACAATGATTAGGATTAAAGATGAAAGTGAGGGGCAGTCTCTAAATCAACATTACAAGTGATTTCTCCAATCTGAAAGACTTTTTCTCCTTTCCTATGTCAAACTAAAGGTTTCCTTACATAAGGAAGTCAGCAGAGGTATCAGAGATGAAATGGATTGGACAGCTTCACTCCAGTCTGCTTTAAGAAAGCACTAGCTTTCTCCACATTAAGGTTTTCCCGGTGATTGACACTACCTACTAGGAAGATGATTCTGAGATTACAAAAGCAAATTAGTTTCAAAAAGAGAAAAGCATTTCCTAAGCCCAAATTAAATTCATATTTCACTTCAAAAAGCAATGTTTAAAAAATGTTTACCATCCAAAAGTGAAAATAACTTTAAGACCCAAACATAGAAGGCCACAGTTTTGAATGAATAATCCAGTGCCTTTCCGAGTACTTTTAATCACTGTCTGTATTCCAACACACATGAAATACAGTACAGCTTGTTCCACGTTTGATCCAAGATGCTAATGATAGTAGCTGTGGCAATCAAATCAGTAGCACAAATGATAGCACGTTCACACCTAAAGTGCAAAGGAACATTCTTACCACTTTATTCTCACTTCAGCTCAGTCTAAAGGACAGGAAATAATGTCATTCCTCCCTTAACAAATAAACCTGCCATTTCAGATAACTGATCCATGACGGGTTACTAGTATTCAAAACTGACACTTGGAACAGTGTCACCATGCAAGCCAATATGAAGTGATTTCCAGGCTGGACACCTGAAGCTGCTCTACAGATTCTTCACTCTCTAGATAAAACTAGGAACGAAGCCCATAGGATACATATTTTTAAAGTTATAGCAATTTTCTTTTTTTTTTTTTCAATTATCATCTATTCTCACTGGAATTTGTGAGTGGCATCTTTCAGCTGGGACAAATGTATACTCCCAGAAATAACTGACTACTTTCTGTACCCAGGAAAGCCAAGGTGTGGTACTGTTAGCAGTTGCCAAGGTATCTGTTTGCCCAACTTTTATGCTGGAGCAAAGGTAATAAGTAAGCTCTTGAAGCATGAAGTGAAAGTGGAAAAGAAAATTTGCAGATTAGATTTCCAATACTGAATTAAAATGCACAGTGCTGTACAGTACTTGATCATTAAATGCAGTACAAATAAAAACAAACCAGAGCAGTTCATAATTCACCAAGGCAAGCTTGGAGGTTGTCTTTGCACCTCTCCTTTGTTTCTGACATACAAGCAATAAGAAATTTTAAGAAGTAAGATGTCGGTCTCTTAAGATTTCAATAACTCACTACCAGAAATAGCAAAAGGAGTACATAAAAATCCACAGCATACAGCAAAATGAGTTTCAATAAGACTATATAAAATATTTAAGGGAAAGGGCCTCAGTTATTTTGAATCTACAGAAAAATGTACTCTTTATTTAACTAATAATGAAGTATTTCATTCGTTCTGCCATATTCCCACTACAGCAGAGGAAGGGGGCATGGAGAGGAAAGCAGAGCTTCTTCAGCATATCCCTGCTGATGTACAAGGCATGTATGAGGGCAACAAGACGGGAGAGTGACAAGTGAGGTAGATGGCAAGATCTTTTTCACTCTAGAATATTGGGGGTAGGCAATAATGGAAGAATGAGAGAGGCGACATGGCTAGGAGGCACAGAAATAATCTGAGGCTCAAATCCATAAAGTGGTCACAGTAATGATAACATAAACAATAACAATCAAAAGTTACTAAGTGCCCATCATGTTCCAAATACCATATGGGAGGCTTAAATACACACTTAATCTAATTCTAATTGTCTTAACAAGTAAGTGTTATCATTTCTCTTTATATAGGCAAGTCAAGTGAGGCTCAGAGATAATTAATTTATTCACACAAGGTCACTCAGTCAGTAGCTGACTATTCTTTGGGTAAATAATGATAGACTGTGATAACTACTGACAGACAGACATGTACACATGTTTATCACAGCTAATGGAAACTCTTAGATTTTAACCTGTGACTGTCTGTCTCCAAAACCTGGATTGATGACTTAATTAAAAAATCATAAAAGGCTAATCAAAAAATATTTTATTAATCCTTATAGAAGATAATCCTCTGATTTGTCAAATCAACAACTAAAAAGGAAAGACTTAATATAAGCTTAGTGGGCACTTAATAAATGTACATTGAATGAACACAAGATGACACAGGTTAGGCTTTTTTTTTTTTTTCTTTTGAGGAAAGAATAGGAAATCTCTTTAACCTTTCTTATTGCGATTTCTGTTCCCTGAAAGGGAAGTGTCTTCTTAAAATTAAATTACATCTTGGGGCGCCTGGGTGGCTCAGTGGGTTAAGCCACTGCCTTCAGCTCAGGTCATGATCTCAGGGTCCTGGGATTGAGCCCCACATCGGGCTCTCTGCTCAGCAGGGAGCCTGCTTCCTCCTCTCTCTCTCTCTGCCTGCCTCTCTGCCTATTGTGATCTCTCTCTGTCAAATAAATAAATAAAATCTTTAAAAAAAAAAAAATTAAATTACATCTTAATCTTCAATAAGTTTTTTTTTTAATAAACTTTGGATAATTAGGGAAAATAAGAGCATAATACAATATTTGAAGGGAGCTTAAGATGAGCTATTTTAAAGTATATATAGATTTGCTAAGGATGCTAATTGTTATAACTTAGAACAACTATTACAAAAATATACATTTTAAAATTATTAATCAAAAACATAGTGATCAGATTTATAAGGAAAACATTAAAACTACTTTGAATTTTCTAAAAAGAGTATATTTTGAAATGTATTGCATAAAAGGAATGCTAATTATGTCATATAAATGATGTATATTATTTTCTGCATAAAAATCATTTCCTTTATTTTAAGGCTCACACACTTCAGATTCTATTTGTAATAGAGATAAAATAGGAGGAGACAAAAAGAGTTAACTATTCTGCAAACTTTCAGAAATGCCCAACTAGTAACAGTTAACAGTAACAGTTTTGTTAAAACAAAACTTGTTAGTCTCTTAAACTACCACACAAGTGTTTTAAAAGTTTTGTTTTGCTGTGGTTTTAAAGCTTAGTGTAATCTCTCTACCATTGCTTCCAACGGGCAAAAAACAAAGAGTAAAAACTCAAATACAACAGTAAACCACAGGACAGAGACACGGCTCTCTCAGCCCATTCCTTCACAAACTTGTTGATGGTCCTGTCTGCACCATCCTAACGCCTATGTTTCTCTGGCCTTGGGCCAAGAGTATCATTTTACTCTGAGTGAAGAGAAAGAGTTTCATTCTTCCAATCTTGTACTACTTTCACCCTGACCTTGTAATCTTGTTTTTCCACATTTTCTAACTACTCACACAAAAGCTTTACCCCTAAAATATTCATACAGGATAGGAAAAGAAAAGAATGGGAAGGAGGAGTTCTCTTTATAGATAGTACTCCTAGTACTGGGCACTATTTTAAACACTGATAAGGGCAAGCATGGAAGCAGGGACTCTGCTTGCACCCAGTGAATTCAGGTAATGTATCCATTGTTCCACATTGCTATGGTCTGGTGACAGGAACCCCAACTAGAACAAGCTTGCCCTGCATTTTCCTTTGCATTTAGATGCCAACTTTGATAAGGTCACGCCTTAAAAGATCCACATAGCATGCAACACACAGATAGCAATAAAGCCTTCAGCTATTCCCATACTCAGATAAGACAGTAAAAAGAAGAGGAAATCAGAACAACATTCACATACACAAATAAGATTTACACAGCCAACCCATTTGTAACTACAGCTATCTCAATCCTTCCTCACACCAGGGACTAAGTGGAGCCAACAAGAGTAGTGAAGAGATTCCACCCCTCCTCCCTGCCCCGCTTCTAATTCCAGAACTTTCTCAGAGGAGCTCATTGTTTTTCCTCACTAGGCTCTTTGAGGAGTATCCAAAAAAATTCCTTCATCCTTTCGTTTCTTTCGATTTCAATGATGCCCTAAAATGTCCAATTCCTGACCCTTAGTTCCCCTGAAGCTCCCAAAAGATTTGACTCTTCTCCTACCCTGGAGCTCTCTCCCATGAGCTACCCATAGAAACCAATTCCCCTGATTGCCTTCCCTCCCAATCATTCCCCAAAGATCCAATCCACTTCTCCCCTACTGTTTTCCTTTCCAACTGCTCCCAAAAGAACCTGACATCACTATTAGTTAAAACACACAAGAGGTTTGGGAAGGAGGAGAAAGAATACCACTGTAGCAAAGAAACACACACACACACACACACGCACACACACACATACACACACACACACACACACTATGAAGAAATGACATTCTAATTCTTGAACTGGTTTTTCTCTTATCAGAAAGTTTTGCTTATATAGAATGCATCATATCATCTCTGATACAGTCAAACTTTCCCAAACTGCTTGATGAAACAATTTTATCTAAAACATTTAAAGAAGTGTAATATATGTGTGTGTGTATTTTCCTAATAAAAACAACACAACTGGGGCGCCTGGGTGGCTCAGTGGGTTGGGGCCTCTGCCTTAGGCTCAGGTCATGATCTCGGGGTCTTGGGATCGGGCCCTGCGTCGGGCTCTCTGCTCGGCGGGGAGCCTGCTTCCTCCTCTCTCTCTGCCTGCCTCTCTGTCTGCTTGTGGTCTCTGTCTGTCGGGTGGATAGTAGAATCTTTGGAAAAAAAAAAAAAACACAACTTACAGAAAGCTTACTAATATAAAATTGTGACAAAAATCAACACTGGAGTGCAAAGACTGAAGTGTAGAAGACCCAGGTTACCTCTTTTTTTTTTTTTTTTAAGATTTTATTTATTTATTTGACAGACAGAGATCACAAGTAGGCAGAGAGGCAGGCAGAGAGAGGAGGAAGCAGGTTCCCTGCTGAGCAGAGAGCCCTATGCGGGGCTGGATCCCAGAACCCTGGGATCATGACCTGAGCCGAAGGCAGAGGCTTTAACCCACTGAGCGACCCAGGCGCCCCGACCCAGGTTACCTCTTATCAAACACTGGAAATCAGAATTTTGAAAACAAACTTCTTCAGCCAAAACTATTGATAGATTGGGATCATGCTCAAAACTCCTGCTGGAGAATGCTATGCTCTAGCTCATAGTTTAACCAACTGTCAGAAATTCTTTATTTCATAATAATATTTACACTAAGATTTAAGAGTTCTGAAACAACTTCATTAACAGTATTTAATTTTTGCTTACTTCAGATAATAAAACAGCTCTGGACAAAAGATAAATGTATAATTTGTTTCAGACCTTTTTTTTTCCAGTCTATATATTTTTATAACCAGAAACACAGTGATAATAATTAAATGATTCCATTTTTTCCTTTTAAGATATGTTTACTTAAACATTCTTTATTTAAATTGTTGAACTTCAAAATTAACTACTTTAAAAACAAAACATGAAAAAGCATTACTATGATGACTGAAAATAACTAATCAAATAATTAGTATTCAAATATTTTAACACAGATCCTGTAATTTTTTTTTCCTGTGGTTTCTAAAAAGATAACTTATGGAAAAAGGAGATCAAACTCTTCCTGGTTAATTTAGGACATCTTTCCTTTTTCCAAAGGATGGTCTAACTACCTTTAAGAAAAAAATGATTGTTTTTAGGTTTTCCATTCTGATACCAAATTTCTAAAAGCCTTTTGCCTCATGGAAAATATAAAAGTAAAGGGTCCCCAAATCTCAAACTCCTATATCTAGCTCATAATACTATGATGAATATACTAAATGATGCCCATGTTTAAGATATAGTTAATATGTAAAACTTGGACAAGCTTACTAAAAAATATCTAATTTATAGATAATTTAGCATTGAAAGATTTTTAAAAATTTAATGTAATTTTTTGTTTCAAAATATCTCTATCTAATCTAATCTCTATCTAATATTTCACCAATCAAGTCAGCATATGGTAAAGAATAGACACATCATGCTTTATTGAGAAACAATCATCTATGTAGAAATTAACTATGTCACATGGAGGGGGAGCAAATTAGCCTGCCCAGATTCAGAAACAACAGTTAAGGTTCCCTCAGATACATAATAAAAGAGCACCATCACAAAGCACTTGGACTGTCCATAAAGGACTGTCAAAATAATGGTCCTCTGAAGACTACAGTCCCTTGCCCTCGGAGAACTTTAAGGTTTAACAAGGCAGAAAAACAAAAAGTTATTTCTTATTTGGGTGAGGTTTATTATATTTATTTCAAGAAAGAGATGATAATTTATAAGGTCTCATGGCTTCAAAGTTGTAGCTTTTGAAGGAAGGGAATCTGAACTCCAGACAAACTGTATGCCTCATTTTAAGTGTGGGAGTAAACATTCATTTTTCCAGTTTCCATTAAAATTTCAAATTCTAGAACTGTAGAACCATCTCTACATGTTTCTTTCCCTACATAAAGAAAGATTTGGTCATCTTGTAGAGAAAATCTGAACTTAATGGGTAAGGTGAATTATAGTTCAAGTTCAGTTATTGCCATACCTTTCATGTACCGGAGTTTTCTGTGATTATTTAGATAATTTATCCTGATATAAATACACATTTTTTTATGAATACTCAATAGAGGAAAAAAAATCAAACATATTTTACATATATATATATATATATATATATATATATATTTCTATACTCTTTGGAGAGATATGACAAAAATCCTAGACCTTTCTTGACAATATTTTAGAGAATTTTCCAGAATAACTGGAACATGGAATAATACATGCTGAAATGGAAGTTGAGTGATGAAGTCTGTCTATTTACTAACTGTATAGCCCTGAACAGTTCACTAACTTTTCTGTGTCTCTGTTCTTACACCTCTAAAATGAAGGGTATTGAAATATTTCTGAAAAGCTATGATTAAGTGAAATGAAAAGAATAAGGAACAGGATCCTAAGTTAGGCAAAAGGTAACATAAAGGGAACAGGGACACCAAAATGAATTGCTAGGAGGATGGAGTGAAGATAAATTGAGGAAAGATGATTGAAATGACTCAGTAGAAACCCACAAGACATCCTTTTCAGTATTTATCTCCCTAAATATTCTCCAAAGTATTCACAATAGGTGTTAATGTATTATGTCAACTAGATTAACACCAGCTGTTAAAAAAATGAAATAATGAAGACTATATAAGATACAGATTTCATTGGAAAGTTAGGGTTTTGTTTTGTTTTTTTTTTTTTTTCAAATTGAGCAGAAGTATGACAGAACTTTATACATTTCTTTTCGATTTCTCCTACATTTACATAGCACAAAACAACCTTGCTTAAATTAGCTTAATATGCAACTTTTACTCTCCTCAATGTCCTATGATCTGTATTTGTTCTCAATAAGCAGATTTACTTGTGTGAAAAGACACAAGGATCACCCTCTAAAAATCCCTGAGTTGTGGCCCACAATTTCAGAGAGCTGAGCCACATGCTGAGCTACTGAACTGATGTGACCTGAGATCTGATCCCACTGCAGTAGCCACCAGGCTACAGTGGTAGTGTTACTTTACCAAAATAAACCCCTCCCCAATACAAAAAAGTGCCAAGAGTCCTTCCAGGTGCCAACTACTATTCTTCTGGAATAAGATTCCACCAACAAAGTTAGTATAGTTTGAAATATTTTCTTTTTTAGAAGTACATATATTTAGATTCTACTACCCACCCTTAATCTATTCTTAAAGTATCTGCAAAAACACATACATATATACATACACACATATGTGTGTGTGTGTGTGTGTGTGTGTGTGTAAGCAATATAGAGTCATTGCAGAAAATTTGGAAAACTAGAAAATATAGAATGAACAAATATCATAATTCCAACACCCAGAAGACATCCACCATTAACATTTGATATATATTCTTCCCGTCATCTCTCTATGAAATAGATACACACACACACACACACACACACACACACACACGTTTATTTATATATAGTGGACTTTTGTTGACAAATCTGAGGTCCTACTATATAAACTTGGGCAGCCTTTTAAATTTCCATATTTTGCAAAATTTCTATGCTGAGGCACCTGGGTAGCTCAGATGGTTAGGCCTTCAGCTCAGGTCATGATCCCAGGGTCCTGGGATCCAGCCCCATGTCAGGCTCTTTGCTCAGTGGGGAGCCTGCTTCTCCCTCTCCCTCTGCCCTCCCCTCATGCTTTCTCTCTCTCTCTAGTGCTCTCTCTCTCTCTCAAATAAATAAATAAGATCTTTAAAAAAAACTTTATGCCATAATCACCTTTATACCACATGATTTTTAATAGCCGCATCTTACTCTATCCAGTGAAAATGCCATTTTAAAACAATCTACCATTATTTAAAAGTTTTCAAAGAATTTAAATCTAATAGTTTCCCATATTAAATATTTAATTTGAGAAGATTATTTTAAAAGTGATTTTAACAATTGATTCTATCAAACGCTGAGTAAAGGAAAAAGGCAAGTAGACACAAGCTTATAGCAGTGAAAATACTGTAATCAAGCCCTCCATTTTATTCAAATAAGTCAAATATTAGGTAGTGGCAACTGTGCATATGATCTTGTTAACATTCACCTTGAAATTTTAGGTTTGCATATCATGATTAACATAACCACAGGAATAACAAATGCTTGTATCCAGCATCTATTATGCTAAGTGTTTCCTAAAGATATTCACTCTGATCTTGACCACAAACTTCAGGGGTAAGTACTAGTATCCTTTCTTAAAAACGGAGAAACCAGCTTTCTGAAAGATTAAATAATACACACAGCTAATGAATCCTACCAAAAATTAAGATGTAGCTCTTGAATCCCATATTGAATACATGTTCGAAGTTCTAAAAAAATTGTTAACTGTATTTTAATGAAAATAAAGCCCAAGACTATTACTATTACTATGCTGTTATAGCATGGCCATTTGACAATGTTCTACCTCAGAGAGATAAGCACACAAGCAAGGTAAAATATATACAAGAATTTTTAATTATATTATAATTTTGGGGGCGCCTGGGTGGCTCAGTGGGTTAAAACCTCTGCCTTCGGCTCAGGTCACGATCTGGGGTCCTGGGATTGAGCCCCACATCAGGCTCTCTATTTAGCAGGGAGCCTGTCCCCCCTGCTACTGCCTGCCTCTCTTCCTACTTGTGATCTCTGTCTGTCAAATAAATAAATAAATAAAATATTTTTTAAAAATAATAATAATATTATAATTTTCAGTGTTGCATGTTATATATAACAATGTCTGGTAATTTTTAAGATAAATTCCAGTCCTAATTTTTGTTCAATCTTATTTTTTCACTGCCACTTACATACATACATACATTGATGGTATTAAAGTGTTAAGATATCAAGACATAGGGGCACCTGGGTGGCTCAGTGGGTTAAAGCCTCTGCCATCGGCTCGGGTCATGATCCCAGGGTCCTGGGATCGAACCCCGCAATCGAGCCCCGCGATCGAGCCCCGCGTCGGGCTCTCTGCTCAGCGGGAAGCCTGCTTCCCTTCCTCTCTCTCTGCCTGCCTCTCTGCCTACTTGTGATCTCTGTCTGTCAAATAAATAAATTAAAGATCTTAAAAAAAAAGATATCAAGACATAAAATGCAATTAAAATTATTAAATGTCTACAAGAAATAAAACTTCCACCAAATGATACAAGTGTAAGGGATCTGCATTGAAATTGTACCTGGGGAAAGCAAACTGATGGGTTATGCTAGTCTTTTACAGTTCCATTTGCAAGAAACTGGGGTTGACATTTTTAGTCCCATTTCATAGGAAAATTAAGTTCTCTAGGAACATATATAAAGTGGCATAGTTTGTTATTTTGTGTTTATCATTTTTTTGGTTGAATGGATCCATAGTTTCACGGTTCAAAATTTGAAAACATATAAATAGAGAAATGTCTTGTTTTTTTTAAAAAAGTGTATAGTAAAGAATCTTGCTTCTATTCCAGTTCTCTACCTACTCAGCTCCCACTGCTCTACCAACATACCCCGTAAACAATTAACCAGCTTATTGCTTTCTCATATATATTTTCAGATCTTAGCAATACATTTTGGAAATCTTTCAAATTCATAATTTTTCCTCATTTTTTGTACACCTGCATAGCATTCCATTATGGATGTACCTAACTTACTTAACCTTTCCTCTACTGATAGATGCTATCTGCAAAGTAATTCCCATCTTTTGCTCTTAAAGACAAAGCTGCAATGAATCAATTTGTACACTTAACATTTTATAAGTATATAAGATAAATATATAGAAATAAGAATATTAAATCAAAGCTTATATGCATTTGTTCCATTTTACATTCATAACAACTTACATTCCCATTAAGAGTGGAAAGCCCTCATTCCCTTGGATCCTTGCCAACAAGCAGGCTGTTACACATTTGGATTCTTGCTAATGTACTAGATTAAAAATGTTGTTGGTATAGTTTAAGATTTCTCCTATTTTGAACCAAGTTAAAAAATTCTTCACATGTGTAAAACCCGATGGTATTTCTGGTGAAATATAGTTCACCTATAGTGATCTATAGGCAAGGATACTTTGACACTTTGACCAGATTGCCATTAGGTCTTTTTTGTCAATTATTATGAGCTGTTGCTATCAGGGAGATTAGATCTTTATTCATAATGAGTTGCAATTTCCACCTCAATTTGTCACTTATCTTTTGGTTTTGCTTCTGGTATTTTGTTGCTATAAGTACAGAAGTTTTAAATTTGTAAAATTTCAAATATATTCATCTTTACATTGACTTTTGGATTTTGAATTTTCTTTTATTAAAAAGGTTTTCCTTATACTAAGACCACAAGGAATCCATATTTTCTTCTATTACTTTTATGTTTTCATATTTCACATTTAAACATTTGTTCTAATTCAGTGCTTACCCTGATGTTCAGCATAAGATAGAAAAGATGTCCAGTATACTTGTCAAAGAAAACAGTATTACTTTCCATTTTAAAAACCTCTCTTGCAGATTATTTAATATAAATAACATTCAGTTCAATGAAATTTGCATGTCAATTTTGAACTTTCCTATGATTCCATTATTTTGTTGCCAACATTTTTCAACTGATTCTCTGAAATTTATGGGTATTAAATCTTCTCATCTGTAAAAAGCAACTATTCTGTATGTCTTTCTAATTTTTATGCCTTGTTTTCTTTTATCTAACTGTACTGGCAACTTTCTTCAATGTGATACTAAATAATAGTGAATAAAGTGAACCAAATTTGTTCTTGTCTTTCTGATGCTAGTAATATGCCTCATGTGTTTTCTCACCAACTGTATTAGCTTTGGGGATAAAAGAAGTAGTTTTTATCACGTTGAAAATGTCTCTTTCTAATTCTATTTTACTGAGTGTAGAGAATGGTTGTTAACTTTTTATCATATGTCTTTTCAGTGTCTATAAAGATAATATTATTTTTCTCCTAATATGATAAATTGTAACAATTTTCCTACTATTGAGTTATCCTGACATTGCTGAAATAAACCTCACTTGTTGGTAAAATATTTTTATTTTAATGGAAACTAGACTGTTAAATTGTTTTTAGGAATTGTCACTTATTTGGGACTATGATTATCATTTGACCACATTAAACTACAAAAGGTCAAATCTTAAAGCAATAAAAAATAACCAAAAAGATCTGGAGAGGAGAACTTGAGTTTAGTTTGGAGGTTGCATATAAATTAATTGATTATATTGGGTTGTTACAATTCCATTGGTTAGAAACTGTGGGACTAACATTTTTAGTCCTGCTCCACAGGAAATTATATGTTCAGCAAAGAAGGCTTTTATTCCAACATTGTGTGGATTTTATACTTTAATAATACATTAATTTGACCTAATAAAGAATTACTGAATACCAATTATTTTCTAAGAACTGAGTGGCCCTATAGTGTAGTTAAGTGACTTGCAGACGTTTTTTGACCTGAATACACAATAAGAAATACATTTTTTATTACAACTCAGTATAATGTATATCTATGTGTATCTAAATATATATTCTTATGTTTATGAAAAATGGTTTCATAAGACAATATTTACACTTACTACACATAAGGTACAATTAATACACACAATGTTAGCTTCTATCCCATTCTTTTTTTTTATTCCATATCATTTTTATTAAAGTGCTACTTGCAACACACTATATTGGTTTTCTAATCCATAATAAATTGCAATCTATAGTTTGGGGAAAAGTGTCATACTAGCTACTAGAACTAGTTGTTGGCCACCAGAACGAGGATTCTAAAGCCAGCCTGCCTAAGCTTGAATCACAGTTCTACCTCTTAATGACTTTTCATTGGACTTCTGTGTCTCATCTACAAGACAAGGGCAACAGTACATACCTCACAGAGGTCATATTAAATTAGTGAATACTTATAAATATATATTTCAATAATAAAGTTGAATAGTTGGATGAAATACTTCCTTGAGCTTATACGCGCCAGAAGAAAAACAGCATCTGAGGAAAATACATTCTTAAAATATAGAAACTAAGGAAAAATCGGTAAAAACATGGACTTCCTATCATCTACTATAAATGATTATGAGCATTCCAATATGATCTCAAAGTCTGATCTGGACCACGTCTTCTCTTCCAAGGCCTTAGAAATTATTAACAAATATTTGCTTAATTACATAAGCATTATGTTCTCCATTTTATTCTCTCTTTACATACAGATGCATACAAGTCGTTTTAGGGGTTACATGGAACCAATATGCATGCTAAAAAATTATAATTTACCAGGACATTATAAAGAAGTCAGCAGACATTATGATTCTTAATTACATACTTTTTAACTATTCCACAGAAACATATAAATATCTCTGATAGATACAGTCTAATGCTCCCAATTTTCAAATCTGTAAACTAGATAAAGAAACACTTTGAAGCTATGTTTCTTAAGATACTTACTTAAGATAGGCTTATTACCTATCCCCTACTCCTTACTGCTTCTGATTGAGTAGTGAAAAGGTAATCGTACCTGCAACATAACTATAAGTATGTCCAAAAGACCTCAGTAACTAAGTTCCTGGAATACAGGGGTTCAATGTCTCTTACCCATAACTCCTACAGAAGTTGGTAGCACTAAGAGAGGTGATGTGAACAAATATTTACCTAGGGAGTAGAGAGAGCTTGCCCTCCTCAGATCTATATGCTAATTCTTAGGGAATTCAAAATGAAATGGACACAGGAATGTGGCAAATTCTATAGAAAAGGGCAAAGGTATCCTACGATCATTTCCATGATAACAAAAATTAGCTTATTTTATCCACCAAGACTAATGTACACTCATGCTGGCTCTCGGCACAGCTATAGCAAAGGACAGTCCAGGTGATAGCTATATCATGGTACAACTCTTTTTTTTTTTTTTTCCTTAAAGATTTTATTTATTTATTTGACAAGGAGAGAGAGAGGCAGGCAGAGAGAGAGGGGGAGGCAGGCTCCCTGCCAAGCAGAGAGCTCGATGCAGGGCTTGATCCCTGAGCCGAAGACAGAGGCTTAACCCACTGAGCCACCCAGGCGCCACTCATGGTACAACTCTTAACTCAGTTTGAAATGGTAGGCAGAGAGTACTGTAATCGCTAGAGTACTAGGTATAGAAACATCTTAAATCTAGCCTGCAGGAAAGAATCCCTTTACTCCCTCCTTAACTTTCAGTATTCCAGGGCCTCTCCAAAACAAACTTTGGAACCAATGAAGAATAGATATTTATCAGCCATAATTTCACTCCTCTGTCACCTTGCTAGAATCTATACTTTATACATATCAAATATTAATATTTAGGCTGCCTCTGGTAAATATGCTACATTAGTTTAAATTCAATCTCGAGAAATCCCCTAATTATGCAAGTGTCTGTCTCTCCAAAAACGAAAGAGAGTCATGTTTGAAAGTTAGTTTGCTTTTTTTTTTTTTTTTTAGTTTTTTTTTAAGTACCCTCTGTACCCAATGTGGGGCTCGAACTTACAACCCCAAAATCAAGAGTTGCATGCTCTACTGACTGAGTCAGCTAGGCACTCTGAAAGCTAATCTACTTTTGAAGTAAGAAATTTTTTCTCTATTCCTTCCTTCCTTCCCTTTCCTTCCACACCTCCCTCATCCTCTCTTTTTCCAATTGTACCTATGACATTTGGCTCATTTTTTTTTCCTAATTGTGGTGGAGGGATAAAGAGAGGTATTTGTTTAGTTTTAACATGTTCCTAAATCTGACTAGGATTGTATTCCTACATCTGGCATCTATTCACCAAGGAGCGGCAAGGTACATGAGTTTGACAGAAATAAAGGTAAATGAATATTTTTATACTTATCACAGGGACGGCAAGTGCTAGCAGGCTGGTAGGACCCCATCTCCCACTGAAACGGTAACACCACCCTCTTCCTGAGATACCTATAGCAATGAGTCCTGCCTAATACATCTGCCAGAGCCTTGTTCTTTGCCCTTAAATGACTTCCTGAATTCCTTCAATATTGATACTAACTCCAAAGTTTAAGTTCAAGTAAGAGCTGGCTGAAAATTTTCAATATATTTTCAGTGTTTGTATTTGTGAACCTGTGTGTATTGTAAAGACAAAGGTGTTTTTATTTTTTTTACTCAGACAAGTACTCTGATAGTTTTATTTTGATAGATCCTAAATGTAAATCATTACAGAAAAATCTAAGAGTACTTTGGTTACATAAAATATTAAGTAAGAAAAACTAGCTTTTGTTATTTTTTTGTTATTATTTTTTTGCCTTTCATGTTTCACCCACTGATTTACTGTTGGATAGACTTTAGAAACATACTTTATCAGTGAGCATAGTGATGCATACACTGTATGAACTAGACACATTCACACACATTAAAAAAAAACTTCATGAAAAAGAATATGAAACCCAGGTAAGAGATCCCTCAAAAAGAGACAACCTGCCCGCCAAGTGCATGAAGATCTGATGTTCCACAGTATCTAATCTAATATGGCATAAACCTGTTTAAAGCATAAACCTCTCAAGAAACAAAAGCATAAACCTACACAGGGAAAGCCTTCTAGAATTAAAGCAAATGTACATCAACTCTTAAAAGCCACCAAAGAGGAATTTCAACCAGATTCTAAGAAGACAAAATCACAAGTAAATTAGGTAATGCTGGGGCAAAGTAGCTGTGGAAAAGCTGGGTAATAATGTGTACAATCTCATACATTATCTCATATTTTATGTTGCTATGTAGGTCTTAATCTAATTTCACTTACTTGATACTCAATAAATGTATTGAACTTTTAGTTTATGCAAAACACAGGCCTACAAAAAGAAAATTATACATTTTTATGCCTCAGATATGAACAGTCCTGATATAATGGAGTTGTGGCGGGGGGGATACTGATTGGAGAGAAAATAAGACTTATCCCCTCCTGAATAAACATGCTATCTTATTAGTTAGATGAAATTCTATAGGCTTAAAACAATGGAAGAATTAAATCTCAAATGGAATAGTTCCTCTTATTTCTCTGCCACCCTGGGAAAACGTCTGTTTTCATAGTGAGGTCTCTCCATATGATAGCAGACTAATCGGTACAGGTTCTTGAGATAATGGAAGCTCGCCTGGCTAAGCAGGCAGCCTGCCCATCAACTTCAGATCCACATATCTCCCGAATTACAATCAGAGACTGGTGTTCACACCCTGAAACCAATCCATCACTCTCATCTCCTGCCTTAAAAATATATTAAAGGGAGAGGTGAAGGCAGTGCATGACTCAAACCATGTGGATCTCAGCAAATATGTTCCATTAACTCTCATGGAATAGTCATAATCGGCATTAGACCAAGTTTTCCCCACCAAAACCAAAAGATAATAGAAATGCCACATGCCAAATGTCAGTAAACCAAGAAAATCTAATTACTTACATAGCAAACTTAATACCTAGATCTTATTTTACTTTAAGGCATTTTAGAAAAGAAACAGCTATCTCAGAATCATCATTTGAGTGTATCATGGGAAAAAAGTAGCCGCGTAACACTGACCGTTTTGTAGAGCAGGTACACAAAAACAGGGTAAAATTCTTACACATACCAAAGCACTGCCTGAATCTCTTTTAATATGAAAGAATAATAGATGATACATTATTGATTTTCTGGTTAATAACACTATTTGTAGGAAAAACAAGGTCATTTATTAAGATCTTAAGTGGTAAACTCTCACTCAGTTACAGGAACACAAAGAGATGCACCGGTAGGTTCAATTACCACAGAATAAAATATTTTGTGGTTGTTAAAAATCACAATGAATATATGTGCGGAGTAACATGAGAAAGTGTTCAGAGTGTGTATACTGTTAAGGGAAAAATAATCATATCATAAATTATTTTTATTATATGATCCCAGCCATTCCTATGTTTATAGGGGCATAGAAAATGACCTGGATAGATAGACTTTGTGCTGTTAAATAAATTAGATGCAAATCACTTAGAACAATGTCTGATATATAGTAAATGCTATATAAGCATTTCTGCTATTATTATTTTGCATAGTAATTGGTTCTGATTGTGAGATTGAGTGCTTTTCCCCTTTTACTTAAGCATATTTTCTTTTTCCCCTTAATTAACCTGCATTCATTCTATTTAAAAAATTTACAGTGAAGTATATACATCATTAAAATATACTTTACTAAAATCATCATTTTCACATCCAATAATCACAATGCAGGAAAATTAACCCATATAACAAATCCTTCACATAATGAGTATCCAATAATTTTTACTCAATGGCATTGAAGGTAAAATTCAGTAGGAAATAAGCTCAGAAATAAAGGTATCTAGAAAGGAAAAGAAACAAACATTTGAAGTTTAGACATCAGAGTGTTCTGTGCTGTTCTATTAATGAAATTAATTTCAGAGAAGCTCTTGACCCCAATAAACAAACCAACATCCAACGAGTCATCATTATTCAACACTGCCTCCCTAACTTAGACAGTGACAGGAACTACCGCCATTCATCCCACAGTTCTTCAACAGCATTTCACATTCACAGGAGCACTTACTAGGTGTGCCAAACTCTGCTACAGCTTCATGCTTCATCTCACTTAATTCTCCCAACAGCCCTATGAGAGAAGTGTGCTTCACAACCTTCAGGGCCGAGGGAGATAAAGACGAGGTTAAGTAACTTATCCAAGATCACATAGCTGACAAGTGGAGGCAGGATTTGAACAGAGGCAGAACTTAGGACCCAGCT
The DNA here is from genome assembly GCF_963455335.1 of Martes martes. NCBI lineage: Eukaryota > Metazoa > Chordata > Mammalia > Carnivora > Mustelidae > Martes > Martes martes. The sequence continues at coordinate 172,807,885 of NC_137890.1, read as the reverse complement.
TCTAATCAGCAGTTACTGAGCATCTACTATGTGCAAAATGTTAGGTACTTCAAATAACTGATCGCTGCCCAACTGCCAACTTGCCAGGGTCTCTAACGATTATTCTCAGTCAGCCCTCTTCCAACTCTCAATCTGAGTCCCTGCCTCTAGCTCCAGAGCCACTGTAACTGCATTTATCACCGCCATCACCAGAACTGGGACTGCCATCACTCTGTTGTCCATTCCTGACTACATATGGAAAAATGCATTCCTCAAGTTCTGATCTGTGATTTGAAATGTACTTCCTCATAAATGATGAGTCTGAATAATACTATTAAAACGACCAGTCAGATAAATGTCACAATAACCAAGCTTTTTCATTGGTTATTCTGGAAATTTAACCATGATTTTACCATGGTTCCACATAGAAAAATTCTTTTATTTCTTAATTTTATTTTTTATTTTTTCTTGCCAAAAAAATTGTTTTTTTTCCCTTCTAGCATCCAGTTTTATAATATCAGCGATTCGTGTAACCATGACCATAATCAAGATACAGAACAAAACTACATTCTTAATAAAAAAGAAAAGTGGCTTATAAATGGATTTAAATGCAATTCCTGTTATATCATTCCAACTGATCAGGTATTCCCTCCTTCTAGGACAAATGCATTGGATACCAAATTAGGAAGGTTTGGTATATTTTTGCAAAATATATTTTTATACCTGTGTATTTTCACTTTACAGATATTTAAAGTTGTGGCTTTATGGGGGCTTTATCAAAACAGCTATAGCGCTCTTCCATGGCAGAGTTTAGACAACTGTGGAAAGTATTAAATGAGCACAACTTTTCTACACTGTACATGACTGAGCACTCCTTATCCACAGACAAGGGATGGGTGGAGGTCTGTGGTCTGAGAATATCAAGTGCATATTTATACAGTATTCAAAGACATTTGTAAATGTGTTCTGTATTTATGAAACTGTTAACCAGAAGTTTCTTATATCAAAACAAAACAAAAGTAAACAACATCAACTCCAACAAACTAAAAAAGGGAGTTTCAAATCTGATCATTAACTCAAGCTAGTATGGCTTTACAGATACATTCACCTGAGAATTTCCCCCACCTCCAAAATTAATTGAAAGAGGGTCAAAGAATGGCCAAGGAGTCCCTTCCAGATCCTAATATACTCTAATACTTTTCAACCACAAAATTAGTCTTTACTGCTGATATTTAGTACTCGTGGAATATAAGTCTCCACTCAGGTCTGGTACTGTGGTTGAGCTGGGAAAACAGTTACATTGATGACATCAATTTGGTAGAAAATAAAAGAATATTTTTCAAGGCCCCAAACATCTTCTCCATACACTCCAGTGTGACTTGGTGCTTGAAATTTCCTCTACTAGATTTTTATCACAACTTGAGAGCGAGTTTCTAGAAAAAGCTCTCTTAAAGCATATATGTTACTATAAAACAATAATAACCCACTAAAAACAAAGTCACTTCCTAAAATCTCAGCTTGAATGAGTTTACTTGAATTGTTCTACAACAGGACAGAAAGCCGAGAAAAGGTTTCCTAGGGCCATAGACAGGTTTTGATGTGGATGAAGAGGAGTTGTGGAGACACATAAGAGAATCGTGCAACCCTGAAAGGAAGGCAGGACAGAGTGGGAAAGTAAAGTAGCAAGAAAGCACCACACGGGAAGTGGGTTTCTAAAGAGGAGTGCTAAGGAAGAAGAAAGAATAGCAAAAGGGGCCCAAAGACAATTCAGGTACTTCACGACAGCTAGTCTTATCTACATAACCTTTGCTGGGGCACCAGCGGCATGCCCCTTCCTGCCTTCTCAGTACTCATCCCACCACAACCTCATTTTTTTTTAATGAAATAGGTCAGCTTGACAAAGGGCAAATAAGTGAGCTGAAACAAATTTCCCGAGGTTTAGCCAGAGGAGATTTCAACAGAAGTCTAAAATCATGAGCCAGCATAAACAGGATAGATGCAAGTGTGGGAAAGAAGAAATATGAGAAGGACAAAGAAGCGTGTACATGTTACAAATGACACATACAAGGAAGTCCATTCGGATTTTGCTTATTAATACTCCAGCCTACCACGCGGCCCAGCCACAGAGGGACCCATCCTGGCTAGCTCCAAATGACATGAAGCATGACCTGAATAGCCTTGAGCGCTGATTGCATGACTATCTCCAGAGTTCTGGGTTCAGAGGTGACCACCCTAAATGAGTCCTTACTGCAACCTGTTCACATATGGGCAGATGAAAACTGGCCTTTGCTGTTTGATCTTTTTCCCCCCCAACTAAGGGAGCCACCTCTACCTGCCTTTCCTCAAAGGCAGTCCCCGCTTCACTTCATGAAAACCCATTCCCCAGTGTTCACAAAACATTGGGAAAGGTGCACCTACTGTGTGCCACGTGCAGGGGCAATATTGCAGGTACACCAGTAAACAAGGCATGGTCTCTACCCTAGAAGAGCTCAGGCTGAAATGGGAGAGACAGAAGACATGCAATCATAGAAGGTGGTAAATGTTACGGTGGAGATACATACATACTCAGTACTACAGGAATATGCAGAAGTAGCTCAAGTTTTAAAGAAGCAGTAATATTTGCTCTTTAAGGAATGGGACTTTGCCTGGTGGAGAAAAGGAGATAGAAATTCAAGGAAAAGGGAAGGGTTTATGCAAAGAAAAGGCGATATGAAAGAGCGTGCTGTTCAAGACCTGAAAGGCTTTGCATGGGGTAGGTGAAAGGGAATTTCAGGAAATGAAGATAAAAAGATTGTGTTGTTTAATGAAGGAAGTAGTATAAAATACTAAAGATAGCTTATTAGCTCTTTGTAGCTCCCCGAAGGGATGGGGAGTCGTGAAATTTTTAGGAAGAGAAATGATTTGTATCATATGAATAGGTGACAAGACTACAGAAAGATGATTAATTCTATGAATATAACTAGAACATATACGACCTCCAATTCTTCCTGAGAAATCGGTATATCCTCTGCCTTAATTATATGGATATAATTGGGAAACTCTGTTATGTTTGCCCGAATATCTCACTCATGTCTGAAATATTCAACTGATATTTAACCTTTTATTTATTTATGATTTTTACTAAATTTCATTCTCTTTAAAGGAGGAATGCATTTTTCTTCTCTGTCCTACACATAATATTTTCATAAACCAAGTATCCAATAAATACTAATTGATTAATATGCATAATAACCCTATATGATCTCTTCTGTAAATCAGTTTTATGCTTTCTGATTTTATTTCTACCCATTGTATTATTTTTACCAATTTTATTATGTCCTCCAATTCTATTTCTAGTCTATTTTTCTAGACTACTGAAGAAAAATATAAGGTCAACCAGGTAAGTGTTTGCACAAGTGCATTTAAAACATGCATCTCTTCTTTCCTTTTGGCTCCAGCTCGTGGGGATACGGCTTCCTATCTTAGACAAATCAGTACTTGGGTGCCACACTGATACCATTAGCTATATTTCTTACATGCAGTAGTAATTCAATGTGGAAGTTGGAACCCCCATGAAACTGCTTAACAGATCACATAGAATGTTTCTGGAATTTCACCAATATTTTTTCTAACAACCACAGCAGATAAGCAAAAGGACACTAATGAAATGTTTGTGATTACTTTTGTAATAATTGGTCTTAGCTGACTGGTTACTAAATTTTTTGACAGCATCACGGAGGTACAACAAAGAAAAAGTTAACTATAGCACCGGACTTCTATAACTTTAAAATGATCATTATGATTTTTTTATACATTATACATATATTTTTATACAATATACATATATTTTTATACAATATACATATATTATAACATTTTTGTAGAGACAGCTAAGAATAATGTTTGTTACCATTCTTCATAGTTCCTTCTCAATTTGGTTAGAACTGAGCACTAATCAGCTGTTGAAAACTAGATTGATTATTTCTGAAGTGTCAACAGATACATAAGCTCCCTGGCTGAAACAGGAACGTGTATCCATTTTTCCTAAACAGGCTGAAGGAATACAACTGAGAAAGAAATGAAGAGAAAAAAACGAATCTCATCAAACCCAGTGTGAAAATGTTGCATATAGTTTTATAAAATATCCCAAGCAAAATTAACAGGAAGGCCAAGAAAAAGGAAAATGACCAAAGGCAGGTAGAGAAAAAGAATACAGACTTTTGCCTATTCCAATAAAACAACATAAAATATCTTTACATTATCCTTTTTTCTTGAAAAGAGCATCCACAGGGCGCCTGGGAGGCTCAGTGGGTTAAAGCCTCTGCCTTCAGCTCAGGTCATGATCTCAGGGTTCTGGGATCGAGCCCCACGTTGGGCTCTCTGCTCAGCGGGGAGCCTGCTTCCTCCTCTCTCTCTGCCTGCCTCTCTGCCTACTTGTAGTCTCTGTCTGTCAAATAAATAAATAAAATCTTAAAAAAAAAAAAAAAGAAAAGAGCAACCTCACTCTCCCACATCCTGCAAACCCTAAAGATACAGTTCAGTCATATCCCTATACTAGCACTGCAAAGTAAAGAACGTTTTAGAGTCTGGTGGTGGTAACAAGCTGCAATTCTTTGGCTCCTTGGAGCAATCACATCTTCCTTCCCAGTGCAGTCCTTTCTAATTCCCTACATTTATGCTATTTGAAAGTTTCCTAAACTTGCCTCATCATTAGTATTATAGAATTACAGATTCCTTCCTGGAAGATCTGGACTCAGTACACCTATGGTGAGGTGTGGGACTCTTTGTTTTTACATGCAAACCAGATGATTGTTAGGATCAAGCAAGTTTGACCAACAGAGCTTTAAAATTGTTTTTATTTTTTTTATTTTTTAAAATAATTTGGTTATAAGGATTATTCTTCCCCAAGAATTTCATAATGTCCTTGCCATGACACTGGTAGCATGTGAACTTGCTGAAGCACCCTTATCAAATCTGCAGTGACATGATTAAATGGGCCAACACATTTCCTAAATGTACAGCCAATCATTTCTCAGCCAATGAGTGCCCTAATTAGATAATTCTCTAAAATAAAGCAAAGACAGGTCTGACAAAACATAGCCTGACTCATCAAGAGAAATTTCCACCCTCCATGGCAACGTTTTGCCACCAGTGATCTGGAACACTGGTACATCTCTGGAGTTAGGGTCAGCTCCTCCCCAAATGTTCACAAAAAGACAAAGCAAGCTAATTTCCCTATTAAATCAGAGTGAGTCACCATCCTAACAATTTAGATTGTTAAGGTGCGTATATCGAAATATATGCTTCTGGCAGGGAATTCCATATTCCATATTGTAATTCCATATCCTATTGTAGTATTTTGTAATTCCATGTCCAATTACAATAGTAAACCCAAAAAAGGCACAGCGGCACTGTCACTCGGGCAAGGGAGAAATAAGAAGTCATAAGCCAATTCAAATATCACTAATGTCCTGGGAGGAACAAATGGGGATGCCTAAAACTCCTGTCAGGGAATTTCATTTATCTTTTTCACCTAGGAATCTTTCCTAAGAAATTTCACCTGGAAAATTAAGCTTAAATTTCCACATCCAAAGCTAAATTAATCCCTGAAAGATGACCCAATCTCCTTTATATGAATTTTGCAACATTTCCCTATACGCCTTACTTTTAAGTCCCATTTTTAAATCTCAAAGCATTAAGATTTAGATAACAAAGTAACTACTAAAACATCTATGCACAAAGTTAAAATTTTGCATTCCATTTGAAATGGAAACATAATCGGTGGATGTCTGTCTTGAAAACGTGTAGTTTTCTGGCAAAATATCATCTTAACTATGATTTAATTTGAACTGTCCAAGAAAAGACTTAAAAAGTTATTTAAGGGTAAATAGCTCAAAGTACCATTAAGATGGAAATTATTGAAAATAGAACCAGGGATTTTGGGGGTTTTTGTTTGTTTGTTTGTTTGTTATTTAGCCATTCTTAAAGACAGTCTACTTGTAGCTGTTTGGGCGAAAATGGAAAGGCAGGGCATTTATGTTAAGTATTACCCCTGTGGCATTATTCCTCAGAAGAAATCCTGATAGTCTTTCAAATATAAGGGTCAATGCAAAACTCTAAAAACTTACATGAAAACCTAGCTTACAAGCACTAATATAGAACAAAGCATCTAAAATTCCCTTTAGATCCTTAGTTTCTGTCTTTGTAAAAAGCAGTGACATTCCAGAGAGGCAGACGAGAACTCAATATAAGAAAGAACTTTCTAAGAATTAGAGCCGATCAACAATGCAACAGTAAGCTTCCTTCCTCTAGCACTGGAAGGAGTCAAACAAAATCCCAGAGACCACCTGTCAGGCATGCTGTCAAGGATATTCTTGCTTTGTTTAGAAAGTTGTTCTAAACGACCCCTGGGGTCACTTCCAAGTAAGTGTTTGATTCATCAGGGTTATTTTCAGTGGTGAGATGAATGGCGTGGGTACACACACACACACACAGTAGCCCCAGTAGAAAACTTGGAAGCCTGCTATTTTTAAATGTGATTTTGTAGGCAAAAAGCAGAGGTTGAATCAGCTATGTCCTCCTCACACCACCATTCCAGGGAAGAGAGAAAGGGAAAGAGGTACAAGTTTGCTCTACCTTAATATTCTCTTTGAATTAAAGAACAACCCCAGGTGCTGGTGACCTCTAGCACATTCTGTAGCAGGCCACAACAATCTAGTTCTTAGGACAGAGTAGGAGCTACAAAACCAGAAAACAAAGTTGGATACATAATTGCTCATGGAAAACATATTTGTCATGTAATAAATCTTCTCAGCTCTCAGTATATTTCAGTTCCCCATGTGAGTAAATCATAGGGCAAGTCTAAACCCAGGAGTTTCCAGAAAAGTGTACGAGAAAACAAAGAGGACTAGACTCCAGTATTTTTCAAGATTAGACTTAGCCTCTGAGCTTCTAGGCAATTCAAATTGCTTATCGACTGAAAGGCTCAGAGATCTCCACCAGTCTTGAAATAGGAAAGGAGAAACTGGCTCCTACACTTATCCCCTTCTTATCCCCTTATATCTCACCTAGCATCTTAAATGTCACAGTTAATCAAATAATTTTTAAGTAAAACCTTATTTTTATTTCTGTATTCTTTGCTTGCTACTTCTGCCTTTTTTTCCCCCCTCCAAGTTTTTACTTGGAGTTTCAGGTGTAGAATTTAGTGATTAATCACTTACATACAACATCCATCACAAGCGCACTCCTTCATCCCCATCACCTATTTAACCCATGCTCCCACCCACCTCCCCTGTGGTAACCATCAGTTTGTTCTCTGTAGTTAAGAGCCCATTTCTTGGTTTGCCTCTCTCCATGTTCATTTGTTTTGTTTCCTAAATTCCACATATGAGTGAAATCCTACAGTATTTGTTTCTCTAACTTGTTTTGCTTAGCATCACACTAACTCCATCCACGCCATTGCAAATGACAAGATTTCGTTCTTTTTGATAGCAGAGTAATAGTCCACTGTATGTTGGTGTGTATGTGTATGTGTGTATGTGCCACTTCTTTATCCATTCTTCAATTGATTTCAGTTCTTTCCCTAATTTGGCTATTGTTAATAATGCTGCTATAAATATTAAGGTGCATGTATCCTGTTAAAGTATTTTTTGTACCCTCTGGGTAAATACCTAGTAGCGCAATTGCTGGATCATAGAGTAATTCTACTTTAAGCTTTTTGGGGAAACGCCATACAGTTTTCCAGAGTGGCTGCACCCGTTTGCCTTCCCACCAACAGGGTTAAGAGGGTTCCCCTTTCTCCACATCTTCAGCAACACCTGTTGTTTCCTGTGCTGTTAATTTGAGCCTCTCTGACGGGTGTGAGGTGATATCTCATGATAGCTTTGATTTGGATTTCCCTGATGATGAGTGATGTTGAGCATCTTTTCATATGTGTGTTAGCCATCTGTGTGTCTTCTTTGGAAAAATGTCTATTCATGTCTTCTGCCCATTTTTTAACTGGATTATTTGTTTTCTGGGTGTTCAATTTTATAATCTCTTTATATATTCCAGATACTAATCCTTAACCAGATATGTCCTTTGCAATATCTTCTCCCATTCCACAGATTGCCTTTTAGATTGTTTCCTCCTTCTACTTTTTAGATACACATTCTTTCCTCTCAAAATAACTGCTGCTAAATGGATAGCCAGGTTTCATCATATAACGAAGTTTCATTAACCTCTGAACTTTACTGAAGTGCTGTGCTAAATACCTTGGATGGATTTCTTACAGGATGGGCCAAGATGAACCAACCGGTGAAACAAAATCTACGTCTTCCACTATAGTGTATTCAACATTCTGAAGTTTTACAACATCAAATGATAGACATTCTTTCATCAAATCTGCCTCAAAACACGAGCCCCAAAATAAAACTTTTTTCTTCCTTTCTCAAAGTTCTTATTAGAGCTTTTAATTATAATTTCCCTGCATGCTAAAATGGAAATGAGCCTTGGGGACAAAAATTAGACACAGATATCCCCACCAATAAATATATGAAATAATGTTTAGTAACCATGACTAAGAAATCTCAAACATCCTTACCTACTATTTTTCCCCATCAGACTAACCAAAATCGATAGTGAAATGCAATGTTGTGAAGAACGACAAAACAGAGACTCACAAGCTACTTGTAGTGTGAACTGGTGATCTTTTCAAAAGGCACTTTGACCACACTTTGTCCACCAAAATGGTCACTCCACAGATTCCCTGACATAGCAAATCTACAGCCAAATTAGCGTAAGGATGTATGTAAAGGTGAATACATGGACAAGGAGAGTCACAATGACACTGTATGTAAGATCAAAAACCTAGAAACAAAAGAAATGATCATCAGTGAAGGACTAGCTAAATAAATCACAGTGTATCCTTGGTGTATAACAGAATTACACGCACTCAAGAACAAAGTGTTGGTATAAAAAAAGAAACCAACCCCTAAATGAAAAATCAAGTCCTAAGTCAGTAGGCACAGTGTAATCTTACTTGTATTAAATGAAAAAATACATAGAGACATGGTGATCTATATTCCAGCTGAACTACCACTGTACTGAACATGCTAGAACGAATATATGAAAAAATTATGGAAAGACAATTCAGAAACTAGGGATGGGGATTACCAAGGCAGTAGGGCCTTTACTTTTCATTTTATGTCTTTCTTCACTGTTTTAATTTTACACTACATTCCTGTATCACTTTTCTTTAGAATCTTTATGTAGACTACTCTTCAGCCCGATCATGGCAGAATTTGGTAACACTGGCCACATCCCCTGTGGGATGAAGCTCACTACCCACACCCTATCATCCCTAGCACTATCATACCCTAACACCAAAGTTCCAGTTCGGAACTTACGTAATGGATGGTTTCAGAGCTGACATTTCCTCCACCACCTTCCTTCTTTCTTCACATCCTTATGTTATTTGTGCTGATTTGAGTCCCTTTCTCTAAAATATACGCTTTTCCGATAGCAGGGTCAATGTTGTCCCAATCCTTCCTTCCCCCCAAAGCATCTAGCACAATGCTTAGCAGGTGCAAGTTAAAAACTAAACTTGTTTTTTATGAGAATATCAGAACTTCTTGGTTAAAATTTATTTTAAAAGGAAGAACCTACCACTTTTCTGATCATGTAGATTTGGTAGTAAGTGACCTTCATATTACAGAAAGAAACACTAAGGTACTTTAAATATATAAGCAATTTGCCATTAAACAACTAAGTAAAAGATGAAGACAGAAACAGTAAAGAGGTCTAAAGAATTTTTTTAATGTTAAGAAAATAAACAGCCATAGGGGGCAAGAGAGCACAAGCAAAGGAAAAGGAATCTGATTGAAGAAAAAAATGTTGTAATAATGCCCTCATTTCCAATAGTGTCAACTATAATTTCAAAAAAAGGGGGGGATTGGTTTCAGCTCTGGCTACACATTTATAACAGTGAGTAGGAACTACACATCAGAATGGAATGATTATTGATTTCTTAATGGATTACAGCTGCACAAATTTACACTCACCAAAAGACCATCAATCTTTAGGTAATAATTATAAACCTATCACAGTACATACAGCATTCTGACTGAATTGAAACTTACTGCTATCTGCCGGGAAATGACCAATTTTCTATTTATCCAGCTCCAACCACAATACAGAATGGTGAGCAGCTACTTACATCAAATGCTATTATAGGACATAGTTTGTAACAGCCACAGTATGTACCATCTGTAAATTGCTATTAGCGAGGTAAACAATCAGGTCCTGGTGGACTTTTTTTCTTATTATTCATTAGCTATGAAAACTGTAAATAAAATGGGCATAAGGCAGTTACACTTGTCAAACACCTATCATTACTAGCAAGTTGTGGAGAAGGGGTCAAGGGCAAACAGTACATTAGCTAAAGTCATGCTGTTCTGATTTTATATCCTAATTTTAAACCTCTCCCCAACTCTGCATCAGAGGCACTAAACCACTAAGCTACAGAGGTTAGATCTCTTTCTACACCATAAATGTGTTCTCAGTGAATTGCATTTTTACTAAATGCCAAGTGGAAAACCATTACAATTAAGATATTATTTTCCAAAAAGAAAACCCTCACCATGTCAGTTCTACCCAGAAGTCTTTAATCATTGGATAATGACATGATCTATTATTAATCAATTAAGTTTCTAATTCTCATATTTTCCAGCTGTAGGGTTTAGATAACACCATTTCCTTCCAGATAGTTAATCCCATTCTTAACACCTTATTGATCTATATTATGCACATACAGCCATAGAACGAAGGCAGTTAATCCAACCCAAATAAAGGTAATTTGGACTCAATAATATATTTGTTTCCATTTTCTCTCTAGATTCTAATCTATCATCAGAACTTTTGGGTAGATACATCAATTTCATTTTCTAAAAAATTATAACATGATTTTTCCACTCAAATAACAACAACCAAAACATGTATATCCAAAGCAACCTAGGAACTAAAGAAATGAGATTTGATTGTTATTATAAAGCATTCCCTTTCCTAAGTACTCAGAGACTATTAAATCACCATGATAATCAACCATAATAATTAAAATACTATTAAATATAATGTAAAATCAAATAGAAAAAAATAAAGTTACCATTATAAAATAAATTTATGAAACACCACAATTGATTTGTGAAACAGTGAAATTTATAGACGTCAAACTTCTTGGTTGTTTAATGGAAAATATTCTAAATGTTATAATAATCAAGGGGTGCCTGGGTGGCTCAGTGGGTTAAGCACCTGACTCTTGATTTCAGTTCAGGTCATGATCTTGGGGTTGTTAAGATGAAGCCCCGTGTTGGGTTCCAGGCTTAGTGGGGAGTCTGCTTAAGATTCTCTCCTTCTCCTGGGGTGCCTGGGTGGCTCAGTGGGTTAAAGCCTCTGCCTTTGGCTCAGGTCGTGATCCTGGGGTCCTGGGATAGAGCCCCACGTCGGGCTCTCTGCTCAGCGGGGAGCCTGCTTCCCCCTCTCTCTCTGCCTGCCTCTCTGCCTACTTGTGATCTCTGTCAAATAAATAAATAAAATCTTTAAAAAAAAAAAAAAAAAGATTCTCTCCTTCTCCCTCTGCGCCCCCCCGCCACTCATGTGTGCTTGTGCTCTCTCATTCTTTCTAAAATAAATAAATAAATAATAAATATATGTACACATAAATACCATAACAATCAGGTCAGAAAAATAAACTTATTCTCTAGAAGGCAAGAAATAACTTGAGGCTGAGTTGACATTCCTTATATTTCGAGTAATACAGCGTATGAACCATGTCTTATAAGTATAAAATTATAAGTATAAAAACCATACATAAATATTTATAATCTACAAATAATAACAATTAATTGTGCCAGAAAATAGCTAAATGCTTTATATAAGTTATTGTATTTATTTCTTAAAACCTTATAAAAGGTTTAACTTCTTAAGGTAAAACCTTAAAATCTATTATTTGAAAGTGAGGTAAGTGAATGTAGAAAATCCAAAGAATATTCCCAAGGTCACACAGTTGAAAAACAATCAAATATCAGCAATTCCTAAGGCTTAACTTTAAAGAAGCAGAGAGCCAGGAGTCAAACCCAAGTCTATGTAACTTGAAAGTCAGTACTCTTAACCACTTCCACTGGATCTCACCTCAAAGTATAAGAAAAGCTGCAGCCACAGGGACTGCTATGTTCCAGAGCAGACAGGTACCCAATATTTGCTTTAAATGGAGCAAATAAATGAATAAAAAGAAGGAATGAATGTCTTATGTAAGGAACACCAAGCCAAAAAAGCCAGAAGACAAGGTTAATTCAATGTTCTACTATTCTCTCCCCAGGTGACCAGGGGCCTCAATACACAGATTTCTAAAATACAGGCTTTAGAATGGGTGTCTCAATATAAAATACTGTTTTTACTATACAGGTGTGCATGTGCACACATACACACACACACACACACAGAATTCTATTTATGGAAGGCAAAGGATTGGAATTCAATTGGCCTTTGAGCCCACATTTGTCATCTACTATGTTCCTGACTCTGCTGTGGCTATGTGGGTAACCTGTACAAATGCTACACAAGTCTGTGTTGGGAGAAGAGACAAACAAATAAATTAGATAATTTCAGAGACTAAGTAAATATAGCAAAGACAACAAAATAGAGTAATGTCATAGAATGACTATGAGGGGCTTACTTACCTGGGGTGGAGGAAACAGTTGAATTGAGAAAAGAAAAGAAGGAGGCTTTCACCCAAAGTGATGAAGGACGAGTATTCCAAACAAAAAGAACAGTAAATACAAAGAGCCTCGAAGGAATGAATTTGCCATGCCCAAGAAGAAAGACAGAGGATATTCTGAAGGTTTTGTGAACAGGAAGAATGAAGGCAGAGGGGTTCAGTGATGGAGGCAGGGACCACAACCTTTAGGATCTTGTAGACTTTGGAAGGAATTTTAATTTTAGTCTACTCTCAGTGGAAACTTTTGTGTTTAAAGCAATGGATTGCTATAATCTGATTTAGGTTTTAGAAAGTCCAATTCTGCCTATTTGGTAGATTATGGGGAACAGAGAAGGAATGGAAGCAGGAAGGCCAGATAAAAGTTTTTGCAGCATCTTAGGCTTAGGAAATTGATAAATGATGGTAGCTCAGACCAAAGTCGTCGAAATGAACATGGTGAGAATTATGTACATTCAGGATGTACTTTTAGATGTGGAGCCAATGTTTTCTGAGGGACCGGACTTACAGTTTGAGTAAAGGAACAATACCACATACAGATTTGAAAGCCAAAGCATCATCAGTATCTAAAGAAATAAACTAAGAGACGAGGACTGGCAGATGGAGATATAAGGGCTGCGAGATGAAGGTGAGCACCAGATGTTTCCTGTTCACTGAGTAATTGGCAGCCACTGATTATGCCACTTCTAATGAAGCCATTCCTTCTCTACATTGTTCTCTTAGAGGCAGTACATACTTCTCACATTTCTACCCAAAGCTTCTAGCTTTTTGATTTCAACTAACTGGATCATTTCCTTTAACTCAATAGCCAGTAACCTAGAAAATCAAAGCACATGATAAAAGTAGAAACTTGATAATAAATACTAATTTCTAAGCCTAAGGTCTCATAGGCAACAGAGAAGTAAAAACACAGAATTCAAAGCGTGAGAGCATTTTAAAATAATAAAACACTATTATAAAGTGATAAATACCATGAATAGACATCAATTGCCAGCATTGTATCCATCCAGATACATGATCCTGAAAATATATTAACATCCAAAATATCCATGAACTCCACACTTGAAAAGGAACCATTTGGAGGAGTGAAGTTTGCCACCATCCCAAAGAGCCACCCAAGTAGGTAACAATGCTCATTAACTGATTAAAAACAAACTTGCTAGCAGCTAAAAATATTTCACAGCAATTTAATTTAAATCCAACCACTCACAAAACAAAGCGGAAAAAAATGGCGAATAGAAAATCACAGATTGATTACCACCAAAGGTTCCTTCCCAGCATAAAAATGCAGATAACCTGTTATCATTAAATTGCTACTATATAAATACAAGAACTTTCATTTTAGTTAGGATTAAGTACACTGTTTTCCTATATGTGCCAGTTAAATATAATGGACTTATTTTACAGAATCTTATGTCAAGAGAATTACATTTCACGAGCTTCCAAATAATATACAATTTTGTTGTAACTTAAAAAATAAGTAAACTCAAAGGTAGAGAAGTAATAAAAAGACAAGAAGATAATCTTTTACAATGTAAATATGGAGATTTAGTATTCTCCAGGCTATTAAATATACTGCCTTAATTCTTGTAGCTACAGGAATGATTACAAACAAATTTGCCAAAACTAGATAGCCATTGTTCATCTAAAATTTCTTGGACACATTAAAACAGGATTTCATGAAAGGATTCAGATAAAAACTGGAAGAAAAAAAAAAAACTCTTGTAAAGATTGCATAACTGATCCTAGGTACTGTTATTATACATCATACACATCAACAAATGTGATAATTAATACTAAGAAAATTGAAGTTTGGCCTCACAATCTAGCATAAGCAGAACTATGTACAGTTTCAAGGAAGAGTCATTTGATTGGTAAGTTTTTAAATGATCTTTGGGACTGAGCTACTGGATAAGAGTTCATTGAAACAACAGCAATATGATATCCCATTTTCACATGTGTCTAGTAAATGGACATGTTTATGATTTGGAAGATCTTAGATCATGAAGATTAGAAATCTTCAAAATAATAATAGTAATAATAACTTTATAACTACAGACTTTCTAAATAATGCCAACAAATAACCAAAATGTCTTGGGGTGAATTTCAATTCTTTATATATATATATATATATATATATATATATATACATTCTGTACAGATCTTTTAAAGTCTTTTATAAAACCTATCTCTATATTCTAGAGATCGTGACATTGGCCTGAAAAGATGTATTTTTATGAAGCCATGTGAAACTTCTAAGTACTTGAAACTTTTAGTCCAATGTAGTATTCTGCAGTATTCTGCCTGAATGTGTTGAGAAGAAAGAGTCTAAGCTAGTGCTAACTTTAGACCATTTATTTTAAAACTGCTTTGTGGGTAAAAAGACTAGCTGGGTGATTTCGTCTCTGGTATCCACAGCACACACAGTGCTGAAGTGACCAAACCTGTGGGGGTCAATCTGAGTAATAACTTACAGGAATAACTGAGATATGTTTCTAATGTATCCAGTCAGATAAGCCACACCTATTAACTTCAAATGTATCTAAAAATTAACAGACAACTTTCTTAATTGAGAGACTACTATGTGTAAGACACTGTGCTAGCTCACTTCTATAGAAAAGAGTAACTGATATTTCTTGAATTATTTCTCTAAATGTGTTAGGGCAGTATGATAAAAGCTTTAACTAAAGTCATTTTACTAATCTTCACAATAACCCCAAGAGACAAGTATCAATTTTCCCTCATTTACAAATGAGGGAGTGAAGGCTAACACACAACACAGCTAATATAAATTCAAACCCGTTCATCTCCGTCTGCTATCCTTGGGCTGCAGAGATTATGTCATTTCCCCTGCCCTCAAGGAGTTTCCAGTCACACAGAGGAGATAAGATGAACACCGGTAAGGGAGTCTCGGTAAAACAAGATAGGAAGTGATAAAGGCTTCCTTGTTTTTAAAGAAGAAATTACTTTTGGATAATAAGGGTCATTTGGCTTGAAAGAGTGATTGTACTGTCGCTGTGCTAGTAGTAACCCTGACCCAAGAAAAGTTAAACTTGGACATGAAAAGCAAATTGTGTATCTTTAAATGATCTCATTGGGATTTACAAAGATTTCTGCGCCTTTTAACCAAATGACCTATGAGTGGCCGGTTTATACATACTCTGCTACAAAATCTTTTAAAAAGAATATCCACTTTCCTCCTTGATTGTCCACACAATTAAAGGGGAAAAAATGGATCAGACTAGGGCATGATACATAGTTGAGAATTCCAAATATACAACAGAACAATGCATTCTGATGTAGGACACACAGCACCATGAGTATGGAATTCATGAAATTACAGAACCATATTGGGAATTCACCAACACGTTAGTAAACAAGTAAACAAATCCCTGCTAAAAGATCACTCTGGGCCAGGTCAAGAAGGAGACACACCCTACAGTCAAGTCCTTCTGAACTGCCATCCTCACACAAATGAAAGACATCACTACTGCGTAATTACCATTTCAATTATAATCCTCACAAACAGAGCAGGTTTATTTGTGACTCGCTTTAATTAGGTAATTTTAGTTTCATTTCTTTAGTAATTGATTTGAATACAACAGAATTAATAATTGCCTCATATCTGCACACACATTTCTTTTGGAAACAAGGACTATCTGACAGCACTCAGACAGATGAAGAACAAAAATATCTAGTCAGTGATGTAGATATCTTGTGTTTTATAGGCAATGCTTTTCACTCCTCTTTTTTTTTTAACTATTATTACAGTTGTTGATTAAAAGGGATCTCACAGCATGTCCTTTCTAGAAGACTTTAATATAACATGTTTGTGGGATCTACTTCTCAGTTACTTGATTCAAGTTTTTTTTCTTACACTTTTTTTCTCTAACAATAAAATAATAGCTACCATTCTGGTTTACTTCGACGTGCTAGTCACCATTCTGGAGACTTTATCTATATTCTTTCTAAAGCTCACCACTCTCTGACAAGGCAGATATTAGCACCCCTGTTTTATAAACTGAGATGCTGGGAGATGAAATATCTGACTAGGGGTCACAGATTTGACATATAATACCAGGGCTCATTTTTATACTACGGAGGAAGGGGAAGGAGAAAATTTATTCAATCCTGTAATTTTTTTTAAAAATATATGCTTATTTTTTTCTAGTGACAAGTAAAATGCTTAAGTATTGCCAGGAAGAACAAATTCCTCAGGGACTGCTTAAATAAATATTTAAGTTAAAGTTTTAATGAGCACATTGTATGTTAGATGTGAAAGCATTTCAAATAGCATAAAGTGTCTTAAAAATAAAATGTTACTTAGGCTTAAAAAATAGGCTTAAGAACAGTTTGTTTTCTTAAGCAAGTTAAACATATACCCTGATCTTGTTTTTATTATTTATGGGCTTAGCAAACCTTTCATTCAACAATAATACATGTGTAAACTTCATCTCATGTCTGATAAATTTTTACTGCAGTATTATCACAAGGTTAATTTTAGAAGAGTGTTCCAGCGGGGAAAAGCCAACCTGGGAATTCTAAATCTCCGACAGAGTATGCTCTTAAGAAAGTCTTTTAAAACACTCAGTGCTGTGTCTTAGATACTTCAGGAGGAAAATGGAAAAACAACAGATCAGAGAACAAAAACTGGATGCAAAACCCCATCTCATCTGCTCCATATCAAGTTCCTTCTTCATTGCCACCTCCCAAGGGGGAAAAAAAAAAAAAAAGAAAGCAGAGAAAGTTCTTACTGTTTCTGATAGGACTACAGCTTTCCCCAAGTCCCTAAACCCTTGCCCACTGAAGTGAAGTAAAAACGCAGCTGAGGGACAGGAGCAAAGTTTACTGCATTGGTGATAATTCAGAAATACAACCAGTTAAGGTGTCTCTCACACACAGAGTGTTACACAATCACTTCTGCAAAAGATAAAAGGAATAGATCAGTCCGAAGTAGGACCATCAGTAATACCACTGTTTAGGACAGCAAGCAACCTATTCTCGTTCTACCAACCTCCGTACTGCTCCCATCGGCCCATCTCCCTGGACGGAAACCCGTAGTTCTCCAGTCCTTCTAACAGTCTGCCCCTATCATCAACTCTCTGCTTCTCAGATATCCGAAGAAGTAAACTTCTTTCTACTGAATCTCAGTATTTATCATTTATCTTCTACCAGAAACCATTCTCACCTCATTGCCACATCTCTCATCACTCAAACAGGTAGCGTCTTTAATTAGCTTATAAATTCAGATCTTTATTTACACTTTCTGAAAGAAGAAAAAAAGGAGGGAAAGATCCTATTTTTCACTTGCCCTAGTCCTCTCTCTGGTAGATTAGGAACTCTAGTGGGTTTTGTGGCTTGCCCCTCACTCCTGTATTTATCAATTTTATTTTCTTTCTTCTTGAATTAGCTCTTCTGTGTTCCTTTATACTTCACACCTCTGCTCTTCCCATTCATTTGCCTCAAGTTATTTTCACAGGTCCTACTCCCATTAGCAATAAACCACAGTTGTCTTGCTAAAAAACGGTGTATCCTTAAAAGATTTAATGTAAACATTAGCAACACTCAGTGGAGTTTTAAATTGATGAACATGAAAAAGAGACGAAGGCACTTTTTAAAGTAATCTTGATTATCATATACAGGGTACAAGTTTTAACTCACTCTACTCAGATTTATTTTGGTATCATAATGCTGTGTCTCTTTACCACTGCCAGAAGTACACTGATACATACACTATTTACAGTATCTCCTGCTATAAATGACTATCACTCATATAAAAATGCAGAGTATTTACTTTATCTGGAAATTCCACTGTATTACAGCAATTAGTACCTTCTATCCAGACTAAATTTAAAATAATATTCAAAGAGTCTACAGACACCATTTGTATACAAGAATACCCCTGGCTTCAGTATGTATCATGAATGCCAGTAATCCATTTTCATGACTCTATAATATCTCTGAAATTTCAAGGATAAAACCCATGTGATCAGAGCTATGACTAGCTCTTTTATAGAAAAGCTTCTGACCTTATTTCTTTGAGAAGATGTCTGACTGAATTAGGGGGTTTGTCATTTGTTAAAATTATGCAAGTAAAAGATCCTTTGTGAAAGATCCAAATAAAACAGAACTATTTGGGATAAATGATAAAATGCCCTGTTTACCCTCCCATACTCCAAAGTGAACTCTATCAACAGTGTGATACTTCTTTCATGTCCTTATTCTTTGCAATGCACACATATGCACATACACAAGAGTGCACACAAGGGCATATATGTCTTTAAAATACATATGGCACTTTCTTGTACATATAGTTGTATGAAAGCAATTTTTAGTTAAGCTTCTCTGATTTGCTGAAAAAATAACTATCTCTTCAAATTTGTTACCAGCTATTGTATTCAAACTGTGAAACCAACAAAAACTACTCAAATTCATTAAAAAATTTTATGCAAATAGCCTTACTATAATAATAATTTTGTAAAAATAATTCACTTTAAATTGTGGGGGTTTTTCGAGGGGAGGGGAGAGAAGGGTGTTTCTTTTTTGTTTGTTTTGTTTCCAAAATACTGAATCCAAAAACTGTCATTAGGTCATTAATGTGTCATAGTTCAGACAGACAGTGCTGTGTAATTCATATTTTGAGAATTTAAAAACAGCAGACACACAGAAAATACTTTTTTTCCCCTAGTTTTCAGTTATGTCCAAACAAAATCTATTACTGCTCTCAAATATTTTGTGAACATTCAGCACTATAATAGAATTCATTTCATATTTCAAAACACTATATTTGAATCACTGTTTTTAAAGTATTTGAATTTTACAGCAATACCTAAAAATGACTAGGTTTTACTTGTTACAATATTTATTTTTTTAAACAAGGATCTTTATGAAAATGACCATGACAGAAAATATTTCATGTAGTTGTAGAAAAAATGACAACCTCTTTAGAAGTCAACCAGAAATTCTTTAAGTTAATTCAAGGGAAGCAGAGCAATGTGGCATCTTAGCACTTCAGAATATGACCAAGCCCTGCATACAGATATCTTAGTAAGGAGAAAGTAGAGTTGACACAGCCAGGTGTAATAAGAACTATAACTTCCATGATAATAAGAGAGCAATGACAAAAATGTCAAAGGTGTAGACACCCAGAATGTTAATTTATTAGAACGTGACTTTACACTGATTAATTATATGCTCCTCAAAATATCTGGAGTGCATAAGAAAAGTTAATTGAAGCATTTCATTTTGTACCTGCTACTAAAATTAGTTTTAAATAAGTGATAGAGAACGGATTTCAAAATTATAAGTATGTAGAATTCAATCTGTAAACTCTAAATGTGCTATCTAAAGATGATAGTAACAAAGATGATGATGGTGACTGTAAAATATTCATGGAAACATTGACATTCACTTAATTCCACTGAACATGACTGTATAGAATCAGAAAACTTAAAAGCTATTTAGAATCTCAGAAATCATTTTTGGGGGGCTAATCTGAAAATCACAAAACCTTTTTTTGAGTGAGGCATGATTAAAAACAACGCATTCCCAGAAAAAATCACAAGTTAGGATTTCAGAATTATTTCAATACCTAAAAACTAAAGTTTTCAAATTTCCTCAAATAGGTTGGAAACACATTATTTAAATACATATGTGCAATATAATCATAAGTATTTCCTTAATTCAACAAATAATGACCAGGGGCTGAAGAGATAGATAGGGCATGGTCATTTTCCTCAAAGATTCACATCTGAAAAAATCCCCTGATTAGCCTCTTTGTAATCAATGTGTGGCCCCAAAGTAAAGCTGTATGGGGTAGAGGGAAGGTAGAGGGAGAGAATCTTAAGCAGGCTCCACGCCCAGTGCAGAGTCTAAGCTGGATTTGGGGCTCAATCTCATGACCCTGAGATCATGACCCAAGCTGAAATCAAGAGTCGGATGCTAAAACAAGTCACCCAGGCACCCCAACAAATATTCTTAAATTCACATTCAGTAATTAAGATCACCTTCCTTATTAAACTAAAATACTATAATTGTCTATAAGATCTCATTTGCCATCGTCAGACTACTTCAATGATTTCATGAAACTGATGTAGTGTTTGTTTCTCTTGACCTATAATGAGGAGCACTTCTAGATCTCCAGCTAACTTAAGGTATCTTTCTTGGGTGGCAGTGCTATTTCCCATCTTCATTTAGAACTAATTTTCAGAACTCTTAAATTGCTAACCCTATCACCTATCAACACTTCTTTGAATAGAAGTTTGAATTTATGGTAATAGTAGTTGGGGTACCCTTACAGGCATTATAAGGTTGCTCTTATAGGGTTAGGCTATAAAATCAACAATTAACAAATCTAAAGCAAGAATGTAAATTAACACTGAAGAAAATTGGTTGTAACCTGATTATATGTATTAATGTAAGTTAAAGACGAATCTAGAGGATTTAACTAAGGACCCTGAAGGGAAAAAATGACTCCCAGTATTTTGGCTGCACATATATTCATGAAATCTAAATCCATGTCCATCCAGGGGAGAAGGAATTAGACAAAGGACTTACAAAGGACTTAACCATAATGACACCAACGGCAAGGCTATCTCTATTGTGATGCTGAGTATATTAGGCTCTCTTAGTGGGACGCCACTAAACATTTGAATTACATAACTCCTTTTGTTCAGATCCTTTGCTCACCAAGTGACCTTTGCTGATCACCCAAAATGATCTCCTCAAGCCAAGTGGAGTGATCCAGATTCTCTATTAGTTGGTTGCCGTTTTTTGTTTTTTCATTTTTATCAAGGTATAGACAAAAATTGGCCTCCTGATTTTAAACACCAATTTTGTAAACTTGTTTAATGTAAGTCAATCCTGAGATACGGATCCACTCTAAGTGTGAGGCCAATCATGTTTCAGAACTTGCAAGGCTTATGGCCAAATCCTACATTATAATTTTTTTTTAATTTTTAAAAGATTTTATTTATTTATCTGACAAAGAGAGAGTGAGAGAGATAGCACAAGCAGGGGGAGTAGCTATAGGGAGAGGGAGAAGCAGACTTCCAGCTGCTACTGTCAGTGGGATCCCAGGACATGACCTGAGCAGAAGGCAGACACTTAATGGATTAACCGACTAGCCACCCAGGAACCGCTATAAAAATTTTTCTTGGGGAAATGTTATTCTGTGGGAACCTATCTTAGAAACTTATTGCATTTTTCTCTCTGTTTCATTGTGCATCTTCAAATTTATACACTTTTGAACACCTCTTGGTGGTAAAAGGTGAGAAGGAATCATTCATCTATAATTGATATAATTCATGGTAAGTATACCACAATTATTTGCTTCTAAATGTAATAGGATTATTGATATCTCAAATAAAATATGGATTCATTTGGACCCTAAAGACAACATCCTTCTCTACAAAAACCCTCACATACTTTTTAGGTCCCAGCATTAGCAGTGCATCACACAAAGTAACTCCTTAATAAATGTTTGCCGGATCAATGATTGAAAGATGAAGAATATCTCTCTAGAGAGTTCTGAATCTCCATATACAGGAAATCTCAGATGAAGTACTTCTATCATTAACATTCACTTGGAATTCTATGGTGTCTTATGTAATCAGCACCTACATTTTTAAGATGGAGTTCTGTAATAGATATTTTGAGATAATAAATTTACTAATTAGGATGTTTTTTATATCATACTATATCACACTCTAGGTAATTTTACCCCAACAGGCACAGTATTATAAGCTTAAAAAAATTAAGTAGGTACTAAATCATTTTCAAATAATATATATCATGTATGTACATTTACCCTAAAATTTTCAAAAAAGCTCTGACAAAAGTATTAAGTATCTTGGCTATTAATGTGGCAGAACTAACCAGCATGTAAATAACAAATCATTCCTCATATATCTTAAATTATGTATTTATAAAGAAATAGGTATAGAATAAAGACAAATCATTATAGTAAAATCACTGCAACACATGGTATACATTAGCTTTATGATTTTTTAAAAATAAATAACCATAAAAGTTAAGATATTAAATATGCCACAAAAATTTAAAGAGAAGGGCTGGTATATTTTGTTCAAAATTCGGTGAGTCAATCATATCAACTAATCCAACATCTGAGACTAGCATAAAAGGACTCCAATAAGCAGAGAGAGGTCACTAAAACTTATACTCCTACATTTCAATACAGAATTTTGATTTAATGGGGCAACAAGGAAAATAAAGTCACTGATCAAATGTTGGGACTTACTTAGGGAAGAATTTTTTAGAAATACTACACAATTGTTAAAGACAGTAGCGAAGTAACCAAATCATAATCTACCTAGAAAGATTTCACTGGAAAATTCACACTTGAGTCTAATCTGTCCATAGGCCTGATCACCACCTTCTCCCAAATCCCACAGGTGATTCAGACTCTCTGGATCCAGAATCAAACTAAAGTAAATCTTTTTCTGGAAACCTCTCCAATATTCCCTATCCTCCCTGATGGAACCTACTACCATTTTATCCAATAATCTAAGGATCATCATCACGAACTTCCTTCTCTCCTTAACCCTACTATCCAAGTCCTATCCACTTTGAGCTATGAAATATTTCCCAAATCCTTCTCTTCCTTTTTGTCCCCACTACCACTAGCTCTCACAACTCCTCCCTCAACCACTCCAAGAGCTGTTAAAAAATACTCCTGCCTCTAGACAGGTCCCCATCCACAACTTTTTTCCCCAGCAGTATAGCCAGTGTGATCCCATGACAATCAAAAGACGGAAGTCATCTGCTTTGTTAAATCCCTTGGCTTCCTTGAAAATGAAATCCAAGTTTTCTCTTATACAAGATATTCCATTATCTTGCCCTGATTAATTGTCCAGAGTCATCTCTGGCCTCAAATCCTAGACACCAACCTCACACTCTAGAAAAACCAACCTGCTTTTATTTCACAGAATATGTGTTATTTCCCAGCTCCCACTGTGGATGTGTCCTTTATAATGAAAAAGCCCTCCACTTCTCTCCTAAATTCTATTCCTTCAATAAGTTTCAGCCCAACCAGCCTCTCTTTCTAGGAGGATTTCCTGAACTAGTACCACTGTATCCCCATAATAATCAGAACACTAAACATACCATAGTATAAGGCCCTGCTTAAATGTCTTTCAAATTAGAGCATGAGCTCCTGGAGGACAGGGTACTTACTCACCTTTGGATTAGCCTTGCAGTGCCTGACACATTAAAGGTAGCCTATAAATTTGCTGAATTAATCAATTAAAATGATACAGCAACATGGGAAACGGCTTGAAGTGATAATTATATATTTTAAGCTTACTTCAAATTTAAAACAAATCAATTACCCCAAAATGTACAATTAACACAATCAGGCTTGCAATGTGATCAGATACCATCAAATAAGAATTTATGGTACTACCAAAAGCATCAAGTGAGATTGCAGACCTTCTAAGAAAGGATTGATTACAGATATGAATAGGTTTATCTATTAAGTGAACTTTTTCTTTTACCATTCTTAATGACTGGTATCTTTGGAGCACCAAAGATAAGCAATGATTTTCTTCACATACAACCAAAAACATAAAACTATACTCAGGAACACTGAAACTCTATAAAAAGAATTTCTAACATACAGACAAATTCCGCTTCTTTGTTAACCAAAATCTTCATAGATGTTAAATAACAGAAAGGCTTTCCTTTAATTTTTACTCTAAATTATTAGAAATCCCTATCTCTGTTCCACATAGTAAAAAGGAAAGACCAAAAGATCTGAATTTCAAGCAGAAATAGATTTGAAAACAAAGTCTTTTTATTATGAGTCACTGATGGATGATAAAGTAACCTGACTGCTCTGAGTGACAGCGGCAGTGATTCTTTCCTGGATCTAAGCGTGCACCAGGAACCGTGCTCAGTATTTGGTGTGTATTACTTCATTTACAGCAGTCCACTGAAGTAGGTATGACTTAGCCCTATTCTACAGATGAGGAAATTGGAGCTCAGAGACATGAAATAACATGCCTAAGGTCACACAGCAAGTTGATGGCAAAGCAGGAATTCTAAGACAAGCCTGTATAACTCCAAAGCCCATATTTTTAACCACTTACAATCTGTTGCTCCTGTGCCTCATTTTTCTGTATTATAAAATGGAGTATGGACTCCCCAATCAACTTGGAGTCCACTTGGGGTTCTCCCTCTCCCTCTTCTCTCCCCACTCTCTTGTGCTCCCTGCCCCCCAAAATAAACAAACAAACAAACAAATAAAATCTTTTAAAAAAATGGAGTAACTACTTCCCTCACAGAGCTGTTGGGGAGACTAAGTGAAGTAACATGAATGCATCTAGATAGTGCTGGACTTCCTATACACACTCAATAAATTATGTTCCCTGTCCTTTTCTCACTCCACTGCTGATTAAACATTTATAGTAAGGAATCTATAGATCCTAAATACTCCTTACCTCTCTCAAAGCATAGATACTCTGAGTCTTGATTAATTCCAAAAGGAAAATATTACTAGATCAATAAATATATTGGACCTAAACAGATATAAAGGGAAAAATCAAAGAAAAACAACACATTCTACCTAATTTTATGACTACAGCCCTGCTATTGATCTTTCAGAACACCATAAGATCAAAATTTATCAATATTTAAAGTTAGGAGAAAAGAGCATAGGACCCAGAGAGCTCAATTCATTACAGCTTGAAGGAAGACTCCCAAAAGAACCTAACCAATCATGTTATATTTAAAAAAAAAAAAAAAATGTACTTCCAGTGGGGAAAACAGATTTGGACAAAGACAGAGACAATAAGGATAACACTTCTACAGTAAGTTGCCTTGTTTGTTGAAGACAGGACTTCATTCTTATGTTGAAGTAGCCTAAAAATGCCAGGAGGGGGAAATGAGGGGCAAAGGAAAATATAGCAATTCTGCTGTTAATTCCCTGCACACACATATTTCCTTTAGTTTAATTTTGTTTTGTTTTCCTTTTGGTTCATAACCACGGTATTTACCTTTGATAAGTGTAAAGAAATCAAATCAAACTTTTCTCTTAATTTCCCAACAAGTAAAAACTAAATGTATGTTGGGTATACACATAAACCTAAGTACAATTCAAAGCATAGTGAATTTTTATATCAAGCCCATCTGGTGTTATATTAGGGTGTATCCCATGGAAATGCAACCAGGGGTGACTGCCAAACTAAGCTACAGAAGACAATTCAAAAAGCTGGTGAGTCCCATAATACAAATGATATTTTTAAAAGTACAAGAGAGCATCTACTTAACAAGATTATCTGCTATCACTCCACCCTAATAATAACCCTCCTTTACTTCTGGAAGACAGTTTTGTCACTAAAACATGGGTCAGTATTGGACATGGTGGGCACCCTGAGATAATGACATTATAGAGAGATATCAGTTAAGTGATCTAACTAACCCACAAGGTAATATCACAGTTTTATGTCCCAATCCTGACAATTCCATCCTTCTGTTAGGGGACATAAAAGACCAACTGATCTCTTCAGACCTCCATTTCCACATAAGAAAAATGGAAATTATAATATACTTCTGCTTCACTAGGCTCTAAAAATGGAAACTTGCTAAGAAAAAAAATGAATGTGAAGCACTCAGAAAAGAATAAACTAGATTTCCTGACCTGATTATTGGTCAGAGTCCTGTAAAACTAGAATTACTACTTCTTCCAATTCCATACATGCCACCTGGCCATCAAACTGGTGAATAGTATTGACTGGAAAGTTGATCCATGTAAAAACTTTTAAAGTAATAGCAACAAAATTTGTGTCACAATGTATCTTCATCCCATTAACTATCTCCAACGAAAATTTACTCATTGGCATTATAAAAGTAGAAGATAAAGATTGATTATAAATTTCTGAACCTGAATTTCTTAAAATAGCAAGCAGCATGTATAGATAGAACAGTCTGAAACCGATACTACAGCAACAATGCAAGAACTGGAACTGAGCTAACCTAGAAACATAAGGAATCACAAAGTAAGTCTCATCCAATGGGCCAAAATACAATATGGATTATTTTTATATTGTTCTGTCTGAGTTCTCTGTCTCAGATTCTTAACTTCCAGAGTCTATTTTTAAAATCACTTAACACTGTGTATTTCCAGTAGCCATCAAGGCATATACTGTCATCCCTGACACCGTAGACTGTCAGCAGACTCAATATGTACACTAACGATCTCAGGCAACACTGCCCATCTTCTTATCAAAGGGATCTTATTCCATAATAAAAAGTCTAAAGCTCTCCAAGAAAATTCATTCTAAAACACAGGAAGTAGTTACTGTAAAATGTTAAGATCGGTATTACCCTTTACTTTTTAAGATTTTACCTTACACGCTAAATTTTAAAACCAAAAGCTATGAGACATTATAACATTTTTTAGTTTTTCCCCAAGTCGCCGATGCTCTTTTCTAAAGCACTGTCAAATAATGATAGCGGCTGTCATTATTTTTTATGCAATAGCTGGCAGCAAGTTGTACAGACACTCTTCTTCTTAGGATAGTCATCAAATAACCCAAACAAATGACTTGGACCTTGTGGTAAAACTGACCCCTTTCCTAAAACCAAAATAAATGGGCTATCACAGGTTAGTGACACTTAACTGCCAGAATGTTACTTTATTAAAAAAAAAAAAAAAAAATCAAAAGTTTTACTTCTTTTATTTTTTTTTTCTAAGCTGTTTTAAAATAACTTTCCCCTCTTACACCTACAGTCTTGTCCTCTCCTTGCCGTCCCTGGAGGCTATCTTATTCTATCATAAAGGTGTTCCCATTTACTTTTGGCTTGAATACTTTCAATCAAAATCGCAATTCTGTTTTTGGACACAACAGCCCTTCAGGAAGTATATTTGAAGATATTAAAAAAATTTTTTTCAGAAAATAAGTAAGCTATTTTCATTTGATAAAGTTCAACAATGCATTTAAATGGGTTTAGGAAAACCAATCATCTCAGACACAAGTATTTTTGACAGCACCCCCCCCACACACACACATAGAAATTATTCCAAGTTACAGAAAAACATTTGAGTGAACCGATTTTAGGTCTCTTGTTCTAAGTAAGAGACAAGAGTCCCTCTTTACAACTATTTGCTAGGGCAATCTAAAATGCTGATATTCTCCTAGATCTAACAGAAAGAAAAAATGGGTATCTTCTCCATCTCACACCAAAGTGGGTAACCTAGATACTGTAAAGAGAGGCTACATAAAGGATGCAACAGACAGCTCTGAAGTGAGAGCCAAATATTTCACCTGCAACTCTTCGGAAAAGAACACGAAAACGCGTGCAGCTTAGCCAAAACCCGTATCAACATGGAATTGCCACAGGCTAGTAAGTTTGGGGGAAAAACAAAACAAAACAAAACAAAACTCTACCAAACGTAATTTTACTGTTGTTGGTTGGGTGAGAAAAGCTCAAATGTGAAAAAGCACAGCTCTTGTTTGTTCAAATTGATCATGCCCACACTCTGCGATGTTTACTTAAAATAAATGGGTGAACTGCTTTTTTGAAGAGTACTTGCAAAACCAGAATCAAATTCACAAGGAAAGGAGCCAATTAACAAGCATTTTCCTGCTGATATTCTAGTGGTGGCTAGGGGATGATAGCTAAAAGTCTATGATTATTCCAAGTTTCTCAAGTTTCCAAGCCGATAGCTAAATATTAAGCTAAGAGAAATTTTCCTGCCTATCTTTACTCTTTAGGAAATGAAACAAAAATTATCAGAGAAATAAAAATCTATTCTAACAAGGAACTAATAACATTAAATGTTAAAATATAAAAATTGTACTGCCTACACTGAAGTAGTAGTATAACTTTTGTCAAATTATAGCCAACTAGCCAAAAAATAAATTAATGTTACAAGATCCATCATAAGAGATTAACACTATAATTTAATATACATTCAGTCACTCACTATTAATTTTTCTTTCTATGTGATAAAGGAATTTTAACAACTTCCAGAATGAAATCTCCTAGGAAATACTTCCCATTAATAAAAAGAAAACTTTTATATAAGTAAATTCATATAGTTCAATCAAAGCTTCAAGTCAATAGCTAGAACCACTTAACGTTAATGAACTACAAAATGTATTCAATAATACTTTATATACTTTTGCTTATACTTCAGAAGTCTTTACTATTTACAAAGCTAGTAGCTTTAGAATAAGCTCAAGTTTTGAGAACTATTAAGAGGGAAATGGAAAGAAAATGTGTTCTTTCTGGGTAATCAGAATTAACTTGAGAATATGTTCATAGTTTAGCAGCTGATTCAGTTTCCTTTAGTTTTTAAATCTTTGTTTAAAAAAAAAGGAAAGAAACTGCCTTTCCTTCACAGATCACCCAAAGAGAAAACTTTTAAATTAAGTTATATTTACATAGAGGTCAGATGCCCTTTCTAGACAAGAATCTAACACATACAAAAGTATAAGGGAAACACAAGATTTCAAATTATGTTTGAAGAGGAGTAACAGACCATTTGCACTTAATAACTAAACACTATAATTAAGAGAAAACCAAACAAAATCTTAATGAAGTACTTTGTCTTCTGTCACGGACAGCATATAAGTTGCTCTTTTATTACATAAAAACAATGTTTACTACATCAATGAATGACTCTTTCTCAAAAATAGTAGCCCAAACTTGTCTATTCCTGCAAGTTAAAAACATCCTTCCTAATTTTCACAGCTCTTCTGTGGACAGTCTAAAACAAAACGCTTTCACTTTGTTAAGGAAATAGATTTAAATCAGGTCCATAAATTTTCAATTACACTTCACTTCCAATGCTTTGGAGGAGAAATTTGCACATAGTTTAAAAAAAAAAAAAAAAGTAACACTGTAACTCTACCACTGATGGATTAGCTTTGTACCAAGGCAATATAAAATTATTTCTTTTTTTTTTTTTTTCCTATGAAGAGTCCTTTGGAAATGACTTGTTTCCATATTCTTTTATCCAACAACAACAACAAATCTAGTCATAAACCTGGCAAGTCAAAACAATAACCAGCAAAGTCTAACATTTCTTACCTGATACAGGTAAGCACCAGCTCCCAAATGCCACCTTGGGATAGGTCAGACTAGTAAGCAGGCTCATGTTTTATGATACTAGAATGAATAGGAATAAATCTGTGTTGTTCTTTCTTTAGCAAAATCTATGGCAGCAGCTACACCACAATAGGAGAGGACCCTAAAGACCTAACAAATTCAAGTGTGTCGCTAGAGAAATAGGAAAAAAAAAAATCATAAAATGAAGACTTACTGCTTGTCATGTGACCTGGTGAGGCATGCTGTCCATTGGGTGTGCTTGAGGTGAGGTCAATTGCCATATTGGAGTGCTCCCTTTCAGGTGAAAGCTCATTGTCACCTGCTTTCACAAAATAAAATCTTTTGGTCTCTGTTCATTGTCATATAAAATCTATTTACCAACTTTGCTTCATACATGCAGAGGCATGCATGGCCTTGAAATTTTAATGTTACATATTTTCCCCTTAAAAGAACTATAATTTAGAAATATATAGGAAATGAATGAAATAATGAAAAACCATGACAGCCCACAAAAAAACCCAAAATTACAAAATTTGATTATCACAATAATCTTAACTGTAAAATAAGGGCAATTAGAAGAGTTGATATCTAAAGTATTTTTCTGTTGAAAAAACAAGTTTTCTTTTAACATCTAACTTAACCATTAAGCACAGAGTATTTATAGTGAGCATTTTCCAAACTCTATCAGAGAGCTGGATGTTTAAAAGGAAAGTTAGCTAAAAAAAAAGTCAACTTCAGGAGCTTTCCCATTATGTGTCAGAAAAATTAGGTTACAGAGTAGTAAATATTCAGTACACGCCATATTAGTAGACATATATGTAACCTGACTTATTCTAAACTGAGAGTAAAGTAAATGAAAAAACTCCAGTGCAAAAGTGTTGATCTGCTAAGCTACTTACTACTGACCAACATACTAACATTAATAGAGAGTTAGGTATATTCCTGTATTTCCTTCGTTTTGGCTCTATGCTATTACTTTCTCAAATTCATTTAAAGGTGAAATTGTGAACAGACAGAAAATAAGAGTATAGAATTCCTGATGAAAACGTAATTCAGAAATAAAATGCAGGTAACAAATGTAATTTTATTACCAATAACAAATTAATGAAAATGAATACTTACACGTTATATAGCCATCAATAGCCTCTGTTTCCATAGTCAAAGTGCAGTGCTGCAATACAAAAGATGATACCCTTAACACAATGATTCCTTTCAGTATCTGCCATTAAATGCTTAACTTATTTGAAGCTCCAAGCGGTTAGCCCATGTTGCTGCTCCTGCAACCTGGGCCCAAGAAACATACTACAGTGTACTGTATGTGCTCATTTGCAAGTCACTGAACTCTTTCTGCAAATGATCTGATTCCTGCTGGAGATAGGATAGGAAAGATAAGTGTGCTGTGAGATGGGCTGTAGCGAGAAAGGAATAACTCTCTTAGTCAGAATTCACTTGAAGAAAAAATAGTGAGGGTACACCTCAAATGTGCCAGCTTTCACTGGGATTTAAGTATTTTACCATTCACTACTTCCCACAATCACACTGCAGTTTGAGGACTTCCCTGGTATACAGATAGCTCTATTCACAATTGTTGCAAGTTGGTTCATCATGTTCTAATAGGGAGGGGGGAGGACAAACAAACATAAGAAAACAAAACAAAACAAAAATTTAGTGCCCCAGTGTGTCTTGAAAGTCTCTGCAGCAGTCACCCTACTCCCAGACTTGTATTGACATTTTAGCCTACACTAAGTTCTGTGTAAGCACCTGTTCAATGTAACCTTAATTTCCTGCCAGATCAAGGTTGGATACAAATGCCAAACCAAGATACATTCTGATTTTTAAAATTTCATCAACTTTTTGCTCTTAGGAAGGGGATCACTTTTTTAAAGTTTGGGGAGTTATTTTCATGCACCAATGACACAAAACAAGAACTTAATTCTCAGAAACAAAAGTAAATTGTATGAGATGACACCCCCTAGCTTTGATTTCACATAATGAAAAGATCGATAAGCTAACTGTATTCTTTGAAGGAAAAAGTTTAAAGAATTGACATGTCCGGAGGAGATTTTTACTTATTTTTTTTTTTCCTTTGGCCCTGGTCCTTTTTGCCTTTAGTTTCAAAACTCTCACTGCACCAGCAGCTAAATTATTCACAATGAGCCATTTCTGTATTGATCGCCAAGTATATTTAGCCCTGGCTCCTGGAATTTCTCCATTACTTACTGGAAAACAGGCAGCTTCACTTCTTGTCTCCAAAACCACTTCCCTTCTCCCTCCCCTCCCCTCCTTCACCACCACCCTCCCCACCCCCCCAAAAAACTTTTGTTTCTTTCTTTATGGAATAATCAGATCAAATTCCCAACTCAGTCACTACATAGCACTTAAATTTCAACCTGCTGTACTGTTATCAAATTCTTTCAAATTATGATTACATAAGGCTTTCAAGAAAGGCATCCGTAAAGTTTAAAAGGGGGGCAGTTTCTTCGGATATTTTACAAATGAGTTTATCTCTTTAAAAATGTACACATTTAACACACACATATTAAAAAGAAAGAAACGTCAGGAAGAAGCGAAAGAAGTCTGCCCCATCAATGAAATGGTTATTAACCCTCAGAAAAGGAAAGAAAGAAAAAGAAAAGGAGAAAGAGAAACGAAATGTACATACAAAAGAAATTGTCCTTTGATTAAAAAAGATTCATCACCATTTCCAGCTCTGTCGGGAGATCTCAGCTTCTTCTAACCCCTCAAAGAGGAGGTGACAATGTCGGGCTGAAGATAAACGGAGGGAGAAAGAAAGAAGTTTTTTGTGTTTCCCCCTTCTCTCTTTCCCTCCCTTGCCCCTCCGAGCCAAGCCCCCTGCAGAGTTCAAGGCGAGGAGGAAGGAAAAGCACTTTACAGGTGGGTCATTCCGAGCCCAAATCCTGCAAACAGATCGGCTGATAAACAAAACCAAGAAATGAGAGAGAAGGAACACCCCCCTCTCCTCCTCCTCCTCCTCCTCCTCCTCCTCCTCCTTCTACCCCTCCCCCTCGTCCCTTTGGGATGGTCTAGTAGGAAAAGTCACTCAGGAATGGCACCACGTACTTTCAGGAAAGAGGAAAAAAAAGGGGGGGGGGGGAGAGAGAGAGAGAGGTCAGTCAGTGCTACAGCATTGCGATTAACAAGAAGAGAAAAAACTTGATCCACCGGTTCCTTAAGAATCGACCAAAAGCTAAGACAAGAAAACTGAAAGAAAAGGGGGGGGGGGTAAGAGGGGAGGGACAGTCAGGCAGAATCCAACGAGGAACCTAGGCCAACTTCACAGGACTGTTTTTCGCCCTTGGCAAAAAAAAAAAAAAAAAAAAAAAGGAAAAAGAGAAAGAAAGAAAAGATAAAGAAAAAATAAAGAAAGGAAAGAAAAAAAATAAATCTTAATTCCATCTCTTTCACCCATACTAGAACCTGTCAAAGTGATTTAACTGCTGCCTTTTTACATGTGTCATACCAGGTTTTTTGCTTTTTAAAAAATTCCAACAAGGATCTGAATATTACCTTCTACCAGGACAGCTACAATTTATTCCAAGCTACCCAATCTTTCTTGGAATTCAAGTTAAAACAAAGCAAAACAAGTCAAAATCCATGACAGCTACAGAGATGAGAACTGATTAATCGATTAACATCCCCGAAACACATTACGAGGAGGGGACGATAAATTAAGGCAGAGGACATCATCTTCAACCCGATTCCCTGAGCGTCCTTTACAGAAATCATTATCCTAATCATAACCACAATCCATCCCGCCCAGAGAAAAATATCTACATTATTATTATTACTGGTTAACAGCAACAAGTCATTTGATCACATCACAGTGCAAAACGAGATGCTATATAATTACACTTAACTTTGAAAACACTCCCCCCCTTTGCAAATCAGATACACATATTTATATATAATCTATGAATCAGAAGACAAATAAAACAAGAGCTGTTCTTCACCACGCAAAAGCCAAGCGGAGATTTACCTCAGCAGTGCATGCAGTAAAATAATCCCATCACCCTTTTGTTTGTGTTTACTGTTAGTGTATCCTCTCTCTTTCTTTCTTTCCTGTGCCTAACGTGTGTTTGTGCACTGCAGTTGGTGGTGGAAACTAAGGCAGTGGATCTGTAGCTAAGGGTAATCCTGTTTTTACTTCCTCCATCTTCAGCGAGGAGCAGGGTTAGCCCGGGACAGCTGGTCAAACCCCGAGAAACCGATCCGCCGGAGCCCGAGCACATCTCCCCCGCCGGCCGGGCTCGCGCAGACGCCCGCGGGCGGAGGGCGGGCTGGCGACGGCGGCGGGCGGCGGGCGGCGGGCGGCGGGCGGCGGGGCTCAGGGCGCGGGCAGGCGGGCGGGCGTGCGCGCGCGCGTGTGTGTGCGTGTGTGCGGGGCCTGGACGCCTGAGCCTGTGCGTGTGTGTGTGTGTGTGTGTGCGCGCGCGCGCGTGTGCGCGCGGGTTGGCGAGGGCGCGTGTGCGCGTGTCTGCGCTCTGGGCCGCTCGGCGCGCTCGGCAATCGATTACAGGACAAGTGCTGCCCGGCGGCTCCGCGACGCGCGCACTCCCTCGCGCCCACCCGCGCGCCCGGCCGCGTTGTCCCCGGCCCTGCGGCCCCCCAGACGGCGGACCCCGCCCCCAAAGGGGGACCA
This sequence comes from Martes martes, assembly GCF_963455335.1. NCBI lineage: Eukaryota > Metazoa > Chordata > Mammalia > Carnivora > Mustelidae > Martes > Martes martes. The sequence goes on along the minus strand of NC_137890.1, from coordinate 172,773,446 downwards.
GGTAACCTGCTTCCGAGAGTGCCATGGCGACACCCCACCCGCTCCCCCCAAGTCTTAATAAATCTCACGTTTTCTGCCGGCTGGGAAGGAAGGATTGGAGCGGGGAGGGGAGGTTCATTTCGGCCGCTTGAAGTTTTCTTTCAAACTGGGATTTGTGACGAGGCCGGGCGGAGGGAGCGGGACGACGATCCAGGCGCCCGACGCGGAGCTCAGGCATCGGCGTCCTGGCCGGAGCCGGGGTGTGCGCGTGGACCCACCCACTCGGGCTTCGCAATAAACTATGCGGTACAATTCAGAAAACGGCACCGGGGAGACCAGGACACGAATCAGGATGAATTGAGGGAATGAATTGAGAAGGAAATTCAGTTCTGAGATGAAGCTCAACTATTTTGAAAGTGCTTTGCAGTGCAAGTTTAAAATTAGAGTGTTGACTTGCTTTTACTCCCCCGGGCTTGTGCCGCATTCACCAAAGTCAGAGGAACGGGTGAGGGTCCAAAGTTGGTCCGGGGGAAGTGTTGCCGTCACTATCAGGTACAGCCCAGCTTTTTTATTTGGGAAAGTCGTCTGTGGATCGTCATGAAAAAAAGCAAATGCATATTTCGTCTACAAATAGTAGCATTTAGCATTTAACTTGACCACATTCGCAAAAAGAGGGAATAGAGGCTTCTATAATTAAAGGGAAAAGGAAAATGAAAGGAGCTGAAAATACTGAACTGTGTAGTCTGGGTGGCTTAAGTTTGAAAACACATGAAATTATCAGGACTGCCAAACAGCATTTCTGAGAAACCATATCACAGATTGTGAAGAAAATCAATGCCGAAAGAGTTAGGAGGAGGCTTCGTACTCCTACTCCTTTCAAGAATCCCAAAAATAGTTGCTGAGTTTTGGGTTGGTTTTTTTTTTTTTTTCCCCCACCCCTGCTGTGGAAAGAGAAATGCTACACTGAAAATAAAATCATCAACTATATCTTAAACACTAGTCTGTAGGTCTATAAAATTTTGGACCGTGTATTTTCTTTGGATTTGGGGGTGGGGAAGGAATTCATTCACATTAATAAACACCGAACAATGGATACCATGGGACTTGTATAATAACTATATTTAAGTTGTATAATGAATTACTTCTTAAGAGTTTATTTCATGCATTGTATTTTTTAAAAAATTGTACAAATAGGCTCGTTTTTAAATTATGGAAAATCAAAGTTGGTGCCTTAGTGCAAACAAGATTAATCAATTTTCATTGGAGAACAAATCATTTGGACTTAGGTCAGCAAGAACAACTTTATGACAGTTTTAAGTAAAATTGCAGGTCCTGTGACTTATATATGCTTTTCCTCCCTTGTGAATTATATATTCGTAAGGCAGATTTTTGTGGGTTTTTTTTAAGCCTAACTATTATCTAAATAGAATTAATTTTCCTGAATGCATATTTGGAAAAGAATGAAATTAGAATTCCACAAGTCATTCTGATCATCCCAGTAGATAGCAAGGGTTTTAATCTTAAATTATCTTAGAAAATTGGAATGTTCGTTATATATATATAAATTACCAATATATAAGGGGAAACTTAACTTCCCTGAATTGCCACAACTCCTTCCTAAAAATTAAGCCTGAGTTTAGGTATCTGCAAAGTAATGGAGGTCCTTGGAGAAGATGAATTAAAACATATTCAAAATTAAGATGAAATATCTGGATATTTTAAGCAGCCTAACTGCTAGTAGAAGAGGGTCCATTGTGAAGTCTTAAGGAACCATCCTCAAATTTCCCAAAGCTACCAGAGCTGGAATAGCCCTTACCCTTAGCTGGTTGGAGCTTAATTTAGCTCCCTTGAAAGCCTATCCTTTTCATGAGTTACTTTCATTGGCTCCAGAATCACCAGAGGCACACTCTCTCCCTCTAGTGGCTAAGCATTCCGACACTTTACCTTTGGTGACCAAGAATGGGGGATTTAGGCAGGAGTAAATAGCTCCCAAATTTTAGAATGGCAAAGATCATATAACCACTTGTGAGAATTAGACTCTTTGGGGAAATTTTTCCTGTTTTTAACATCTTATGTTTCTTTCTCATTTGCAGATCATGGTATGTCCAACTCACTCCAAAGAAGTCAAGGTTATGTTTACATACTAAACCAGGGGTTCTATTTCATCCTCTGCAGTCGAATAATCCTGGCTCTGAGACTCACAATTGTACATGTAGAAAGGAACCTTTGTATAAACTATAGTAATTCACTGCGTTCACAGTTTTTCTCTACAGTATTTTTATAGTGGTTAGAGGATGTATTTATTTCCATCCTTTGCTGTAACTACTCTACACACATTTTAAAAGTATGTATATGGTTATACTATGAATAAAAATGTATCACTAGGGAAGTGCAGTACCATATAAATATTCGCTTTGGGGGATTAGCGAGGCGGTGGGAGAAAACATACCCACACCCACTGTTTCTCAAATAGCTGCTTCTTTCTCATTTCTTTTTGTCCCATCCTACCGGAAACTGTGCCTATCCAGAGCCAACCCTTATCTTAGCTCTTTGCACATTTCTTTCATTATACAATTTGTAAATTTTTTTTATTTGTTGAGATTTAAAAGGAAATATGTCTCCACCACTAGAATGTCATATTTTTAAGAGCAGAGATTATGTCTGTCCTGCTAACAATTGTTTTCTCAGAACTAGCAAAGTGTTTGGCACATCAATCCTCAATAAACTTTTACTAAATGGATGAATGTAGAGCTAATCACATATTCACCTAGCTTTGTGTGTTAAACTGTTTTTAAGGGACAAAAAGTGTAGGGTAACAAAGATATATTCTAATTCCATAAAGATTTTGGTCAAGTCTTGACTCATAAGTAATGTTACAAACATCATTAACAGGTCAACTCTCTGGCTTATGTTCATGTGAAGAGTGTGGATACCTTCATAGATAATATAACTTTTAGAAATGTAAAGAGGAAGAGTGGTTAAAATTGCATATCAAATATAATTTTGAGTAAAATGCCTTTATGTTACTGCTCTGTTTCATAAACAAATTATTTCATGTTAATGCCTGATAATTTGTAAACTAGGTTGACAGGATGCAACAATTTATTCTGTAATCACTAAATGCAATTAGCAAAAGAAACTTTTTAAAAGGCAGTGTAGCTAAAAGGTGCATTATGAAGTATTTTGTTTTCTTTTGGTGGCATGTTTTATCTGTGTTAGGTATAAAAGTCCTAGTACCCTTTAAAGAAATTTTAATAAAAGTGAATTTAACAAAAATTTGTTCAAGGAATTCATTCCATGTTTTTAACTTTTGATTTTGTTTTTAGCAGAGGGCAAGAGGGAACATTCTAAACATTGTAATACTTTCCTAATATTAAAGGAGAAATTTTTGGAAATTACTTATATATTAATTATTTTTATTTAGATGGCTTTGTTGTGCAGATATAGAACATAATCATCCAAAGTAGGTTCCCTAAAGTAACTTGAATCTCTGAAAAAGTTAAAATTAACAAGCACACAGGCACAGTGTTTTAAAACTGATTGCTTGTTTTATTTTTGTCAGGTGTTGTTCTCTTTGAAGTGGTGTTCTCTTTTAAGCGGGATATGGAACAATGGTCTCATATTCTCCTGTCGACCTAGATTGGCACTATGAAGAAGCAAGCAAGCCAGAAATAAAACCATAATTTCAAAGAAAACATTTGAAGATACCAAATCCAGTTCATATGTAAGGCATACTAATACCTCCCTGAGTACACTGATAATCTGGGGTCTGTCTGTGTGGCATGTAAGTCCCACATGGTTAGGGTCTTCTCATTGCATCCACACTGAACAGTAGTTTCTTTTAACAATTCTTAAGAGTGTCACTTTGCAATTAGAGATAAGGCTCTTGTGCAAATACCCATGTCCCTAGAAAAGGTAACTTTGTGACTTAAATTCACACTTTGATAGAATAATATCAGATTTCTTCTAGAGAGTATGTTTTAATGTAGAGCAGAAGATAAGCTATCTCTATCCCAAATGAGAATTATAAATTGTGGGAGTTAAACTTAGACCAAGGGGGTGAGGATTGAAGAAGTTTCTGAATAAAAAATGAAAGAACACACTTTTAAAGATGCCATCAGAATATATCAGAGTTGCTTTAGAATGCAAATGTGTGGGGCACCTGGGAGGCTCAATGGGATAAGCCGCTGCCTTCGGCTCAGGTCATGATCACAGGATCCTGGGATGGAGCCCCACATCAGGCTCTTTGCTCAGCAGGGAGCCTGCTTCCCCCCCACCCCCTGCCTGCCTCTCTGCCTACTTGTGATCTCTGTCTGTAAAATAAATAAATAAAATCTTTTTTTTTTTAAGTGCAGATGTGTTCAGCATTTGAGGAAATGAATTCTATTAATGCAAAAATCAAGGAACTTTGAAGCGGTTCAAGGGTAGATAGCTGATGCTCAAAAAACAACTCTAAAAGGCATTGAGGAGAACATTCTTCTAAAACACCCTAAAATTTATGAACACAAAAAAGTATAATGAGGTTATTGAACTCTCCAGTAAAATGTTAGCACGAGAGAAGAAAAAGACTATTCAACTTTCTGAAGACACAGCTTTCAAATAGGATAATAATAAAGAGAACACATTGTCTACTGGGCATTAATTTAGATATAAAATATTAAACACCCTCTGGGGATAGGAATTTAACTTTGGAATTCGTAAGTGAAATTAAGGCATGTTAGTCTAAAGATCTATAATACCAACAGATTCTGCTAGAAATATCCATAGTCTAAAGCAGATGACAGGTTACATCTCAAGGGAAAGACTTGGTAGCTTAACCAGTGCCAATAAGAGTGTGATCCTGTTTTATTTTGTTTCTTTTTTTAATCCTATGAAAAGCTCATGGAATACATGTCCAGTTTTTGTGAAAAGCCTCAACTCATTGTAAACCGAAATTGTTTCACAGTATAGCCGAGTCTAATCACATGGTTAAACAATCCTATGTAGATTGAAGAAAATAGAAGAACACATTACCAACAAGAAAGTGAAGGAAAGAATCCTGGGATTCAATCTCCCCCCTTTTTATGGCCAGATGGTGACAACCTAGGGAATTAAAAGCCACATAGGGATAGAAATGGGGAGCCATTTCCTGCCTGGTAACTCTGAAAGACGGCTGTGGTTTGGAAGAGAGAAATTAATCAAAGAAAGGTCATTTACAGGTAGTAAAGTCAAATGTCACCTCCCCCAATTCTCATGACTTGTGGTTTAGAGAAAGGTTAGCTTAATGTAGAGGTTAGTGTGGCATTCTGAACTGTCTCAAGACGTGATATATGAAGATGAGAATATCACCATCAGTTCCCCTCCCCCAACGGCTAAGTTCAGGCTTCAAAAAGATATTTAAAACGATGTCATAGTGAAGTACTAGACACCTGGGAAAGTCCCACTTAATAGACTAAGGATATCATCAAAAGTCCTATAAACCACATTCCAGAAATAGCCTTATTGAAAGACTATGTTTTTGAAATATTTAATTTTTTAGAAATCCTTATGCAGAATCTACACTGTAGATTGATGGTATAACTGACTTTAGTGTAGTATCATCAGTGGGACCAGCTATATACCATCATTACCATTATAGGCATTTACTTTATGCCAAGGATCATGATAAGCATGTTACATGCATTCTCATTTAACCCCCATATTCATCTTTAAGAGATAATATTAACCCTAATCTCCACATGAAAAAATTCAAGTGTGGATACGTTATTATCTTTTCAGAATAGCATAATGTCAGAGCTGGACTCAGAAACATATCTTAAATTCTAAAAAGCCCATAATAATAACCACCGTGATGTATTTATCAACCATACAGAACTGTTGCTGCAGTTAACTCGAGCCCTTTGGGAAACTGCTGTCCAATATCGAACCACTTGGTAGAAAACCCAAATGTCCACAATGTTCTTAGAAGTTTATTCAAATGTGGTATCCACATAGAGCACTACCAGATCCAACATGACCTATTTGACATCTAACACTCTAACATCAGATATCCATTGGTACCTTCTTCCTTGAGCTCTTCTGAACAAGTGAATGACATGAGAGAACCATTGAGAGTGAATTAAAAGGTAACCACCCCATAAAGAATTGAGTATCAATTAATGGTGACAAAGAGAGATAGATAAGATCTTAACTTTAAATTCTGGATCACCAAGCATATTTGCACTTTTCTTTCAAAGGGATTGCTTCTGGTTCATTGCTCCCAAAAACATAAGCATCACACTCCTTCCTTTTGTAGACTTACTTCAGCTATGTGTGCAAAGAATGAATGACTCAGTTTGTGTAGTGAACATTGTGATTTTAAATGGTTATGGTATTCTTAAATGACATTCTGAATTCAAGAAACAGATTTTTTTTCTAGTGGAGAGCAACTCTGAGTTTATAGTAAAGGTCAATTTGAACATTTTGCTAGGATCCATTAAACAAAGCCTATGAGATTAGGTTTTTTTCTGTTTTAATTTACAAATTGAGTACTGGAATAGAGATATAAAATTATACTGTTTTAATTCGGTTTTTCTATCCACTTCGCATAGGTAATAGGAGTTACATATCTGTTCTCTCATAGCAGGGTGTTTTTTTTTTTCCAAAAACAAAAAGAAATAATACCTTTATTTGATAACAGATATACTATTTATGAAGGAAGCTAATTGGTGGCTTTGGGGGAAATTTGTTTCAGGACATTTTGAATGACCTGTCCTAAGGCAGGTTCCCAAAATATCTTGAAATAGCCAAAATATGAAATGAGCTAGGGGTCTGATATCTTCATAATATATTCTTTTTTAAAAAAGGTTTTATTTATTTGAGAGACAGCTGAGCAGGTGGGGGGATTTGAAGGGCCGCTGGGGAGGGACAGAGGGACAAGCAGACTCCTCGCTGGGTGCAGAGCCAGATGGGAGCTCCATTCCAGGTCCTGAGATCATGACCTGAGCTGAAGGCTGGTGCTTAACCGACTGAGCTACCCAGACACACCATTCATAATATATTCTTTCTTTTTTTTTTTAAAGTTAATTTAATTTTTTTCAGTGTTCCAGTGTTCAGTGTTCCAAAATTCATTGTTTGTGCACCACACCCAGTGTTCCATGCAATACATGCCCTCCACAATACCCACCACGAGGCTCACCCCATCCCCCCCCACCCCAACCCTCCAAAACCCTCAATAATTGGACATCTCCTGATACTTATGTTTGAGAATAAATACCTACAGAAGATTCGTTAAATAGTCAAATAGGAATCCTTTCTCTTCACAGTCCATTATATCTGAGAGAGGGGTACCCTTCGTCAAGTCTTTGGGAATATTACTTTCAGAGTTCATTCTTGATGTGGAGGTGGACAGTGCAGGCTATAGGCCTGATGCCATTAGACAGTCTTTTACACACAGACTACTTTGGTCAATTCCAAGTCCACCATTAGCCACTTGGTGATATTTTCACTTTCCATGTCATTTTCCTATGTGGAGAGAGTATACTTAACAACTGTTTTCCTTTATATAAATGATGTTTCTAGGTTTCATACAGCCATGTTTTATAAGTTTAAATATTTTTAGTTGTTCTAGGTGCACCCATAAACTTGAATTTCTGTAACCCCACATGGCTAAAGGCCAGACCTTGCAGAGTGAAGCTCACTAAGATTATTCCATTTTGCATGTGCACATGAAATAAGCTACCTAAATGGACCATTTAGAGATCTGAGAGGAAAAGAAGAAAGAAAGAGACAAACAGCAACAAATGCTGCCTGTGAGAATGATAGCAGAAAACAGATCAGAGTCACTGAGGAGAGTGTGAGAAAACAGAGAGGCCATGAGTATAGAACAATAATCTTGACGAATTTGGCTATAAAAGGAAAGACAGTGGCTAGAAGCTGGAGGAGGAGGTGGGGTTGAGCGAGGTTTTGTTTTTTAAGAATTCAGCATGCTGATCAGAAAGTGTCAATAACAATTTAGAGATCGGAGATAGAAGAAAATTGGTGAAGGGAGTTCCTGAAGGGAAAAAAAAATATCGAGAGCACAAGTAAAATAATGATACCTCTTGTGCGGAAGAGAAGCAAGAAAGGATGAGCACTTGTAAAGTCTGTTAGTTGATGTGATAGGAGGTTGGGAGGGTTTGAAGAAGGTGTCAGTGTTATTTACTGAGATTGAAGGGAAAAATGGCTGCATTGAACATTTAACAAAAGTGTATAAGCTTGAAATACTTGCCATGAAGAATGTGAGAGATGGTAACTTAAAAAAAGTATATGGAAAGATTGACAGGCAGAACAGAGGAAACATTTGAGGCTGGTGACCACAAATAAACCATCCATGTGCTTGATGCAATAACTTACAGGTGAGCTCACAGACCAGGTATAATAATATTGGAAAATATGAATCACAGGATTGACCCAGTGTACAAATTTCAACAGGTAGAGAGCTGTAAGACCCCAGATCAAAAAAGTTGAGTTTAATTAAAAGAAATAGAGTAACAGTCTATTGAGTAAGCTTTATGGAGAAAGGTACCAACTGATAGGGTGTTGACCAATATGAAAAGTAGAGGAATATAGAGACCTTGAGTCCCAGTGAGGTTGAAGAACTTGTCTAAGAGGGAATGCTGAGTGAGAGATATGAAAGTATATGGGACATTGAATAGAAATTTGATATTTCTGTTGAATTAAAAATGCCAGGATTGAGAAGTCATGACTTCTATGGGTTGGATTATCAGAAAAGTGATAGGATAATCAGAAGATTACCTTGGATCTTGGAGGTAGAGGAAGATAAACAAGGTGCTAAAGTCTTTGAAGAGCTATCTAGTTGTGGAAAGTTGTGGAAAGCAAAGAGGAAGAATAGTGAGGAGGTAACAGTGAAGAAGGGACATTCGAGTAACTGCAGTTTTACACAAAAGTGTAAATATTCTGAAAAAAATAGTTTGGGTTGTATAGGGGATGTTGATCCTATTTTCTAACCCTGAGGTATAGGTGAACTATGGGAAAATGAGTGGCCTACTCTTGAGAGGACTATAGGTAGGGTGACCTTAACATCTGTTTTGTCAATAACAGTCCCAATTTACACCCGTGGTCCTGGCATAACTATCAATAATGCCCTCTTTTACTCTTAAATATGTTCTGGTTTCTATGTTAAACCACATGTTCACCCTCCCTTAAAGGGTGGTCATGGCTTCAATGAAGAGTTCTTTCATTTAGGAAACAAAGATTATTTAAATCAGTGAGAGGATGTAGGATGGAATTTCTTGAGAAAGGAGTTCCAGGGACCATGGTAAGAAATGCTTGGGAGGGGAAGGAGCAGTGTTCCACTGAATCAGAGGAGACTGCAAATAGTGGTTGGCTTGAAAGTGTGCAACAGATGAATTGGCCTCACCTGGAGCTCCCATCTTCCATATCAATTTCCTTATCAACCTTCTGATTCCTTTGATCCGTAATCAGATTGGCAGCCATGCCTTCAGAGGTTAAATATGCCTATCATTATTTATATACTTACATTGGGGCCAGAAATCACAGCACTGTATTCCCAGCACTGTATTCCAAGGTGAAAGATTTAAGAGGATAAATTACTACAGATCATGGCCATACAATGGCTCCTAATTGGGATGATAGTCTCCTAACACTTGCCTCCCCTTTGCTCTTACATTTTTAGTTCTCTTTCTTTGGAGTTTTGGCAGATTTGGCTTTCTCTGTCAACTTAACTTCATTACTTACTTAAAAATCAGGATAAGAAAACAAGACAGTTTCTGACCTCTGGATCTTACGAAGACTGGTGTACTCATTGAAGTCATTAGATTTTGCCAAGCATTGTATACTGAGAGCTGATGATGACAGGAGTAGAGTACTTAAGTCAGATAACAATGCCAAAAACCAAATAGTAATGGCTGGTCTTGCTGAAAACAAAATATTTTTATGTCTCTAGTGATGGCTATAGGCTAAAATACACCTTCAAAGACCGATATAATATGTAACCATATTGGAATTCAAGAATTTTTTGAAAAAGAAATGGTCCTACTTCCACTTGACATAGAAATCCACATTACAATATCTTCATGGGAGACCTGCAAGTCAATGAAGTCATTTGTGTTTAAGTCTGCAAATAATATACTGCAATGCAACTGAGGCATAAAGCTTATTGATATGGCTTATGGAAATATAGATAAAGCCATTTCCCTGAGTTATGGACATTCTTCATTCACCATGACAAATAAATATGTAAGTTAAAATGAGTGGTTTTTATTCACTTTCTAAAAATATTCATTCCAGTTTACAAATAGACTGTTCATAGGAATCCTTAAAGTAGTAAGCGTATAGCATCAATTTAAAATATGAATCATTTATTTAAAAATCTATGTAGTTTTCCAGAATTGCCTCATGATAAGAACTCAGCCTAACTTCTTAAAACCATGGTTCACAAACTTGTTTTCTGTACCTAAGCCATCCTCAGGCTTAATATATTCCTATTTAGTTGCATCATTCCTTGCTTGAAAAAATTCTAAGCAGCACTTACTCCCCTACCCCTAACTTCCCACCCCATCCTAGAGAAATATCAGAGTACTGGAAGCATTGTAGCAGTTTGAATAATATTCCTCTTGAACAGTGTTTTTCAAATGTCAGGCTGTAACCCAATAGAGGGCTATATGTTTAGTATATAACCGGCATCTTTTAAAAATGAAATAGAATGGAATAGAGTAAATCACATATAACAGGGATAAATAAAAAGGTAAACTTTGATTTCACAGATCGACAGCTCTATCTCCTGGGTCACCACATAAAATATATTTTTACCCCCTATGGATTGCATGGTCAAAAAAAGGTCGAAAGCCACTGTTCAAGGAAGCAGATGAACAAATTGAGGTCTATCATTTTACCAAAATACTATATAGCAGTTAAATACCATTACATATATCAACATGGATAAAATCCAAAATTTTATGTTGGATAAAATAAGTCAATAGTAAAAGAATTTTCTTACATTAAACATCAAAAATTGTACTATGTATTGTTTATATATATGTATATATATACATTTATTGTATATATTTTATAATATAAATATATATTTATGCAATATATATGTATTTATTGTAATCAATGTACACATTTATACATTTGGAATGGAAATAAAAATGGAAAAGGAAGATACCACTTTCAGAATAGCAATAACCTCTGGGTTGAGAGGGAGAAAGATGGTATGTACCTACAATGTTTGAGTTATTAATAAAATTCCAGAAGTCCAAAGACCTTTGCACTGTTTTCCTCTGACTGATTCACTCATTTCTCTGATATTTGTTTCTTCACATACGAAATGAAAGAATACAAGAGAGTGATCAAAGTGTCCAGCTGGAAAGAGAGGTAGAATTGTATAATGAAGATGTGTTCTAATCATGTAATATCCAACCCATAGAATTTAAGTGACTTCTCAATGTTACCAGCTAGTTAGTGGTAGAACTCAGGCTAAATAGACGCAAGCCATCTAAAATCCTACTCTTTCATTTTCTACCATGTAACTGCCCATGATGAAAGATGAGAGGACATGGCATCGTTTTATCTAGGATGACAAAGTCAGGAGATTACCATTATCCTCACCTTCACCAGATAAAATGGGCCTAGTGACCAATGGTTCTTCTAGTGCCACTAAAGGAAAGAGTGAATGCTTTGAAAAGGCCAAATTTAATTAAAATGTGTCTGTTTATTGTTAAATATTAAAAGAAGTTATGATCACTGGTTTTAGGGGACCTTTCAGTTTAGTTTAGCCACACCTTATTTTAAATGATTGATGATAGCTGTGTCTGATCTCCTGTAGTTATTTGATTTATAAATTGGAGAATATGAAGGAGTTCTGTTCAAACTGATTTGTAGTTATTGTTAGAAGTCGGTTAGTGCTTGACTTATTTCACTCAGCATAATCTCCTCTAGTCCCATCCATGTCAATACAAAAGTTGGGTATTCATCCTTTCTAATGGAGGCATAATACTCCATTGTATATATGGACCATATCTTCTTTATCCATTCATCTGTTGAAGGGCATCTCAGCTCTTTCCACAGTTTGGTGATTGCGGACATTGTTGCTATGCACACTGGGGCATATATGGCCCTTCTTTTCACTACATCTGTATCTTTGGGGTAAATACCCAGTAGTACAATTGCAGGGTCATAGGGTAGCTCTATTTGGGGGAAATCAGAGAGGGAGACAAAGCATGAGAAATTGTGGACTCAGAAACAAACTGAGGGTTCTAGAGGGGAAGAGGGTGGGAGCATGAGTGGGCCTGGTGGTGGGTATTAAGGAGGGCATGTATTGCATGGAGCACTGGGTGTTATACCTGAACAATGAATCTTGAAGCACTACATCAAAAACTAATGATGTATTTTATGGTGAATAATATAATAATAAAAAATAACTGCTTCATTAAAAATAATAAAAATAAATCTAATAAATTTTAAAATCTAATAAAATTTAAAAAAACAAAAACAAAAACTAATGATGTATTGTATGGTGACTAACATAACACAATAATAAAAAAAAAAAGAAAGATTTTAAAAAAAGAATTTGATTAGTGATTGATTCCCCTCATAGTTCGTAAAAGAATTTGAACTCATTGTAAATTCAAAGAACAATAAGATGAAAGACTACATATAACATGAAAGAAACTATGAAGCAAAGGGGAATGAAAAATATCAAGAAATACTGGTTATGAAAAAGCCACAGTTGAACACAGAGCTTCTGAGCTCATGCAACCAAGCAAAAGAGGAAACACACTAATTGCTCTAATTATCTAGGAAGGCTGTGAACTCATCATCCCAAACACACACAAAATTTCCCAGCTCAGTGCTCCAAGAGGAATTTGACCCAGCTGATACTGACAGAAGTGTCTTTGGTGATACAGGAATCAAAAATCTTCAATCTAGAAATCCTAGGGTCAAATCCCAGCTTTACCACTCACTGTGTTACTTAATAGTTGGACAAATTTCTTGATCTCTGTTTCCTCACCTATTAAAAGTAGATAGTAATAACAATTTACCTCATAATGTTTTTTAATAGGATTAAGCGAGTTAATATTTGCGACTGATCAAATCAAAGCTGAAAACAGCCCTGCACCCTGGTAAGGGTTATATCGTATTTCTTTAATAAATTAAGCAAGCCAAAAGTCTGAACAGCAGTTTTTCAAAGGACATTCTTAAATTAGTGTGATTGCAGTTAGTAGTTAATTATTGTAATGACATACAAACTGATCGTTGTTCTGTCCCTTATTTTTTTTATTGATTTCCTTCCCAAGTTTAAAAATCATTTTTCCATTAAAAAAAAGAGAAAAATCAGAAAAATAAACATAATCTCTGCCACATGGATCAGAATACACATTTCTCATGCTTGCTTTTCAAAATATAATCCTCCTAATAAAATATGTCAGATTCAGGGTTTTTTCTTTTTTTTTTAAATACAGATCTCAGCCAGCTATAAATTAGAGCATGTGTGTCATTGCCTAGAAAAACCTCACATAGCAACAAACTGCTAAATTAACCCACGCTCATGTAGGGGGTGCAACTTTTATGACAATTTGCAAACTAAGATATCTCCCCCAGAGACAAGAAACTATCCAGTTTTTGATTTCACCTTCATTGGGAGTCTTTAAAATGGAAAATTTTGACATAAGCATTGTTTAATGAAATCAAAGATTTAAAAAACCTAATTATAGACAAAATCTTTTGTATATGAAAAAAACATATTCTGTCATATCCTATTTATAAGCAGCTTGAGTTCTATTGAATTATTAAACCACATTTTGTATTTGTGCCCCTGAACTACTTTGCTACCATATGTTATAAATACGTGCTTTTTATTTACATTTAGGTTAACTTAGCATCTACTCTTTGCATTAATAATATTTTCATTTAGCTCACAATAAAATATATTTTTTCATGCACGTGTATCTTATCTCCCTTACTATCTTAGAGCAATTTCAGAGAAAGATTGGGTGATCATTTTTTGTAATGGTCTTATTTCTTAATACAACAATTTACACAGACTTGGTACCATCTTTGTTAAAATTATCATTGAGATTGAATCCTTTGTCAATAAACTAGTATAAAATATTCCAGGGGCGCCTGGGTGGTTCCATAGGTTAAAGCCTCTGCCTTCGGCTCAGGTCATGATCCCGGGGTCCTGGAATCGAGCCCTGCATCCGGGTCTCTGCTCAGTGGGGAGCCTGCTTCCTCCTCTCTCTTTCTCTGCCTGCCTCTCCATCTACTTGAGATCTCTGTCAAATAAATAAATAAAATCTTTAAAAAAATATTCCAGTGCTGTCTAGTCATCATTCATTAAAAAGCCCTTTTAGTACAATTTCCTTTCTCTTTTTCTATTTTCAAATATCTATGCTATTTTTTTTTTATTTAGGTCTTTGCACTTTGACTAAATCAACCAAATTATTGTTTCCTTTTGCAGTTATTAAAAGTCACTTTCTTTTCTTCTCTTTGCAGTGTTTATAAAAAGTCTGTCTTTGGAGTGCTTTTATTCCTCTTCTTTAGAAGTTATATTATCATAGTATGTCAGTTCTCACCATACACCTCAAACATTGGTGTCCATTTAGAGTACTGTTTTCATATTATGTACTTTTAAGAAGTGAGCTTATGTCTTAAAATAGTATATGACTTCAATATGATCACAGAACTAAAACCAGGATTAAAGGCTAGCTTTCAGAAACACCTGTTACCTATTCTCAATTTCTTTTAACTCAGGCTAGCGAACATAGTGAACCTTTAATTTTTACTCTATGATTTGTATGTTTTTCTTTTATGTTATTCTAGCATTGTGCATTTCTCAATGAAATTAACAAATTCAATTTTCATTTGAATGAAATGGAAAGTTAATTTGGACATTAGATATTAGTAAAATAAAATGTGTATGCTACTACTGAATAGTAATGCAGAATTCAGGCCTAATGCATCTTATTTTTCACACTTTCATTTAAAAGATTGCTCTATAATAGATTTCTTTAGGAGCAGTATATTTTAGGAACTGTCAGAATTGTTAGTTTATCTCCTTTCTACTCAGTTCCTATTTCTTACTTAGCTATAGAAGAATTTAAAAATTTTTATTGGCAAATTCATATTGTAAGTTGTATGGAGAGGTTTTTTTTCTTATTGCAAAGAGTGAAAACTTTATCATAATTAATTCATTTTTATTATTTAAACTTTGATTAATTCTAAGAAATATTTGAAGTTACTGTGGGAGATATTTGAGAATCCGAAGAATTAATTTAAGATGTTATCAATGACCATCAAGGTAGAGAATTAAATTTCAAGTGACGTAGTGAAAGCACTGTAATATATTTTGACACAACCCATTCATGTGATATATTTTTTATACTATCTATGTATTTCAGGGGGTCATAGTCATAAACTTTGAATATCCTTTTTTAAAATCTCTGATAATTGAAGTGAAATTAATTATGATGTGAAATAATAAAATTGCAAAGAATTACCACAGCTTGCAGATTATTAATTGTTACTGAGCTTTGATTCTTTACTAAAAGTTGATTATGTTGCTACCCATCTCCATGGACAGAATAATGTGTGTTTTAGAAAAATTATCCAATGTATCTTATAATAAGAGGCAAAAAATCTTTTCAATAGAATTAATAAATTATTGCTTAGATTTATTTTTAACAAAGCAATTTTTATCAAGACTTATCTAGCTAAGTACAATAGCAACAATAGGGGGAAAATCAGAATCTCTCTCATTACCTGCTTCTATAATTGTGCATGCATAAAGTATGCTTGAAGCCTTTGAAAGGAGAGATTGTGCACCCTGAATACTAATTTCATGAGTACTGTAATTTCACGTCTGTTATCCATGTTCAAGCTGGTCGTGCTTTGAGGAGCAGCTGAGGCTTTATGGAAAACTTTGTAAAACATTCTATTTAGAACCAATTCTTTTTCTTTGCATATTGTGCTCCGGGTATTTTTCTTCCTTTGTGTTTTATTTTGAGAACATTTGTATGAAAACAAGATCTTTGTTTCTTACAAGCACATCTGCTCTAGCTGCTTATAGATTACGAGAAGTTATCATCCTCTGTGACATCATGATCATTTCCAAGGCAACCGGTTTGGTTTACTTTTTTTCTTTTCTCTTTTCTTTCTTTCTTTTTTTTTTTTTTAATATGATAAAAAGTTACAGAATGTCAGCAGCAGCGAAGTGTTTATTTCAAAACAGATACATAATAACTTCCCAGTTTTCTGTACCCCACTGCATGTGGCCTGTTCATTTCAAAGCACCAAAGCTTTAGTCTATTGAATGTAATTACCTTAAGGTCCATGAGACTGTCAATTCCATTACCCACAATTGAGAGGAAGAATTGAATGCTTAAGGAAACAAATTCTGAGGTGACTGACTTTATTGTACCTCAATGCCCTGTCACATGGCTTGCCTGGTGCTGGTTCAATGAGGGAGGAAATATATGAGACCTTGGTGTTTTATGTTCTACAGTAAATAATGATATAGATTTGAATAACAGCTGGAAGGATCCTGAGGCCTTTTACTTGAAATGATTTTATGAGCAGGTGCTACATTCACTCAGCCACTTCAACGCTGTCACTACTGCGATGAAATGTGGCTATGAGAGGCCTTAGAACATAATCATTTGGATAGAGAGCCAAGGCTGCCAAAGAGGACTGGAACCAGGATCAGACTTTTGTGGCATGTTCGACTACATCAATATTTGTCAAAATTATGAAGTTTTAGTCACAATAACCAAGCAATCTGTAAAGACGTATTTATTATTTTCTGTATGCATAACACTGTATTGGAGATTGGGTGTGATTTAAGGTAGGACAGATGCAATCTCTGACCTCCCAGCCCTTCTTTGAGATGAATGTCTGTTTATCATATGCCTTTTTTTCAGCCCTGCTAAAATATTGTTATATTATATCCATTTCCCTTTTACTTAAACAGTCCCATTTTATTTTTAAAGGTATACATTTCATATGAACTACATTCGTTCAGGGTAATTGGTGGTTTGAGCCTGAATAAGCTGTTCTATGTCGAATGTTAAGGAAATTTGGAAAGAGCGGGCTCAGAGGCAGCTGTGGTCTGAGCACACTTGGACTCGGAATGGCAGGAATAAGATGCACAATCCTGGACCTTGGTATGAAGCAAGCGTCAGCTAAGCTGGTAGCAAACACACAGAATTGTGAATCCGAAGATAGATCAGGAATGGGAAAATGAGCAAGTCCTAAGGGCAAAGCATCCAAATCAAGGGAAGAAAGTCTTGGGAGTATATCTAAACAGAGGCAGGGAAGGTGGGGGGCAAAAGTCAAAATGGCAGGCAAAACGCAAGAGGTCTGAGCAATAGGGTGGGCAATATTCCAGACGCCCACCTGCATGAATCAGGGACACAGTCTAGTAAGACTGAGCTCAGAAATAGGAGAGCCATTCATGTAGGACCAGGGGCCAAGGCAGGAACACCAATTAAAGATGGTCTAGGGGCGCCTGGGTGGCTCAGTGGGTTAAAGCCTCTGCCTTCAGCTCAGGTCATGATCCCGGGGTCCTGGGATCAAGCCCTGCATCAGGCTATATGCTCAGCAGGGAGCCTGCTTCCTCCTCTCTGTCTGCCTGCTTCTCTGCCTACTTGTGATCTCTGTCTGTCAAATAAATAAAAATAAAAATCTTTTAAAAAAAAAAAAGATGGTCTAAAGTGTTAAATGTCCCATGATTGAGCATAATTTATGCATTTTTTAATATACGCATTCATTTGTTCAATGCCAAGGACTGAGTAATATATTAGGCACAAGGTTCATAAAACTGACAAAGTTGATCTTATGAAACATTATACTGGGTAAAACAATAAATAATTAATTCAGCAAATAAATGTATTATTAAAACGTGTATTATGTGTCAAAGTGTCATGGTAAGGCATAAAGGGGTCAGGGTAGAGGGGTGCTACTTAGGTATCACAAAAGGCCTCTCAGAGAATACAATGTTGATTTTTAGAAAATCTTCTTGACCCCAGCGCTCACCCCCAGCTACCATGTTCTACCAACTTTACAGCTATGTAAGATTCATATCCATGGTTAGCCTTATTCCCAGTTTTTGTCATCAACCGCTGGTCTCCCCACACCCAATAATTTCCACCACTAAAATCTCCTTTGCATTCCTGATTTATCCCATATGCCTGTCCAGTCTCCAAGGTCAGCTGACATCCTTAGCCTGATGTGTCCTATTGCCACTTAAACGTTCATGATGATATTATGAGGGTGGAAGTTTGTTTTACTCAGAAGAGCCTAACATTCGTAATAAACAAGCCCAACTATCTCAGTGACTTAACACATTAGAAGTTTGTTTTTTGAAGTGTTTGGTGAGATTCAGATTTCCAAACTTGCTCAATCATCCCTGCGGGGGATTGGAGTCCTCTGCTGGCTCCTCTGCATCTGCCTGGCAGACAAGAAAAGGGAGAAAACAGGATCATGGGGGAAGTTTCTGTGGGGCAGCCATGGAACCATCCTGCAGCCCTTCTGCCCACATTCCATTAGACAAACTCAGTCATATGGCATACCTAACAACAAAGAAGGCTGAGAATATAGCTTAACTGTGAGCCCTGAAGGAAAAAGGAAATAGATTTGATGAATACAACAGTATATCTTTTTATTCACCAAAAAAAAAAAAAAAAAAAAAAAGGAAGGAAGCAAGGGAGGGAAAAAGAGAGGGAGGGAGAAAAGAAAATCATTCCGCTTTTTTCTCCCACAAGAAGAACTCACACCTCATCTCCCAAATGATACCATCCAAGGCCCCATCCAGTCACTGAATCTGCTCAAAGCCCAGAATCTCCAGGTTCATGTGTTTTTTGGCTCTCTCAAGTCCAGGAAGGAACGCTTTCATGAGTATGTGGCCTGTGTGGTTACGTGGGTCCACATACTCAGATGTCCCCAGCAGTTGGTTTAATGCTCTGCTCTTACCTCATGAAGTTACTAATATTATTACTGTTGAACTTGTGTTTTATAAATGAAGTCAATCCAGTGGGATAATGGAGCAGGCACAAGAGCAGAACAGGTATGTGTAATATGTGTGTCCTTTGTTCCACGTTGCCCCATTCATATGCAGTGTGTGTTGCTCCTGAGTGCAGAAACCCGGTGGACCTATGATGCTTGGGAGTTTAGCAAGACTCAATGTTGAGTACAAGGTAAGTATGCTATATCTATGGCTGAGTAAGCAAGGCATTGATAACCCTGAGAGACCATGCTTTCCATTTGAACTGAAAACTTGCTTTGAACACAGAAGGCAATGGCATGCTAAGAAACACAGAAGATTCAGGAACTCTACTGTATCCTTTTCCCTTATGCTATCTTTCCCTGTATCAGCCTAGCACCTATACTAATATGATGTCCTAGAAGGAAAGAGAAATATGGAACAACCATAGCTCCTTATTTCATTCCTTTCTTACTCCTCCTTACTCCTCTGGTAAGCCAAAGGCAGAGAGTATCAAAAGAATGTGAGCACATGGAGAAACAAAATAAAAACAGTTGCGTTATTGTATGTAACATTTCCACTTCTCTCCGAAGAACAAAATGCATATGCATGTTTGGGTCACAAAATAAGAATTGTATAATTTTATTAATTCCACATTTGAATTAAATCCTCTTATATTTGCATTTAAAACTGGCATTGCAGAATGAAAACGTGAATAGTAAAATTAAACATTTCTTTGTTTAGAATGACATTAAGTAGCAAATATAAAACACGATGATAAGTCAAAACATAGTGTAAAAGAAAGGATAAGGTACTTTCAATGGCAACTTTTCCCTGCTTATTGAACAAGGATCCCAAATTTTCATTTTGCACTGGGGCATGCAAATCATGTAGCCTTCCCCGGGTCCAGTGCTCTGCATCCTTTTCCCATATAACTGCAATAAAAGTTTCCAGTTAAAAAAGGGAAAAAGAGGATACACATAGCAGTCAATGAACTGTAGAAATTATTAAATCCTCTGGAAAGGCCCTGTGAAGGGTGATTAACCAAGATGTGAATAGTTTCTTGTTCTGTCCCTGATTCCTCTTTCTGTGGCCCTTGGCTCCTTTCTGAGAGTTTCTTCCTTAACTATAATCTTCCGCAGAAATATCTGAAATGGTTGTGGAAGAATATCTTCTCCTTGTGGACTGTGCAACTTTCATATCTCTCTTCCTCTCCAAGGGTGGTTTTAAGGTCTTTTTTTAGCCCTGGCTCATGGTTTCTTTGGCACTACAATTTCTTTAAAAACTGTTTTGGTAAGTTTCTGATCTATTTGCTTTCAGTTAGTTCCATGTGCCAAGGTTTTTTAATAGTTATTAAACTTGGTTTATTTCTTCTTTTCTGGGCCCATATTTTTTTTTCTTCCATTTAATGGCTGTCTGAAACCATATGTTATGAAAGGATATGCTAACCTCTCTGATGTTTACTGAAGGGTTGAATCATTTGAGAAATCTCACTGGCTCTGTGTCATGTAAGGCCATTTTTTATTTCAGGTCCCAACGCTATCAACTTTTCTAAGGAAGGCCCTTGATCCCTGAACTTTCTTTCTTTCTTTCCTTCTTTTTTTTTTTTTTTTTTAAGATTTAAAAAAAAAATGTATTTGTCCAAGAGAGATAGAGAGAGGGGGAGTGGCCAGCAGAGGGAGAAGTAGGTTCCCCACTGAGCAAGGAGCCTGATGTGGCACTGGATCCCAGGACCCTGGGATCATGACCTGAGCCAAAGGCAGATGCTTAACTGAATGAGCCACCCAGGCATTCCATCACTGAACTTTCTACTCTCACAATTCTTAGTTTGAAAATTGTCCCAAACTCACCTGAGCTACATGCTTTTCTTGTGTAAGTGGTGGCCAACACACCATCGAGTTGACAGGTCCTGGTACTTCCCCCAAGCTATAGGCTCAGGAGATTTGTGGTCTGTCTTCCATGTTTTCCCATGACAACTTTTCTGAAAGTTTCCTGAGGCACAGCAGAACTCTCCAGACATTTAACCTGCTATACTGTATTCTTACCTTCTCCTGGCTGGTCTCTAAGCCAATGGAACTTATCTTGGATTTGTTACAACGGAAGAACATGTTGAAGAACCAATGTCTATACTTTCCAAGGGAGGATATCTCCTGTAACTAGACACTAAAATCTCTGTGCCTTAACACACTAATGTTTATTTTTGTTCACATTACACATTATTGTGGGTTCATGATCAGTGGCATACCACTAAATGATTAACAGAACTAAGTTCCTTCCATATTAAATGATTTTATTTTGTATTATCAAAACTTGTATTTTTAAAAAATCTTGGTTTAAAACTTTTTGCTGCAACAATCAAAGGTCTATTTAGAAGTTCAGTTTATTTTAATGCTTTCCTTTAATAAGTACATATTATGAGCAACTATATGCCAACAAATTAGGCAATCTGGGAGAAATAGGTGCATTCTGGGCTGTCTGGATGGCTCAGATGATTAAGCATCTGCATTCAGCTCAGGTCATGATCTCCAGGTCCTGGGATCAAGCCCCATGTCAGGCTCCCAGCTCAGTGGGAGTCTGCTTCTCTCTCTCCCTCTGCGTCTCCCTCTGATTATGCTCTCTCTCTCTTCCTCTCTCTCAAATGAATACATAAAAGATCTTAAAGAAAAAAGAAAAGAAAAGAAGTGGATGCATTCCTAGAAATGTATAAACTATCAGAACCAAAAGAAAAGGAAACAGAAAACCTTAACAGACCCACAGCCAGCAAGGAAATTGAAGCAGTAATCAAAATCTCCTAATGCTTTCCCTTAACTACTGAAGAAGGCCTCTTACAATTAGAGGTAGAACCAAATGGAAGAAATATTGGCTTATACTAAAAAAATTATGATACTTAGTTTTCAATCCTGTCCAAAAGTTTACACAAAGATTTTGTTGAAATTTCGCTTATAAATTTAAGTTTCCATCTTCCCTGATGTCAATTAGTAATTCTTACAAAGCAATCAAAGGATTGACTATTTTGTTTTTGACAAATACACTTCAAAGTCACTGCAATATTTTTAAGCAAGTCAGAAAATTCTGTTCTTAAATTTTCTAGGTATCAGGATATGAGAGATATTTTTAAACATGGCAGATTTACTCACACTGTTTCAGCTACCAAAAAAAAAAAAAAAATTATAGTAAAAATCATTCCAAAAGTTCCTTTTCCCAATGTGCCCTCCACAGCATGAGATTTTTTTTTAAGTAATTACTATTTCAGTCATTGTTTAAACATTACCTCGACCATGAAAAATTGATTATATTTTTGCAAGTGTCTATAAGGCACTTTTGCCACTGGTTGTCACAGATAATGTCACCAACCAGAAGCTGGCAGTGTACCCACTAAGGTCAGTCTTTCAGGGCAGCAAGGAGAGTGAAAAGGATGAAGAGTAGAGCTGGAGGAGTGGAAGACAGACACCTGGCATAGCCATAAAACCATTCTCACACCCGTGTGAACTACAAGAGCCTGAAAGTGAATGAATGAATGAATGAAATTACTATGGTCAAAGCTTCTAATTGTGGAACCCTACACCTCCCTCAGAAAAACTTGATATTATCATGTGATAATGAGGTCCCTAATGAGGCACCTT
Organism: Martes martes; assembly: GCF_963455335.1. Taxonomy (NCBI): domain Eukaryota; kingdom Metazoa; phylum Chordata; class Mammalia; order Carnivora; family Mustelidae; genus Martes; species Martes martes. The sequence continues at coordinate 172,750,883 of NC_137890.1, read as the reverse complement.
CTTTAAACAAATGATGAAATAAAATGATATGGGCATATGGAGACAAATTATCATTTAATTACTAAAAATCTAGATTACAGAATGTTTGTATAGTGTGAGAGCCAAGTGGATCAAGAAGGCCCCAGAATTAGCAGACTTATTCATTTGGTCTAGTCATTGCTAGGTGAGGGCTGGCCTCCCCAAGAGAGAAGATTGCTGAGGTAATACTGCTTAAACTGGGTCAGAGGGGTGGAAAGACTAAAAATTTGCCTAGGAATGTCCCTTCTAATGGAAGCGAGGTGTGAGAAAACAGTGTCCTTCTCTATCAAGTTGCACTCGAATAGATCTAGGGAGGGTGTCAGTGTCAACCCATATATTCAATATCAATCCATTTCAATGTACTTCTTTTTAGATAAAAATACATATAAGTACAAGTTCTAATGTTTTCTTCCTTTAACCCCAAGAGACTTTTCTGCAGACCCCTTAGGGTGCACCTATATCACTTGGAAACCATTAGGCCAAAAAATACGCTGTTGGACCACTGTTGGCAATTTCAGTCCTAGCTCGATTCTTGGTTAGCATCCTGCCCCAAAGTGGTAAGAATTTCATATCTTGTGCCTAATTTGTCTTTAGCACTATTTTGATTCTCATCTAGGTGTACTGGAATCAGATTTAGCCCCAGTCCTGCTCCCAGCCAAGCCTCATGCCCATATTTCAGGGAATGTGTTCTCTGGCCCCTTGTGGATAGCCCAGAATCTGCCTGTCACTGGGGCTCAGCTCTAAGCTGAGTGCTATTGACAGTATGTCAGCCTTACGATTATATATGAGGGACAACACATTATGTCAATGCACTTAAGTCTTTTTTTTATCTGCTATGAAGGTTAGAATGACTTTTATTTTTTTCTCTGCTTGACTCTTGGCAAATCAATTAAGAAGTCTTAAAAAGAAAAAGAAGAAACATCTTATAAGGCAGTTTATGCGGTAAATAGGATATTAGGTTTCTACCCAATGGCTTCATAGTAGAAATGGGTCTGAAGCAACAGAAAGACTAAAATGGGAGAGAAATGACACCTACTCTCTTCTACCAATTTTGACCAGAAACCTTTTATTAAGTTTTATTTTAGAGTAGTTTTAGATTTATGGATATATAGTTGCAAAGATAGTACAAAGAGTGGACTGTTTAATTCTCAATAGGTCTCAAACCGAATTAAAAGTTATTTTATTTGGTTGGATTTGGTTTGTTTTTAAATTTTTTTAAAAGATTTTATTTATTATTTGATAGAGAGAGACACAGCGAGAGAGGGAACACAAGCAGGGGGAGTGCAAGAGGGAGAAGCAGGCTTCCTGTTGAGCCGAGAGCCCAATGTGCGGCTCTATCCCAGGTCTCTGGGATCATGACCTGAGCCAAAGGCAGACGCTCAACAACTGAGCCACCCAGGCACCCCTGTTTTTAATTTTTTGAAATTATGTGCATTTAATGTAACTTCAACAGCCCAGGAAAATAATTCTAAGATTTGTGTAAGAAGATACCACTGCCATATTCCAGGGATTTATTTAAAATAAGAATTCAGAGCTCTGACCTCTGGTCTCCTTAAGTTGATTTAGGAGAGTTGAAAACTGCCCCCCTGGGCAAATATTTTAGGAGCTGATGAACACTCAGCTTTGCTTAAGATACTACTTGTCATCAATATACCCAAGAGGCTGACAATTTCTATTTACTGCTTCTTGAGAGAGAACCTGGAGTCTACTGGAATATCTTGTCAGTACGGAACAGGAAAGAAGACACATCCTGATGAGTAGACCACTCTTTGAAAGTTTAGGAAGGTCACCAGTCTTTGGATGTGGTAGCTTAGAAGCTTGCTGCCCAATCGTCCAAAGAGAAGAACAAATAAACACAAAATAAGGGAGTGTGGCTGCCTCTTTGCCACTCAAACCTCAAGCTCCCTGGGGGCAGAGGTCCCTAATTCTCCATGTAGAAATCGTGCCTGCCACATCATGGGCAGTCAATGGAAAAACTTGGTCACTTCCGTTGTGTATAAAAGATTAAGAAGAGGCACTGAATTGTCAGCAGAAGAAAGAAATTTCAGGAGATGGAAATTCATGATTAGCTCCCTATTTTTAAAGCTGTGGATTATGTAGGGAAAACACACGCAGGGTCCAAAAAGTGAACAAAAGCTAATTGCTCCTGCATAGAACATGGTAAACCAGTTCTTACTGAAATCTAGAGTATCCACACGATGGGGTTTACTGTGTAGTTGAGAATGGCTGCTGGCTAAGGAAGATACAATGTAGAAAGTCTTGTAAATAGAGAGCAGTGGTTCCGTGATATGTGGGAAAGGCAGTGAGCAATCATCTTCACAGAGGATTCTCATTCCCTAGGATGGCTCTGGAAGCTCTTTGTAGTGGAGGTGGAACTTAATGTAAAAAAAAAAAAAAAAAAAAAAAGCTTCTTAAAAAATCCTGGAGAATTCTAATTTTTTTTTTTTAACATCATAAGATTTTAGGTCTTTGCAAACTAACCTGCTGTAAAATATACATATTAAAATGTCATGGATCTTCTTTATATTATGGATATCTGATGATGATAATAATAATAATAATATTTCTTGAGCACTTACTGAGTACCCAGCTGAGAACTTAACACTTGACTCTAATCTTTAAAACAATCCCTTATGGTTGGTAGTATTACAGTCTCCATTTTAAAGATAAGGAACTGAGTCTTAGAGAAAAGTTAAGACATTTGCCCATCCTCAAACATTTAATAAACTTGGATTCAAACCCAGGTTTTGTTGATTCTAGAGCCTACAAGCTTGATTATGACATCACATTCGTGGAAAGCTTAATTTAATTAACTTGAGTGCTTTCCTTTTACATTGTTCTATTATTCTTTCACTAAAGCATATTAGTACATACATACATACATATTAGTACATACAAAATGTAGTAGAGCCATATGATAGAGAACCAGAATTGGGGTTTACTACCTTAGAACAAAGTTTTTCTTCATTTACTTCATTCAACAGTACTGCATTATGCTCTTCTTTTGCACTTAGCACTGGGTAGAGGATACAAAGAAATATGAGACATCACCCCTACCCTCAGGGATCTTATATTGTTGAGAATAATAGCCCATATATACAAATGAAAGATTCAATAATCATAAAACCTATATGATTAAGTTCCAAGTGAGTAGTATAGACAAGTGCCGTAGGAGTTCAAAAGAGAGGGGCCACTCTGCTTGAATGGGCTGGGAAACTCTTGTGGAGGTAGAAATTGAGTGATTCCTTAAAGAGTGAGCAAATTTGCATAAACATAAAAGTAGCAATAACCTATTCCGGCACCTACTTCTTCCTACAGGAAAGAGGGTGGACAGAGATTACAAGGTAAAAATATTCACTGATGTGTCCATGGGGTAATAATTAAACCAGTTTAGACAGAATGTGTAGTTTGTGTTGGGGAACAGGGAGAGAGTAAGTGAAAATTAGAAACATGTAAGGAAAGCCTTGAAGGGCCAGCCAAAGCTTCACTCTGGGGTGAGGTGTGGGGAGGGACCTGGCACTTAGAAGATTATAGCAAGAAGGGTCAGCTGGACCAGGAGAAATGGAAGGGATCAAATGATGAAGCTCTGGATGGAGGGGAAGAGTCGGTACTTGGGAGAGGGATAGATGGCAGGTAAATTTATGGGTCAACAAGAGAGGATCTAGTCTGAAATTCTGGGGAGTCTGAACCCTGTGAGAATGCCATCTGTAGAGAGCTGGTCATGTTGGTGGAAAGCCATTATGGGGGAGATATAGAACTTAATGGATTTGAAGAAAGCAAAGAATTTGAAATTAATTTTATAAAGTGAGATTTCAATAAAGAGTTGGAAATGATTGAGAATGGCACCCATATTTATATACCAGGAGAAAAACATGAACCCAATTCTGAAATTCTGAAAATAATAAGAAAAGATCAACATCTTTTGGGATCTCAAGGCAGAGAAAAAGAAGGAAATGCAAAAAATGTTAAAAAGTGGTTTATTTGGATATTTTAAACATCAAAGGAAGGAAAATGGAATAAAAATAGTGAGTTAAAGAGCTGGATACCCCCAAACCAGTCATTTTCTCTTTTCCCCATTGAGTGATATGAGAATGGCAAACAAAGGTGTAATCATCACTAGAGGCTAAATGCAGTATTTTCTGAAGAAATACAGTCTTGTTTAAGGAGAGTGGGAAATGAAGTAAGGTAAAAAAATGATGGCTCCTCTTTGACATATTTTGGTGACAACTATAAATAAGGAACTGAGAAAGGGGAGTTTAAATAAGTGAAATAGAAATTTATAAGACATAGTAGAAAAAATAGACTCATTGTGGGAAATGGAAACTGAAGGATAAAATCAAATTTGAAAGTTGGGAAGTGGTGGTGGGGGGAGTTTTGAGCCTCAGACAGCTAACGTAAATGACAGAAATTAGGGGAAGACGTTGATTCAGAGTCCTTTTGAGAGCATCAGAAACATTTGCAGGCACCGGATATCAGAAAAGGCAAGCCTCCCCACAAACATGGGCTCCCAAGTGCCAGTTTTAATATCTAGAATAGAATATCTCATAGTACATTAAGCACCCACCCTCACCGATGCAACTGGTCAGGTTTCAGTTTTGGAAACCTTGAGTTTGAGTGGTTACATGGAGAAGTGGAAAGCAGGGAGGGAAATTCTTGGTAAGATGGAAGCCAAAACAACTCTACCTCTAGGAAAAGGTTTCCCTCTCTGAAACTGGATGATTACCTGGGAGACTTGAATAACTGACATTTCATCATTTCTTCACTGCAGTAAGTTAAATATAATGATGTCCTTAATTTATAAAAGATTTTGAAATGCCTCGTGAAATCATCAAGAAAAGAATGTTGTGTATTTATTTTTCTATTCTTCAATGGTTTCACCTCAAATGCCACCTCTTCCAAGAGGGCTTTTATACGGGAAGGAGGGTGTGTATGGATGCATTGAACAGACTGCAGTGAACACAACTGGCTCCCCCTAGTATTATTTCTACACAATCCTTTTTGTCTAGAAGCCTCATGGTTTGCATGAAATTAAACCATTTCAGCTCCTCTAAGATTGAACTCTGATTAGCTGATGCCCATTTGAGTGACACAACCATAGGACCTGGTGTAGTAGAGATTGGCTCATGGATGATGGGTCATGTGAATCAACACCTTGGGCTACTTCATATATGGGATTCCCCTGGTCAGAAAGATTGGCCAAGGGTCAGTAAAGGACTTCAGTAGTTCAGTTAGAAGGAAGTCCAAGACTTTAATTGGTATTTGAGGTCATTTTCTCACTCTCTATTTTCTCAGTCATTTTCTCACTCTCTATTTCCCTCCCACCTGCTTATTGTCATTGTTGGTAACCATTTTGTAATGACAAGGTTAACTAGACTTTGGATGAGTTTGCCACACTAGAAAAAAACTGGAGAGAGAAATAAAAACTCCTTAGTGAATGCCATAGAGCTGCTGGATCAAGCCATACCTGCACCTTCCCCTACTAGTGATATTTTGAGTTTGTAAATCAACAAATTACCTTTATTGTCAAGCCCAGTTGAGTATCATAATTAAAACACTTTTCTGAATTACATTTATACTCACCTACTAAAATATTTTATTTTTCCCATTTATTTGAATCTCAGCACATACTGACTTGCACTGAATTTATTTGCCTACACTTCTTATCTTTCTGCACAGATTTTGAGCTCCTTGAGGGCAAGGACTGCAATTTACATATTTCCATGTTTTTCCTAGCTCTCAGAATAATGCTTTGCACATAATAATGTTAATAAATACTTGTAAAATAAATAAATCAAATTTATGAACTTGTGCATTTAATCTCATTATCCTCATGCTGTAATTAACACATATTAATAATTCTAAAACTATTGACTAAACTAAGTATGAATCCATCATTGTTTTGTCATCTGATTTTTTTGTTTGCTTGTTTCCTCTTCTTTGCTATTGGAAATGCTGTAACAGTAATTTCTATTTTTATTTTCTTCCCCACAGACCCCATTTCTAAAATGTCATGACAGTTCACACAAAATTCTAAAGATTAGCAAAAAATAATCAGTATTATCATCAGTTCTGTTGATGTAATTCTACCCAAAAGCTAAGTATCTTGAAATTTTAGTTAGCCAGTGCACACTCATCTTGGGTAAAGGAGAGATTTATGTGAGGATTTGCATACACTGAAGATAGCTGAAGACCAAAAGAATTCTGCCTTGCTTTTAATTTAAACCTTGGTCATTATTGGATGTTTTGCCTTGACAGAATTAATTTCTGTTGGTCTCAGTTTTCTCATCTATAACATGGGGACAATTATACTTTTAATCTTATAGGATTGTTACAGAAAACAAATAAATTAATAAAGCAAAGCACCTAGATTTATGCCAGATGTAAAAAATACTTCACAAGTGATAACTGGATTTTTCATCTTCTTCCTCTTTGTCTCCTCCTCCTTCTTATTGTCCTACAATATTGTTTTAAGTTACTGTTGTTATCATCCACACTGGCAAGCAATTGCAGTTGTTTCCATGTAAAAAATCACTTATTCTATTTTCAGGTGCAATAAAACATTGTATTTGCAGCTTCAAAATTTTCCTGTGTACCCTGCTATAGATAAAACCTGGCTGGACTCTTTTTCAGTCATGTACCCATGCAACAAATAAGTCTATTTATGAGAAAGTTAACAAATAGATGTGCCCTTAAAGAGAGTAACAAAGTTATAGAAAAAAAGATAATTACATAAGTTATTTTTTCAATAAAGTAAACAGTGTGGCCTTTACAGTGAATTTAATACACAAAAAAATTTTAAATTCCTAAAATGTAGATTGTAAAAATTAATTTGATTTTTATTTTATTTCACTGTTTAGTAAAGCCAATTTAAAATTAATTACCTTTTATTGAAACTTTCATCGAGATAATTATATACTGATGTGCACTTGTAAGGTATAATACAGAGAGATCCCCTATACACTTCGTGAGGTTTCTCCCAATAGTAACATTTTGCAACACCATAATATAGTATCACAACCAGGATATTGACATTTTAACATTTCAGAAAACTTATTCAGATTCCCAGTGTTACTTTTCCTCATTTGTAAGTGTGTGGGCATGCCCATGCCCATTTGAAGTTCTTTACAGTTTTCTCACCTCTGTTCGTTCCTGTTTCCACCACAGTCAAGATGCTGAACAGTTAAACACCATATCTGTCTCTCTCCATTCCTTTCTGTACTTATTTCTGGGACTAAAAATGAGTTAGTGGAAAAAGAAGAAAAAGAACAAACCAATCTTGTGAATAAAGCAAACCAATACCTGCTAGTCCTGCTACTGCAAATTCATTCACAATTAGTCATGGATTTCTGAGGTAAATTTCCCTGAGAAACATTCATTAACAGGCATATCTGACTATGTATTTCTACAAATGTATGTATATTTCTTCAGCATCTCTACATGTTTATTTCTCTCTCTAGAACAGAATTGGGACTAGAAGGACTCATTCATTTATTTACTCCATACTCAATTGTCATTTACTTAAATTGCAGAGATCTATTCAATATTATTAAATTCAAACCAGTGACTTTGCTATCTGACTTAATCACTCCAAGCTCTTCTTTCACCTTTTATGTTCAGTATTTTACCCATATTTATCAGATATACATGACAATTTAGTCCCTTTGTGGAAAATATTAAAATATAAATACATAATGTCTTTTATTTTGAATAGACAAGGTATTATATGTATTTTAAGTATAGAATATAAAATGCAATGTATACCTAGATTATCAATATCCTCTAAAAGTAACATTGTAGCCAAAAATACTTATCAATAGTTACATTGATCAAGGCTGTGAGAAATTACAGAAAATTTGAAATTTATGGCAGCAAAAGGGAAAAATACGATGAAGACGGGAGCTGCATACACTTTAAATAATTTCAGTGCAAAGAAACTAGGCATTCAGGATCTACTTTGGGGAGTACTGGTCTAGCTGTGTACCCTCCTAGTCATAGGTTCTGTCAGCTGAGATCTCTGGAGGTTCTCTCACCAGGAAATGGAAATAAGCCCCTTTGGTTGGAAATGGAATTCCATTTACAAATGGAAATATTTGTGAGATTAAATATTGATCGCATTTTTATATTTATTTCACATTAAAATCTATATGTATAAGTGCTTCGTTACTGAGTTCAGTTTCTGTGTGATTGTTCAGTTCAAAAAGCAACACAATATAATTTGTTTCTATTGTTATAACAACTTAATACTTCTCATATAAAATGATGGAGATAATATTTTTTGTCATTTTGTGAGGTGTAATGTATCTGGTGAGAGACTTAGCTCTCACCAAAAATAAATAAATAAATATTGATAAACGAATGGACAACATGATAAAACAATATAGGCAAAATAACTGAAAAGATCTGAAAATGCTCGAACACTCAAACATCCTGTGCCTCAGCTTCTTCGTTTGTAAAATAGCATCATAACAAAATCCCTGTACAGAGTCATCGTGCAAGCTAAATCAGTTGACATGTGTATAGCACTTAAAAGATTCCCGAATTACAAAAATCGCTCAATAAATGTGAGCTGTTGCTAAACAAGGCATATTTTTAAAATGTAATCTCAACTTTTATTCTGAGTATATTCATTATGTACAATTATGCTGAGAAAATGCATTCACAATTGTTAAAGAAGGAATGTCAGAGATCTTGCAATAACACTCTGAAACAACCATCAAAAAGTAGCTGATTTTGCTATCAGAATGACTACTTCTTTCTCATGAGAATTAACAATAAACAACACGATTCACTGTGTACAATACAGTTACAGTGAGACACATATATAAGTTTGGTAACTACCCCCCCCCCCTTCTGGTAGATGTTGGTAAGAAGCAGATCAGAGATTTCAAAGAGCGGCAACACTTTACAAATAAAGAGTGAGTGTAGTGGGAAGATTGAGGTAGAATGGTGATATGGGCTGTTAGCCTTGGTATATTTCATTCCCCTTTCTTTTATTTCCTCTGTCATCATTTCTCTACTCGACATTTCCCAGCACCTTGCTATCCGTTATTGCTTATTTATCATATACCATATTTAATACCAAGCATGACATTGTATTGATCAACCCATTATGTCTTTCCAGCTTGTCCATCTACTCTGTTCTGATGGTTTTACACATTAGCTTTTTTGAATGATGGTGTAATTTGATTCACAGTCTCCTGGTACATACTACTTCTTGAGAATATATTAGGCACCTCAGTCAACTGCTTTAGTTCTTTCTGGGCAAACAACAATAGGTTTTGCTTTTACCGTTTGACCACTTATTCTCCGTTGCAAGCTTTTCTTCCTCTGCCTGCTTTGTACATATTTTCTTCATGTTTTTATCCTAGATTCTTCCCACTTTTAATCTTCATGGTTTTCTTGGATGACCTCTTCTTCGATAACTCCAACTATAATCTGTATAGTAAATGACTCCAAAATCTACAGCCCTAGGTTAGACCTCTGTATTACTGCCTTATGATAACTTCATGTAGATGTCCGACAAACATAAACTCAGCATGACCTCATGGAACTAATTCTTTCCCAAGCCAATCTATTAAAGAGAATGAAACATTTAACATGTAAATTATCCTTAACTCCTCACTCTGCTTGCCCCCCACAGCCAATCAATGATCAATCCCTAGGAATCCATTTTAAAACAACTTTTCAATTAGTCCTTTTCTCTCCTTTTCTACGGCTACAACCCTATATTAGGCCCGCAACCTCTCTTGCTTAGATTATTGTAAATCTTTCTAAATGGTTTCCCTCCAACCACAATATTCTCAAGAATGCCGTCAAAGTAGTCTTTCTTAAGTGTGCATCCAATTGTGTCACTCTCCTATTTAAAACCCTTCAATAACCTCTTGATCTCAGAATAGAATTGAAGCTCTTTGTTTTGACTCCTAAGGCCCTTCAAGACCTCATGCCATCTATGAGTGAAATCGTTTAATGGTAAGAGCATGAACTTTGAGATTACATGCCTGGATTTAGATTTTTTTTTTAGAGGTTTTATTTATTTATAGCAGAGAGAGATATCAAGAGAAGGAACACAAGCAAGGGAGGTAGCTGGAGAGGGAGAAGCAGGCTCTCTGCTGAGCAGGGAGCCTAATATGGGGCTCGATCCCAGGACCTTGGGATCATGACCTGAGCCAAAGGCAGACGCTTAACCAACGGAGCCACCCTGCCCCTGGATTTAGATTTTAACTGTTCATATATCTATCCTTCCTTTCTTCCATCTAGTCATTGATCCATCAGTTGATGGATTGATCCATAATTGAACAATCACTGTGTGCCTGAAACAATTCTTACCTCTCTGGACAGGGTAGTGAGGAACACAGACAAAGCCCACCCTTCTGGAGTTTTCACGCTGGAGGCGCAAGATGAACAAGTAACAAGAGAGTAAATATAGTATGTCAGATAACGATGGCCTGGTGCATAGCTGTGATTCTGATGAGACTGATGTGCATATATAGTAACATTGAGACAGATGGAAAAATGAGGCAAATCTCCAACGTAGAGGAGCCCTGAACAGCCTTTTTCCCCCCAGTTAAGATCTTCTTGGGGCTAAAGTATCTGGGGGCACTTTATATTTTATTTATTTCAATACCTGAAAGAATCTCTGGTTGTTGTGTGGAGAAGAGAATATGAAGAAACATGAGTGAGAGCAGGGAGACAGTTAAGGCTATTTTCAATCTTTGAGGACACAGATAAAATAAGAGTAGTGATGATGGACATGGGGTCTGATCCTAAACATATTTCAAAAGTAAAACCCACAGGACTTACTCATGGATTGGATTTAAGGAAGGAAAAAAAGAGAAGTTTCAAGGAGTGCTTGAAGGTTTTGACTTGAGCAACCAGACATGGTGGAGCCATTCACTAAGGTGGGAAAGAATGAGGGGAGACCCTATTTGGATTTCAGAAGGCAGAATCAGAGATCAGGAACTCGTTATGCTCGAGATTCCTCCTACATGCCCAAGTGAAGATGTGGAATAGGCAGTTGGATATGACAATATGGAGTTCAGAGGGATAGTTTGGACTGGGCTATAACATTGGCTGTTGTTCGATATAAGGGTTCTAAAGTCATAGGAATGAATGAGGATATTGGGGGAATGAGTGTTGATAAGTAAGAATGTGCTAATAAATATTTAATAAATGGCTCTGCATGAAAAAAAAGTGTGTGTGTGTGTGTGTGTGTGTGTGTGTGTGTTTACACCAGCACAATTGTCTTCTCCTTTAGACAGGACAAGCTCTCTTGAATTTGCCACTGTCCCCACTACCCTCTTGATCAGGCATATACACTTACACAGGCCTTATTCATTCATCTGTCTGTTTTGACCCTGGAGTTTGTTAAACAGCAGTAGTCCTTCTTTCTGGATCTTTTTCATTTTTTTTAAAAAATATGTCCTATGCCATATTACATGTGATCTGTCTCAAAGTCCACATTGCTGGGAAAATCATGTGTCATTAGTCCCAACTTTTTTAGATCCGGAGCAGTGTCAGTTGTGGCAAGCTAGAAATATTCTACTTTCTAAATATATTCCCCAACACGTGTAAAGATTAACTTTATTACCTTGAAATTCTTTAACGTCTTCTTGTTGGACTGAGAAGCTGGCACATCATACATAGCTACTGGGGTGTGGTGGCTCAGGAGTTGTGTTTTCGAGAGAGATTACCACGTTGCCTTGAATAATTATATGCACTCTTTGGGTACCTTCTTGGGGAGAACAATATTGGTATATAAGAAATATCAATATGTTAGTTTTGATCAGTCCTCAGGTTGCCTTGAATAATTATATGCACTCTTTGGGTACCTTCTTGGGGAGAACAATATTGGTATATAAGAAATATCAGTATGTTAGTTTTGATCAGTCCTCAACGTTGAGACTGAGAGGTGAAAGGAGATTTCTAAAAATCCTTTTCAAAATATGGTAAGGAAGACTCCTTTTACCTTAGTTTTTTTTTTTTTTAAGTAAAGCAATAATTTCAGATGTAATAAAAAAAGCCACTAAAGTAATTTATTATGGAAATGATTCAGTGTAGAAAAATTATATTCCAAATAGTCATGAACCAGATTTGTCCGTAGGTAAATGTAAGGATCACAGGGTTACAACTGGACGCTAAACACTATCCAAATTAATTACCCTCTCACTGAGGGCATGAGGTTAGCTTTCAGCCACAATGCCATCATTTTTTAAGTGATTTTTTTTTCCTGGAAGATGTATGAAGTAAAACTAAATAACGGTGAAAAATATTTCACATTAAAACCAGAACAATTACTTGATAGTGAAATAGAAGTCATAATTTTCTCTTTTTAAACCTTTATTCTTCTTTCTGTTCTTTTTGTTCTCTGTTTCTGCTCAACCTGCCTTTCTTTCATGGGTTTACGTGTCTTGTGATATTTTTCTTTTTCCTGCAGAGCATAGATATAATTTCCTGTGTGGCACTCAATATCTCCCAAGACCTATGATGCTCCTTGAGAGGCATGGTACTATTTTGAGGTAAGTTATAGCATAAAACTGCATTAGCTACCTCATTTGTGAAAATTATACCAAATTCCCAGATATGTGGTAAGCAGTTGCTGGTAAAAACACAATCCTAATGGTTTTCATAATTGATGTTTTCAAAACCAGAAGTAATTCTGACCATGTTGCATCCTCCTTTTAGGACTTCAGTGGTGAGAAAGGATTCTGTGTTTTATGAGGCTTAGTAGTATTATATTTAGACTTTCTTTACTGCTATATTTCTGTAGCAGAAAGGCTTAAGTTATTTTCTTATACTAGTTCATGAAATACTAATGGAATATATATATATATATATATATATATATATATATTAGTAGTAGTAGAACTCCCAGAATTCATTTTTGTAGCAGACAATTCCACATGGACTATGAGCATTTTTCAGCTAGGATAATCCCTTTAAAAGAAGATATCATTACCTCATTCCGTTTACCTTTTTTCAGTAAAATACACAATTCAGTGAAAGCTCTTCCAGCTAATTTTTACTGTATTTGTCCTACTTTACAATAGCTTTCGGAATTAAACGTTCTGCAGCTCTTATTGGTCTACACATTAATTATAAACTGCTTGACCTTAATCAATTTCTCTTCTATCTATTAGTCCAAATTCATACTTAGTGTTTAAATAACTTAAGGAACATGATCTGACTCCGGCAAAACTTCCATTGACTTTTACTGGAGTCGGTGAAATTTTGTCAGACATCCAGAGTCTAATTCATTGCTATATCCCAGAATACGAAACTACAAACGAGAAACTGGTGAACTTTGTGCCATATAGCAGGTTAATGTTCTTTTAATGTTTTTCCTGGTCTCGATGGGATTTTTTGATAAATACGTAGCATTTATAATGACATTTAGATTCCTGGTAGATAAGTATTAATTTATAATATATGCATATACTTAATGGTTTTATTATATGAAATATTAACATTATCTTTTATTATTACCATTATTGTTATTTTTCTTTAACACTAGTTTCTAGGCACCTTAATTAAATGTGGTCTGTGTACAGAAACAATACGTTTTTGCTGATTGCTCATTTCTAAAATGTTTAGGCATGTTGTAATGGTGATATTGGGCAGCTGAAAAATGTTTCTCACGTAGATACCAATAAATTAAAGATTACCTAGACTCAGATGAAGCAAAAAGAAACTCACAATTTCAGAATAATGGTGGCCTAAGGGCACACCTCCCACCCCCAACCAAAAATGTACCTTTTGATCAGAATAAAGCAATGGCAGGGGTAAGGTGGTGTGGAATGAGTGGGGAGGATGGTTGCTCTGGAAAGGATATCAAACACACATCACAAATGTCAAAGACTTTCTTCCAGAGTAGAGTTTAGAAGCAAATTAAAAGAAGATGCCATTTCTTGGGAGGGTCCTATGGAAAATAGAGGAAATTCTGGCAAGCCCTGAGAATATCAAAGATCCCACTGGCTACAGGCCAGCTCTGAGAAAGGATGGGGCCTCGGAGCCTCATACCAGAGTTCAACAGCATTCCAAGGCCTCGCCGGCATCCCTGGAATGTAAAGTGAGCACCGGGGCCCTCCTCACTGTTTCTCCAATGGAGCCTTTGATAGTTGCCCGAGTTCCCTCAGAGGAAGAAGTGTATCCCTCCCCTATGAAGGGGTAAGTCTGAAAGGAATAAGGAGACCCATGGAGCTGCGGAAGAAAATACGGACCACAAGGCAAAACATTCACAATAAAGGACACTGCATGGAAAATTGGAACTGAGATGGCAGTAAAACCTTGCTCTGCATCGGTTACCCTGGGTTACAATCCTGGGTCACTGACTACTACTAGATGTGGCTAATTCACAGGTTTCTTAACCTGTTTGTGTCTCAGTGTTCTCATCTATCATATGAGATGATAAACATCCCATGTGCAGGGATTAAATTATAATATACATATTCAATGATAATATATAAATATATGATAGTCCCTAGCACATACAGAGTGTCCCATAAATGCCGATTCCTTTTAGTACATGATTTAATGCATTTCCTTTAAATTATGGAACGTAAATGAAAATGGGCTTAAACAACTCATTTCTTTAAAAGGAGCACCTTCAAAGTAGGTTGAAAATAGTCTCTATAGTGAATAAAAGAGAGAAACTGAAACAAAGTGACTCAAGAGTTGATAAAGGACAATAGGATATAAAAGCTAATTGCTATTACCTGGTTACATTCACTGTGTACAGTACTATCCTGAACACAACATAAAGGCCATATTCCCCATCCCTTGCCTCTGGCTACAGCAGCTTGGATCAGAGATGGACACCTAACCAAGGACAGCTAAGCTATGGTCTGGCTAGTGGTCTGCACTGTGCCGTGGCTGAGAAAGTTTTGGGAGAGGACAGGTTCATTTCTTAAATTGGGGGATTAAATGAGCTACATGAAAGAGTGTTGTTGGAGTGAACTAGTAACTCTTTGTAGCCTGAAATGAAGTACAGCAAAGGAAGGAATACATAGAAGGAAGCCTGCCTTCGGCTTGGGGTACCCTGTGGGGAACAGACAAGAAAATGCATGGATATAGTACATCTCTGTTGCAGGAAGTGGTTTCTACCCCTGCTTCCTGCTCTGAGACCACTCTGTGACAGCAGCAGAGTCCTCTATGAAAGCTGTGGGGATTTTTTTGTTTTGTTTTTGTTGTTGTTGTTGTTTTTTGTTTTGTTTTGTTTTGTTTCGAATTGGGATCCTGGCAGGGAAGAATGTGATTCTGGAGAATAGGGAGAGCTGGGAATTCTTGGCACCCTAACCTCTAGGAGGTACTTGCCCCGCGCAGGTCCCCTCCCACGTGTGATGAGACTTCCCTTTATAAATCCATCCTGTGACCAAAGCTTGGAATGCGGCAAGGGCCTTTGGAAGTAAGCAAAGGCAGATTAAGGAAGAAAGGCCCCTTACTACTGATGTTTCCCTTCAGGGCCCTGAGGCTTAAGCCTTTATTTCTAGAAGAATGGGGAAAGGAGGAGCTAGGCCCATTTGTTGCTAAGCAACCACAGCTTTGCAGGCCTGTTCTCAGGTCACGTTTGCAGCTCCTGAGAATCAGTGACAAGGTGAACGTAGCAATGCAGGGAGAAGCCTCCCATTTCAACATTGCTGGTTCTGTATTTTGATCAAGAACAAAATTGATCAGAAGCTTATCAAAGTTCTTCAAGAATGATGTTTTTAGAAATAAGCCAGACCTAAGAAGGAGGGATAGATTTCAGACTCCAACCAACTTCTCAGGGCCTCTCATCTTAAAGTCCAGGTCCCATACAAAAGAAACCAAGAATAAATTTAGCAAGAAATACATACAACCTGTATGAAGAGAAAACAAAAACTGACCCACTAAGTGAAGGACCTCAAAGGGCATTAGAATGAATGCCCTTTTTGAGAGCACAGATATTGTAAAGGCATGTATTTTCTATGAATTTATTTGTAAATATACCATATGCCATCTGGTTTTTGCTTGTTTTATGCTTTGTTTTTATGTGACAATATAATCCTCATTCCTTCGGAAGATGAAATATGTAGGATTATTTAGAAATATTCTGAGAAAGAAGAGTAATGAATAGGAATTTGCCAAAGACATATTAAACCATATTGCTAAGATGTGACAATTGAAAGAGTGTGATAGCAGCATAAGAAGAAACAAGGATATCAGTGGAAGAGATTAAGGAGTCCAGAAGCAGACACAAGTGGGAATTTAGCAAGTACTACAGGTGACATTTCAAATCAGTGCATTGAATGCATTCTCCAAAAATCTTTTAGAACAAATGGCTTACTTAGCATTTGTAAAAATATAAAGTTGAAGCCCTACTCCCATTTATACCAAAATATATCCCAATTTTATTTGACATTTAAAATTAGAGATTGAAGCTGAAAAAATAAGACCATAAAGCACAAGATGAAAATTTCGATTAATAATATTCTAATCTTGAGGTGGGGAAATGTATTAGTCAGCTCAGGTTGCCATAACAAAATACCACAGACTGGATAGCTTAAAATCACAGAAATTTGTTTCTCAAAGTTCTGGAGGGGAAGTCGAAGATCAAGACGCAGGCAGCTGGTTTCTACCAAGGCTTCTCTCCTTGGCTTGCAGATGGTTGCCTGTTTACTGTGTCCCCAAAAGTCATATGTGGAAGTCTAACCCCCAGTGTGACTTATTTGGAAATAGGGCTTTTAAAGGTGTCTTTAAGATTGAAATCATAAGTGTGGGGCCCTAATCCAAAATGATTGGTGTCCTTATAAGAAGAGGAAGACACACCAGGGATGCATGTGTGCAGAGAAAAGGCCATATGAGGAACTAATTGGAAATGTTTTCTAAGTATTACCTCAAAGGCAGAAAACAGTCATTGATTTCACAAGAAATAAAAGGAATTCAAAGAAAATAATAAAAGTCTTATTTTTCATTAATTTGATTTTTAAAAAATGCTACCACCCAACATTGGTGAGACTATGGAGATAAAATTATATGCAAGTACACTCCCACAGTGTTGGGGGACCTTATCCTCTGCAGGTCAGTTGGCAATTTGTAACATAGTTAAAGAACATGTATGCCTTTCCCCATCTTAGACTTCATACTGTAGATATAGTCTTGTGGGTGAGCACAAAGGTGTGTACAAGAATGGGAGATTGTTTCAGGGAATGAGAATAGAAAACAAATTTGATATTAGGACTTACGGGACTGGATGGACTAATTAAGATACCAGTTACAGAGTGGAATACTCTTCATTAAGAAATAACCAGTTCTCTCTGTCATGGACAAGAATCTCTAAGAGGTAATGTTAGTGAAATAAATGTTCTCATTTTTGTAAAAAATATAAATAGAAGTATATATTATTGAAAAGTGGTTATTTATAGCCTGAACTGTTTACACTGAACATATAATATTTTGCTAATCAGAAAAGAAAGCTATCTTTATTATTTTTTTAAATCAACTATTTGTAGAAGTTACAAGTATGTTAAAATATGTACTTAAAAACACACAGAAAACACAGATTTTAAATGACAAAAAATAAAAGGGGATAAAAGACTCTTGCTTGAGAGAGCAGAGCAAATAGAGAAAAGGCCTTTTAAAGACTAGAGGTTTAGGGACACCTGGGTGGATCAGTCCGTTAAATGTCTGTCTCTTGATTTCAGCTCAGATCATGACTCAGATTTGGCTCAGGGTCGTGAGATCGAGTCCAGTGTGCTGGGCATGGACCCTGCCTAAGATTCTCTCTCTCCCTCTGCCCCTACCCACTCCCTCTTTAAGAAAAAAAAAAAAAAAAAATAGGCTTAAACATTTGGGGAACAAAGACGTAAAGCTTTCCTGTGAAAGTGTTATGCTGTCTGTAAACCGAAATGTTGTAACAGAGGAGGGCCCTTTGACACTGATGAGAAATATTTTGAGAAATACAGTTGGATGGCAGAAGAAAGGCACCTTGCCACCACCAAGAGTTTGCCCCACAGTGTTTCTCCTGGAGTTGATGTCTATCCCTAATGTGGAGAAGTATGGATCAGATTTTCAAAAGTGATAACACCAGCTATTAAGAGTAAAGGAAGTTTTGAGTAATTTCTCTCTTTCCTATTACATAAAGTATTACTTGCTTGCTGCATGAGTATTGCTCACTAAGCAAGATTTTGAGTTCCTTTTTTAAAGGATATTTGATTTTAAAAGATCAAACATGTCCTTATCATATACAGTATAGAAAATTCTTTGTTGGTAATCTTTATTACACCCTATATTATGTGACTTTTGTCAACTTTTTTAAAATCTTTTTTTTTCTTGCTTCCTAACAAGTATATTTAAAAATATGCAAAGTTCACTTTTTACGGACTTAATACTCAGTCTGTTGTGTTGATCCCACAACATACCCATGATGCTAAAAATTCCATGCTGGCATTTCAGATGGGAGTGAAACAGCATACTGAACTACTTTCAGCATGCCTAGTGCCAAATAATGAAAAAAAATTTTTTTTTATTTATCATGAGTCCATTTAAGTACCAACATGTTTTTGCACTTAGTAGTGAAGAGGAAATCGACAAGAATAAAATGATATTAGCTTTTGATTACACATCATACTCTCCCGCACCACTGTTTTTGTTTTCCCTCAAAAATGCTATGTGCAGATGTGCCATCTCATCTTCATGTTTTGCTTTCGTATCTGTTGGATGAAGTGTTTTGGGAATAAAGATTCAACAAGAAAAGGAAGGGAAATTCCTAAGATAGGGAATGAAGTGTGTAAGGTGATCTAGACCCAGTGGAAGGTAAAACATGCATCCTGGAAGCCAGAAAGAAAAACAAAACAAACAAGAAAGGTTGGCGGATGGGAATTGGTAAGTGCGAGGGAAGTTTAATATTTGGAAACTTCTTAACTACAATTACTGCCTAACATTTCCTCTAACACACATCCAACAGAAGTGCTTTGCTTTCTCCTAAAGAATATATCATTTTAATTCATGACATTTTGAGTCCAGCACTGTACTGAGAAGTTCCATTATATATGTCTTATTTTTTAGAAAGATAAAAAATTGTTCCTTCAGATATATTATACATAGATCTAACATTAGCAAAGAGAGTCAAAGAGAGATCAAAGAAATGTCAGTTGCTTAAGATATTAAGACATTTAAAAAGAAGCAAAAAACATAAAAGTAATTAAAGCAATCTAAAAGTAAAATTTAATATGGGGAGAAGTATTCATTTTTAGGAGATCCTAATAGAAGGAAATCAGATGTGAGCTCTAATGAAAATTTTCTGAATATTTCAGATAGATATTTATTCAATAAATATGCAAAAAATGGTCACAGGATTCATATCACTCTCTTGTTTCTTACGTCATATATCAGTTCTTAAATAAATTTTGCCCGCACTAAATGTATCATAACCATCTTGCATTAAAATAACTGTTAAGGAATTATAAAATAAAATTTACATGAAGAAAAGCCTCTGTACATATATTACTAAAGAAAAATATTTAAAACCTTCAGCAAAATTGAATAGCCTCTATAAATCAGCTTAGGACATTTGTTAGTGTAAAAATTTGTTTTTTAATTTTTTAAAAGGTTTTAGGAGATCATAGTTTCTCAATCTGCTTATACACTTCATTTTAACAGGTAGCTTAAAAAATGTTCCACTCCATACTCCTTTTCTCATGTGGTGAGAATATCAGCAACTTTAGATATTTATGATCAGTCTTTCCAAATTTGCTATATTCATTTAATATATGTAACTTGTTATTCAGAATGTGTACTTGCCCTTTAAAAGAACTACCAAATGAATATAAATATCCACAGTTTTCAGATTATAATACATATTTATATATATGGTTTCTTCTTTTGAGGTAATTGATACAACTGATTTTAAAAAAGGTAAAGGATAACCTTTTAACAAAGGAAAGTTTTTAAACTTGAGAATGTTAGAAAATACAAAGGTTAGGTGGAAATAATGATACTTATGTACCCTAAGAACATTTTTAAGTAGTATTGAAAAAAATCCCAAGGGCATCTGGGTGGCTCAGTTGTTAAGTGTCTGCCTTCAGCTCAGGTTATGATCCCAGGGTCCTGGGATGGAGCCTTACATCAGGCTCCCTGCTTGGTGGGAAACCTGCTTCTCCCTCTCCCACTCCCCCTGCTTGTGTTCCCTCTCTTGCTGTCTCTCTCTCTGTGTCAAATAAATAAATAAAATCTTTTTTTAAAAATCCCAAATAAAATATTCATAAACTCAAAATTATTCCTGAGAATCAATGGATTTTAAACAAAATGTGTAAATGATTACATTATCTTCTTTATTCTAGGAAACAGTTCTCTCACTCTTACCATTTGGTTGTATGACTTTATATCTTTCATTCTCATCTTGTAATTCTATACCAATTAACAGTATTCAAATCCCTCTCATATGTTTATATAATTTTACTATTATATCACGTTCTTTGGTTGAAATATCACCCTCATCTTTAACATATGAAAACTGAGAGTTATTCATCCTCTCAACCATCATATATTAACTGAGTTTTATATGCCAGATGCTGGGCTAGACTCTGAACAACATCCTTGACTCCAAAGATTTAACAATGATCATGGAGTATGAACATATAAAGATAGCAATATGTAAGAGATGTACTGGGAATACACAGGAAAGAAAACAAATTCAAAGTTGGATCAAGAAACGCATCTTAGGAAAGATGCATGAGTCAAGTATCATGAATAGACATTAGACACGCAGACAACCAGAAGGATGAGACAATTTCGTGGAGTCAGCAACCTGGGCAGGAGCACCAATGACAGAGTGTGTTGTCCCTTCTGGAAACAACAGAACTACAAAGGCCCACTTCAGGCTGGGATGGGACAGGGGAAAGAAAACGGTGAGGGATGAGGTAGGAGACAAATCCAAAGGCTAGACTACGAAGGGTCTTGCCCACATTGTTAAATGGAGTTCATACTGAAGAGTGTGGAGAACCAGGCAACTCACTAGATTTGATTCTTTGAGAAAACCCTATGGCTTTGGACAGGAGGCAAGATTGTAGGGTATTGAGTCTTTTGGGTAGGCCGTTGTAACAAAACGGGTAACAAAAATCCAAACTAACATAGCAATGGTGGGAGTAGAAAGAGACCATGTAGAGTATACTCAAGATGTTAAATACTTGCTTAATTTGGGAGTATAATTCACAGTGGAAATAAGTCAAAATGAAAGATAGGTGAATACCTAGTTCAGATATTTGGAATCATTTGTTAAATTTGACATATAACTAGGATTTTAGAAAGCATGATTGTATAGTAATAGTCAAGGAGGTTTTTAAAAATGAATAAAGAAAATTGGAACCAGCATTAGAAGATATTAATTAGAGCACTATAAAACTACCATAATAAAACAACATAATTTTGATGCAGGGAGAGCCAGATCAATGGGACAGACCTCCAAAACAACAACAATAAATGTCTGTAAGTCCAAAAACATCATAAGGAAAATCAAAAGACAACAAACTGGAAAAACACATTCACCAAATAAGAAAGGGAATGGATGTATTCATAACTTTAATGAATGAAGAT
The DNA here is from genome assembly GCF_963455335.1 of Martes martes. Classification (NCBI taxonomy): domain Eukaryota; kingdom Metazoa; phylum Chordata; class Mammalia; order Carnivora; family Mustelidae; genus Martes; species Martes martes. The sequence goes on along the minus strand of NC_137890.1, from coordinate 172,729,319 downwards.
CTCTTGAAATTACATGAAAAAATGATAGAACACGGTCAAAGCCCATAAACTTCTCTAAGTACGAACAAGTGGACAATAAGCATCTGCTTATTGAATAAAGTCCGAATTTATTCTTCTACAGAGAAATAAACATTAAAACAGAGATCTATCACTTTTTACATATCGAATTACAGAATAATAAAAAATAAGGCCCATTGTTAATGAGTACGTGGGGAAATGGCCACTTTCGTATGTACCTCATTACAATGAGAATGCATGAGAGCGAACCACAAAGTCTTTCTGAAAGGCAGTTTTGGCAACATACATTTAAGTCTTAAAAATGTGCTCTGACTCAGAAATTCCAGATATAGGGATTTATCTCAAGGAAACATAAATATATGAAAAATTTAGTGTCTCTGCCTGTGTCCCCCAAAAGCAGACCCTGAAACAAAGTTTTATGGGTGAGTCCTTTACTGCAGTGTTATCCCAGGGAGCAGGAGTGAGGGCAGGGGAGCAAAAGAAGGAAGGAAGGAAAGCTAGCGTAAGGATGCAATATTGATTCAGTCGCCATTATGGGCAAAAGGTTGCTTGATATTGCAAGGTCATCCGGGAAGCCATATGATATGTGTCTCAGTCTTACTATCTGAGGGGAAAAGGGGCAGCATGTTGTACCTGCTACCATCTCTTATTGGGCAAATGTTCATCTCACAGGGAGTTAGCTCTACCACATTTGCAGGTTGCACATGTCCATCTACCCCCATCCTAGTGTCTCGAGGCCAGCTTGAGGGTTACTCCATCCGTGCCCCAGGCGAGGCATTGTCAGGCTGTACTTGTCTGAGACTTATCAATGTCCTTGAATTGCCTGGAACATGAGGCTGAGAGGATCTGATGTGATGCATAGGAGATATTCAACAAGACCCATTCCTTGCAACACAGATCTGCTCACGTTCTCTGTTACATCCGTCTCCCCTACTGCGACATGGGCCTTCTTTTTTTGTGAGAATAGGTTGTCTTCGCTTCTTCCGTGAAAGAGGAAATGCACAAGTCAAATTTGCCACAGGGTTTTTCAAGGCGGAAAAAAGCTACAGTTTCTACAAAGACTTAATAGCAAAGGATGAATGCAAAACAAACTAACAAACCACAAAAATCCAAAACAAAACATCTCATGATCTTCACTAACACTTCTACTCTAGGGATCATACCCCTTGCTATTTATCATTTCCTTTCTTCATCACCAGCTCAAGATTTTCCTCACCGATAGCCAACTCTTGGCCCTCAGAGTGGAAATAGATCCAATGTCGTCAACCTGCAATAAGCCGCCGGACTTATCTCCTCAAAGAATGATGCTGTATCATGTGTTGATCTCTGCTGCTGACAGGTTGGTCAGTCAGCAGGACAGTATTGATTAAAGAGAGGCCATGGATAGTTCTACCTCTCCACGATAGACACTGCATTCCTAGGGCTAGTATAGTGAAGGACAGAGTGAAGTTCATATTCACAAGGTAAGTCATACATTCTTTGTGGTGGACATGCTTCAGTGGACACTGATGTCAGACACAAATCTTCATTCTTTGTGCCCAGTGCATAGGACTTTTTAACAGATTTACTTGTCTTCAATTTTCTAAACTTATTTTTAGATCACTGAAAACCATTTGCTATTAGATCACTGAAAACCATTTAGATCACTAAAAAATCATTTGCCACTGCCTAGAGCTCTCTCTATCCTTACCCTGGGTCACCTTTTTTTTTCTATATGAATTGAACAACTAAGTATGCCACTCACTATCTTCCCATTGGGAGAGTTTTCCTTCACCGGTGTCATTTAGGTCATCCTGAGTGGTGCTATAATATGGCATCAGTCCATTTTTAGTTAACATCAAAGTATTGTGCTGACCCATCTGTGAACCAGGCCTAGTTATTTTCCTCCTGCGTCAGTTGCTCTATAGACAAGACCCTCTACCTCCTTGAAGTCACAGGTTGGAGATTATAAGGAGGTATTGGTAAAACAGTTGTTCATGTAGGGTGTCTGGCTCACATGCTCATGTCTTTACGTAAAGAGGATACCCTAACCAACCTAACATGTCCCCAAATCAATGATCCCTACAGACTTTATAGATGTGACAAGCTCCTGAATTTTTGTGGGTTTTATTGTTCAACCTTTGAAAGCCATGGGTCTCTCAGCTCCTCATGGGGGAAATTAGTGTGATGTCATTTAGAGTACAGCAACAAGTGACGAAACCTCAGAAATCTTATAACACCAAATTTACTGCATTCTATTCACCGAAGCAGTCATAAACCCGACCAGATTCAAACCATGACCTCTTGACGGGAGAGAGGCAAGTTCCTAGGATAAAATGCGGGATAGGAGATAATGGTGTGGCCATTTGGGAGAAATATGATCTTTTACATGTATTCTCTGGATTCACAGAATAAGTCCATTTTTGCCTTCCCAACTCCATAAACTTCTTAATCACTTTCTTATTACCATTCCAAGAAAATTCTAACATCTACAATCGTATCATTTGCTTTAGTACATGTTCCAAGAATCCACCCCAGGGAAGTATTAGAACCAGTTCCAGATATGCCTGATAAGACACTGAATCCTGAATTATAGGTTGTGAATATTACCCCTATGTCAAAAGATCTTCTGCAAACTGTGTTTTTTTTCCAACACCTTCATTATTTAGGCTGAAGGGCCATTCTTACATGTTCTCCTCAATTCTGCTTATACATATTATCCAGCTTCTGCAAGTTCTTGGTGTTGAAGCTATTTCTCCGAAGAGCAGGAGCTATACATGGTGGTCACTCAGCAATTTGACCCTGGTTACCGACTGGGAGGCTAAGAAACATTTTAGTGGCAGGTCTTGCATCGTCTTGCAAGGCACCAGACGCAGATGAGGTCATTGCAGATTCTCATGCAAGGGAAGAGTCCTCTGTTCTGGCAAAGGTGCTGCTGTCTCAGCAAAATATCCAGTTGAGAATGTGAGAGTGTGTGATTCTTGGGCTTTTCCATCCAAATGTTATTTCAGTTCCAAGCTCCAAGGCTTTCCCTATTAGGGCCCCAACTCTGATATAGAGGTTCTCTCCAGATGTTGCCTCATAATCTCATTTAAACTCTGCCACCCTTAGAATTTTATCTTAAGGCTGATTTTCAGCCAAGTGGGCACTGTAATTGGAGGAGAAGAGATTCCCCTTCAAAACTGCCATAGAGGATCTCTGAGTTTCACAGTTTGCTGGAGTTGACAACTGGCTATTATTAGACCTCGTTTTCTTGTTTTAAGATTTCTAACATAGTGAACAAAAACTAGCCTATACCACAATCCTTACAGTTGTAACTGTAATTATAATTGCCTTCATACCATTTAGATGTCTCACCTTCTAACTATACCTCATCTCAATCAACCAAAGGAGAAAGCCTTAGTAATTAGGATGCCATCAATGTGTGTGTGTGTGGTTGTCTGTGTGTTCTGGGACCGGGTGTGGGGGGGTCCTCATTAGTGTCTGACCATTGAGTAATCCAGCTCTAAAACCCTATTGCACTGATCTGATTCTAAGGTCATTCCTAATATCATATTTCTTGATTTGTTTCCCCCAGAAATAAACAAAGGCTTATGTATACATACTTTATTTGGAGAGGTTTATATAGGGAAGAAAAGAAGAGAAAGAGGAAAATCACTGTGGACAGCTGGTTGCTAAATCCTGTAGGACCAACTGAGAAACTTTATAAAATTCTTACTGGGTCTGTCCATCCTGGGATAGAAAGGTGATAAGCCTATATCCACCAGGTTCATTCCTATTGATCAAAATTTTATCCCATGAGGCATGGACACCAGGAGGTTTCTTGGAATCCCTTAACTTTGAGTCAATGGAGAATTCTTGGGATGGGAGCCATGAAACTCATCACAGGTACTTGAGGAAAGATGCTATCTGGTAGCCTCCATGTCAAGCTAATCAAACCTTGTACAGAAATGGTTGTCACAGAATTGTCTGTGATAGAAACAGGTAAGAATGAAAGGTGCTGAAATGTGCTTAAGACATGTCCAATACTATGGTCATGAGAAGAGTTATCATACTATTAAACAGGGGAAAACAATTGATAAATTACTATAAATTCAGAATATATTCAATAAATTGTGGTATGTCAGTTTAGTGAAACACTGTGGATCCCTAGCAAAGGTTACAATAATGGAAGGATATATGATGATATTAAAATATTCACAATAAAGATTTTACTTAATCACTTGAGAAAGGGAGAGAGAGAGTGGGAGTGCCAGAGAGAGCACAAGCAGGAGGGAGGGGCCAAGGGAGGGGGAGAAGCAGCCACCCCACCGAGCAGGGAGCCTGAGGTGGTACTCCATTCCAGGACCTTGAGATCATGACCTGAGCTGAAGGCAGATGCTTAACCTACTGAGTCACCCAGTTGCCCCAAAATATTCACAATAAATACGAAATTGAAATTTCTGGTATATCAGCAGTGTATGACCTGATTTTATAAAATCAATT